>NC_092801.1:14134539-14809294 GCF_918797505.1 Bemisia tabaci | reverse complement strand
TGCATTTCAATTTCTTGCAATAGTCTATTTCCGCAGTTATTCTGTTGAATGGCACTCGATATTTCGAACCTTCAAAGTCCTAACGCCAATTCTTCAAAACCTCCATAATATTTCCTCACCGTGCAAAGGAAATTTTGATAATATTTCAAGATTTGACTGATTGACAAGATTGATTTATGCTCCTCAAAAAGAATAAAGCAGGAGCGGAGATTTTTAAACACCGCAAACGATATACGCGGTTTGGGAGTTTCGCCTTCTTTGCACATTCAAGTATTAAATTTCAATTTGTCGGTCTGGCAGACACGCTTTGCCGAATAATTCCTCGCGAAAAGCGGGAAAAAGCCTCCTGCTAACAATAGGACGTTTATGTACCCATAAACGTTCACCAATTTTTCATACTTTCAGGATAGACACCAAGGAAAGAAAACGGTAGAGGTATTCGAAAACGCTTCCGTTGGCCCGTAAAATTATTTTCTCGGCCGTTCGTCTTTTTCCCCCGATTTAGGAGGATAAAAGTTGTCGCACTTCTTTCGGTGTAAGCATACGATAAGATGAGCCGCATTGTGCATTCAACTCCTAACTTTTCAGGGCTCACTGAAAAATGTGAGTACGCCCTTGTGTTAGAGGAGTAATGAACTGGGGGCACGGGGAGGGGGGGAGGTTTCCTGATTTTTATTTATATACACGAGGGGATGGCCCGTTAATTGATAAGAAAATGGTCTGTAGGAACTTGCTATGGAAAAACGCCTTATCAACATTCAACACGGAGAAAAAAACTGCGTACGTGGGACCCGAAGTTTAGGTCATATGGATCTCTGAAGTTTTCGGATTGAGCATCTAAACACTTTAATTCCAGCTGCTGAGGTTTGGATCACACATCTGAAACTTCAGTTCATACATCTGAAGTACTTCGGTTTTCACATCCGAAAAACTTCGGTTCTCACATCTGCAGTACTTCAGATGTAAGAACTGAAGTTTCAGATGTGTGATCCGAACCTCGACAGCTAGACCTGAAGTGTCCAGATGCTCAATCCAAAAACTTCAGGGATCCATATGATCTAAACTTCGGGTCCCACGCACGAGGTTTTTTTCTCCGTGAGGAGGAGCCAAATTTCCCAGGATTAATCATGTATTTTTGAGAAAAGTTATGAATATTTTTCCTTGAAATTTTCAGGTATTTTACATCAAATTGCGAACAAAGTCGTCTGAAAAATCTGAAGCCAAAAATTCCCATTAAATTCGGTTTTTATCGAGGGAAATCTACACGGAGAAAAAAAACTCGTGCGTGGGACCCGAAGTTCAGGTCATATGGATCTCTGAGGTTTTCAGATTGAGCATCTGAACCCTTTAGGTCTAGCTGTCGAGGTTTGGATCACAAATCTGAAACTTCAGTTCTTACATCTGAAGTACTTAGGTTCTCACATCCGAAGTACTTCGGTTCTCACATCCGAAGTACTTCGGTTCTCACATTTGAAGTACTTCAGATGTAAGAACTGAAGTTTCAGATGTATGATCCGAACTTCGGCAGCCAGACCCAAAGTGTTCAGATGCTCAATCTGAAGACTTCAGAGATCCATATGACCTAAACTTCGGGTCCCACGCACGAGTTTTTTTTCTCCGTGTAGCAATGCCTGAAGGCTTATACGGCGTTTATCCTTAGTACGACAGAATACTGTCGTGCTACGAAAAACGCCGCATGAACCTTCAGGCGTTGCCGCATTTCCTCTGATTAAACTCAAACTTCCTTGTGAATTTACAAATATTTTCCCTCCAATTTTCCAGAGAATTTTTTCCGCAATTTTACCTAAACTTCCTGAAAATTTCAAGGAAAAACATTCACGACTTTCCTCAAGAATGATCATTTTACCGGAGGAAAGGCAACTCGCGAATGTTCATGCGACGTTTTTCCTTACAACGGCAGTGGAGTCTTTTTATGACCCACATTTTGGAGTTACAATGCGGACGAAAAAGAGCGGGCAGAGACCAGTGGCGTGGCGTGCTTTGCGATGAATCGATTCATCTGCAATTCAAACCTATGGAAATGGATCGACAGATAGGTTGCCCGCACCGAACACCATAAAAATCGATTATTTACCATAGCTCCAAATGGAGAGTTATCGCTACTCGCATCCAGTGGCGTGGCGTGAATTGTGATGTATCGATTGTTATGCTATTTAATCGATGGTAAAGAATCGATTATTAAGGTGTCCGCTGCGAACACCTTGTTTATCGATCCTTTTCCGTAGGTTTAAATGGCATGACAATCGATACATCACAATTCACGCCACGCCACTGGATGCGAGTAGCGATAACTCTCCATTTGAAGCTATAGTAAAGAATCGATTTTTAAGGTGTTCCGTGCGGACACACTATCTATCGATCCATTTCCATAGGTTTAAACTGCAGATAAATCGATTCATCGTAAAGCACGCCACGCCACTACTCGCATCGCTGTCCACATTCGTTTGACCGGTTTTATTGAGGTGTAAAAAAGGCGACTCCGTGGCGTGGGCGAGGAATAAATAATTCAGTGCGTGGATGATTATACGGACGCGTTTATGCTAAAAGGAACTAAGTTACATGCGAACCCTATGCTTATAATTCCTTCTAGCATAAATACGTCATCAATATGTTCATGAATATGTGTTCAAGCGGGTGTTCACTTCGCAGTGTGCATAAAGGTGCGGTACACGCGCATGGCTGAACACCCGAAAAAGGGATCATGGGGCCTTGACAGGCTGGGGCTGGGGGCGCCCAATTAACTCGATTTTGGGATAATCCCGCGCGGAAACTATCTCATGGTGGGTTTGCGGTTGTTTCTCTGCCATGCACATCATCCAAAACCACCATTCCTATAATACGGTCGTGTTGTGGAAGAGCGCCGTATGAGCCAGTGGTTGTTCTGCCGAGCTACAAAAAAACGCTGTATGAACCTTCAAGCGATGCCAAATCTTCTTTGACAAACGCGAATTTCTTGGTGAATTTATGAATATTTTCCTCCCAATGGAGATGTTCGCAGGTGTGAGGGATTTGCGATTTGACCGTTGATTCTTATTTAAAAGTTTGCGAGAAACACGATGGTGCCACTGGTTTTTTCTGAAATCATCTCCCAAACTCAAAAAAAGCTCTCAAGTTTTGGCCAAAATGGAGGGGATATCCTACGCTATCCTGAGAGTCCACCTCTACATCAAGTCAAACTTTCCCATGCAAAGATAGGAAGCAAATACATTGACAGGGCTGCCACTTTATTTGGGGACTGTAAAATTGAAAACACGGCAACACTGCTAGTGTATTTGCTCCCTAACTTTGCATGGAGAGCTTGTAATGATGCAGAGGTGGACAGGATAGCGTGGGATATTCCCTCCATTTCGGCCTCAACTTGAGAGCTTTTTTTGAGCTTGGAAGTTTATTTTAGTGAAAACCAGTTGCACCATCGTGTTTCTCGTGAACTTTCACAGAAGAATCAACAGTCAAATCGCAAATTCCTCGCACATGCAACATCTCCATTTTGGGTTGCCAGTGATCCAGTGTTCCCAAATTTCCTTCTATAAACCACGAATTTTCGGGAAAATTTGTAAATACTTCTCTTCCGATTTTTCAGATGATTTCGTTTGTGATTTGATCTAAGAAGTCTGAAACTTTCAAGGAAAAATATTCGTAACTTTCTTCAAAAACAAATATTTCCTGAGAGGAAATCAGGCAAAATTCAAGTGCTTTTACAGCGTTTTTACTTAGCACGGCAGAATAAAACTGCGAAAACGTGTATCTCGTTTGCGGTGTTGCAAAATCTCCGCTCTTTTTTTAAACTGAAATCTTAATTAATAGCGCTTCGATTATCTGCAGTTTTTTCGCAGGCTTTTTTCACTTAATGAAAGGATTTTGGAGGGTACATCCATTCAATTCTGAAAAAAAACCCTCTGTAGATGCATGGCAAAGATCTCAGCCCGTTCAAATTCGTCGTTTTCCTAAAAAAATAACGTAACAGCATTTCAACGGTGCCAAATTTTCCCGCGCAGATTGTATTTTTTTAAGGATAATCCATGACATTTCTAACTAGTAACTACACTGAAAAAAAAACTCCGGCCGTGGAAGCCGTACTTCCAGGCTACATAGACATACCGTCCGCGTTCCGGCTGCAGCACTCAGAGCAATCGAAGCTACGGCTCCAGTACCCGGAACTCTCGGCCTCTGAGCCCGGAACCGTCGGTATATCTATATAGCCTGTAAATTTTCTTCTCAGTAAAAAATTTCGTAACGTACAACGTTGTAAACCTTTGTAGAGGCGTGATTTCCTGGTCGCATCGAGGGATAAACCCCCTCATACACTCGCTAACTATTTCGATACAACATTGTTTGAAATCCGATCTCGTAAACAAGATTCTATCGGTAAACCCACTCCTCTCTGCCCGTCATTGAAACCGCTCGACTGTGTGTATCATAGCTCGTTAAATCACCCCCTCCCCCTCCCCCGTTGCTGATTTTCAGAAGGGGAAGGGGCGGCCCCCCTGAATCTTAAGTGAACGTATTTACACCAAACAGAACTATGTGCATCATGACGTGAGCCCTGATATGCATATGTTCTTACGGTTCTTAAGGCTCATGTCTCGATGCACCTAGTTCCGTTCGGCAGGAAGACGTCCAAGTCATGCTCGAAGCGGACGGAAGCGGCGGTTTCAGCTCGGGTTCACGCTTGTTTTACAGCTCGTTTGCGCGGCTAGGAGCGTCTTCCCGCTGCTGATAAAAGGACCAAACAGCTTTACAGGGCACGTCTCATCGTCCGTAAAACATCATGCTTTCCAGAGCTTCACCGAGAATGGAGTTGAGTTCTTTGTGCGCGGTGTGACGAGAGTGGGTGATTTGGAGTCGATCCAAGAGGCATAACAGTGTACATGATGAGAATGATCGGGGTGATGGAGCGGAAGAGAATATTCTCAAGAATATTCAGCCATGCAGTGGCGTAGCACGCTCGGCAAGGAATCGATTATGTATGCCGTTTAAATCTATTGAAAGGATCGATTATTAAGATTTACCATATAGTAATCGATTCTTCACCATAGGTTTACATGCACTGGAAAAAAAAATGAAAAAAGAAAAAAAAAAAAAAAGAAAAAAAAAAAAACATTGGATCTAGAGTCCATACTCTAGAAAACATTGACAAGAAAAAATACTCTCGATTCAATCGGATTTTTGCTTTAATCAAAACGAAATCCGCTTAAATTAAGAGGCTTGGTTCTTGATTTAAGCTAGATTCTGACTGAATCAAGAAGAGTACTTTTTCTTGTCGTTGTTTTTAAGAGTCTGGACTCTAGATCCAATGTGTTTTATTTTTCCAGTGTGGGAAAAGTAAGGTAGCCGATGATTCGCCCTTTCCCAACGCGTTGCGATGAACCCATTGATCATCTCTCATTTAAACCCATGGAAAAGGATCGATATACCTGGAAAATCGATTTTTTTCCACAACTTTAATCGAAAAATATCGATGGCCGGTGATTCGCCCTTCCCCATCGCGTGTTATCGTTTGCGATGAACTGATTGATCATCTCTCATATAAACCCATAGAAAAGGATCGATCATTAGGGTGTACCTGGATAATCGATTTTTTCCATAGCTTCAAATGGGAAAATATCGATGGCAGACAATTTGCCCTTTCCCACCTCATGTCCAGGGCCGAATTAAGGGGGTGGCCACATGGGCCGCGGCCCATGGCGGCAAATCTAAGGGGCGGCAAAAATGTGCAATTTTTTAAAGTGTAGGTATAAAAAAACAAGCAGTAAACTCCAACACAATGTGTTGATAAGGCGCGTCATTAACTCACACATATCAACCCCTTTAGTTTTCATTTACAGAGATTTCAAAATAGGCAAGTAGCACAACAAGAGAATTCATACGATCCAACTCTTCGACGACGCACTTTGACGAGACCGTGTATTGTGAATGTAGAAAGCCATTCGAACGAGTTTAAGTTTTTTGATCTGCCCCCAGCAATATCTTATCAGATTCTTAAAGAAAAGTGCTACGGAATAATTTAAGCGAAGAAAGGAAAAATTCTGTCGAACTCCTGAAAGATACAGTCGATTTAAAGGTATTTTTGGGGCTAAAATATCCAAATCACCGGTACCTATTATAAATCCCGATATATTATTGAAAAGAAATTGACTCGATATAAATGTAATTGCATTAAATATGTCTTGATTTTGTTATTTTAAACGTATTTCCATGCAAAGAAGTTCAACCATGTCCATGCTTTATTCATTCATGAATTGAAAGTAAGCAATCTACATCCCGAAAATCTACCGATTTGCCGTAAAAAATTGCAGAAACTTGATATATCAGGTCGATGCACTCACTCGTTGAATTTACCAACCAATTTCGTGGGTGCAAATATATAAAAATCAATATGCTATAGTCATTTTGGGTGCATTTATTTTTCATGAAACAATAATAATTTCAATCCCGAAAAACCATAAATTTTCCGTATAAAATCGAAAAAATCGAGATGTGTCGACTCCCTGACGTGAAAATTAGATTCTACGTGTAAAAATACTTACACATGGATATGCTGAACAGAAACCATGTGTGGACACAGTTAGGATACATAGCCCCAGAATACTTTTAAAGCGCCTTTACTTTCCAGAATCTTGACGGAATTTTTTTTTGGCTTAAACGACTCAAGAGACACTGTAGTTAAAAAATATAAAGAATTTTCGATTTTAACACACAAAAAAAATGTTCGTTCAGGCACACCATGTATTGTATGGTGTATTGCGCTGGTATTCAATCCTTGCCTTCAGATCAAAATTCTTACAAGGAAGCCCCTTGCAAGAGGCGAATTTTTTGTAATTTCTCCCAATTTTTTCTCCGTTATATAGTTGAATTGCTTGCCAAATTCTGAGGTCAATTATATTTAATTGTAATTTATACATTTCTTTTTTCCCCTTCATTTTATTTTGTGTTTGGAGAAGTTTCGTTGATTTCTTCGAATTTCGAATACTGTAACTTCTCTTCTATTCGGCCGATTTTTATGAATGAGACCTCTTTCAATTCGTCTTTGAACGGAGAGTAAGGAAAAAATTGCTAAGTACTCGCGAAACAATTTTTTCGAAAATTTGATGGATCCCAGCGTGACGGTGAAATGGGTAATCGAGTGAAAGTAATTAGGTCTGACTAGTGACGAGGACCGCGAGGGTCGCCTTTTGTTCTTCAGCTGGGAAGCGACGCGGCGAACCGAGCCAGGACCGGGACACTACCTGGGTTTTGTGCCTGCCTGTGCACTGTTTTGGCCTGATAGGGGAGTGAATTTCTGTATGGGCCACGGTTAGCACATGGTCTAATGAGTCTCGAGGCTCATCACAGATTGCACTTACCACTATCCTGCTGGCCCGGCTATCAGAGCAAGGGGTACCAAATTTTGAAAATCATAACAGGGTTGTGGAGATCTGTCAAAGCAACGTTTTGAACAAAACGAAGAAGTGAAATTCTCATTCAACGAGTGCCGACCTGATCAGCCATCCTCGAATCAGTTCGCTTGCTTCTGCTTATATATGCATATTTTAAATCAGCGCGTCGTACTCTTAGGCTTTTTTTAAAAAAAACCAAGTAACGTAGACTCTTGGTATTCACTGCACATAAACTAGAGAGCCCCAGAATGAGAAACAACTTTAAATCATAATTATTGACGGATAAATAAACTTTTTACACGCTTTGGAAAATCTCAGAAGTTCGCGGTAGTCACTTTTCGGTAAGGAACTAAGGGACTCGGTTATTGTATCGAGTGGGGGGTCGAAACGATCGCAAAGGCGGTATACTACGTATACGCGCCAAAATCGGATTTATAAAAACAAAATTAACAAACGAAAAAAGGCGACAAAATCTCTCATTTCCTGAGAGTATAGTAATTTCTAATTTTGTCGTCTCTTAGTGATATATGTACAAGAGACAGCACCTTCAATAAGTCGAGTTAAGAGAGAGACCAAACACGCAATTTGGCCTGGAATGGCGCGACTTGGAGAGAAATGATAACGAGGACTTGAGATGAAAAGGAGAAGCCCTCGGCGCGGCGATCGGCATGTAACACATATTAGCGCCTACAAGACTGCACGAATACTTCATGCATTGCGTCAAACACAGTGCGGTCAGAGGCGGTTGGCGTGAAACGCATAGCGCCTACAAAACTGCAGGAATACTTCACGCATTGCGCCAAACACAGTCTGATCAGCCCGACACAGCGGCGGAAATTAAAATCATTGATCCATACTTATGTTCGTTCTTTCATAATTTTTTCGTTCATTTCTTATGAATGGAAGGCCTTGTCCACACAGAGATAGGTTTACGGAACTTGACTTTCGCGCAAAGTTCCGTGAACTTACTAGTAGTGTTGACAGGGCTTTCCCAAAAAATGCGTTCAACGCGAGTAAATGCGTCTTATGCACCCTCCCCCGCTGACACGTTCATTTGATGGTTTTTATCGAGTTTAAAAACGAATGAGAAGGGGGCGGCAAAATACGAGCGGCCCATGGGCGGCCAGTAGGTGAATCCGACCATGCTCACGTTGACGTTCGCGATGAGCCGATCTATCTTATCTCGTACTTAAACCCATGAAAAAGTGTCGAATATTAGGGTGTGTATACTTTGATAATATATTTTTTACCATAGTCTCAATGGAATACTCGTGCATCGATATCCGATGATTCACACTTTGCAAAGTCTTAGCTTTGATGGTATACTTTAAGGCCTTGTCTCCACGGGACGTTTTCATGGGATTTGTCCCAAGTTCGAATCGCAGGAATGAAACTTCTGGGATTTTTCCCAGTTACCGTCTCCACGGGACGGGGCTCATACAGTCCTGCGACTAGTTTTCGCGGGAAGATAAATTGGTTAAAGTCGAGTATTTAACCGGGATTAAAATAATAATTGCACTCAATTGACAATTAGACACATTATTTTAACTACAACAAACATTAACAATGTAGTAATGAATAAAATATCGCACAATTCTTTTTCACTTCTTCTTTTTCTCTTAGTGGGTCCTAGGGGTACAAGTACCAAACTTGGTACTGGGAAAAATATTGATTAACTCAATATTTTTCCCAACTTCGTAAGTGGGATTTTTCCCTGGGACAAATCTCGTGAAACGGCTCGTGGAGACAAGGCCTAAACGGTGAATTTTGAGACTAGGTTTGTTCATTGTTTGACAAGCTCCGGAATGCAGGCGCTTGAACAGGATGCAGTGCTCAGTAGAGAATGGACTTACTAGGTTTTGAAAACAACCGATTTATTCAAGATATGGGCCGTCCTGCTGCGCTGCGTCGCATCGGCTTGGCAGTGTTACGTCTTATGCGGATGTAACGTTGACTCATTTTGCAAGCTGCTATGCAGTTATTCGATCAGGAAGAGAGGACTTGAGTTGCCTTTGAGAGGAAATTTAGTAGTTCAGGCAAAAAAAGAAACGAGCCTGCAGAAATCCCGGGCAGCAATGGCTTCAGTGATTCCTATGTAATTTTTGACGCTGAACCCAAAATTCTACTTTACGCCAAAACATTTGAACCGGAAAGTTGCCAAATTTTGGCAGAAAATGCCTGAACTTTGCTTTTTTGGCGGATTATGGCCTGTAACTCAGGAAGAGTTGATCTGACGAAAAAATGAGTTATTTGCCTGGACTACATGGTGCTGAGTGATTGTTACTATACGCACAGCAACGGAAGCTAACCCTTTGCTACCTACCCTTGCGAAAAATTAGGTTTATTTGTTCATCTGCTCATGTTTCATACCCTAAATTGTTTCTTGGGTGCCAAAAATTCTGATGTCCTGCAACCATATTTTATAATTAGTGTTTTGGATTCAAGGCTCGCCATGCTTAAGATACTAGTTATGTCTTATTTTTCCATATCCTAATTTACGTTTTCTATATTTTACAAGGTGGTAAAATAGTGCTGGGTCTACGGTATTCAACGGAAAAAATAAGACCAGAAAGTGAAGTTGCAGATAATGTAATCATGTTACATGATTGAAACTCTTGATTCAATCCGATTTTTCCTTGAATCGAAGAGCCGGGCAACTTGACTTAGGGGGATTTTCCTCTGATTCAAGGAAAAGTCCGATTGAATTAGTGGTATTTTTTCTGGTCAATGCTTTTAAGAGTTTAGACTCTCGATCCAAGCGACTTTTTCCCAGTGTACGGTCAATGTACCCTTTTCCTTAACGTTTTAATCGCAAGCAAAACGCGATCCAATAGTTCCTTACAGATGATTCAGGAAGACCCGAGTCTTTCAGACCAGGGCCCAATCTCAAATCCCCACCACACATCGAAATTCTATCCCAAGATAACACCCCTCGAACGTGGCACGATCACAAGTATCCCCCAGCGCGGAATCGCGAGTCAACACTCTCCACCCCCCCCCCCCCTTCCGCAGAAAATCAAAGACGCAACACATCCTCCCGTCAAAAAGCCTCCCCACCGCCCCTCCCCTTCCCCTCCCGCCATCGTGACGGTGCATGCACTCCTGAATGCAAGCGACGACTGACTGTTCGCCCCGCTCTCTATATTGATCTCCTTAAAGCTAACCTTCCGAGGTGCCCCCCCCCCTCTCTCTCACCTAGCTCACCTGACGCCTCCCCCGCCCCCCGTACCCCCGACCCCGATGAAATATTCAGGGCTATGCTGCCGTGCTAAGGAAAAACGCCGCATGGGAATTCGAGAGTTGCCGAATTGACCCTCGGAAAAGAACTTGCTAATGCGGAGAGTTACGGATATTGTCATGGGAACGGAGTTCCCCATGATATTAGAATCGTTCCGTTGCTTTCGCTATGGGATTCCCTATACCTCTGCGACCTTGAGCGTTTCGCCCAGTCTCCGATTTTTGGTTGATTTTCCGATGTATCAAAAACCGTTGTATTTTTTAGCCAATCATGTCTCTACGTCAAGTTGTGTTGATTGCTAATATTCGCTTTCAGCGAGTTTTTTTCCACCTTAAGATGTCGTGTCTGACTGGTAAATCTGCGCAGAACCACGAAGTTCCGTTTTTAGGCAAATTCTTTTTTTTGGGAGGTTCTGATTGGTTATTTTTCGCCATCAGTTTTCTGTTCGTTGGTGCAAAAGATCGCCTACCTCGGTGTTCTTGAGAAGCCGCCATTATCCCACCTCAAATTTTAAACATAGATATAAAGAAATAATAACCATCGTACAAGGTGGAAAATTGCTCTGGAGGACCCGTTACGGATATATGAGCCAAAATCAGAACTCGATTGATGGATTTAATCCATGAATACAGAAATATTGCCTCAGCTTACTGCCGCGATCGCAAATCCATACTGAGATGAACCTTGTGACATACGACAGCATAGGTAAACAATGTCTCACAGAGTAATGCGCTTTAATCCGATGTCTCTTATGACGCCAGTGGCCGAACTGCCGAAATCTCAAGGTCGTCTTTTGTGAAGCCCCGCTCAGCGTCCGAGATCACTTAACTGTGCTATTTTCTCCCATCGCTCTCATACGGCGAGATGGCTCAGTCAGCAGAGACACCATTCTGACGTCGGGTATATGTCACTTTTTGTGCGAGCGGGGGTTCGAATCTCGCAGGGGACAGTTAATTTTTACTGGTTGTATTGAATGTTTTAGACCAATCATCAAACAATAATTAATACTTGGCAACTTAGGAAGCACATAGGTCCCTTATGATGCGTATTCAGGCATATGTGTAGAGTAAAAATATCATACGTAGGGTGTCCCAAAAGTACCGGGACTGGTTCTGTAACTTCAAAAGTAAGATAGATACAGACATGATTTTGGTCTCATTTTAAAGATCAACTCAATACCTATCGATTAAAACCAAGATCAGCTCAATCGGATAAAAATTGACCGAGTTATGACAATTTGAAATTAGTGAGGAAAGTTTACCCCTACGGTTTTTAGGAAGATTTTTCGCTTACCAGGATTCAAAAAGTTAATATTCGTATCCACTTTCCTCCGAATCTTCCATAACTTCCTTTTGCTTTTCAAAGTACCGTCCATCAAACCGGATGCACTTTTTCATGCGCTCTTGCCACTTATCCAACATTGTTTTCCTGAATTCTTCCTCTGGGATGGCGTTGAAAAAGTTTTGAATTGCATTCTGGATTTCGGTCTTCGATTCGAATCTTCGTCCACGAAGCTCCTTTTTAAGTGTAGGAAACATCCAAAAATCACATGGAGCCAAGTCAGGGCTGTAAGGGGGATGAGGGATTGTTTCAACTCCATTTTTACTCATAAATTCACGTGTTAAGCTCGATGTGTGAGGCCGCGCTTGTCTTGATGGAGTATCCACGAAGCTTTCAAGTCCGACCGTTTCCGGGAAATGTGCATTCTCAACTCCTTTAGCACTTTGCAATAATACGCACTGTCAACTGTTGTGTTTGGTGGTACAAAATGTTGATAAATGACACCTCGAAAATGAAAAAAAACACAATAAGCATCACTTTATAGGCCGACTTTTCGATTTACGGCGATGAAGAATCTTCCTTAAAAACCGTAGGCGTAAACTTTCCTCGCTGATTTCAAAGTGCCATAACTTGGTCAATTTTTATCCGATTGAGCTGATCTTGGTTTTAATCGATAGGTATTGAGTTGATCTTTAAAATGAAATCAAGATCATGTCTGTATCCATCTTACTTTCGAAGTTACAGAACAAGTCCCGGTGCTTTTGGGACACCTTTTGTATACTTTACGCCGAATAAGCGAACCTGAAACTTAAATGCGGTAACTTCCGAAAACCATAAATAATCCAACGAAAATAAATAATTGGTACATAACAGCTTTCTTGTATGCAAAGAAAATAATTAAAAATGTTAAAAAAGAGATGTCAACACAAAATTACATAGCCCCTTCAATTCAGAAGATACTACAAACGAACTGTACCTTAACATTTTCATATCCCAGAAGCTAACGTTCCCATGACGAATATTGCTATCGCTAGCGATTGCAAAATCCAACTTGTTTTTCTTTGGAATTTTCAGACACTTTAGACTGATAGACAAACAGCTTTATCTAAGAAAGTTGAGGAAAAATACTCAACTATTTTCCCCGGAAATTCGTAATTTATCGCGGGGAGTTTGGTAACGTCCGAAGGCTCATACGGGGTTTATCCTCATCACGACGGAATACAGCCGTGCTAAGGAAGAACGCCGTATGAACATTCGAGAGTTGCCAAATTTCCCTTGATAAAACATGAATTTTTAACGACATTTACGCACATTTTTTTTTGAAATCTTCAGATATTTCAGATTAAATTGCGCATGAAATCGTCTGAAAATTTCGGAAAAAAATATTCACAATTCGTCGTTTCCCTCACGAAAGAACGCCACTTCACTTCAACGTTGCCAAATTTAGCCTCGCAAATTGCTCAGTTACTAGGGGAATCTTGGACATTTCTTACCGAGACTTTCATCGATTTTCCCTCAGATTTCGTGCAAAAATCGGAAAAAAATTTGGATGAAAATTGCATAGATAGTAACTCTGTAAAATAAATCAATGGAGAATTTGCAAGGGTCTGAAATTTGATGAATTTCCTGTTTAAGTGGAATCCTCTTAGTGAACTGAACACGAAGATACCCTTGATTCATAAATTGAGAGATTATTAGAGGAGATATGACAAAATAACCGATTCTGCTAAAATACATGTGTTTAAATGGGAAATGCCGCCAGATGACGTCACAAGGCGGCGCATTTTCTCACTTTTACATCAATTTTTCTCCAATTTCCCATGTCAGAAAAAAATTATGAAAAATATTGCGAACTCAGCTCATTAGGCACTTTCAGATGAAGCAATAAAAAAATTGCGTGCAAATTCTCCATTGATTGGGTCGATTTGGCAAACTTGGAATGGAGTTACGTTCCTTCGTTCGGGAGACGACGAACTTTCCCTGCGAATTCGGTATTTATCGAAGGAAATTTGGCAACGTCTGATGGCTCATACGGCGTTCTTCCTCAGCACGGCGGGATACACCGGCACCCGCCGAGCGCCACGCAGGGCGACAACTCTCTCGCGATTGACCTATTTATACCCATTCATTAGGTCTTGTCGCGGCGGTGTAACCCGATCCCCCACCCCCAACCCCCCCCCCCCCCCCCGTCCACTACGGGTCTCGAAGATCACTTTAACGCGGAATGACAACAGTTTTGTTTTTGTGCCTCTTCGCCTTCCTCCTCCCCCCCCCGCCTCCGTTAATGCGCCCCCTCGGGCCGTGCGCTATGCCCTCCTGTTCCTCGCTTGTCTCGTTACTGTCCAAAGTGACGGGGCGCTTTCTTTGCCGTGCTTTTAATCACGTTCGGGGGGTGTTTTTTCCCCCTCTTTTTCTAGCACGGCTGCTTTTTATTCGCTCCGTGCGTTTTTTTTTTCGAACGAAGACAGTTGAACTGCATTTTGCAATGCGCAACGATTTAGAGTACCTCCATACGGGAGAGTAGTGCCATCTCTGTGCCGCTCTCTGATTAATACATCAGTTTTAGGCTATCATGAAGCTCGAAAGTTGGTCCATCAGGGCCGGATTCACCTACTTGCCGCCCATGGGCCGCCTATATTTTGCCGCCCCCTTCTCATTCGTTTTGATTCTCGATAAAAAACCATCAAGTGAACGTGCCAGTGGGGGAGGGGTGCATAAGACGCATATACTCGTGTTGAACACATGCTTTGGGAAAGCCTTGTCAACACTACTGGCAAAAGTTCACGGAACTTTGCGCGAAAGTTGAGTTTCGTAAACCTATCTCTGTGCGGACACGGCGTTCCATGTTTGGCGCAAGTATTCAGACAGTCTTGTAGGCGCTATGAGTTTCACGCCGACCGCTGCTAAACGCACACTGTGTTGGACGCAATGCGTGAAGTTTTCACGCCGTCTTGTAGGCGCTATGCGCTTCACGCTGACCGCACTGTATTTGGCGTAATGCGTGAAGTATTCATGCATTCTTGCAGGCGCTATCCGTTTCACGCTGACCGCAATGACCGCACTGTGTTTGATGCAATGCGAGAAGTATTCGTGCAGTCTTGTAGGCGCTAATATGTGTTACATGCCGATCACCGCGCCGAGGGCTTCTCCTTTTCATCTCAAGTCCTCGTTATCATTTCTATCTAAGTCGCGTTCCAGGCCAAATTGCTTGTTTGGTTTTTCTCTTAAATCGACTAATTGAAGGTACTGTCTCTAGTATCAGCAGAGTCGCATCACATGCTAAATCGACCAAAATCGTTTAGATTACTCTTATTTATCTATCTGAGACATCTGGGGATAAAGTTAAAGTCCTGATGTACTCTTTTTTCTCTCGATATTACTCAGAGTTCGCGAGTTGAGAGTGCATTAGACCGACTTCAACGCGGTCCAAGAGCGAACTCGGAATATTTTTTAAATTTAGCAACGCTGCACGAGTTTGAAGCTGAAATAGGAAGCGCTTAGCGCATTCTCTGCGATAATTTGATCACAAGATTCGGTGGCTGGTTGACACTGCATCCTCTAATGTCGTTATCGAATCATACTCTATTGCCGCTTCGAGCAGAAATCCGCGAATTTTAGTGACAGTGCAAATGCACGATGCAAATTTTCGATGCAATTTCGCAACGCGCCGTCTCGGCCTGTAATCAGGTTAAAAGGCAAATTATGTAGATTGACTGGGCCCCATATGTTGTCAAGTTCAAAGAGTTTATCAAAGTTCTTGCTTTTGCTGGAACTTTTAATTGCCTGATAAATAAGCTGTGCAATTAATCATGACGTAACATAGCTTTCCTTTTCTGCAAAAGAGAAAAAAATCATTTGGCGAGACAGTTACCTGCTGGGTGTATTGCAAACTTTGAAATGTTGAATTGATCGATGCAGTAGTTGCAACACTGGTCAAACCGCTGCATTTAGAGTTTTCGCACCGCCGAAAATGATTTCAGAAACAGTTGACTTTGACTGAATCATTTTCCTAAACATTTAAATGATAGGAGGTGCACCATGGTCTTTTCAAATACTTTGACAAAAAAGCAAAATAAAACTCACGGGAGGAACCAGGTGCAAAGTTTATGAAAATTAAAATAAAACGTGTGCAGTTTTTGATTGTGATTTCGGCACTTTTATTTGTTTTCTTTCATTGATAATAAATGAAAGGGCTTAAGCAGAATTATCCTAGCTACTTCAAACATTGATTAATGATTTCCTCCCTCTTATGCTTTAACGTTTTAAAAGGTCTGGTCAATATATGCTAACTGGAGATGAGGTTGGAAAGTGCTTTGTAATCCGGGGGCAACTCGTGAGAGTTTCGAGGCATAATGTTGTTTTACTCTGTCTTAAGTGTAAGTATAAAACCTGTCAGGAAATTAGGCATCATGAATTGGACGTATTCATGCTGAGAGGAACTTTATGCAATTACATTAATAAAATTGAAACGAACCAAATAGCTCGCAAACTCTGTAAACTTGGTTCCTTCTGATTGAATTCATTTTCACATAATTCCTTTCGGCAAAAATACGTTCAAATTCAATGGGTCACTAAACCATGAACGAATTTCGACTTGCGAATATAGTTTTCTGAAGGAAAATATGCGCCGAACACGATGCGCACATTAAAAACGCGAACAAATAACTCAATAACCGAGAAATGCGCAGTTCAAATCGCTCAACTTATACGCTTTAAAACGCCCCGGTTTCGCGCCGCACCGAATGCCGGCACCAATCAGAAGCGGGCACGGGTTTCCACGACTTCCGTCAAATGTGTATCTACTCTTCGTACATGAAAACAATACTAAAGTCGAAATCATATCTTTTGAATTCAAGACTTGAATCTCATTCATATGTTAGCTGTAATAAACGAGCAACAATTCCACATTGAAACACGTTTTATTTTAACAAACATCAGAGGAAAATGAGAGAAGATTGCGATATGACTACCGCAGTGCGTCAACACCGTCAGTTTCCCGCCATTCGGGTGCGTTTAAAATGTCTTGCAGTTTTTAGATTTTTCAAAAGCGGGTTTCTCCGCGATTTCGGCTCCATAAAAATGCGGAAAAATCACCACGTTATCTACTCACATTGTACTTTCAGAATATTCAATAAAATAAACAAGGTTTAGTGACCCATTACACTGATTCCAGTTAAATTCGTTCGAATATACTAGATTTTTCGCACCTATACAAATTTCAATGGAACTTCTGCATGTGTCAGAAATTTTTAAATTAAGTGTACTGATTCTTCGGTAAAATTCTTAGGACATGCGTGCGACATGGTTTATTTTAGCATAAATAAAGCCAATTAGGAGGACTGCAGCAGGAAGGTATATTAGTCTCCTTCATGAAAAATGCTCGGCAAAATGACGAAAAGCCAATTAGTTTGGAAATTGAAAAAAAAGGAAGAAAATAATCGCAACAAAGGGTCAATGGAAGATAATTAATTAATTAATTAATTAATTAAAGACACAGTGTTGGTGGTTATTCAAACGTCCGTTAAAATTCAGTATGAAATTGAAATTCTCATTTTGAGGGGAAAAAAGCGAATTTGAGCACGGTTTTCCTCCATGCAGAAAATGCTGTTTAGTGTGACAATAGTTACGACTAATCAGGAAGGCGATAACTACAGACGAATTTCAGGTCTGTAATTGGACTCATCATCATGATGCAGCGCCGCGCCGGCAGCTTCCTGCTATTTCTGCTTCCAAAAACGAAGAGTCCAGTTTTAAAACCTCCATTTTATACTGAATTTTAAAGCACGATGGCAAAATCACCAGCACACTGTTTGAACGACTCGTGCATCAAATCGCAATCTGTTTGTAGTTAATTAATTAATGAATTATAATTACACTACATTCGCGTCGGATCAAGCTATAAACTCCACACCATTTGATGATATAACTTTACAGAGGAAAGAGGTTTAACATAAGCTACAATTTCTTTAAAAAAACTTGAATGGAGAATTTGCACACCAAAGTTTTATTGCTTCATCTTTGAGAGGGCGTAATATTTTTAAAAGTGAGAAAATGTGCCGCCTTATGACGTCATTTGACGGCATTTTTCGTTTAAACACATGCATTTTAGGAATGGATATCCTCGTGCTCAGTTTTCCTAAGAGCATCATTTCAAAGATAAAATTCACAAAATTTAAATTTTAATTTTCAAAATTTAGGATACCTGCAAATTCTACATTGGTGACATCACCACTAAAATGACAGGTAGATCGATGACGAAAAAAATCAGAAAAAAGCCTATCTCAGAGATCGAAAATTTCAAAATTTCTGCCTTTTAGACTTTTTTCGAGAGATATATATTCAAGAACCCTACTGTATGTTTTTTTAAAAAATGTTCTCGGCGGGAAAACTAAAGATCTCGCAAAATTATCTCAAATATTGATGAGCTTTCTCCCTTCAAAGAAATGATACACGAGAGATCTGCCGTGCTAAGGAAAAACGCCGTATGAACCTTCAGGCGTTGCCAAATTTCCTTTGATAAAATACGAATTTCCTGGTGAACATATGAACACTTTCCTTCCAATTTTTCAGATAATTTTGTTCGCATTTTCACCTAAATTTCCTAAAAATTTCAAGGAAAAATATTCATAACTTTCCTAAAAAATGAACATTGTATCGAGGGAAATTTGGCAACTGTCGAATGTTCATACGGCGTTTTTCCTTAGCACGGCAGAGATAACGTGCAACGTCGCAAACCGAGGAACGGGGTCTCGTTGTTCCCCCGCCGACGTGCAACGAAATCAAGGCGCCTGGCATTTTTAATGGCAACTTCTGGATACAACTATTCGTACTCTGGGGTTGTCGTCGTTGCATATTCAAATGATTGGAGGCGCCCTGACTTTCTTGGCACTGTTTGCGCTCCGTGCCGCGCCACGCGTTACGAGTTACCACAAGCTGCTTATCTCTTACACTCTGAACTCTGCTCACGCACATACACATCATAATTTGAGGGGCTTGGAGGACAAGGCGCACAAGTGCAGGCTTTGAAAATATTGAGTTATTAATGATTTCAATTAAAACTAGTCTTAGTGCATACTATGTAAAAAATTCGCTCCCAAATTCAAAATTTTTAGCATTCAAAAGTCAATTTGAACTTTCTTTCCGCCATAAAGATCCGTGCAATTTCGATACTTCAAACACGTATTTCTCGAAATAGCAAATACTGCACATATGCACCCTTTTTTCGTATTTTAAAAGTATTTTAAAAAACCAACGACGGCACGATTTTATTCGTCAAAATTATATTTTTGGTCAATGTGTTCTGTGTAAGATTTTAATGAAGGAAATTGTCTTGAACTCCTGCCCTTTCGGTAACCCGTTGGATGACAAAAACATGGCTCTGATGTTTTTTGAACGGGTATTACCTGATTCTGTTGGCGTCACCTTTTTCGTGGGCAAATTACGGTTAACAAAGTGATCTGTTTCCCGGGGCCTGTTCTTGAAATATGTAAACACGCGCCCTGTTTTTGAAATATGTGAACCTCGCAGATTATCCGCAACGAGTGATTCACACCACGACCCTTTAGACTATGCATGTATCACTGCCTGTCAAACTCGTAAAAGGCCGTTTTCTCGGGGGCAAGTTTAAAATTGGGCCGAGATATTTTAACAATGCATGAAAAAACTCATTCGGTTTGTTTTCTTGCTTCAGCAGTGAAAAAACCATTTGGTTCTTCCGACCATAAACAAGTTTTAGCTAAAGCTAGTGTTCTCTATAACTTTGCGACACGTTCTTTTACGATTTGTATGGCTCAGAAAGATTTTTTTCCCTTTATTCTTTTGTTTTTACTTTGTTTCTGTTATCCATTCCAGTGAATACGCCAGTGATTTGTGAAGTACTCTTCATAAAATTCTTCTCATTCGTATGACAAAGTAAAGTAAATATAATTATTATTATTTTTTAAACTTATCTGCAGGTCAATGAAAGCTTCTCTACTATTATGATGCTTTGAAGATTCAAAAATGTCATTCAAGAGGTCAATAATAGTGCCTATGGTACAATGATATATAGCTTAATTAAGGGGCTTGCAGGAAAAGCGCATTAGTGCAGTTTTTGTTACTTTGAGAAATACGTGTTTGAAGTTTCGAAATCACATGGATCCTCATGGCGGAAAGGAAGTTCAAACTGATTTTTTGATGCTAAACAATTTGAATTTGGGAGCGAATTTTTCACATAATATGCACTAAGACTAGTTTTAAATAAAATAAATAATAACTCAATTTTTTCAAAAACTGCACTTGTGTGCCTTGTCCTCCAAGCCCCTCAAATTATGATGTGTTTGTGCGTGAGCAGAGTTCAGAGTGTGAGAGATAAGCAGCTTGTGGTAACTCGTAACACGCGGCGCGGCACGGAGCGCCAACAGTGCCAAGAAATCAGGGCGCCTTCGATCATTTGAATATGCAACGAAGACTACCCCAGAGTACGAATAGTTGTATCCAGAAGTTGCCATTAAAAATGCCAGGCGCCTTGATTCGTTGCACGTCGGCGGTGGAACAACGAGACTCCGTTCCTCGGTTTGCGACGTAGCACGTTTTCTCTCGTGTATCATTTCTTTGAAGGGAGAAAACTCATCAATATTTGACATGATTTTGCGAGATCTTTAGTTTTCCCGCCGAGAACATTTATTAAAAACATTCAGTAGGTTCCTTGATATATCTTTCGAAAAAAGTCTAAAAAGCGGAAATTTTTAAATATTTCGATCGGTGAGATAGGCTTTTTTCTGATTTTTTTTCGTCATCGATCTGCCTGTCAGTTTAGTGGCGATGTCATGCTCCACGTTTAGTTCAAAAGCGTCAAAGCGCTCTCTTCCGTCCGCGCAAAAGCACTTTTACATATTGACGAGGTGCTACGGTGAACGCTCTCCAACGTCTTAACGTTGGAACCGTCGTCTTGTTTTTTCTTGCTCTGCTCATTTTGTATTTTCAAATGAGCAAAATGAAATTACTTTACACTGGGGGGGGGGGGGGGGTTGGGAACACATTGGATCTAGAGTCCAGACTCTGAAAAACATCGACAAGAAAAAGTACTTTTGATTCAATCAGAATCTAGCTTAAGTCAAGAACCAAGCCTCTGAATTTGAGCGGATTTCGTTTTGATTCAAGCAAGACTTGTCAATGTTTTCAAGAGTCTGGACTCAAGATCCAATGTGTTTTTTTTTCCAGTGTATTAGAATTTATGCGGGCAGTTTCGGCTGTCCAACACCCTCGGTCGAAAATCCCTCTCGAGTGAGAAATTTCACAACTCGGGAGCGCTACGCAGTGGCCCGCAAGGCGCGAGGGCCCTTTCAAAATTCGTAAAGGAATTATGAGCGGCTCTTGCAAGACCAGCTCCCTTTTCCGACGACTGTTCTTGTCTCCGAGAGCTGATTGATCATCGCCAACGGGCTGATAAATTTGAATGGCCAGCCTCCCCGGCGCCAGAAATTGATAGCTAGCCCCCCCCCCCCCCTTTGCTCCGTCCCAGGGTTCTTGCGTCTCCTGCCCCTGCGATCAAGTCCATTTACATATTTGAAGGAGCCGTTGCCACCTCCAAGGGAGCTATTTCGAAAACATCGATACAAAATGTTTACGAAGCAGCCCGAGACAATTGTACACTGGAAAAAAAACACATTGTATCTAGAGTCCAGACTCTTGAAAACATTCACAAGAAAAAATACTCTTGATTCAATCAGATTTAAGCTTAAATCAAAAGGAAATCCGCTCAAATTAAGAAGCTGGGTTCTTTATTTAAGCTTAAGGTGATTCGATGGACGCCATATTTTGTGCCAGAACGGCATGCGATATATCGCATCAATTGGTTCCATTTTTTCAGCTACTCATCATTTTTCTCCAATTTTGGAATTTTTCTCCGTCATTTTTCTCCAATTTAGTCCAAAACTTTAGTAAAGATTTTACTTTTACATAGTTAGAAGCCATGTTTTGAAAAGTTTTTATTATTTAAAATTATTGAATTGTCATATACCTCTATATTGAAAAAATAGTGTTTTGTTAAACTAAATAATTAATTCAATTAACAATTGTTTTACAATTTTTGATTATCTTAATAGCTTCAGTATCACGCTTTATAAATTTAAGCTATTAAAACAAATAAAAATTATTATAAAAATAACTATGATTAAAATTGCAGTTTTCAAATGAATCTGGTTTGTTTTAAATAATAAGTGTGTTCCTTTATAGACAAAGTTAATTAATGAATTTACTTGGTTGACTACTGTTCCTTTTTCCGTAGTTTTTAACATGATAGCGTTTTGGGTTATAAATATTACTTTACTCATAAAGGACAAAGCAAGGACAAAGGAGACTTAAGCACTCACTTACCAATTTTAACAAAGAAATTCAACGTAATAAAGGCGTGGTTTGTTTAGAGAAAATATCACATTCGAGTGCAGATTCAATATCAGTATCGAATGCGATGTTTTCTCTCTAAAAAAACCACGCCTTTATTACATTGAATTTGTTTGTAAAAATTGGTAAGTGAGTGCTTTAGTCTCCTGACAACAGAAGTGCGATCTCAAAATTGGAGAAAAATGACGAGTAGCTGAAAAAATGGAGCCAATTGATGCGATATATCGCATGCCGTTCGGACACAAACTATGGCGTCCATCGAATCTTAAATCCGATTGAATCAAGAGTATTTTTACTTGTCGATTTTTTAAGAGTCTGGACTCTAGATCCAATGTGTTTTTTTTCCAGTGTGAAGAAAACAAGGGGAAAAACGGGAAACAAGGCTGAAAATTTAACACTAAAAACCCGAGACGATTCGACTGAAAGCATAGTGATTTTCAGTCGGAAAATATATTTAAAAAATTAAAAAAAATACCGTTGCCACCTCCAAGAGAGTTATTTCGAAGATATCGATACAAAATTTTTACGAAGCAGCCCAAGACAATGGTAACATGAAGAAAACAAGGGGGAAACAAGGCTGAAAATATAGCACTAAAAACCCGAGTCGTTTCGACTCAAAGCAGAGTCATTATCAGTGGGAAAATAAATTAAAAATTAAAAAAATATCCATTCGAAAATATAACGTTGAAATACCGTTTTTTCATCGATATTTGTTGCATTTTTATTGTATTATCCTTATTATATTGTATATTTTGTAAGATATTAAAAGTTTCAAGGTAATGTCAACGCTAGTTTCCTTCATATTTAGAAGAGAAAGGAGATTGCAATTGATTTTCTTTCTTAGATTCCTATCATCACCGGAAGAAATATTTAGGCAGACGTATTTCAGAACAGAGAACAAATTTTCACCCCGTCTCAATTTAGCAAACAAGGGGGAGATCGCAGGTTCTAAAACTACCATACACGCCTCATTTGTGTTTCAAAGCATTTGATTCCTTTTTGCTGAAGTCTACCCAAAATTATATTGGCTAACGGGAACTCCCGCTTTTCTAAGGATCCCAGCCTTGCTTCACGTTTTTGAGTTACAAGTATACTTCATTTTTTTTTCAAATTGCATCACGATTTCCGTCCAGGTCCCATTGCTTTTTCAAGCACTTCACATCTATTGCGTGTCTCCGCTAACCACAAAAAGCGGTTTTAAAGGTTCACCAAAAATTCCACTCATGGACAACTTTCCTATAAAAAAACACTATTGCTGATTGCGTGGTTTGTTCATTTTTCCGGATACGTTGAATTATTACCTTTTTTGTCAATAGAAGTTGACGAAAGGTAACACAATTGTTGATTTTTTTCCCTCGCTATAGTTGGGAGCACTTTACCTAGACTCGATAGGTGTCGATGCGGAGAAATCCATCCATCAAAGTGAAATTCCATACCACGAAATGTCATTTAAAACAAAAAAAAAACTTCAAATATGCGACTCGTTGCGAATTCGAAACTCCTTCCAACTTAATTTTTCCCCCGAAATTCTATTTTGTCCGTCTCTGTTGAAGTCAACCCATAATGCTGCCGTGCTAAGGAAGAACGCCGTATGAACATTCGAGAGCCACCAAATTTCCTTTGATAAAACATGTATTTTCCACGAAATTTATCCACATTTTTCTTAAAAATGTTCAGATACTTTAGAGTGAATTGCGTACAAAATTGTCTGAAAATGTTGAAAATAAATATTCAAAATTTTCCCAGCAAATTCGGTTTTTATCGAATGAAACTTGGCAACGCCTGAAGGTTCATACGGCGTTTTTCCGTAGCACGGCAGAATATGGCAACGCCTGAAGGCTCATACGGTGTTTTTCCTTAGCACGGCAGAGAAGTCGGCGGGAATCGCGTAGCATTTGAGTCATTTGACGTATTAGCATAACTCCTTTCAAAACATGAGCCCCAGTTTCCATGAAACTCCGTTTTTTTCCATGGTTGATAAGGGAAACGGAGATACGATGTTACGTCAAAGGAGCGAGGACTCTGGCATCGGACACACCTACAATCTCATCGGAGAATACTACCGTGCTAAGGAAGAACGCCGTATGATCATTTGAGAGTTGCCAAATTTCCTTCGATAAAACATGTATTCTGGACGAAATTTATGCATATTTTTCCTTGAAACTTTCAGACATTTTAGAGCAAATCGGGTAAAACATTGTGTGAAAATTTTGGAAACAAATATTCACAAGTTTCCCAGTAAATTCGAGTTTTATTGGAGGAAATTTGGCAACAGCTAAAGGTTCATACGGCGTTTTTCCTAGCACGGCAGAATAACACTGTGCTGAAAAAGAACCGCGTATCTCCGATTTGAAACTGAATGTAGGTAGGCGTTTTTGTAAAGAATGGGAGAATGGCGGTTGAGTCGGTTTGGAAATGGTGAGATTAGACGGCAGGAGCCCGCCTGAATTATTTTAAATGGGAGTTAAAACCATTCTTCTCGCTCAGAGCCCCCCCCCCCCCCTCCTCTGCCGAGGCCTGGCTCGATGGGGTCCTCCAAATTGCGAAATTATTCTCTTAATTCCTCGTTTTGCGCTCCCGTGGGGACCCACCGTTGCACTATCTTATGCGAAAGTTACTGTTTATTTCGACGTATTTGGGCCGCCAAGCCATCAGAAAGGAGCCACGCCACATCAGCCATTGCCAACTTTGCTAAGCAATTAAATTTTTTACGAAAGAACGTTTGTGCGGATCCCAGTGAAAATTTAAAAAAAAAAAAAAAAAAAAAAAACAAAGAAATATGTGCGAGTGTAAAATTAAATTTAACAGGAGGTAAAATATGCCCTTAGCGTCGTTTTCAGACATAAGAACGTAACCGCCTGAGTTGTTTTGTATAAGTCGCAGGTAATTAGCAATCGCCGGCGATTTGCAAGCGTTTCACACGTTGTTTTAATAAATCGCAATAATGCACATCGGCACAATATAATTTTTAGGGGTGAAGGTCTTCAAAAGTATGAGCTGAGCCAAGCGCCTTCATTTTTTGTGATACTCTACGCTTTGTCACGATGTTAGTTTAGTTGCCTGTCCGATCTCAACCCAAGTAATGCGCCACAGAGTTTACTGCACTTTCTTCCGAGTGTGCATATTTCTGCCATGTGTTTAAGGATAAAGAAATGTCTATTCACGTTAGAAGCAACATAATTAGTACTCTAATCTTGTTCTTTCATTTTTGAATTTTAAGATTTTCTATATTTACTCACCATTCACTGAAAAAAAAGTGGAAGTGGGATTGACCATAATGGTATAGTAAAAAAAAATATGGTGATAAAAAGCCAAATAATGGTCGATTTAAGCATCTAGATGAAAGTGAGAATCATACTCGATATAAAAATTACCATACCCGGATTGTAAATATCAGTTAGGTGTGTCTGTCCATCGTTTAGGTATTTCTCACCATCAGCTGGGTATTTTTTACCATACGATGAGTTAAAAGTATGGAATAACATGGTAACACTTGCGTTTGATATCTGTAGGCATCTGTATGCGACTGGTCATGGTGTTGGTAGGTTAAATTTACCATACTGGTATAGTCAGCGTGGTGAGAGCTCCCGCTTGACTGCGCTGCGGTCTGTGGTCCGCCATTTTTCGTTTGTCTGTTTGTCAGTTATAAATTTATCACGTTGAGGGTCGGAGTCCGTGGCTGTGTTTTATTGATCCATATTAATCCATGTGAATCCACGCGTAATTTGCCCAAATTTGTGTTCGAATTGTCCCTAAAGCTACCGTCTTCTCTTCGAATCTATCTATATTGATCTGCCACATACATTTTCTGAGATTTTTTCGTTATTCGTATCGACCAATTTCTGGAGGTTAGGAGTTGCTACAATGAATCTGGCTTGCAAAGTGAAGGAATCCTGAAAATTTGAAAACCTTCGCAAAGTTGTTCTGCAATCCAGTGAATATCGGTTCTGTGTAAAGTCATTTCGAAAACATAAAAGTGCGGAAGTAATTTGAAAATAATCGACTAGAAGTGATTTTTGAATACTTCGTTCGTAGGTATATCTATATTCTTGTTAAAATTTTCGAAGCTCAACATACTCAGATGAAGAGACAAATGTGCGTGGGATTGATGTTTAACTGTAACTTTAAGCAAAATTTGGCAGCTTCTGCCCCACCGTGAACCGTGCGATTGGATTTTCATGTAGTGTCTTTTTGTGGGTATATTTTGAACTATCTATTTATTATATGCAATTAAATTTTCCGTGGATCTGATTTAGTCTGTAAATGATACCTTAACGCGAATAACAAGTATGGTTTTGGTATCATTTACTTGAAATCAGTGAAGCAATTATCTGCTATTTCTCGTTGAAACTGTCTTTAACTGCCATTGATTGTGTATGTAACGGAATTTCTAAAAGTAAGATGTAAGTAAAATATCCACGACTTTCATCAAAAGCATTTAATAATATAAGATGAGTGGATTTTAGAATCTACAAGGTTTGTCGCAGCATCTGGATGCTTGAAATTACCATACTAGTCAGTCGGGAACGCCACACTGGCACTGTGTCGCATAGTGTCAGCCGTATCGTGTTATTTACCATACCGGTATATTGGTAACTATGCTGCAGCTTCACTGTGTAAAAAATCAAGTAGACAGTATGGTAAATAACACCCAAACTCTGGTAAATCCCACCGATTATTTTTTTCAGTGTTGGCTTTGTAAATTGCCGGCGATTGCCAATTGCCTGAGACATATATACTATGTTTATACCATACGTTGTTTCTGGACCGGACCGGAAATTGTAGTTCCTCATTTCGAAGTTTATTACAAATTTGCTTTCAGGCGTTCTGTGTCTATTTTCTGCTCGAAATTTGAAGTGAAAGCGGTTATTCAGCAGAACTTGCTCGATATCTCGTGGTCTGTGTTTTTCTTAGGTGTAAATTAGACCGCGTTTAGCAGACAGATTCAAGCCATATTGACTTTTGCAAAATTTGACTGTGCAATTTAATGTTTCACAAAATAACGTTTGTGCGGATTAGTGTGAACATTTAAAAAGAATTCGCTTTGGACTATGCAGAAAATTCACTAAAATCCGCACAATTATTGTTTTCGAGTAAAAAATTGGCTTGTCCAATGAAAGGCGGTGGCTGATGTGGCTTGGTTCCTTTCTGGTTAACGCGGTTCATTTATCTAGGAAAATGAACAAAGTAAAAAGTAATATATTTTCAGTGGCGTGGCGTGCTTTGCGATACATCGATTGGTCCACCATTTAAACCTATGGTAAAGAATCGATTATCAAGGTGTTGTTCGCTGCGAACACCCTGTCTATCGATCCTTTTCCATAGGTTTAAATGGCGTATCAATCAATATATCGCAAAGAACGCCATATTTTAACAGTTTACCACATATTTTTAATGTATGGTGAAGAGCTCGAGAGTTTTTAATCTCCTGGGAAAAATAGCTTCTAAAGTCTGCGAGATATTCTCTTCTCTTTCGCTTTAAATTTTTCATGTCTATTTTTAAACGTTAAAATTTTAATAATTCCGAATTCCACGACATGCTGAAATTCCCGAGATGAATAATCGTTCAGGAGCTATAAATCGTTAAAAATAAATTATATGATGCACAATTTTACAGAGAGTTCTTTAAAACAACTCCTCAAATCAACAAACCTTTCTCGTCTCTTTCGCTTTTAATGCTGCGTGTATATTTAAACGTCAACATTTTGATAATTCTGAATTTCATGACATGCTGAAAATCCCAAGATAAATGTTCGCTCAGGAGCTAAAAATTGCATGGAAATGTGGATGAGCGATATGATGAACTTTCCATAATGTATAATACGGACACCGCAAATTCTACACTACGAGGTGAATATCAGACTTTTTAATGAGCTCATACTTTTTTTCCGGTGACTGTTCCCAGTAGCAATCCACTCGTAATCAATTAACTACCTCTCTCTCGTTCAACGAACCCAATATCACGAGAGGATGTCAAAATGTCGGGTCACAGAAAAAAACCAATTTATTGTGCGACTTTGGAAAGTACCCGTCTGCGAGGAATACGTATTTCAATATGGAATTTTTGCTTGATTACCATACATGACATGAAATTCTATGTTTTAATCTGAAAATATAGTTTCGACTTTTCCATCGTTTCCGTGCATGACGACTATAGTGGAAAAACATTTGACAGTAGTTGTAGAAGCCTGTGTTCGAGTCTGATTGGTACCAGATGATATCATTCGATTCGGGCCGAAACCGGGGCCTTTTAAATTTGCGAAAAAGTTGCTGAGTCAATTGGAGAGGTTGGACAAGACTAAAACTGCAACTTTTGACGTATAATTCGTCGCATTTTAAATTTCAAAGGGTGCTCGGGGAGGAAAATTTCACCAGAAAACCAATGGTACCACTTCTAGAACCCCAAAGTTTTGTATAAACGGAGTTACAAGCGTTTAAAATTGTCAAAATTTGTCAAACCTCTCGTTTCGACTCGATCCACTGTGCGCCGACCGTTTTTCAAACCACGGCTCTTGTTTTCTCTGCCGAACATCGGGGCTGAAACGAGGGCTGTATACTGCTGTGCTGAGGAAGAACGCCGTATGAACATTCGAGAGTTGCCAAATTTCCCCGAATAAAACCTGTATTTATGAAAAAAGGTGTGCATATTTTCCTTGAAATTTTCAGATATTTTAGATAAAATCGTGAACAAAATTCACTGAAAATTTTGAGGAAAAATACTCACAATGGAGATGTTGCACGTGTGAGGAATTTGCGATTTGACTGTTGATTTTTATGTAAAAGTTCGCGAGAAACACGATGGTGCCACTGGTTTTCTCTGAAATCAACTCCCGGGCTCAAACAAAAACTCTCTAGTTGAAGCCAAAATGGAGGGGATATGCCACGCTATCATTGGCCTCAAGTTGAGAGCTTTTTTTGAGCTAGAGAGTTGATTTCAGAGAAAATCAGTGTCACCATCGTGTTTCTCGCGAATTTTTACACACGAATCGACAGTCAAATCGCAAAGTACTCACACATGCAATATCTCCATTTTCCCAGTAAATTTGGTTCTTCTTGAGGGAAATATGGCAACGTCTGAGGGCTCATACGGCGTTCTTCCTTAGCACGGCAGAATAGTTATGACGCCTCTACGCAAACAAAAGGAACGTAATCACAAATGCGTGTTTCCTGTCTGATAGGCTGGTCGTTACACGGTTGATTAACGGAAAACTACGCGTGAAAATCCCAACAAGGGCAACTCGGAGTGGTTCGCCCATTGGCTAACGCCTTTCTGGCGCCTTATTTTCCCTCGTATCTTCCAGAAGATGATATCGGTTGGATTCAGTCGACTTCTAAAATCGATAGGGATCCCGCAGCATGCTTGATTGTGGAATCGAAATCGAATGGCCATGATCGATAAGAAGCATAGCTAAGATAGGGATTTATCTATCAGGATCATTCGATAACAATTCAACAATCGACCTACAGCTCTCTTCCAACAGTAGTTTCTTCAAGCATTGAGGACGGTTCGGAAAGTGATTGGATGGAGAGACAATATTTGGACCGCAGAAAGGAACCAGGCTACATCAGCTACTGCCAACGTTAGTGGGCAATGTAATATTTTACGAGAAGACGGTGTGGTGGATTAATGAATTTTCTGCATGGCACGAAGCAAATTCGTTAAAATTGTCAAAGAAATCCGCACAAACTCCTCTTGTAAAAAATTAAATTGCTCAATTACATGTATTTTGGCAATAGCAACCAGCAATTGCTCAGCTCGTGTAGTGACAGCAAAAGTCACGCTTTAGTACAACAAAAATAGTAGGTTGGATGCGGAATCCACTATGGGATTTGATGATGGAAAACTCTCTGCTGACAAGGGGAGTCTACGAAGTGACATCAAGTTGGGTTCATGTTGCTCGTACATGAAGACGAGACAAATCTAAGGTTGGCGTATTTTTTTTAGCCGCCGGGTTGAGCAAGCGTTCCGGTGCGTTACGAGGGGATAGGGGTCAAGCTCAGCGTTACGTAACAAATCCCAGCCGGGGGAAAAATTTGGAAGAAACGTGCAAAAAATTGATAATCTTGCCCTTCCTGAACAAATCATTTCAGACCTATATTCATCTCTTCCCGTCGTATTTCAGCGGAATATTTAAAACAAAAGCACGAATTATTGTTAAGCTCTTTTCTTATTGTTTCCTTAATTGTTTGAAAATGGCGGGGGGCACATGCCAGAGTTACGTAATTCATAGGAGGGGTGTAGGGCTGCGTTACGGGAACATTGGGTCGAAAAATCGGAAAAAGTGCGAAACATAATACTTGAATGGCCCCTTAGAGACCAAGGATATTATCGTGAACAGTTCAAACATTAGTTTCCACATTAAAAAATGAAATTCAAAAAAATTTAAAGACCTGCAAGATTCTCCGTTTGATTCGATACTTCGAGTTTTTTTGTCCCAAAATATTCAGACAGCACTCATTGAGAAGATTTGAGCGGAAAAAAATCGAGCTGGAGTCTTACCTGAAACAAACAGTAAATAAAGAAAATATAATAGATATTACGCTGGAATACAGAAAAATTCAATAAAATACAAAGAATGATAAGAGAAATGATGAAACCTGAATATTTAAACCGTATTATTAGGTACTAAGAAACAAAATCAAGCTACCATCGAAACTAATGGCCGAATTAATGCCTCGGGGAAGCCCCAGAATGTCAACACCTAAATAGGTTTAATTCAAATTAGGATGTGCGTAAAGCTTAAAGGTTTTTACTCATCTTGGCTCACTAATTTTTACAGCCAGAGATAGGGGCTCTAGCACAAAGCCAATGAAAAAAAGTTCAAACATAATCAATTTGTAGGTGGAAACCGGTCGTTTATCTCGGTGAGAACCGAAGCTCTCGCGTACTGCCACGCTGAGAAAAAACACCGTATAAGCCCTCCAACGTTGCCGAATTTCCTTCGACAAATTACAAATTTTCGGGAAAATTCGTCGAAATTTTTCTCTCGGATTTACAGAGAAAACTATTCGTAGTTTGATCTAAAGTGTCCGAAAATTTCAAGAATAAATATTCGTAGGTTTCTTGAAAACCAAAATATTTCTTAGGGTAAATTTGGCAACGCTAGAATGGTCATACGGCGTTTTACCCCGGCACAACTGTGTACTCCCGTGTGCGGGGTGATGAAACCGAGCTTTAGCCATCGGCGAGTATTAATCCCGACTTAGCCGCGAGCTTTATCCGCTCTCGCGCGAGTTACTCGCAACTCGCAACTCACCCCTCGACGCTTTAATTAGCCAGCAATGAGCTGCAAAACACACCATCATCCCTCCACTTAATCATGGATCTTATTGTTTTTCCTTGTTGCAACCTAGTTGGATACCGCTAAGTCCTCTAGCTTCGCAGTCAGTGTTCAAAACTCACCTTTGAGCTTTAAGAGCCATGTGGCGCGTAAAGCCCAATTTTTAGGCGCCATTGAGGATTTTTTAGGGGTCAAATTGACTTTTTGCCTCTATATTACGGCGTTTTTAGGGGAAAGTTAGACGTAAGATGTTTTCGTGACAGAACTAGTAAGTAGCTGTAACTTGGGGAGGACAAAAGCACAAATGATGAAATCATGAAGAATAGAAAAAGCTTTCACTTGTGGTGCTAAAAATTTCGAATAATCACCTAATATGAAAATTCAGATTTTTAGAGGGCAATTTTTAGGGGCCACGTTGGCGCAGAGCCATCATTTTTTATGCGCCATGGCCGATTTTTTAGGCGGATTTGGCGCGTTGGCGCCTGTGATTTTCGAACACTGTTATTCGCAGTCCAGCCCGCGTGAAGAAGATGGACGTACACGGAGCGAGAAAAAATAACACAGAAGTTCGGTCAGTATGGGAAGTTGAATGGTAAATCAAGCATTCGGTTGATTCTGGGGTGTACTAGAGTCCCTTTATACTGAGAGTAAAGACAATGAGAATCCACTTCTGATTGGTTCCCGTATTATAGGCATCCACAGTGTCACAAACGGGACTAGATATTACATTTTCACCAATTGCAAAGATGATATACTGGAATGGACTGGGAATGGGGGGTACGGCAAAGAACATAATATGGAATGAGAGAGGGAACGGAGACAGGAATTCGGGAATGGGTTCATCAAAGATTACAAAAAACGTCAAGTTCAGTTCCGTAAATCCATCCCTGTTTGGACAAGGTCTTCCATTTATAAAAAAATGAACGGAAAAATTATGAAACAACAAACATAAACCTGGTCAATTATTTTAACTTCCGCCGCTGCCCGACCGCATTGTGTTGGCGCAATGCGTGAGGCATTCATGCAGTCTTGTAGGCGCTATGCGTTTCACGCCGACCGCTCCTAACCATACTGTTTGGCGCAGTGCGTGAAGTATTCATGCAGTCTTGTAGGCGCTATGCGTTTCAGATCGACTGCTGCTGACCGCAATGTGTTTGACGCAATGCGTGAAGTATTCATGCAGTCTTGTAGGCGCTATGCGTTTCATGCCGACCGCCGCACCGCTCCGTTCCAGGTCTAATTGCGTGTTTGGTTTCTCTCTTAACTAGACTAATTAAAGGTGTTGTCTCTTGTATCACCGAAAGACGACAAAATTAGAAATTACTATACTATCACTCACAAGAAATGAGAGATTTTGTCGCCTGTTCTCGTTTGTAATTTATTTTGTGAATCCGATTTTTCTCTCCCTTTTTTTTGATACCTACATTCAAAAAGATTGCAAAATTAGCCGCCCTTACATTTTTCCGGCATGGGCCACGGCCCCCACTTCTTCGTCTATCGCTTTGTCAATCAATTTCAATAATCAGCCCGCAGGAGTGGAGCCAGAGCAATCTTCAGCTTTCAAACACGACTCGGGGAAACTATTTAATCAGCGGGCTGATTATTAAAATTGACGGACAAAACAGAAACAGGGAGAATTCGGTTTTCGGAAGGTATGTAGAAAAAAATTGGTCCTCTTTTTAGCTGTATACTAAACTTTCATAGGTTGGGTTATTTATTTTTAGACAATTAGCTAAAAATGCTATGAATAATGTTGCCACGAAATTTTAGGTATTTAGATTGTAGTAATTAGCATCTACTCATTCTTCAGAATCTTACGCAGCGTACGATTCACACAACGGAAAGTTGGGAAATTCGTTCCTAAACTAGATTATATTTAGTGTTTTCACAAATATCAGAAGAAAATGAAATGAAATCTTACGACACGGTGTCTACTTAAGCAGGCTGGCTAAAAATCAGTACTTTTACGGCGCTTTTTCAGTACTTTTCCAAGAAATTGAGTAATTCCTCAAAAGAAAAAGTCAGTACTTTTTCAGTACCTCCATTTAACGAAATTCGAAAAATTTCAACAATTTGAATTTTCGCTCAGAAATGAAACAAATTCCGGACCGCCTTGCGGAATTTTCGCACTTTTTCAATACTTCCGGAACGCTCTTTAAAAATTCAATCCTACTTCCGGACTTTCCAGAAATTCCAGACTTGTAGACACAATGTACGAATAACGTCATTTGAATTTTTGTCATTTATTTAATGTTGATTGAGTACTCTTATAAGTATCTTGTTCGAGTCTGATTTCCGGACTTTCTGTTGTATATGATTTTTTTTGTCAAACTTTGAGGCGAACAGCAGTCACTTATTGCTTCAATCTTATATATTTACCATTTCCACGTGTTTATTTCGGTCTCAGTCTTGTTTTGGGACCCACTCTATGAACTTTAATATCATTTTTCCGGAAAGCGTGAACATGTCATTGAACCGGTAAAAAAAAGGAATTTTCCCGCTTTTTGACGAAAAAAATGATTTTTTCCGCTTCTAATCGAAAAATGACGAATCCGACAGTTGTGTCCCTAGATGAACCTCTCAGTAGTTTTTTTCTCCTCTTTGATCAACTCTTCATGCACGCATCTGCGGTTGAAATTTTCCTAGGCAATCCATAAACCAGCGAAGCGAAACTGGCTTATTTCGCTATCACGGGTTGAAATTCAACATCATTTCTTTTTTGGTCGTGTCATGCCCTCGCGGATTTCAAAATGAGCTTGCTCGTGCTGCAGTCCTGAAAGTTAGAATTTCGTTCCAAATGCTAACACGAGAGAGAATATACAGATCAACATGAGCGCAGTCCCAAGTTTCCGTTGCTTCAAATTTAAATTTGGTGAGTCTCTTGTTATTTTATTTATTTTTGCAGTAGGTTACTTAATATTATTACGGGGTTTTGTATACCTTACTTCCTTACATACTAGCTTTTTACTTACCAACTTACTTACATTTTGAGCCTCGACCTTTTCGACTTTGCCTTACCATGACATTCTATCATTCGTTTTTGACTGTAGCCTCGGATGTTCGACTTCTTTTTAACCTTTCAAGTTCTAAAAGGCATGGTTCGCGACGGCCTGAAAAGTCCTTGAATACACTTGAATTTGTTTCGCATTTTTAAGTCTTTGAATATAATTTAATTCTGGGATTTTGCCTCATTATACGTGAAAGTCCTTGAATTTACACCATCTGGTGATTTCGTGTCTGTTTTGGAAATCCGGTATTATTACCCATTGGACGGAGCGGAGACTTAGGAAACTTCATTTCAGGCCACCAGCGATCAAGTATACTAATTGCAATAACACAGTCTTGGCAAAATTTTTCTTTTTTTCTCGATGCATTTTGTATTTTTGAGAATTTCGTTTTTGGATTTGTTTTTTTATGTAGAAAGTAGAGAAAGAAGGATATTAGATAAATAATTTTCCATTTCTATATGTACGCTTTTAAGCCTTCGAGTGTTTTTTTTTGAAAGACTTTGAAAGTACTTTAATTTTTTGGGGGAATCCTTGAGAACTCCAACTCCTTGAAAGTCCTTGATTTTGTTCTTGAAAAGCTGTCATGAACCATGGAAGGACTTGGGGAAGTTGATAATCAAAGGCTGAGGTCAAATTGCGATGTACAGCGAAAACGCACTAAGTTGCGAGTTAGAAAAAAACGCGTTGGGAGTAGTTTGGAACTCAAACAGTCACAGATCTTTTCCTGTTAAAAATTCAAAGTTGAGAAAAATGATTTGAGCGTGAAAACGGACTTCAAACCTCGTCCTCAACATTGCGTCTTATAGAGGTCGGAGACTTCAATCTCTTTTCCTTAGTTCACACTTAAACCGCATTTTGCAATTAGGAACAACGATTTTTGGCGCATCCGTAAAAACACTTATGTGCATCTAATGACACATAAGCCATTTTTAATCAGAGGCAAATATTGCAGTTACTAATTGCAAAATGCAGTCTGTTTTTTTGTTTAACTCGATCCTTTTCTACCCCAACTAGTCACCCGAGCTTGGATTCCCCTCTCATTTTTACTAAGGTCACTCCTTTCTTCGTTAAGATTCGTTTTGGTTATCTAACTTATTCCATCCTAATATCATTGTATCCTCTGGCTCTTTGTAAATAAACCGCGATTAGGAGACAGAGACCTAGCCATATCAGCTAATGCCAAATTTAAGTGAGCAATTCAATTCCTTACAAGAGAGAATATGTGCGGATTCCTTTGAAAATGCTAAGGAATTTGCCTCGTACTGTCAGGGCCGGATTTAGGGGTGGCCACATGGGCCGCGGCCCATGGCGGCAAATTTAAGGGGCGGCAAATACTGCAATTTTTCAAATGTAGGTATCAAAAAAAAAAAAAAAAAAAGAAAAAAAAAATCGGATTCAGAAAAAAAAATTCAGAACGAGATAAGGCGACAAACTCATTTCCTGAGAGTTAAAGTATAGTAATTTTTAATTTGTTCGTCTTTCGGTGATGCAAGAGACAGCGCCTTTCATTAGTCTAGTTGAGAGAGAAACCAAACACGCAATTTGGCTTGGTGCGGCGCGGCGCAAAGAGCAATGATGACGAGGACTTAAGATGAAAAGGAAAAGCCCTTGGCGCGCCGCGCTAGTCAGCATGAAACATTAGCGCCTACAAGACTCCACGAAAACTTCACGCATTGCGTTAAACGTAGTTCGGTCGGCAGCGGTTAGCGTGAAACTCATAAAGCCTAAAAGGATGCATGAATACTTCACGCATTGCGTCAAAAACAGTAGGTACGGTTAGCGCGGTGGAGGAAAATAAAATTATTAAACCGCATTCATGTTTATTCTTTCATCATTTTTTCGTTCATTTCTTATAAATGAAAGACCTTGACCACACAGAGGTAGGTTTACGGAACTTAACTTTCGCGCTAAGTTCCGTGAACTTTGGCTAGTGTTGACAGGGTTTTCACAAAAAATGTGCTCAACACGAGTAAACGCGTCTTATGCACCCCTCCTCCGGCACGTTCACTTGATGGTTTGTATCGATGTTTCAAAACGAATGAAAAGGGGCGGCAAAATACAGGCGGCCCATGGGCGGCAAGTGGGTATATCTGGCCCTGCGTACTGTGCAGAAAAACCACTGAAATTTGCACAAAAATCCGCACAATCGTTTGCATGTAAAAAAATTTAAAATGTAAATTGATTAAAATTAACGATAGCCGATGTGGCTTGGTTCTTTTCTGCTTATCCCGGTCCGTTGACCTCCATCTTGTTCCAAATCAAATATTAATATAATATATTAATATAAATTTAAAAAAAATGTTCCACTCATTTATTTGATTTTTAATTTGACTTTATCAGTGCTCCTAGCGGCATTGGCGGGAGGCAGCTACGGCCAAGGGTACCGCTATCCGTGGTGCGATGTCTTCGGTTTCGACAAAATTGCGAACATCCAGTTTGTGGCTGGAGACATTTTGAGAGTCAGGGGTTGGGGGCAGTATATGTACGCAACAAGTCCCAATTCGCTCATCCTCCTGGAGACCAGTTTTACTTCCATGTACATCCACATTCGGAAGGTGGAATCCACCTCTAAATTCTACCGAAACGGCATGGCTAAAAAGATGAGAAGGACCCAGCTTCAACTAATTTCGCGCCTAAAGGAGTCGCGCTGGCCAACTATTTGGCTAACAGGTGACCCATTACGACTTGATATTTTCAATGAATTACCAGACGAACAATACGAATATAAGCGTGCTGCTAAATATTCCCTCTTTAAAATTGCACATGAAACACGATTAAAGCACTTAACGAAAATTACAGAAAGTAATTCCTACCCAACACTGAAAAAAAAAAGTTTCTTGAGATATTATGTTGACATCAAGTCGTTTCTTTTCGGAAAAAATTGGTTTTTTCGGTGTAAACCCGCGTGGATTTAACTAAAAGTAAGTTTCTTGAATTAAAGAAGCGTCGTCTTGCTATCGTCAAGTTAAGGTCAAAAAATTATAACAAAACAACGTTTCTTTTACTCAAAAACACTGACTTTTAGTTAAATCGGCAAGGAAATGAAATTAAGAGAAAGACTGTGCTACTTCTGTTCTAACTGCTCTGTTCTAGATTCATGGCAACATTCTCGCTTTGAAAGGCACAGCCACACTGGAAAAAAACACATTGGATCTAGAGTCCAGACTCTTAAAAACATCGACAAGAAAAAGTATTCTTGATTCAATCAGAATCTATCTTAAATAAAGAACCAAGCCTCCTAATTTAAGCGGATTTCGTTTTGATTCAAGCAAAAATCCGATTGAATCAAGAGTATTTTTTCTTGTCAATGTTGTCCAGAGTCTGGACTCTTGATCCAATGTGTTTTTTTTCCAGTGCAGGTAGTATTTTAGATTTTTCATTTCTCTTTTTACAATTTTATCCAACTGAGGACGGCTGAGTTTTCAGCCGAAAAAAGTTGGTCTTACTCGTGAAATTTCAACCTTGCTACCCGCTTTTCAAATTGTTTTTTATTGTACTTCTGTTCTGTTCACTCCCACACATAACGCAATAGGTTGATTACTCTTTCTACCTGTGCAGGATGTGGCCGTTTCGTGTGACGCATTGCAACGACGTCCATTACATAAGGTACATCGCATTTGGTGAGACCCACCGGGAAGACGTTTGCCCACTGGGCAGAGATTTGAACGACGTGTCAGTCGACGTAATAAGGAACCCGCTCGATGAATTCGTTCTTTGGGGAGGCCCAACTCTTCTTTACCAATATCGCCGAAGTACAACGCCGGAAGGCAAAAGCAAGTCTTAGAGGGCAGGAACGAGGCGCGAATGGTCGATTATCGATTTTCCCCCATTTGAAGCTATGGTATAGAATCGATTATTAAGGTATCCGTTGCGAGCACCCTGTTTATCGATCTTTTTACGTAGCTTTCAATGGCAGATCAACGATATATCGCACGCCACGCCACTGAGAGGGCTGTGTGAGGAAGTCAAGGCGTCTTAGTCTACATCTATAATATTGAGGCCCCGGAACCGCCTGTTGGCATTACGTCGGGGTGTGGATGAGGGAGAGGCTTTGGTATAATATTGTTTATCTTATCATTGTACATTTTATTATTATCTTCTGAAGTATTCTTAATGTAATTGTATCCTGAGTTCCAGTATTTTCTATTCTCTAACATAAGTTGTAATAAGTTATTTGCACGTATTTGATGATTGATTTTCTTTTCTAATTTCTCCCTATCTCTTTCGTTTAATTTACAAGCAAAAAATGTGTGTTCAGGAGTATCTATACTTCTCCGCAGGAGTACAGAGGAGAATCTGTGAGATGTACGTCTTTTATCCAAATAACTTCCGTATGCGCCGTGTCGGGACATATTCTGAGTCAGATAGACATGTCAGGATAGAAAGTCAAGGCGTGTGCGGCGTACAGTGGAACGAGCCACAGGAAGAGGTTGGACACAAAACTATTGTCTAAAATTTCAAATTTTGATAAATATTACGTCACAAATTCAATTTCAAGGGGAGTTTCTGAAGGGAAAATTCACGATGAAACCAACAGAACCACTCTAAAAATGTTTGATTCATATTTTCGAAAATATAAGCTTCCGAAGTTTCCAGAATTTGTCTAACCTCTCCCATTCACTCGATCCACTGTGCGGCGGTGACTGATTGTGAGATGGGTCAGTCGGGGTCACCTACGGGTCACCGTTGTCGAGGAACAAATGTTTAACGGGATCATACACGGCTATTTGTAGAAATAAATAAATTGACTTGACAATTAACTTTCGCGGACTTTTTCGTTTGCCCTTGAACTTTCCGAAGAAAAATACGATATTGGGCCTCGTCCACACGAGCGCGGTTTGCGGAACTTGTTCCCGGAACAAGTTTTAGCTGAGCTAAAAACTTATTCCTCCAAAACCCGGAACTTCCCCGTGCTCCGAGCTTCTGCATATGTTTCCTTTGATGTGAATTAGTTTGTTTGTGTATTTTACGTCCTTTACTTGTCTTGACATGTATTTTTGATATACTTTTGCGGCCTTTATAATCTATTCATTTGCAATAATTGTATAGTTTTATCGAAGCTCCGGTTCTAGTTCGGGCGAACTCGTGTAGACAGCATGCCTCGTTTTAAGGAACAAGTTCCGGGAACTGAGCAATTCGTGGAATAAGTTTCTCGAACCCCGCTCGTGCGGACAAGGCCTTGAGGAGAATGGACCACTAGACAAGGTACGCATTTAAGCAATCTGATACATGTTGCTTAACCAAAATTTTACGTAAAACACGATTCTTACAACGGAAATTACTGAAACCAACTTTTAACGAAGATATTAACGTTTTTATTTCACATTGATCACGAGGAATTTGAACTGCCCGCTCACGGGAAACTCAATGCTCTACGTGAGTCAAATCGCGCACTACAACGGTTTCAGCAAGCTTCTCAATCGAGCAATGTTCATTTTCCACCATGTCTTATGTTCAATCTATAAGCAATTTGCTGTAGCTGAGCCAAAGCGTCAAGATCGAGGTTGCCACATTTTTATATCGCAGAGACTGTCATGATAACGTTTAACGCTCGATGTGAATCACGTAGAGCATTGAGTTTTCATGAGCGGATGGTTTGAATTCACGCATTAAGGATCATTAAATATCTTCGTAAGGTATTGATTTCGGTAATTTTCGTTAAGTGCATCGTTTTTTAACGTAAAATTTTGGTTAAGAATCATGTATCAGAATGCTGAAATTCGTACCTTGTCTAGTAGTCCATTGAGTGCAAAAGATCGTTCCCCGCAAAAGGGAACGTAACTCTATTCCTAGGTTGCAAAATAGACTCAAACAAACAATTTAATGCGAGTATATACATGCATAATTTTCGTCGAAAATTCGTCTGATTTTTGCATGAGGCCAGAATAAACTTTAGTGAGTTTTTCGGTCTGAATTTCTCAAATTCTCCTGTTAAAAATGCTATTGACGCGGAAGAATCTGGCAACATTGAAAAGTGGTTACGTTCTTTCGTGGAGGAAACGATGAAATATAGCGCTTATCACTCATCCAAGGAAAAGTTAATTGCTTTTAATTTGTGGCATAACGTCGGAGTCCTCTCTTGCACACCTTATCTGATGGCGCTTTAATCCCTGACGCCTTGAAATACTTTCAAACGGAGGAATTAACCTCTCTCTCTTCCTCTTCACACGTTGAGAAGAAACTTCGTATTTTCTTTTTTTCTTTAATGTTATTTCTTTGATTATTTTTAAAGAGTTTAACGCACGAAATGATCCGACATTTCTGTAATTTATGGGGGAAAAATTCACGACTTTTCTGAGAAATGCTTGTAAGGAAAAAAAATTGGTTATATCTGAGTACTCACGTTGCGTTCTTCCTCAGAACGACAGTGGTGCCATGTCAAGGAAAGATCGCGTTTAAATAGGCATGGACATCGGATGATTTCTAAATTTCGTCCGATGAAATATTTATGTCAAGAGAGAGTTATATATGTATAAATATTCAGATTGGAAATTCTCAGAAATGCAACCTGTCAAATTGTAGGTAAAATTCTTTGAGTAACTGGAAGAAAACTATTCATGAGTTTTCCTGGAAAACAATGCATTTATAAAAAGACGGCATTATAACAAATTTTACGTAACGTAATTTTTCACCGGGTACTTGGTTTTTTCGGTAAATACCTACATTCATTAAACCTGAGAGAATCTTCAGCCTGGTGATTCTTTAGTGAAGACATGCACAGGAGAACATCTTTTTTGGTTGTACAAACTTTTAGAAGACTAGGAGCTAACTGGATTCTTACCTGAAACAAACAGTAAAAAACGAAAATATAATAGAAATTACGTTGAAAAACAAAGTAAATTGAGTATCATACAAAGAATACTATAAAATATTGAAAAGAAAGCACCGATTATAAAAATAAACCAACCAGTAGCACCAACCGCCGAGGTAATGCCTCAAGGCAGTTTCTAGTGTATATCAACACATCTAACTGCGTTTGATTCAAGTGAGACCGAACGTAAGACTTAGAGGTTCTTTCCTCTCTTAGTTCTAACATTTTTACAGCTACCAATTAGACTGATTTAGTGACTACATCATTCGATGTAATATCGAAATCTTGGTTCAAACCGAAAAAAACTAACATAACCAGGGCCGGGTTTACCTACTTGCCGCCCATGGGCCGCCTGTATTTTGCCGCCCCTTCTCATACGTTTTGAAACATCAATTAAAACCATCAAGTGAACGTGCCGGAAGGGAGAGGTGCATAAGACGCGTTTACTCGTGTTGGATACACTTTTTGCGAAAGTCCCGTCAACCTTACCAGCAAGTGCACGGAACTTAGCGCAAAAGTTAGGTTCCGTAAACCTATCTCTGTGTATACAAGGCCTTCCATTCACAAGAAATGAACGGAAAAATATGAAAAAGCAAACATAAATGTGGTTTAATAATTTCAACTTCCACCGCCGCGCCGCGCCACGCTGACCGTACAGTGTTCGGCGCAATGCGTGAGGTATTCATGCAGTCCTGTAGGCGCTATGCGTTTCAGGCCGACTGCTGCTGACCGCAGTGTGTTTGATGCAATGCGTGAAGTATTCATGCAGTCTTGTAGGCGCTAACATGAGTTACATGCCGACCGCCGCGCCGAGGGCATCTCCTTTTCATCACAACTCACAAGTCCTCGTCATCATTCCTCTCTGCGCCGCGCCACTCCAGGCCAAATTCCGTGTGTGGTTTTCTCTCTTCACTCGAGTAATGAAAGGTGCTGTCTCTTGTATCACCGAAAGACGACAAAATTAGCAATTACGATACTCTCAGGAAAGAGTGATTTTGTTGCCTTTTCTCGTTGGTAATTTTTTTTTTCTGAATCCGATTTATTTTTATACCTACCCTGGTAAAAATGGCAAGTGTTAGGTCAGTAAATTTTTCACTGAGGTCAGTGCAATTTGCTCTGAGGTCAGTTCAGTTTTCTCTGACGTAAGTGTTAAAGCACTTACCCAAGAAGTCAGCACCGAGGTAAGAGGCACTGACGTCGGGAGAGAGACTTACATAATTACATAGATGATTAATTTACATAAAATTGACAAGATGGTGCACAAGGGTTCCGATTAATAAAGTTTTAACATAGGCTTTCCGATCTTTCTGGCAGCTCTGCCGCCCGGAATCACTCCGTTCTGTAATTTTCAGGGGCGTAAAAAGTGTCATTCGCCCGAGCGTTTTTCTTTCCCTTCTCTTGTTTTGCTCCTCAATTTTGTAAATTTGCTCAAAACGTCTCAAGAAAAGTCAAAGGGATCGATAAATCGCCAGAATCCCTTCCCTAAAATTATATCGGTATCGTTTTAGATAAAAACTTTCCATGCATACCGCCAAAAATATCCTTATTGGTCGCGGGATCTGCGGATCGCGTGATAGGACAGAGTTTGCACCCCTGGTAATTTGTATAAAAACCCTATTGTTAAGAAGAAGAAGAAGACGAAGAAGTCAAGACGAATAAGAAGAGGAAGAAGATGAACAGGAAGACGAATACGAAGAGGAAGAAGATGAAGAAGATGAAGAGGAAGAAGACGAACAGGAAGAGGATGAACAGGAAAAGGATGAAGAGGAAGAAGAATAAAGGAAGAAAAAAAAGAAGAGAAAGAAGAAAATGAAGAAAAGAAGAAGAGGAAGAAAATGAAGAAAAAGAAGAAGAGGAAGAAGAAGAAATAGAGGAAGAGGAAGGAGAGGAGGAAGAAGAAGCAACAAGGAAGAGGAAGAAGATGAAGAGGAAGAAGACGAACAGGAAGAGGATGAACAGGAAAAGGATGAAGAGGAAGAGGAAGAAAGGAAGAAGAAAGGAAGAAAAAGAAGAAGAGAAAGAAGAAAATGAAGAAAAGAAGAAGAGAAAGAAGAAAATGAAGAAAAGAAGAAGAAGAGGAAGAAGAAGAAAGAGGAAGAGGAAGAAAAAAGGAAGAGGAAGAAGAGGAAGAAGATGAAGAAGATGAAGAGGAAGAAGATGAAGAGGAAGAAGATGAAAAGGAAGAAGAAAAGGAAGAAAAAGACGAAGAAGAAAAAAAAGAAGAGGAAGAAGAAGAAGAAAAGGAACAGGTAGCAGAGGAAGGAGAAGGAGGAAAAGAGGAAGAGGAGGAGGAGGAGGAGGAATAAGAATATGAAGAAGAAGAAGAAGAAGAAGAGAGAAGATGAAGAAGAATCCAAGGCAATTTGGCTACGATCGAAAGGCTCATACAGCGTTCTTCCTCAGGACGGGAGCGCGCCCCGTATCTTTACGCCGCATAATCTCCCCCTCCCACCCATCGATCCCCATTACCCGCACCCCCGGTTGACTCATGACACGGAGCCACGGGAGGGGGAGAGCGGTATCGCGTGAAGCTGATAAAATTTTCATCAGCATAAAATATTTAAAATTAGTCCTCGAAATGAGATACATGACCGCGCTAACGTTCTCGAAATCGTCGCAGTCGCCCCGCCTCACCCCCTCGGAGCCCGTGCATTCCGCGCTGAGTTGCCGAACCGTGCGATAAGATTCCCAGTTAAGGTGAATCCAGGGTTCGATTAGGGATAATTCAAGATAAGAGATAGCGCCACCAGTCACCACTGAGAATTTCACTTTCCTTCAACGATTACTGAAATAATATTGTTCAAATTACAAAAAGCAGATCCACAAGATAAAGATTATTTTTTGCTTGATTTTTTGAGCCAAAAATATTGGCAATTAGAATTATAAGCGCAGAGAAAGTACGGCCGAAACTTTCAGCTCAGCCGGGGCGGCCGAGCGCGCAACCGAATCCCTCATGTTCTGTCTCTCTCTCTCCCATTGCCGCAATGGGAATTACTTTCCGCCGTAGTTACGACTTTATTTTTGGGAATATTGGGAAGATTTTTTTACTGAGTGTTCCTCAAGTATGTTGCTATATCCCCAGGATCCCCAATCTTGAATAAGTATTACGGTTTTTATTATTTTGGCAAATATATACGGCTATTCTGAGCAGCGCGAAGTGGTGGCCAAATCGCGAAGTTCCAAGCCTGGATTCACCTTAAGATTCCGTTTCACGAGGACAACTTCTGATTTTTAGCCAAACTTGACAAGGCTTCTCGCTAGGATGCCAGCTCGTCACGATGGATCGAGTCTATAGGAGAAGTCGGACAAAATTTGCAAACTTTAAACGCATATAACTCCGTTTAAACAAAACTTTAAGGTTCTAAAAATATTCCTCTTCCTCTTCTTCTTCTTCATCTTCTGCTTCTTCCTCCTCATCTTCTTCTTCTTCCTCCTATCCTTCATCTCCCTCTTTTTCTTCTTCTTCCTCCTCTCCTTCCTTTTCCTCTTCTTCAGACGCATTTACTCGTGTTGAACACATTTTTTGGGAAAGCCCTGTCAACACTACTAGCAAAATGACACGAAACTTTGCGCGAAAGATAAGTTCTGTAAACCAATCTCTGTGTGGACAAGGCCTTCCATTCATAAGAAATGAACGAAAAAATTATGAAAGAACAAACATAAATGTGGTTAGAACAAACATAAATGTGGTTCAATGATTTTAGCTTACGCCGTCGCGCCGCGAAGACCGCACCAGGTTGGACGCAATGCGTGAAGTATTCACGCAGTCTTGTAGGCGCTATGCGTTTTACGCTGACTGCACTGCGTTTGGCGCAATGCGTGAAGTATTCTTGCATTCTTGTAGGCGCTATCCGTTTCACGCTATCCGCAATGACCGTACTATGTTTGATGGAATGCGCGTAGTATTCGTGCAGTCTTGTAGGCGCTAGTATGTGTTACATGTCGATCGCCGCGGCGGGGGCTTCTCCTTTTCATCTCAAGTCCTCGTTATCATTTTTCTCTAAGTCACGCCGTTCTAGGCCAAATTGCGTGTTTGGTTTCTCTCGTAACTCTACTTATTGAGGGTGCTGTCTCTTGTATCACTAAGAGACGACAAAATTAGAAGTTACTATACTCTCAGGAAATGACAGATTTTGTCGCCTTTTCTGGTTTGTAATTTTGTTTTCTTTGCTGTTAATACTTGCTTGAAGTATCGAATTTACATGGATCCTTATGGCGGAAAGAAAGTTAAAACTGACTTTCTGATGCTTAAAAATAATTTGGGAGCGAATTTTTCACAGAATATGCACCAGGACTAGTTTAACTCGAAATCGTTATTAGCTCAAGTTTTCAAAAACTGCACTTCTGCGCCTTGTCCTCCAAACCTCTCAAAGGTTCTTTCAGGGATGCTAACTTGAGGGTTTTCGTGATACACTCTTAATCACGGTGCAAACGAAATGGGACCTCCTAAGGAAATACGGGACTGTTTAAGAACGACTATGAATTTGACCCTCAGCCCTCTTTTCCCGAAATGAGTCCCGTAAGAAAAAGAAGTGCTTTCTTAGCACGAGATGGCATTTGCGCGGGAAAATGCGGGACTGTATTAGAGCGTGAATGACTGAATATACTTTTAGATTGTTATCTCCATCCACTGTGTTACCCGCTCCCCCTTTATGTTTTGTTTATTTTTTTCTCTTTTCCAAGCAGTAGATTTCCAACTTCCGACCTCGGGTGAATTTCAGACTTTCCCGATGTGCTTGTTCTGGTTTTTTTTTTTTTTTTTTTTTCAATTTTCCGAAGACGTTCTCTATTGCAAACTACCCTTTCTTCCCGGCTCTAGTTAAACAACGTTCAACAGCAGAGCCGACGTGCAACAGTAGAGCTGAAGAGCAACAGCAGAGCTGAAGTGCAACAGCAGGTCCGAAGTGCAACAGCAGAGTCGAATAGTTGACATCGAGGATGTTAAGGGGCACTTAGTATGCGATTTATTTCAAGTAAATGATGTTTTTGAATAAACGGGAGGTTTGAACTTCTGCATTGATGAAATAAAATATCTTGGTTGGTAGTTACTCTCATACATTTTCTTTCGATGAGAAAAAATACGTTTTATGCTGAAATTCGCATCTAGTTTAGTAGTCTATAATCCCGAGTCTTCAAGGACTAGAAGATCCATCTTCCAGCGAACGACCACATTATTGGCAGGTCTACCATGCTGTGAAAGAATACCGTGTAAGCCATCAGGCGTTGCCAAATTTCCTTCGACAAATCACGAATTTTCAGGGAATTTGTAATATAAATTTTTTTCAAAATTTTCAGACAATTTTTACGGTGATTCAATCTCAAATAACTGAAAATTTCAAGGACAACCACGGGAAACTTCCCGTACAAATACATGTTTTGTTCGAATAAACATGTCAACATCTGAAGGCTCATACGGCGTTTCTCCTCAGCACAGCAGCACTAGAATGAACGTTTTGCGCCAGCAAACACGGGAGGAATTTTCAACCCACGCTGCCGTGGTATTGAAGAACGCCGTATGAACATTCGAGACTCGCCAAATTTCCTTCGATAAAATGTTCATTTCTGAGGAAAGTTATGAATGTTTTCCCGAGCGATTTTCAAGAATGTTAGATAAAATAGGGAACAAAATTATCTGAAAAATTGGAAGAAAAATATTTACAATCTTCCCCGAAAATTCGTGATTTACCACAGGACATTTCGGGACGTCTACAGGCAGTGTTCGAAACTAACAGGCGCCAACGCGCCAAATGCGCCTAAAAAATGAAGGCTCTGCGCCAACGTGGCCCCTAGAAATTGCCCCTTAAAAATCTGAATTTTCATATTAGGTGATTATTATTCGAAATTTTCAGCACCACAAAAGAAAGCTTTTTCTATTCTTCACGATTTTATCATTTATGGTTTTGTCTTCCCCAAGTTACTGCTACTTACTAGTTCTGTTACGATAACATCTTGCGTCTAACTTTTCACTAAATGCGCCGTAACATGTAGGCAAAAAGTCAATTTGGCCCCTAAAAAATCTTCAATGGCGCCTAATGATCGGGCTTGAGGCGCCACATGGCTCCTAAAAGGCGAAGGTGAGTTTCGAACACTGTCTACAGGTTCATACGGTGTTCTTCCTTAGCACGGCAGCACAAATCGTCACCTTTCAGGCAAAGTATCACAAGCGCCATGCGACGTTTAAAAATTTCCGCCGCCATTTTATTTCTTTAAAGAGAAATTGTTGGTTGAATCTGTTTGGAAATTTCAATAAATTTTATCGGCAGCACAAAGAAAATTCAGTCAAATTTTCGGACAGCTTCGTAGAACAATTTCTTTGTAAAAAAATATAATGGCGGCGGTAATTTTTAAACGTCGCATGGCGCTTGAGATACTTTGCCTGGAAGGTGACGAAATGTAGATCTTATCGCACGAGCCGACACCAGCGGATGGCTAGGAAAGACAAAGTGACGGTATGGGCCTCAGCTCCGCGACTAAATGAGCTGATAAAGAGCCCCCGGAGAGTGCGAAAAAAGTTTATCCTTCAGGATGCTTCCTCGACGGGACCAAATTCCCCTTTTATGTGGCCACGCTCCACGACCTGCAAGTACGTGGCTTTTTTGCCCGACATGAGGAGACTCTTCGGTAAATGTGCTCGGGGGCAGTGCGCATGTTTCTGGAAGGCCAAATTACTGCATATGTATATATCGTCACCAGTGTTCGAAACTCACCTTTGAGTTTTAGGAGCCATGTGGCGCATAAAGTCCGATTTTTAGGCGCCATTGAAGATTTTTTAGGGGCCGTTAGTTACTCTATTATCCACCTCTCATGGCCATTACAACCACCAGCTTCCAGCAATAGCATCCCTCCATATCCTTTTTGTCTCCTATGTCTATCAATTTCAACAATTAGTTCGCAGGAAGCTATTAAAATCCCTATATTCATGGCTCCAAAATCACTGATGACCTAAAACTTTACATGTTAAGATAGGATTTTTTATTTCATCCATTAGATATAAAATTCGGATAGAGGGAAAAGCTAGAAAAACTAGGATTACCGAAGGTAAAAATGTTCAAGTGTGTTTACCGAGTGTTCGAAACACACCTTTTAGTCTTAGGAGCCATGTGGCGCATCAAGCCCGATTTTTAGGCGCCATTGAAGAATTTTTAGGGGCCAAATTGACTTTTTGCCTTTAAATTACGGCGCATTTAGTGGAAAGTTAGACGCAAGATGTTTTCGGAACAGAACCAGTAAGTGGCTGTAACTTGGGGAAGACAAAAGCACTAAGAATGAAATCGTGAAGAATAGAAAAAGCAAGCTTTCACTTGTAGTGCTGAAAATTTTGAGTTTTTTCGATTCAAATAGATTCGTTTTTCTTGCTTTATGTGACTTCCTATGAAAATCCAGATTTTTAGGGGGAAATTTTTAGGGGCCACGTTGGTGCAGAGCTTTCATTTTTGTTGGCACCATGGCCGAATTTTTAGGCGAATTTGGCGCGTTGGCACCTGTGAGTTTCGAACACTGATCGTCACCTCCCGGCCAAAGTATAACAAGCACCAGGCGACGTTTACAAATTTCTGCCACCGTTTCATTTTCTTACCGAGACATAGTTGGCTGAATCTGTTTGAAAATTTCACTGAATGGACCACTAGACAAGGTACGAATTCAAGCATTCTGATACATGTTTCTTAACCAGAATTTCACGTAAAACACGATTTGCGCAACAAAAATCACTGAAACCAACTCCAAACAAAAATATTAACGTTTTTATGTCACATTGGTTACGAGGGATTTGAACTGCCCGCTCACAAGAAACTCAAAGCTCTACGTGAGTCAAATCGCGCACTACAACGGTTTCAGCAAGCTCCTCAATCGAGCAATGTTCATTTTCCACCATGTGTTGTTCAAACTATTGGTAATTTGCTATAGCTGAGCCAAAGTGTCAAGATTGAAGTTGAAGATTTTTACATCGCAGAGACTGTCATGATAAACATTTAGCGCGCGATGTGAATCACGTAGAGCATTGAGTTTTCATGAGCGGGTGGTTTGAATTCACGCATCAAGAATCATTAAATATCTTCGTCAGGAGTTGATTTTGGTAATTTTCGTTGTGCGTATCGTGTTCTACGTGAAATTTTGGTTGAGAAACATGTGTCAGAATGCTGAAATTCGTACCTTGTCTAGTGGTCGGGGTCCATTATCTGAAAAATTGGAAGAAATATATTCAAAAGATAAAGCACAAAAAACATAGCCCGAATATACGAATAAAGAAGAGATGTAATTAAAATATGGGTAAACAAGGCTAAAAAATGATTAAAACACTACAAGGCAGGACGTTTCGAGCTGTTACCAGCTCAACTGCAAAAACACATAAAAACAAGTAAAAAATGGAGTGGCGACCTGACCCCAGCCGTTATCACGTAACCACTCAAACGTGGTACGTTCCCAGCTCGAAACGTCCTGCCTTTTAGCGTTTTAATCATTTTTTCGCCTTGTTTACCCATATTTTAATTAAATCTCCTCTTTATTAATATTCAAAAATTTGCCAGGGAATTCTTGTTTGATCACAGGAAATTTGGCAATGCCTGTAAGTTCATACGGCGATTTTCCTTAGCACGATAGAGTAAAGGTGTACACGTGGATGAGTCTGCGGATCCACCGACTTGGAGCTAAGAATCCAGAAAAATAAGTAAACGGGGACGAGAGAAGAGCTAAAAGAAACAATCGCCTCGAGTCCCTCTTCCGGCGGCCAAGAACCTATTGTCCGAGTAAATAGAGACTGGACGTCAAGTCCTGTTACCTCTCCAACTCATCCCATTCCGTAACCTCCCGGTCACCCCCTTCTGCCGTGTCGCGGAAAAGAGCAGTGAGTGATCTTTGGCACGAGCCTCGAAACGCGTAAGAGTACGTGCTAACCGCGGCTCATGCTCAAATGCGCTTACGTGACTTTCCACCGCCGGAATCGGCCTCTTGAGCGGAAACGGAAGTGACCGGGGGCCAGGAGTCGAGCCGCGACAGATTTCAGCGTTTCAGCGGTTCGCGAGCTCGTCGCCGCACAATGCGTCCCGATGAGCGGTTTAGCGGTTTTCGTGCTGCCAACGCACGCGGTTTCAGTCAACCTTTTCGCGCTGAAATACGTCACTTTCCGCGTCGTGTTGCAAAGGCAGCAGGGCCGTATTAAGGGAGTGGCAACATGGGCCGCGGCCCATGGCGGCAAATTTAAAGGGCGGCAGAAATAGCAATTTTTAAGTGCAGGTATTAAAAAAAATCGGATTTATGAAAAACAAAATTACAAACGAGAAAAGGCGACAAAATCTCTCATTTCCTGAGTGTATAATAACTTCTAATTTTGTCGTCTCTTAGTGATACAAGAGACAGCACCTTCAATAAGTCGAGTTAAGAGAGAGACCAAACACGCAATTTGGCCTAGAACGGCGCGACTTAGAGAGAAATGATGACGAGGACTTGAGATGAAAAGGTAGAGCCCTCGGCGCGGCGATCGGCATGTAACACATATTAGCGCCTACAAGACTGCACGAATACTTCACGCATTGATCAACATAGTGCGTTGCGTCGGTGAAACGAGCCTACAAGAATGCTGATACTTCACGCGTTGCGTCAAACAGTGCGTCAGTAACAGCGCCTGAAACGCATAGCGCCTACAAGACTGACGGAATACTTCACGCATTGCGCCAAACACGGTGCGGTCTGCGCGGCGCGGCGGCGGAAGTTAAAATCATTGATCCACATTTATGTTTGTTCTTTCATAATGTTTTCGTTCATTTCTTATGAATGGAAGGCCTTGTCCACACAGAGATAGGTTTACGGAACGTTAACTTTCGCGCAAAGCTCCGTGAACTTTTGCTAGTAGTGTTGACAGGGCTTTCCCAAAAAAAGTAGTTCAAAGTTCAACACGAGTAAATGGTCCTTATGCACTCCTTTTCCTCCGGCACGTTCATTTGATGGTTTTTATCGAGTTTCAAAACGAATGAGAAGGGGGCGGCAAAATACAGGCGGCGAATGGGCGGAAAGTAGGTGAATCCGGCCTTAAAAGGCAGACGCTTTGTCTCGCAAGGTGATCCACGGATCAATGGGATTACATTTTTCAACGGATCGTATTTGATGCCAAGCAAGAACGTCGTAAATCCATCAAGATTTTCCCGCGTTTATAGGAACTTATCACTTTTTAAAATAAAAACCGTTATACCCATGCACCGTAAATTTTCAGGTAAATTTCTTGATAGTATTTGCGAGAGAATTCCGTATAAACATTGCCTCAAGGTTGACAGGTTATTCTGCTATGATACGAGTACATTGTTTCCAACATGTTTAAAAATTCTTTTACGGCGTTTTTGCGTTGCACGGCAGTATAATTCTGGTCATTTTCACGTAATAGTATCACTGTGTAAAAAATCAAGTAGACTAATAGTAGCCGTTACGGCTACATAATTTTCTTTCAGAGCACTTTTCAATATTTGTCTAACTTTTAAAAATACTTACGGCAAAGCTCGTGTTGCCAAGGCCCAAAAAACTTCACATTCACGAGACAGCCACAAAATTTTATCCATCTCCATGAGGTAGAAAAGTTTAACAAGGTCATATCCGGAAACCCGTAGAAATAAACGAAAGGACTTCAAAATTGACTTTCGTGTACTTTTTGTTTGCTCTTTAACTTCCCGAAGAAAAATATGAAGGAACATTGACTGCAAATATAGCGCTTATCCCACCCCCAAAGAAAAGTTAATTGCTTTTTATTTGTGGCATATCGTTGGGGTGCCCTCTTGCGCAACTTATCTGATGATGGCGCCTTAATCCCTAACGCCTTAAAATACTGTCAAACGGCGAAATTAATCTCTTAACTCTCCACTCAATCGCGTTTAACAGAAACGTCGCACAGTGGAGAAGAGCCTACTTTTCCCAAATTTTTCAGACAATTTTGTTCGCAATTTAATCTTGAATATGGGAAAATTTAAAGGAAAAATATTCATAACACGTGCATGTTTTATCCGAGGATATTTGGCAACTTGCGAATATTCATACGGTATTTTTTCCTGGCACGGCGGAATGGTAAACCAGTTACGAACCAACATTCTGGAGGATAGGTTCAAGAAAGTCAAAAAGCCTTCAATTTGTGGATATGCAATACGGAGTTCATTCCAGCGCGAATAGCTGCATCCAGAAGTTGCTGTCAACATCAATCCGAGAGAGAGGGTTAGGAAAGTCAAACGCATTTGTTTTTTTTTTCCATGCAATACGGACGAAACTGGAGCACGAATAATTGTATTCTGGCTTTACGATCAACATTTCTCAAAGAAAGAAGGTCAGAAAAGTCTAAACGCCGATAATTTTTGTGTATTTATCACGGAGAGCGCCACGGTACGAAAAGTTGAATCGAATGCGTTACCATCAACCTTAAAACGGTTCGGTTATCATTCATTTATTCAATCTTTTTTCGGTTGGTAATTAATCAAATTAAATTGCAATCGCAAATAACCGGATCGGGAGTTTAGTTCGGATTAGTATGCCTTCCGTCCGACCTATTTCATGCCATCATTCTTCCCTTCTTCGCAAAAGTGGGGAATTTCACGTTCTTATCAGCAAAAATACTACCAGTGAAAATGTGGCAATTGGGTAAAAATCATCATTATTGATGTCTAAAATGGGAATTTGAATTTTATGCCGTTGTAAATTGAAAACCTAATTCTACTTTTCTTACGGTTGCAAAGAAATGAATAAAAGTATCGAGCAAAACTTGTTGACATTTCATTCTTTTAGTCGAAGTGCTTATTTCCAACCCTTTTAATAGCTGCAATCTCGTCGAGGTACATTAGATGTTTCTACCTTCTATTATTTTATTTTTTGCAGTCGTTAACCCGGTTATTACAGTTTTACAGCAAACACAATTTTGCATTTATGTCACCACTACCATTAAAAACTTTACGACAATAATAGGAAGAACGCTGAATTTGATGTTCAGGGAAGTAAGAGACAATTTACATAGCAACGTTGCAGAATTTCCTTTCACCTTTCTTTAGCATTATTCTTACAACAAACAATCTATAAATTCCCGTAATATCAAAAACATTCCCTACGATGGTCAAGAAAAATGCCAAGCAAAAAAATTACTCGATAACAGTTTTGAGTTTTTCCCAAAATAAAAACAAAGTTGTGACAGCTTAAGCAGCACTGCAAAGATGTTAGTTCCTCCTTGCAAAATGCCACCTATCTAAAAAAAAATACTCTTAATCCGAGGGTGTCTAGAATCTATAGTCTACAGACGCACTGAGAAGGTGTTTCTGTGACGAAAATCATCAAATTCCCAGGCACATTATGCAGAAAATTTGGTAGCACAGACTTTAAAATGAAAAATGTTCCACATGATTTCACTATCAATGGCACAAACATGCCGATTGCCAAGTAGGAAATGACGTATCTTAATGGCGTCGTTTCAAATTTTTCTCTTGTATTTAATTTTTTTAAAAGAAACAAGTCAACTTTATCGATTGAAAAGTATGCAGATTATTTTCCTTACAGAGAAGAAAAAGCAAAGAAGCACTTGAGAATGTACGCGCACTATAGTTTTCTAAAGAAAAATAAAAACGCCTAGAAATGATGAAATATCAACCCCTACTCCCCCTGGACGCACTGGAAAAAAAACACATTGGATCTAGAGTCTAGACTCTTAAAAACATCGACAAGAAAAAATATTCTTGATTCAATCAGATTTAAGCTTAAATCAAAAACCAAGCCTCTTAATTGAACGGAGTTCCTTTTGATTTAAGCTTAATTCTGATTAAATCAAGAGTATTTTTTCTTGCCAATGTTTTCAAGAGTCTGGACTCTAGGTCCAATGTTTTTTTTTTTTTTTTTTTTTTTTTTTTTTTTTTTTCCCAGTGCGATGATAATACTTCCTCTACCCGCCAGGGGAGCGAGAAAGTAAAAATGAACAACAGAAAATGTGCAACGCCGCGAACGCAGATACGTGGTTTCGCACTGCGGTCATCGATATTCTTGTACTTACATTTTAACTAATCCAACGTTTAATCGCTTTGCTCGAAGGCCGGAGGATCGAATCGCGAAACCGAACACCGCACCTAAACTCAGCACTTGCAAATTTCGTGACCCCGACCGAGAAAACCCGGAATCAAAAAGGTAAGAAAAAGTCGCGACACAACAAGACCCGCGCTCAAAATACGTAAGATCACCCCCCTCGAAATGAAGAACGGGCGACGGAGGTCCCGGTCACTTCCGGTCTTTCGGCCACTTCCGGTCCCGGCCACTTCCGCTTCCCGGGGGCGCTTGGCACAGTAACACAGTTCCGAGCGCGATCAAGAAACCCCGTCTCGCCGGGAGGAGCACCAGACGCCGCGCCGAACCGCTCGCAAGAACTGCACCGTCCGCGGAGCGGGCGAACGGGCGAGCGGCCCCCGGATTCTGCGCGGTAGGCCGCCCGCAACGCACGACACGAGGTGCGCCTGGGCGGTAGGCAACAGGCCGCGCGCCGCGTGTAACAAGTGAGCGCTCGCCAGTACGTAACAAGTGGTCGGCCCGAGCGACCCTCAAAAACGGATGCGACGTACCCCCTCCCCCCCCACACGGTGGCGCATCGCACTCCTTCCTAGCGTATTAATCGTTATTCTTCTTCTCCCCGCTTGCCTCCCCCCCCGCCATCCCGCGGGGATGGGGAGGGGGTTGAATTGGCGTCTCGCGGAGGGTCTGTTGGATGAGCGCTATCCCCATCGAGGGTGGGTGCGGTGGGATGATAGCGTCTAATCAGATCGCATTCGCTATTAATTTCCACCCCCTCCTCCGGTTGTGAATCTGGCTTTCGCTTTCGCGGCGGCGAAGGAATCGACAGCCCAATTTTCACGATTGAATATGATGGGATTTTTGAATCGGTGAGCGCCGAGTGATTCCGATTTTCGGTGAAAATTAGCTCAGTGGGCCCATTATTGAAATTAATAGACATAGCGATAGACAAAGAAGACATAGGGAGTATGGAGCGATCCTATTGGTTGAAGTGGGTGGTTCCTATTGACTAAGGGAGAAAATGATGGACTAACTATCAGATCTCTCGTGGGTTGCCGTTAGTTAGTCTATTATCTACCTCCTTTGTCCATTGTAACCACCCGCTTCCACCAATAGGATCCATCCATATCTCTTTTGTCTCACTTCTTTATAGCTATGTCTATCAATTTCAATAATCGGACCGCTGGGAGCTGATAATTGAAATTGATAGACAAAGCGATAAATATTATTCGCTATCAATTTCCACCCCTTCCTCCGGTTGCGATTCCGGCTTTCGCTTTCGCGGCGGCGAAGGAATCGACAGCCCAATTTTCACGATTGAAAGTGATGGGATTTTTGAATCGGTGAGTGCCTTGTTTACCCATGTTTTAATCCTCCCCTTCGTCACTTATGAGTATTTCGTTTCCAATTTTTCGGATAATTTTATTCGCGATTTCTCCTGAAGTTCCTGAAAATATCAAGGGAAAATATTGATATTTCTTCTCAGGAACGAACATTTTATGAGAGGGAATTTGGCAACTCTCGAATGCTCATACGGCGTTTTTCCTTAGCACGGCAGTATCGCGATTCCGATCTTTTTATTACAGGAAAATGAAGACGCTTTCGGATTGGTCCACGAGTTTTAGGCTTATCATGATGCCCTTAGAGTATCTGTGTCGGTAGATGAGAGTTTTGAGAAAACGGGCTCAAGCGAAAGGCTTTTGACCGGAGAATTTTATTCAAAGAAGCCTCCGTGCTTTGTCAAATTGCCACTAATCGTCCGAAAGACTTCTAAAAATCGTTTGGATGATTAAAAATCGGCTGATTTTATATTTCAATTAAATAAAAAAGGTATTATTCATTCATATGCTAGGCTATTGTTAGGCAAGACAGCCGTAAGTGCTATCTTCTACATGCTTTCGTGGTTGCATTTTGGGCACACAACAGAGCAGCAAACCCATTTTTAGGTTAGATATTAGCAGAAGAGGGCGGCACTTAACTTGAAAGCACTGTTTTCATTGACTCTCAGGAGGAATTTTGTCACTTACTGCTGTCTTGCCTGAACTTAAGTCTTGTTTGGCGCACTTGTTACTTTTTCATAGTCTCGTTTTCATGAAAAAGAGATGAATTTTGCTGTTTCAGCTATTTCAGTGATTTCCTCTGAAAGAAATTGGACGAATTTTGAAGGAAACTCGAATTCGAAAATTTAACACTTACTGCTCTCTTCGCTATCACGGCAGAGTTCTATAGAGCGAATTTCCGCCGTTGGATTTGCTGTACTTTATGCGGAACAATTATACCTTGAATCCAAAGAGGAAGTGGACCGCGGTATACGCAAAAAAATAGTTGGAGTTGACGACAGAACCTTTTGTTCACTGGGCTCCTGCAATTTCTTTGTTACACTAACAGAATTTTCCTGTTGCGAGAACAGATAGAACTGAATTAGTGAGAACGAAAACACACCAACTCGATGACTCCAAACTGCTCAATTTTCATTATGGACACTCAATTTTCATGAAGGTCATTGAAGTTAGCGCATTCATTCAGTCATTTGAGTCTCGGTCTCGCAATTACAGCGGAGCGACGGCTCATTTTTGTTTTTAATTTATTTTCCGGTTGATAATGAAATTGTTATTATTTTGAAACGTCCCGGGTTTTGTTTATTCCTTTTTCTTTATTTGCAGCCTTTTCCCCAAATTAAGTTGTTCTTTTATTATGTGTATTTTGGCTGATTAAGTTGTTTCTCATTCATTCCAACTTGGATCTTTAAAGTGTCCTTAGGTACTTGTCTTTTGGCACCAAAAATCTTTTCCTTAGACTAACTTCTTCACCTACTGTGTAGTTTCGTGTGTGTCTCGAATATTTTCATTTTTCCGAGTTGGTGTGTTTTCGTTCTACATACATAAAGCCGCTTTTATAGCGCCGCCTCGCGCTCTGCGACGCCCAGTCGCAAAATCGCCGTTTTCGTTCTCACTCATTCAAATTCGGTCGAGTGTCCTCATAACGGAAACTTCCGTGACTGTTACAAATAAAGTGCCGGAGCCCTGTGAGCAAAATTATTTTTTTCAGTGTAAGCAGGAAGGAACCACGCCACATCAGCTGTAAAGGTTGTAAAACGGTTGTGCGGATCGTGTGCAAATTTCAGTGAATTTCCTGCATGGTACGAAACGTGTCCCTTGGATTTTTCAAAGGAATCCGCACAAACGATATCTTGTAAAAAAATTTAAATTGCCCACTTAAATTTGGCAATAGCTAATGTGACTTGGTTCCTTTCTGCTAATCGTGATCCAAACAAGACTTCGTGTTGAATAGGACGAGTGTGTTGAGTTCAGTAAATTTATTGACAGATTATACTAATTATCGTCTGTAAGCTCTCTTATACAACGGGTCACTATAAACTTTGGTTTCTTTATTTGGATTACACTTTGCAATAAGGAACAACTATCTCCGGCTCTTCCATAAGATGACCTTTCTGCATAGGGAAACCGATGGCATATATCGACGGTGAAACTACCAAACCACGTATCTCGTTTGCGGTGTTTAAAAATCTACGCTCGCATTTTATTTTTTTGAAGTAGACCAAATCAATATCATTCCTTGAAATTTTCACAGAATTTTCTCCGCACGAGGAGGAAAAATCACAGAAATTTTCAAGACTGGACGTCAAGTAGTTTTTCATTTAAAAAATAAAGTATGACAGGAAGTCTGCGACGTCGCAAACCGAGATACGTGGTTTGGTAGTTTCACCGTCGATATGTTGTTTCTGAGATGAGCCAGATAAATAATGGTTCCTTCTTGGAAAATGTGGTCCATTTAATACTACGGGTGAGAACGGGTTGAAGATACAAGAAGTTGAGTCATAAAATTCAGATATTTAATACGCGCGGTGAATGTATATTTTCGAGCCAGTGTTTTATTGGGTTTGTTCACGATACCTTATTCTTTGAAAAAGGAAAAGAATAAACAACCTACAAAGTACGATGTATGGTTGATTGTGAAAAGGCTGGCGCGCTAGCGGCTGGACCTAATCTACCGAACGCCTTCAAACAGAGAGAACGCAATATCGCATACTTCTCTATGCATTGCTGTCTGCTGGAGAAGCAAACGCATGCTTTTGATTTGACGATGGAAATTCAAAAACACGTGTTTAGATTGAGTACTTGACCGTCAAAAGAAAAATGGACCATGGAGGACTGAAGCAAATGTTTTGGAAAAAGAATTTTTGTAAAATTCAGTTGCAAGAGCAGATTTGGAAATCCTAGGGTGTGAACAGAGGCAGCTCCAGGTTAGCACAATGACATTTCTCAATTTGAAATCAAAGGAAATACTGAGCTATTAGCTGATTTCCACTACTTACAATGATATGAGAGCTCAGGTCATGCTATGATAAAACACAATGTACAAGATGTTTATATTTATACAAATTTTACCTTAACACGGTAAAAAATAACGGAGCAAACATTTAGGCTCATACTTTTTTCATATTTTCACCATGTAAGGTAAAATTTTTACATGTATAAACATCCTCTTGCACAATGTTTTTTTTATTGAAGTATGGGTTCAGTGCACTTATCATTGCAATGAAAATCGGTCAATAGCTCGGTATTTGATTTGATTTGATTATGGGTGGCCAAAAACCGAATGATTCCTCCAGATTCTTGTCAAAGCACCTGGGCCCCTCGGAGAATTCATCACCATGAGTAAATGTTACCAACTTGCTGGATTTGCCGATTAGCGTTTTCATTTCATTCCGTGAATTTAGTTTCCTAAACATGGCAGATTATAATTTTGAAGTCATTCGTCGCAGATTTATATTTTTCGAAGATTAAACTTCAAATTACCATAACTTAGGTTTGATTTAACGTTTTTGGGAGCTCTTCATATTAAAACGGACGGATTTTACCAAAATCGGCCTAAATTGATGAAGTCAAACGATGCCTAATTATGTTTTATTTCTTACTATCACTACTTATAAATTAGTTTTTAAAAATAGAGTGACAATTCTCGCGGGAATAGAATACGCACTCAAACTCCTTGGCGTATTTGAACTCGGTTCTAATACCCGTTCGAGAGCGTAATATTATCAGGGACTGAAAACGCCTTCATTTTGAGCGTAGGCAACATCCGTTGCTTGTGCTCCTCAGTGCTCTCGACTCAATCAGCTATAAGATGTATACTAATAAATCGATACATTTCAGAGCTGTTGCAGCTACTGGACGAAGTTGTTCGACAAGTAGGTATTTTTAAAAACAACAAATGCACGCTATTCGTTTCCTTGAGTTAAGATCGGAGAGACATCTCGAAAATTGTGTTTTGAAACAGGACCGCTGGGGAAAGGTGCTTAAGGTTTTTTTGGAAATGCTCTTGGTAATAAGGAAAAGATCGTTCAACAAAAGTAGGCAAAAAAATAGGAGACGAGTTTGCAAGTAACACAGAAGCTTCCGGGGGGGGGGGGGGGGGGGGGGGTTAATTTTGTTTGATTTTTTCTCTCTTCAAACGAGTAAAATTATTTTGATTGCAATTAATAGCACGCAAAAGACTTTAAAATGCTAAATAAGGACGATATAAACAAAGTGGTCAAATCTGGGAATGAAGAAACGGCGAAAACAATAATGAGGATTCATCCACAATACATGGAGCATTAGAATTTTCGGTGGTAGAAAGCGAGATTCAGTCCAGATAACAAAAGGAATATAAGTCTTTGTGCGGCTATGAAACACTTGTTCATCTGAACTGAGGAGGTTTATATGACCAAAAACATAGGGAACTCGAGTTCTTTCCGGATTGTATTTTGGCGGACTTTCCTACCCCCCACATTCGAATCTTAAACCAAAAGTTATATCATAATTTTGTGCTAATTTTGTGCTATTTTGTGCCGCAAATTAAAAATTTTGTGCTGCAAAATTAAGGGGGGAAACGCTCCTCAAAATTGGGGGGGCTGTAGAAACGGTAGCCCCCCCACTTTCGAATTTTCGAAAAAAAAGAATGCCATAATTTTGTGCTAATTTTGTGCTATTTTGTGCCGCAAGAAAAAAATTTTGTGCCGCAAAATTAAGGGGGGTAGCAGCATTCCAAATTGGGGGGGCTGTAGAAATGTTTGCCCCCTGTTTCGATTTATCGGAAAAGGAGTATGCCATAATTTTGTACTAATTTTGTGCTATTTTGTGCCGTAGCAAGACTTTCAATTTTTTCAAATTTAAGGGGGAAAAATTGGTATTTCAAAATTGGGGGGGCTGTGGAAATGTTTGCCCCCCTCTTCGATTTCTTAAAAGTGGAGTATGCCATGCTTCTGCTTTAATTTTGTGCTATTTTGTGCCGTAGAGATATTATTCATTTTTGTAAATTTAGGGGGGTAAACGGGCACATCGAATTTTGGGGGGGCTGGGGAAATGTTTGCTCCCCTTTTTGATTTCTGGAAAAAAAAGTATGCCGTAATACTCTCATAATTTTGTGCTATTTTGTGCCGCAAAAAGAAAATTTTGTGCTCCAAAATTAGGGGTCTTAAATACCACCCCAAATTTAAGGGGGAGGTCGCAGGTGCGGCAGCCCCCCACTTTCGAATTTCGAGAAAAAAAGCACGTCATAATTTTGTGCTAATTTTGTGCTATTTTGTGCCGCAAAAAGAAAATTTTGTGCTCCAAAATTAAGGGGGTTAAATACCATTTCAAATTGGGGGGGCTGTAGAAACGATAGCCCCCCACTTTCGAATTTCGAGAAAAAAAGTACGTCATAATTTTGTGCTAATTTTGTGCTATTTTGTGCCGCAAAAAGAAAATTTTGTGCTCCAAAATTAGGGGGATTAAATACCACTTGAAATGGGAGGGGCGGGGACTGTAAAACAAGCTAGCGCTCCGGCGGAACCCGAATCTTCCGCTCCGGAGTCGCAGGCTCGCAGGTAGCCGGAACCTTTGCCAGCGCAGCGTGGTCACATCTCTCTCCGCTTTGACTTCTGCCCATGGAAACGGACGGAAAGGGCCAAGCACCGTGGCAACTTAAGAAAGATCCGGGCGGGAGATCCGGCGCGGCGCTCTTTGCACGGGATATTTAACCAGAGAGATTTATCCTATAATCATTAAGGATCCTTTTTGGAGGGTTATATACAGTTGGGTGTCAGCGAGTTCCAAATCGAATGTTGCTCTACAGTTTTTATTTTGCACGCTACCGATTATTATTTACTGAATCGAACAGTTTTGAGAAATAAATGATTGGCTTTCATTTCAGAAGCAACAACAATTTTGACACGTATCCAGCGAAACATATCATGAAAGGACCATTTTTAAGGAATGTTTCAGAAAATGTGTTATCCTTGATTTCAAGACCTCCGAAATCTAGTTTACATTACCTCACTGGAATGCGCCCTGTGCTCTTTTCCAACTTTTAATAACAAAATTCAATTTTTCCACCATTTTTCGTTAGGTGCCGATGTTTGGTTTCAAATAAAGTACCAACACAATGTACATGTATATTTTTTAATAACGCTTTATTTATTCCAAAAAGCGCTCAAGTGTCCGAAATTTTCTTTTGTGGTAACGCTTTGCTCTAGCTTTCTACTGGGCTGATTTTCATGATTTTTGCGGATATCAACAGGTAATTTTTTTAAATGAGCCCGCTTACACAGCCTGATTTATGGGGGGGGGGGGGGCATGGTGTTATGCCATCGGGCGACAAATTTCGGGGAATTTTTTGGGGGCTTTTTACGGAAGGGGAGTTTATGTTTCATTTTCGCCTTTTACGTGTCACAAATCCTCGTTCCTTAAGATAAATCATTTCCCCTTTCCTAAATAATTGTTTGCAACACTTTCCTGCACAAATGCGCATCCTTCTCACTATCGCAGAATACGACTGCGCTTTTGATGTTTTTGAAACTTATATTTCGTGCGCATCGGCATCGCGTGAATCTATAAGATATATAATTGATCAAGAGTAAGATATTATAATATTGACCCGAAAAAAATCCCTAGCCGGGAAGAAAAAAAATCCCTAGATTTCGCTAAAAATCCCTAAATCGCCAGATTTGCTCAAATATCCCCCCAAAAGCCCTAGAATTTACACAAATTGCCATTTTCAACGTAGAAATATGACATCGTTTGATGTATCAGTTTGGAATATTTTAATCTGATTGGCTTGTTTGAATTTTGCCGTCCTATGAAAGCATTGAACAGACCAATAAAATGAAGGAATTGGTATTAGTTGTGTTTTTTTTTTCTTTTTTCTTTTTTTTTTTTTTTTAACTGTCAAGCACATCGAGTGACGCTATCGTTTTATGTTCCGGCTTATTACAACACTGTGATTGTGCAGGTTCCTGTTTGCTAAATGCGATCCTATTGATCTTGCTATGCCGCAGAATCACGTATTTTCTTTGTTTTGACCACCGATTTGCTCGAAATTTTACCGCGAATTTGAAAATATTGACTAAAAAAACTTATTTTGAAAAAATAAAAAAGTTGCACTCGCGAGCTGTCCAATCCTCGGTTGAAATTTCGAGGGTCAGATTCAGGTAAGCGCGAGACAATGGGGCAGCGATGTCGAGCGTGCCGAGTAGCGGTCTAGAGGATTGCTGTGTTGCCAATTACGAGATTATGGTATTTACTCATTCGATTTTCCAAACATCGTAGCAAGCCCCCGGTACTTAAATTGAGCAACAAAGGCCTGCGAAGCGGGCCCTTTGGGGGTTGGACTGCAAAGCGGCCAGTAATTAAAAATGGCCCATCATGAAGAACAAAAGCAATAGCATTTCTGGTTCCGTGATCGACCAGCAGGGGTATATAGGGTGATGCAAGACGATGCAAAAATTTTCAGGTTGCTAGGGTCGCTCCGAAATAGAACAGAATAAAATTTCTTTTGCGAATTTTTTTGGTCTTACTCCCTGAAATCAATTCATTTGAACAAAAAGACTCTGCCAAGTTTCAGACAAATTGAATAATATTAACCCATGCCGACTGAGCCGTCTTTTTTATATGGGATTTTACATTGAAGAACACTTTTTTTTTTAGAAAATGCAATTTTCCGGAAAATCGGTAATTTCTAGAAAAAATCTGAGACCGTATTCGGAATGAGCCGAAAAAATTGAGAGGGAAGAGTCCCATCAGACACTTCAAAAACAATAAATTCACCTCTCGTTTTAGCGGTGAAACATGGGAAAGTGCTTTTATGAAGGGTAAATGACTGTATAAAAAACGGACGGTCTGCGTCCGAAAACAAAGCTTAACATACGATGGTTGTTATTCATGTGTTTTTTACGCTGTGTCCGATAATACTATCCCTATTTCTTCATCTCATCAGCATTTCCTGGATATTATACATATTTTCTCGTAAGAAGGGGGGTTTACCATTGATCGACGTTAAAGATATAGTCATTCATACCTTGTCTAGAGGCCCAATGTACAGTAGTTTTCCTCAGAACCATGAATACCACACCAAGATTTAGAGAGTATTTGTGTGGGCACTTTATTTGAAACCAAACATCGGCACCTAACGAAAAATGGTGGAAAAATTGAATTTTGTTATTAAAAGTTGGAAAAGAGCACAGGGCGCATTCCAGTGAGGTAATGTAAACTAGATTTCGGAGGTCTTGAAATCAAGGATAACACATTTTCTGAAACATTCCTTAAAAATGGTCCTTTCATGATATGTTTCGCTGGATACGTGTCAAAATTGTTGTTGCTTCTGAAATGAAAGCCAATCATTTATTTCTCAAAACTGTTCGATTCAGTAAATAATAATCGGTAGCGTGCAAAATAAAAACAGTAGAGCAACATTCGATTTGGAACTCGCTGACACCCAACTGTATATAACCCTCCAAAAAGGATCCTTAATGATTATAGGATAAATCTCTCTGGTTAAATATCCCGTGCAAAGAGCGCCGCGCCGGATCTCCCGCCCGGATCTTTCTTAAGTTGCCACGGTGCTTGGCCCTTTCCGTCCGTTTCCATGGGCAGAAGTCAAAGCGGAGAGAGATGTGACCACGCTGCGCTGGCAAAGGTTCCGGCTACCTGCGAGCCTGCGACTCCGGAGCGGAAGATTCGGGTTCCGCCGGAGCGCTAGCTTGTTTTACAGTCCCCGCCCCTCCCATTTCAAGTGGTATTTAATCCCCCTAATTTTGGAGCACAAAATTTTCTTTTTGCGGCACAAAATAGCACAAAATTAGCACAAAATTATGACGTACTTTTTTTCTCGAAATTCGAAAGTGGGGGGCTATCGTTTCTACAGCCCCCCCAATTTGAAATGGTATTTAACCCCCTTAATTTTGGAGCACAAAATTTTCTTTTTGCGGCACAAAATAGCACAAAATTAGCACAAAATTATGACGTGCTTTTTTTCTCGAAATTCGAAAGTGGGGGGCTGCCGCACCTGCGACCTCCCCCTTAAATTTGGGGTGGTATTTAAGACCCCTAATTTTGGAGCACAAAATTTTCTTTTTGCGGCACAAAATAGCACAAAATTATGAGAGTATTACGGCATACTTTTTTTTCCAGAAATCAAAAAGGGGAGCAAACATTTCCCCAGCCCCCCCAAAATTCGATGTGCCCGTTTACCCCCCTAAATTTACAAAAATGAATAATATCTCTACGGCACAAAATAGCACAAAATTAAAGCAGAAGCATGGCATACTCCACTTTTAAGAAATCGAAGAGGGGGGCAAACATTTCCACAGCCCCCCCAATTTTGAAATACCAATTTTTCCCCCTTAAATTTGAAAAAATTGAAAGTCTTGCTACGGCACAAAATAGCACAAAATTAGTACAAAATTATGGCATACTCCTTTTCCGATAAATCGAAACAGGGGGCAAACATTTCTACAGCCCCCCCAATTTGGAATGCTGCTACCCCCCTTAATTTTGCGGCACAAAATTTTTTTCTTGCGGCACAAAATAGCACAAAATTAGCACAAAATTATGGCATTCTTTTTTTTCGAAAATTCGAAAGTGGGGGGGCTACCGTTTCTACAGCCCCCCCAATTTTGAGGAGCGTTTCCCCCCTTAATTTTGCAGCACAAAATTTTTAATTTGCGGCACAAAATAGCACAAAATTAGCACAAAATTATGATATAACTTTTGGTTTAAGATTCGAATGTGGGGGGGCTGTGGAAATGGACCCGTGCTATAGATTCATTTTATGGACAACTCAGGAAAAGTGTTTTAAGCGTGCATATTAGCATACCAATGGTGAAACTGCCAGACCACGTGTCTCGATTTGCGACATTGTAGACTTCCTGTCATAGTTTCTTTATTAAATGGAAAACCACTCAACGTCAATTCTTGAAAACTTCTGTGAATTTCCTTCTCTCTGCGAAGAAAAATCTGTGAAAAACTCAAGGAATGATATACGTTTGTTCTCCTTTACAAAAATAAAATAAGGGCGGAGATTTTTAAACATCGCAAACGAGATACGTGGTTTTGTAGTTACACCGTCGATATTTGAGTTAGCGGAAGAGTTGGAAGAAAGTATAGTTAGAAATGTAAATTTAACGCAAGTTAGGATGTCATTTTTATCCTTCCCACAGAAGATTTCACAAAAAAAGGAGACCACAGCTCAAAACCATCCAGTGATTCCGAGGATCCTCCAAGCTGCAGTTTATATGCAAATTTAAAATTGTTACGTTCCGAAACAAACAACTTTGCGTTGAGCAAAAAATCGAGCTCGTAAACAAGCGAATAAAAATGTAAAACCTAGTCGAGTCAACTCAATTCCCATCATTTCGAATTTTACGAGCAAAGTAGAAAATGAATCCAACATTTTCATTTAGCTTTAATATCAGGGTGTAAGCAGGGCATGCACATTAAAAAACGCAGACACTAATTCTTCAACAAGCAGAGTCTCAGATTAAGTTTTTGTTACAAGTCAATGATAGAACAGTGAAAGGATGCAATTTGTCTTCGTGCTCGACAAAGTCCACTGCTACCGTGCTAAAGATAAACGCCGTACGAGTCATCAGGCGTTGCCGATTTTCTTTCGACAAATCACGAATTTTCAGAAAATTCGAGAATATTTTTCTTCCGATTTTTCAGAGGATTTTGTCCGTAATATAATCTGGAAAGTCCTTAAATACCAAAGGAAGAATATTCATGGTTTTTCTCAAAAATAAATATTATCTGACAGGAAATTTGGCAACATTCGAATGCTCATTCGACGTTTTTACTTAGCACGACGAAAAGCATCGGAAAACAATTTAACTCCGATTTGTATAGATTTGCACTGTTTACGGTAGGATACGTCTCACGAAAAGACGAATTTCCATTGAGATGGAGGAAAGATTTGAAATTACCGTCGGAAGTGCACGAAGCAAGGATGGGAAGAGGAGGTTCCGCATACTGAAGCACATTCAAATCCTCCCCCCCCCCTTCCCCACAATCCTTTCTAACGTACGTACAGAGCTTACTATTGAAAGTTTATGTCTGTCCGCCCGTGAAAGGAATATGTAATTTTTTTCGCTGACATTTCCCAATTATCTTTTCACTACCCACTACATACGTTGTCATTTTTTCTCACTGCAGGTATATATAGTTTAAAAAACTAGATTTAGTAGGTCGAAGGCTGATCCTATTTATTGTCATGGAGTTCCCCATGATATTGCAATCGTTCCGCTGCTTCCATCTAATATTTCAATAAATTCAACTTTTTTCATAAAAAATCAACGTAGGAAAAATCCTTCCATTTCAATTGAAGCATAGGGCACAGGGTAGATTCGGCCTAAAAATTAACGAGGGACCATTCCACTACCAGCGATTCGCGCCTTGAATCGCGTGTGGATGGGTTACACATACACCTCGAAACAAGGTGTAAACTCCAGCAGGCGCAGTGTAGGCAATTTGCGCAGCGGAGTTTATGTGTAACGGTGTAGCGTTTGCAGTATCTCCACGATGTTGAAGGCGCTATATATAGTGCGCGCGGGCGAGCCTTTCATTGCCCGCGATAATTCTTATTCGAGTACGCTGCATAGATCGAGTCAATGGAGGAAGTCAGACAGACTTTGGAAACTTTAAAAGCTCATAATTCTGTTCGTACAAAACCGTGAAATATTCCCATCCGAGCACCCATAAAACTTCAAAATTTGGCAAATTAAACATCAAAATTTGAAGTTTTAGTTGAAAAATTCATGCCACACCTCGACGATCTTTAGATTGAGCTGACTTACTTTAAATAACAGTTGTGTTCTTATATAAATGTTGACTATTATTTTTGTTTGTTTGAATACTATTCCCTTTTCTGTTGTTTTTATCATGGTGATCTTTTGGCTTATAAACATTATCTTACCTATTAAGTTTAAATTGTTTATGACTTGATCGACTCGATCCACTGGGCGCTGATTTCTGGCAGATTTCATGGCATCCTCCTTTTCTTACCTCTTCTTTCAAAAATGCGATTTTTGCTACATATCATCAATCGGATTCCATTGTCTGATGTACATCGACATAAATAGCGGGAGTCTTCTTCGCGGTTCGGGTCGTGCACTTGAGCCGAAGTTCAACCCCCTTATCAACCCCAATCGATTGTATTCGCCGCGGATGATGCAAAACTGTTCTACAACGTTTGTTTTTATACTATTAGGAACGTTTTGGCGGGGTCTCGTGTCAATTTCAAAATTCATCATTCGTAATTTCTCGTATATGCCGCATCCTAGAGACCCTGTTGAAAATGTTTAAGGTTTCATTTCCATACCTCTTCTTGATTCTCGTTTTTGTAATAATTCCACAAATATGGGCGCAATTTCGATAATGGCATATTTGCAGGGGTATAAACTTCTTCGTCAGCGACATACTATTTCAAGTGGATCATATAAATGAAATACCAATTGAAATAAAGGCTCAATTAGTAGCGGGCACTTCCATATACGTCTCTCTCGAACTTCCATCGATACGCTTCTCAAGAGAGGGATCTCAGCTTTTAATTTATTCGCGGGAAATTGTGGGAAATCTCAAGTGGATAGTCATCTGCGGAATGATTTACTAATTGGCTCCGGAAAACGCTCCACTGGGCGGATCGGTCCACCCGGGGGGAGTAATTTATCAACTTGTTTTCCTGACTCCGCCCGCAGATCAGTATAATGATGCAATTTCTGAAATTATTTTCTCTTCAAAATGGGCAACTCGAGTGGGTAAAAAATAAGGAGTACAGCACATATTCGATTCGAAGAGAGTATTTTAACGGTACTTTTTCGGTACATTCCCAAGAAATTTAGCACCTCCTCAACAGAGAAATTTTGAATTTTTTCGGTACACCCAATTGACGAAATTCGAAAAATTTCAAAAATTTGAATTCCTCGCTCAGTTTGCGACAAAAATGACAAAGAAATGAAGGACCTTCTTGCGGAATTTTTGCACTTTTTCAGTAATTCCGTACCGCGCTTGGAAAATCAGTACTATTTCAGGACTTTCCGGAAATTCCGGACCTGTAGACACCCTGACCCCCTATTTTCCGGACCGCGCTTGAAAAATCAGTACTATTTCGGGACTTTCCGGAAATTCCGGACTTGTAAACACTCTGACCACCTGTTTCCTGGTCCATTTTAGTTCATAATCTTTGCAGTCGGTGAAAATGTAATCTTTATTCCCGCTTGTGACACTATGAAGGCCTAAAATACGCGAGCCAATCAGAAATTGTCTTCCTTCTCGGTATAAAGGGACTCTAGTTCATACGACGATTTTAGTGGATAGTAATCTGCGGAATGATTTACTAATTGGCTCCGGAAAACACTCCACTGGGCGGATTGGTCCACCCGGGGGGAGTAATTTATTAACTTGTTTTCCTGACTCCGCCCGCAGATCAGTATAATGATGCAATTTCTGAAATCATTTTCTCTTCAAAATGGGCAACTCGAGTGGGTGAAAAATAAGTAGTACAGCACATATTTTTTTCATCAAAGTTGTAAAGCAATATACATTGAATAGCTCAATAAATGCCGATTTTTTCAATCGATTCTTATTTGTCCGATTGCTCCCGGCCAGAGAGAATTGGATAAATGAGAATCGGGTATGAAAATCTTTTCATTTTTTTGGTCGTTCTAATGTCGACGCGGGCCTAAGAGAACGCGAAGCGTCATCTGGGGGTTGGGCCGCGTAGCGGCCAGGGGGAATAGCCCCCTAGTAAACTATAAACGCAGGACGGCAATTACCTTTGTAAATTTAATTTGCATGTTTCCAGTACTTTAATTTCAAAGAATGTAAGTTGCACGATCCTAGCAACATTGGAATGCTCTTGGTTCCTTTTTGCAAAATGCAATCCAACTAATGAGCTTACACCATCCAAAAAGCGATTCCACGACAAGCGCAACCGACTCGGTGATTTGAACATAGTCCTTTTCCGCACAGCTCGTCCGGTTGGTCCTCGAATTCTGCAACATCTCATGAGCTTCAAGGGTCATGAGTGCCTGACGCTTGGATCGTTCACGGAACATTGAGAGAGCTTACGGGGATAACGTGTGCTCTCGAGAGGTTAAATAAACGTTTTTAAATCAGAAGGAACTATCTTCATAATAGCATGAGCCCTGAGTCTCGCAAGAATACATGCACGGCAGGGCCCATGTCGCAGTGGATGTAGTTCCTTTTGATTGAAAAACGTCCAAATAGCGCTCGTTCCAATGGCCCGCATGAGATGACTCGTGCACGTTATGAACATAGCAGGGCATACAAGCAATCCGTTTTTCGCCCAAGCCCATTTTCCGTGTTGTAAGGTTGTGCATCAAAACATTTTAAGTGCTCAGCCGATATGGAGCGCCTCTTGATTTCAACCTGCCTCTAGAATTCTAGTATACTAGAGTACCTTTATAGACAGAGTATGGCCATTTCTATTCCGGTTTTTCATTAGTCTTGTAAAAATAGGCTGACACGATGTTCTTACGGCCATAAATAAACAAAAAAGATGGCTGTTATCAGCAAGGAAGATTGAGGTCATGCACATCTTACATCCTCCTGTGATAAAGGTGAAAGGCGATTTAACAATGTTTTAATGTGTTTTTTGTGTGTTATTCGTAGATATGCTAGTTTAAATTGTTACTGCCGTGTAATTGAAATTTTTTCAAATTTTAGCCTCTTATCAACGTTACGGTGAGCCGCCATCTTGTTTGTTTATTTACGGCCGTAAGAGCACCATGAAGCCTAATAATTCGTCGACCAGTCAAAAAGCGGCACAGTTTTTCTGTAGTAAAAAGATACGAATGGCCATACTCTGTCTATAAAGGTACTCTATAGTATATATACTAGAGTCATTTTATAGAGAGAGTTGAGACAAGGTGGCTTATGTTCCGTAATATTTGATCAACCTATTCCCGAATTCCTATTTCCAATCTCTCTCTCATTCCATTTGTTCCTTGCCTTACCCCCAGAGTGTTTACTAAAACAGGTTGGCCAAAAATTAGTATTTTTACAGTACTTTTTCGATACATTCCCAAGAAATTTAGTACCTCCTCACCGGAGAAATTCAGTACTTTTTCAGTACCCTCAATCGACGAAATTCGAAAAATTTAAAAAATTTGAATTCCTCGCTCAAATTGCGACAAAAACGACAAAAAAAAAAAAAAAAATTCAGGACCTTCTTGCGGGATTTTCGCACTTTTTCAGTAATTCCGAACCGCGCTTGAAAAGTCAGTACTATTTCCGGACCTGTAGACACCCTGACCCCCTATTTTCCGGACCGCGCTTGAAAAATCAGTACCATTTCGGGACTTCCCGGAAATTCCGGACTTGTAGACCCCCTGACCTCCTATTCCTTGGTCCATTCTAGTTGATAATCTTTGCAGTCGGTGAAAATGTAATCTTTATTCCCGTTGTGACACTATGAAGGCCTAAAATACGCGAGTCAATCAGAAATTGTCTTTACTCTCAGTATAAAGGGGCTCCAGTTCCTACGAAGTTTTTACGCGGCAAGGCAGTATACAACCTCTAATTACGGCCTTCATAGCCGTGCTTCGTTCCCAGTGATTCCTCTTTGATTTCCACCGAGAAGGCAACGGCTGCTCCTCGAGATGGGATGGTGGCCCGAGCGAATCGCGGCTGCACAGAGAAAGGATGGAACTACGAGCCTTGACGAGATAGACCGAGCATTTCATCGCGGAAAGGCCCCCCAGGCATTCTAGGTTTGTAAGGAGGCTCTGTCAGGAATGGCGATGATGATTGCGGGTTATGCAAACTGCAGAACACAGCGGCGGCGCATGTTGCCTAACCGTCGTGGTGTCCTCAGATTTCTCTTTCACTCGGGTAAAAAGGGACGATGTAAAAAGTTTGAAAGAAGGGCGTCGATGACTCAAGTCATAAATGAAAAGCTCTGAGCAAAGATTTAAAATATTTTCTTTTCTTTTTTTTATCTGGACGGATTCAACCGAGATCAGCCTAATTAAATTTAACGTTACCCTTTGCTTCTTATGTACGCTAATGCCGCGCTGAGCTTGGTGAACCCAAGTCCCAATACAGGGAAACAATATACTTCAGTCGATATAGACTGCTTGGCGAAACTGTTCAAAAATCCCGAATAGGAAACTCTTTTTATTCTTTCTTGGGTAAAAATTCCAGCATCTTGAACTTTCACGAGTTTCTTCATATAAATCACCGTGCCTTAGTCAATTTTACAAATTTCATTTTAAATGTTGCGTATTCTGCAGTTTATTTTGTGTTTAGAATTAATATAAAGTACATTTTAGAATTAAAGAAAAATTGACGCCAATTTTTTTCCATAAATTTTATGATGTAAATTTCATATGAATTACTTAGAAAAGAACAAAAAGGGTTTCCTAACTTGTGTATTGAAATAATTTTTTACACCACTTCTAAGTCAAGAAACAGACAGTGCTTCAAGAGCAGTTACTCGGTGTTAAGAAATGAATCTCAGTTCACCGCATTGAACATGACTTATTGAGGCTTTTGGTATTCTCAACCAAAGACACCGCCTCAGTCCTCTACACTGAAAAAAACACTCGGCGTTTTTACCACGGTCCGTTGGTACCTTTACCATCTCACTTTATTTACCAATTATTGGTAACTTTACCAAGACAGACTGGTAAGCTTACCTAGAAACCGGTATTTTTACTGTATTTTTCAGGTAAGAATACCACTTTTATTGGTAATCAATTCCCGATAACTTTGCCATTTTATCACGGTAATTCTACCACAGTCGATAAAAAATATTGGCGTTTTTACCAAGATCCAGTAAAATTACCGAGAAAGTTCAATAATTTTACCGAGATTTCTCGGTGAAATTACCAATTCCATAAATGGTAATTTTACCAAAAAAAAACTGGGATCAAATAAAACCCTAAATTCTTGGAAATTTTACCCTTTTCTTAGTAGAAACACCTAGATTTTTTTTTTCAGTGAGTCCTCTAAGCCAAAATACGCTTGCGGAATTCGACTAAGGGTTTTCTCTCCATATTGATTTATACTCGCATCTAAATAGACACGTGCTTTAAAAGAATTCTTAATGTAGACAGTCTCATTTCGCCGGCCACCATGGAATTATTCATAAGAGCACTCAAGCATTGAGAGTCGGCAATATATCCACGGCCACGCCGGAACTCAGTATTCATTGCGGTTTTCCGATTCCGTTAGGAAGCGGACACTATTAAGTTCGTTATGGTGTACCGATGCCAAATCTTTTCTTTAAATATTGTAATAGATCGCCAGACTAGGTGCAAATTGAGCCATTCTAATGTGTGTTTTCTCTTCAAAATTTCGCGTACAAGTCGATCGGCACAATTTCAATAACTGCAATTAACTCTTCACTGGAAAAAGAACACATTGGATCTAGAGTCCAGACTCGTGAAAACATTGACAAGAAAAAGGACTCTTGATTCGATCAGATGTAAGCTTAAATCAAAAGAAAATCCGCTCAAATTAAGAATGTTGGTTCTTGATTTAAGCTTAAATCTGATTGAATCAAGAGTATTTTTTCTTGTCAATGTTTTTAAGAGTCTGGACTCTAGATCCAATGTGTTTTATGTTTTTTTTTCCAGTGTTAACAAGGTTATACAATTTTATTTACCTTTGTCTACGGAAAATTGAAATATCTCTCCCACGAGAGAAACGGTTCTGGCAGGCTATTTCATAAGGCAGTGCTCTTTCCGCACCCTGTGTTGTTCAAAGTGTGACAACAACAACGTGAAACAGCTGAGCGAAGCGCCAAAATTTAAGTTGTCACGAGCCCATACCGCAGAGCCTGTTACGGTTACGTTTAATGTGTGCGATTCAACTCAAATATATTTATGATTTTTTACGACCGAAAATGCCTCGAAAAATGTAAACATCAGGAATGTAAATTTTAATATAAAATGTGAATCATAGTTATGGGAGATACTTTCGACGATTTCCGATGCAAAATCGTTTAGTACGTGGAATTTTGCTGGAGGAACATGTATCATAATACCAAAATTTGCATCTTGTTTCGCGGTTTATACTCTTTTTTAAGTGTGTCTAGGTGCAGTCTGCCACCGGTGCAACTAATTTTCGGCCTTTGTTCCTCTTGAATGCAGTCCACGCGGCCCCAGAGAAAATTCGTTCATTATGTTATTATCATTGTGCCGTTTCATTTACACACTGGGGAACTCGCTTTTCCGTTGTCGCTCAATAATTCCGTTCTATTCATTTCCGCCAGCGCTCTCAGAGTTAGAAAACTATACTGAGAACATTTGATGACATCCTCTTTTTACTGCAATAATTTGCTATATCTGCTGCGATAACAGAGAGAGAGCCGTAACTCTCAAATTATTGAAATCGCGTTTCTTTTAAATTTGTCTAATCTCCTTTAGATGAAATCACCAAAATAGCTAAGAAGGTAACATTTGCCTTATAAAAACGAGACGTATGAGAAAGCCATTGGTGCGCAAACATTGACGTATCAGACAAAACGGAAAGGACTATTATTACTCCAGAGAGCAAATAAAGCCTGCGCTTTTGAGTAAAATGCCTCCATTTTCTTCCTATTTTTAACCTGAAAATGAGTTCTTTGTGTGTCCAAAACGCAACCATGATAGCACGCAGAGAATAGCTTTTATGGTTGTCTTATCTTAGACTAGCCTTACATGAAAATAAATAACACCCTTTTCATATATTACTCAAATGAAATCGGTTGATTTTTAATCATCTAAACGATCTACAAGAACTTCTCGGATGATTGGTGGAAATTAGACGAAAAACGGAACCTTCTTTAAATAAAATTTTCCCTTTGCAGACGCTAGTGAGCCAATTCTCTCAAAACTTAACTTTTGCACTTGCCGCTCTCTTCGCTGAAACGACAGAATATTCCACTACCAGCAAATCGCGCCGTGGATCGCGTGTGGATGGGGTACACATACACCTCAAAACAAGGTGTAAACTCCAGCAGGCGCAGTGTAGGCAATTTGCACAGCGGAGTTTGTGTGTAACGGTGTAGCGTTTGAAGTATCTCCACGATGTCGAAGGCGCTATATATGGTGCACGCAGGCGAGCCTTTCATTGCCCGCGATAATTCTTATTCGAGTACGCCGCATAGATAGTGCACCGAGTCAATGGGGGAAGTCAGACAGACTTTGGAAACTTTAAAAGCTCATGATTCTGTTCGTACAAAACTTTGAAGTTTTAAAAATGGCTCCATTGGTTTCCTCGTGAAATTTTCCCGTCCGAGCACCCATGAAACTTCAAATTTGGCAAATTAAACATCAAAATTTCCAGTTTTAGTTGAAAAATTCATGCTACACCTCGACGGTCTTTAGATTGAGCTGACTTACTTTAAATAACGGTTCTGTTCTTATATAAATGTTGATTATTATTTTTGTTTGTTTGAATGCTCTTCCCTTTTCTGTTGTTTTTATCATGGTGATCTTTTGGCTTATAAACATTATCTTACCTATTAAGTTTAAATTTTTTATGACTTGATCGACTCGATCCACTGGGCACCGATTTCCGGCAGATTTCATGGCATCCTCCTTTTCTTACCTCTTCTTTCAAAAATGCGATTTTCGCTAAATGTCATCAACCGGATTCCACGGCCTGATGTACATCAATGGAAAAAAAGACACATTCGATCTAGGGTCCAAACTCTTGAAAACATTGACAAGAAAAAGGACTCTTGATTCAATCAGATTTAAGCTTAAAACAAAAGGAAATCCGCTCAAATTAAGAGGCTTGGTTCTTGATTTAAGCTTAAATCTGATTGAATCAAGAGCATTTTTCTTGTCGATGTTTTTAAGAGTCTGGACTCTAGATCCAATGCGTTTTTTTTTCCAGTGCTTCTTTCAAAAATGCGGTTCTTGCTACATGTCATCAACCGGATTCCACTGCCTGATGTACATCTGTCGCAGGCAAATAGTAAAATAAAATAAGGCATTTTGTCAAATGCCTAGGCAAATAGTCAAATATTCTAGCTAAGATTGAAATTCTGATTCTTTTCCCAATTTTAGACAAAATAATTAATCGAGCCCGTAAGAAACAATTCTCGGTAAAAATTTACACCACGACATTGTATTTTAAACGATTTTTAGCTCCCGAGTAGATACTTATCCTGATATTTTCAGCATGTCAGAGAATACAGCATTTTTAGAATTTCAACATATAAAAATATGAGAAGCAATTTAAGAGGAAGAGACACAAAGAGTTTGTAGGTTTGATGAGATATTTTTCCACAAATATTGAAAACTCATGAGCTCTTCGCCATAAATTCACAAAATTTTGTAGACAATCAAAATTTGGCTATCTGCCTAGGCATTTGACAAAATGCCTGATTTCACTATTTGCCTGCGACACATCGACACGAATAGCGGCAGTCTTCTTCGCGATTCGGGTCGTGCACTTGAGCCGAAGTTCAACCCCCTAATCAACCCCGATCGATTGTATCCGCCGCGGATGATTTTTTCATGAGGTAAGAACCGCTCCAAGTTCGCGAATGAATGACGTCATTCAAGTCGATTAAAAGAGAGGCAGCATGCATTATTCCGTAGCCGGCTTGAGGTTCGTTAGAGTTGTAATGAGAGAGGATGTGAATAATACGTCGCGCCGCGCTAACATAAGGGCGTAGCTACACTCTTCAATGAGCCTATCGTCCATACAACTCAATGCTTTATCGGGGCTCATCTCAGATGTGTAGTTACGCGCTTATGCCAGCAAGGCGACGAATAGAGGCGACGAGGAGGCGGGAGGAATATCGCGAAATGCAAATGAGTGCGGATAATAACCGATGTTGGTAAGTTGGCAGAGGTGATTCTTACACAGTGAAAAGTCTCCGTCTTTACGGTTAGTCTAAGTTATTTTTTTCCGGTCAGATTATCCAGACGGACTTGGTTGATCGACCGATTTTTCGTTTTTTAAGATTAGTTTTTTATTAATTGGATCGCATTAAGCAAAAAAGAACCAGCGCGATAGCAGTGTTTTTAAAAGTGCGCATCTTCTTTTCTTCTTTCTAACATACTTATGATGCGCAGTATTTAAACTTACACAATGGACCACTAGACAGGATACGAATTTAAGCAATCTGATACATGTTACTTAACCAAAATTTTACGTAAAACACGATTTGCACAACGAAAATTACCGATACTAACTCCTAACGAAGATATTAACGTTTTTATTTCACATTGGTTACGAGGAATTTGAACTGCCTGCTCACAAGAAACTCAAAGCTCTACGTGAGTCAAATCGCGCACTACAACGGTTTCAGCAAGCTTTTCAATCGAGCAATGTTCATTTTCCACCATGTGTTGTTCAAACTATAAGCAATTTGCTATGGCTGAGCCAAAGCGTCAAGATTGAGGTTGCCAGATTTTCATATCGCAGAGACTGTCATGATAATGTTTAGCGCGCGATGTGAATTACGTAGAGCATTGAGTTTTAATGAGCGGGTAGTTTGAATTCACGCTTCAGGAATCATCAAATATCTTCGTAAGGAGTTGATTTCGGTAATTTGTGTTGTGCGTATCGTGTTCTACGTGAAAGTTTGGTTAAGAAACATGTATCAGAATGCTGAAATTCGTATCTTGTCTAGTGGTCCATTATTTTTTTAAAATTAACAATCATTCGGCGGGAAGAAAAAACTTTTTGCTATTCTGGGAGATGTTTTAGATAATTAAGAGGAAACCACATTTTTACAACACTATAATCACGCTGGTTCGTTTTTGCTACATGCGATCCAATTATTAGTCTATTAAAAACTCCACTTATGCGCCTTGTCCTCCAAGCTTCTCAATTGTCCCTTAAAAAAATCCAACCAAAAAATATTAACCCCACTTAGAGGTTACTTCGTCTTCTACTTACCATGTTGACACTAAATATAAGTACAGTTTTTAACTGTGCGTGTGCAGTTACTTTTGATTTGAAAACGTCCATTAGAACTCTTCGGAACTAAAGAGCTCTTTTCTTCTGGAAAGCCGCACATTTCTAATTTAGAAATCAGAAATGAGGCCATTGCATTGAGCATAAAGTTGGTCTTATCAGGACTGCGAATCCACCTGATTAATCCTCTATGCATGCATGTTATCAATTGCAGACATCGGTCCAGTACCGTTTGATGATATGACACAAGCAACGTTGCCACAACTCGACATTTTCTACTGAAACCCCTTTCAAAATAGGCTATTTCTGCGTGCGAATTGTCGCGAATCCTTGAAGCGCTGCAAAGTATTCGCTTGACAAACGCACAAACAAGCTTTCTCGAATGAACGGATGCAATACTCAATAGCCCCGTGTTTCATCTGCACTCATTCAACTGCTGCAGATCAATTTACCTCATGCGTTTGTCATCCACCGGCTTTGATATTAAACTATTAATTGGACGCATTTCTGCCAAACGGAACTATGTCTATTAGGAAGTGAGCCCTGCTATGCATACATTCTAATGGGTCTCAATGCTCATGTCTTAATGCACTTAGTTCCGTTTGACAGAGATACGTCCAATTCCCTCTACGTCCGTTTGGTATTGGCTACTTATGCAAACACAGTCCCATATTAGCGCGGTAATACAAAACTGATGAAATGACCTGCATTTAGTTAACACGACATTCTAATGGAGCAATGGACAAGGTACGTATATTGAAGCATATTGATACGTGTTTCTTAATTAATAATTAGCGTAGAACATGCATGAGCGCATCGAACACGAGTCACTAAACCATGAACATATATTGATTGGCGAATACATTTCTCCAAAGGTAAATGATACGTCAAACACGATGCGCGCGTCCATTGAAAACGCGAAAGAATCATTCTAAACCAAACGAGCTTTGTCTGTTAATTTCAGTAATATTCGCGACAACCCGCGAAAAATCCTATTGTTAGTTCATTATTTTTCCCCTTAGTCTACAGGGTGTCTAGTTTTTTTTTTTCACTGTGGGAAATCTTGATGAAATCCTGATTTTTCCTGATTTTTGACTGCCAAATCCTGATTTCATACTTTAACCAAATCCTGATCAAATCCTGTCTTCACGCAAGGCGAATTAAACTTCACAAAAATAGCTCGGTTAAAAAATCCGATCGAACGGCCGACTTTCCTCAAATCCTGATTTTACGACCGATTTTTCCTCAGATCCTGATGTAATCGGGATTAAATCCTGATTGGCCTCAAATTCTGATAGAATCGGGAAAATCCTGATTCTAGACACCTTGGCTCTACACTGGAAAAAAGGAACACATTGGATCTAGAGTCCAGACTCTTAACAACATCGATAAGAAGAAATACTCTTGATTCAATCAGATTTAAGCTTAAGTCAAGAACCAAGCCTCTTAATTTGAGCGGATTTCCTTTTGATCCAAGCTTAAATCTGATTGAATCAAGAGTCCTTTTTTTGTGAATGTTTTGAAGAGTCTGGACTCTAGATCCAAAGTGGTTTTTTTTTTTTTTTTTTTTTTTTTTTTTTTTTTTTGTTTCCCCAGAGTATGACAACAATCCGTTCCAACCAAATAGACTGTTCCACGTTCCCTATGTCTTCTTTGTCTATCGCTTTGTCTATAAATTTCAATAATCAGCCATCTGAGCGTCTTTGCCGGTGCGCGCTCGACACGGCGCAGGACGCGCGCGTGCGGCGGGAAGTGATCGATCCCCGAAGAAAGCGGGTTCGACAGATGCTTCTGGCCGCGTGTCGGCCCCATTACTCCGCTTTTAGACTCCGCTATTCATTATTCAACAAGTCTTTAACCCGATCGCGGCGAAAAATACCGCGGAAAAACGGGAGCCGCCCATCCGTAATAGATCGTTTTCGATACATCAAATAGGTGAGATTGTATCGATATCGATTGGTTCAACATGTAAACATAGCTTCAAAAGTCAATCGAGTAATCTGAGGAAACGGGGTTTTTCTGATAGATTTTTGATTCTTATGAGTACTATATGGCATCGCAAGGTGAAGTAGTTAGGAATTTTCTCATTTTCAGCTTTTCCGACTGAAATCCTGAGAGTTTTGTTTGAGGTTATGTTCTATTGTTTTGAACCAAACGATACATCGAACCACTATCGAAAACGATCTATCGGGGCCGGCCCGGGCCGATGAAGGGGTTTCGCGCGATATGGCAATGAGCCGTCGTTAAATATCTAAACGGCTCTTTTGAGTACAGTCGCCTTCCGGAAGGTGTGCTCCGCGATGCGCACGGGTCTCCATTAAACGTCAATTACCGGTGCAACCGGTGGCGCCGATCTGGAAGGGAAAAACTCGCCTACTTTGTATTCGGAGGTGGAAAATGTCAGGCACATTACGTCACCTTCCGGCCAAAGTATCACAAGCTCCATACTGCGTGCTGAGGAAAAACGCCGTATGAACATTCGAGAGTTGCCAAATTTCCTTCGATAAAATGTTTATTTATGAGGAAAGTCATGATTATTTTTCCTTGAAATTTTCAGACTTTTTACATCAAACTACAAGCAAAGTCCTGTGAAAAATTGGAGTAGAAATATCCACAGATTTTCCTGATATTCGGGATTTATTGAAGGAAATTTGGCAACACCTGATGGTTCATGCGGCGTTTTTCCTCAGCACGGCAGCATACGACACACAGTGAATCGAGTCAAGTGACTCCTTAAGGCGCAATCTGGGTAAATTGTGACGTGCTTGAGCGGAAAAAAAGAAGAAGAAGCGAAAAAGAGCCAAAATAATATTTTACTCTTTTTCTCAATTCATATTTTGGCCAATAAGACGACTTAGGGTTGTATTCAAAGTCGTTCCTTGTTCGTTAAGGCCTCGTCAACCAATGTATTTCTCGCTTTCCTCAGGCCTGCGCGAACATGAAAAACCGAAATCGCCTTCATCTTTTTGCAGGCAACACGCACATCCGGGAAGCGTGAGTAGTTGCATCCACGAATACCGTAAACGTTCGGTTTTTCCTGAGCGTCCAAGTTGGTTAAACGGCCAAGTTTGCAACGCCAAATGCAGTTCAAAAAATACCAATACGGAAAACCGCAAACGCCCTCTGTTTCTTGCACGCAACACGCACATCCGGGAAGTGCGAATAGTTGCATCCATGACTACCACCAACGTTTAGTATTTCCTGAGCGTCTAAGTTGCTTTAAGGTGATTCGATGGACGCCATATTTTGTGTCAGAACGGCATGCGATATATCGCATCAATTGGTTCCATTTTTTCAGCTACTCATCATTTTTCTTCAATTTTGAGATCGCAATTCTGTTGTCAGGATACTAGAGCACTCACTCACCAATTTTAACAAAGAAATTCAACGTAATAAAGGCGTAGGTTTTTTTAGAGAGAAAATATCGCATTTGAGTGCAATTCCGATATCAGTATCGTATGCGATGTTTTCTCTCTAAAAAAACCACGCCTTTATCACGTTGAATTTCTATGTTAAAATTGGTAAAAGAGTGCTTTAGTCTCCTGACAACAGAATTGCGATCTCAAAATTGGAGAAAAATGACGAGTAGCTGAAAAAATGGAACCAATTGATGCGATATATCGCATGCCGTTCTGACAAAAAATATGGCGTCCATCGAATCACCTTAACGGCCAACTTTGCAACGCCAATCGCAATTCAACAACGAAGATGCCACACTGTGTAACTAAACGCTCAATTTCCCTTATCATACCCATGAAGATACACGAGTACCCTTCAGAAATACCAGACGATTCTGCTCTCACGAGGGCGCGGGTAATCCATTATTATGAGGTCGTTAGGTGGAAGGAATACCCTTACTTGAAAAGGTTTTTGAGAGAGGTGCGGCAGCATGAGTGAGCGTCTCGGTGCAGCGGATGATGAGAATTTAAAAAGGTTCTCGAACTAAGTCCGATCGGTTTTATGACGATAAGGTAATTTTTTGCAAACTCAATTCCACCCACACCGCCCCCTTGCCCGAGTAAAGAGCTACTTATTTTGCATGGCTATTAACTCTATTCCCTCCACATTCGCCGCTCGAACGTCCCATTTGGATTGCATTTTGAAAAAAGGAACCACTAGCATTGCAATGATGCTAAGATTGTGCAACTTCATCCTTTGCAATAAAATTGCGGAAATCGTGAAAAACTATGAAATTTAGATGGTAATTTTTGTCTTAAATTCACAGTTTTTAGCGAGTAAAATAGAAACTATTAATGGATAATCGGGTTTTTCCTCCAAGACAAGTTGCACAATCTTAGCAACATTGCAATGCTAGTGGTTCCTTTTTGCAAAATGCAATCCATTTATACTACCTACAGGAGGATTACATTTTGCATAAGGAACTACTATCTCTGGCTCTTCTATAAAAGCACCTTTCCGCATTGAGAAACCAATGGCATATATGTTGTTTCTAGAATGAGCCAGAAATAGTGGTTCCTTAATGCAAAACATGGCCTAGGAGTCTCGATTGCCCACAATGATTGAAACCGAGACTATCGCAAATATTCCAAATCCAAGTTATTTGCACTGAAAAAGAAAATTCTCGGCGTTTTTACCAAGGTCCGTTGGTGCCTCTACCATCTCACTTTTTTTACTAATTATTGGTAATTTACCAAGACAGACTGGTAAGCTTACCTAAAAACCGGTATTTTTACTGTTTTTTTCAGGTAAGAATACCACTTTTATTGGTAATCAATTTCCGGTAACTTTGCCATTTTATCTCGGTAATTCTACCACAGTCGATAAAACATATTGGCGTTTTTACCAAGGTCCAGTAAAATTACCGAGAAAGTTCAATAATTTTACCGAGATTTCTCGGTAAACTTACCAATTCCATAAATGGTAATTTTACCAAGAAAAAACTGGGATCAAATAGAACCCTGAATTCTTGGTAATTTTACCCTTTTCTTAGTAAATACACCGAGATTTTTTTTCAGTGCACTATCTCTGGCTCTTCTATAAAAGCACCGTTCTGCATTGAAAAACCAATGGCATATATGTTGCTTCTAGAGTGAGACAGAAATAGTGGTTCCTTAATGCAAAACATGGCCTAGGAGTCTCGATTGCCCACAATGATTGAAACCGAAACTATCGCAAATGTTCCAAATCCAAGCTATTTGGCCAGGAAAATGCTGTATTTTAAAATGAGTAATCAAACCACTCATCAAAATATGTACAGGAAGAAATGTAATTAGTGAATAAAAATTAATACATTTTACCTCACAGAAGTTATTTTGTCAGGTATCATTTTCAGAGAACATATTTTATAGAAGTTTACGCCGAAAAATAAAGGCGTTTTTCGTATCGACCGGTTTTACATTTCTCTTTTTGGTTGGTTTACAAACTACACTGGGAAATAATAAACTCGAACTTGAAAGAAAATGTTTTACGGATTCAACCTGAAGGAATATTCTGACTGCCCGATCTGCGAGTCCTAAATTGACCAACCGGACCGCCCCTTTTTTTTACCATGAAAAATGTGAGAAGAGTAGGAGCACACTGGAATCTCACCTGAAACAAACAGTAAATAAACGGAATGTAGTAGATGTCATGCTTGAGGATACAGATATATGGAACAGAATTCAAGGAATGATTGGGAAAATATTAGAAATTGAACAAAAAACGCTCAGTATGAAGTCGATCAATACAATGACAATTTAAACCCAAGTAATGTCCCGCATGACAGTCTTATCTCGGATTCCGCAAGCTTTTCCTTTTTTACCGTCCAAATCAGTTCCTTTCTCTCTCCCATTCTATTATCTCCAGACTCGATCTATTGTCCTCCAGACAGACATGCACTGCGTTTTGATTTTAAGCTGCCTGCCCCGGAAATTACCGAAACCCCAATCGCAGATTGTACAAAAACGGCGCGGCGCTCAGAGGATCGAGTCAATAGGCAAGGTCGGACAAAATTTGGAAACTTTAAACGCTTATAACTCCGATTATACATAGCTTTGAGGTTCTAAAGGTGGTTACATTGGTTTCATCGTGGAATTTTCTATTATGAACACTCCTTGAAATGTAAAATGTGATCAAATAAAAACCAAAAGTTGCAGTTTGAGTCAAAAATTTCATGTCCGACCTCTCTGTTTGGCTCGATCTACTGTGCGGCGGCTCTTAAGAAAGTTGGCGCAACGATGACTTTTGATCAGCATCCGTAAACGAATTTAATACAATAAACAACTTAAAAATTTATTCTGATGCATATTCCAATAAGGACAAGCGAAAACACAGGAAAATGCGGAAACAAGGCGAAAATACAAAATACAAAGGCAGGACGTTTCTGTACCTTACAGCACCATTATCAACTGCTAAAATAGAATTAAAAATAAAAAAGAAATTAAAATAAAAACCAGTAAACAGCGTTACATGGTGAAATTGGTATTGAAATGAGACTGCAGTGATAACAGAATAAACAACAAGGTACGATATGCAACAAACACACTTTATTTATTCTGTTTGTTTATTCTGTTATCACTGCAGTCTCATTTCAATACCTAATTTCACCATGTAACGCCGTTCGCTGGTTTTATTTTAATTTCTTTTTTATTTTTAATTCTATTTTAGCAGTTGATAATGGTGCCGTAAGGTACGAAACGTCCTGCCTTTGTATTTTGTATTTTAGCCTTGTTTCCGCATTTTCCTGTGTTTTCGATTGTCGTTTCCGTTTCGGGCTGCTTTTACATTCTCTTTGTTTTCCAATGAGGAGTGTGCGGGGTCCTTTGGCAACATCTATCGTCCCATTCGGCGTTCTTCCTTAGCACACTACCATTGTTGACATAATGAGGCGCTTGCAAAGCAGGTTCAATGTAAAATATGGGAGCAATTTTTTTTAGCTGAGTGCAAATGAACGTGTAAAAAACTTAGTTCGCATTCCATCCGGTACGATTATGAGGAAAGAAAATATTCGGCTTCTTATCAAAGCTGAACAGGACTCGGAGAGAAATATTTATGCTCCAGTTTTCCTTTCTCCGACGCTCTCAAAGGTGCTCGGAGGTTCCGTAAAATTATTCCGATCTAATTCAGTGGCGAGGCGTGAATGATCGACTATCGATATTTCCCCATTCGAAGCTGCGGTGAAGAATCGATTATTAAGGCGTTCGTTACGGACACCATACCCATCGATCCTTTTCCAAACGTGTAAATGGCAGATCGATCGATATATCGCAAAACACGCCACGCCACTGATCTAATCTCTCTCTCATAGCCGAAGACGAGGTAAGCCTTTGATTCTGTTCAATTAGCTGGACTCGTGTGAACCATTAGTCGATTAATCATCTAGATCCTCGATTTTTACCTTTCTATAATTACTTTTTATTGCATCGACTCGGTCGCTCAGCTAAGTGTGATTAATGTGATTTGGTTAGAAGATATGGATTAAGTAACAGACGAAAACCAAGTTTTACGAGTCTCGATCGCGCTCCATTAGGCCCGCTTAGACAGAAGAACGACCAAAAAATGAAAAGATTTTCATACTCGACTCTCATTTGTCCAGTCTCCCTCTGGCCGGGAGCGGTTGAACCAATAAGAATCGAATAAAAAAATCGGCATTTATTTCAAACTTCTAGCAAAGACTGAAGCGAAACGGAACAAAGCGTTCCATCGCTTTTGGATAGTCTGTGCCTAAGGAGCATACCTTCTATTCGCCTACCTTACCATACTAACAGACCAAGATTCTGCATTTTCCGCTTGGTTAAATTTTCCTCTAAATTTGAAATTCCCGCCATTTTTCATTGGCGGGAATTTCAAATGTTGCCCCCCCTGTTTAAGCTTCCTGGTCTTCTCTTATATAAAAAAACCTAGGTTCTACTTCCAAAATTTGATTAAAGCGGCCTTATCTTGGACCTATTACCTGTCGATGACCGCAAAAGTCATGGAATCGGCCCAGTAGAACGCTCGAACGAGCTATGACAAAAGATATAAATTTACATTGTTTAAATGGGAAAATTCGCAACTTTACCATGTGATGTAAAAAACCCTGGGTCATATTTTGAAAATCTGAACAAAGCGGGCTCATTTAGAGACACTTGCCCGTCGATAGCCGCAAAAGTCATGAAAATTCGGCCCGGTAAAACGCTGGAGCTAACCGTTACAGCACTTTTGCAAAATTAGGAAGCCTTGGAGCTTATAGTATAGATAAAATAACAACTTAATTTGGAGAAAAGGCTGCAAAAAACAGTAAAGGATAAACAAAAACCCGGAACGTTTCAGATTTTGAAAATATGGCCCAGGTATTTAAATATTACGTGATGAAATTTTGGATTGTCCCGTTCAAACAATGTTAACTTTCATTTTTTGTCTTAATTCATTCTGAAGATGTACGGGACCGATTTTCAAGTGACAACTAGAATTTTAATTTACAGACAATTTTATATTGAAAAAAAAAAAAAAGAAAATATTTTCGAAAATCTTAATCATATTTATAGTCACTATGTTGATATTAATTCTGAGACCAAACATAGTAACCTTAGTAATAGGATGAGAAGGGTTAGGGATAACTTCCTTTGTACTAATCATATATTACCAAAACTAGGGACAATTGGGTGGACATAAATGACTTTCATTTGTGCATCAATTTATCAGACACTTTGAAGGAAAATGATTCATAAATTTCCTTAAAATATATAACTTCCAGGGAAGAAGTGGCAACGTTTGAATATTCATACGGGGTTTTTCCAAAGGCACTCGGGAGTTGCGTGTCGGTTGATTATCGAGGGTCACGGCTCCGTTCCCTGCCGATGTCCCCCTTTCACTTTTCAGCCATTTCGGTCACGAGTTTTCACTTTAGGCACATTTAGAAGTTTCTTTATCGAAACGAGGCCCTTTGTCCTCTCAACAAAAGCCCTCCTCTCGGGAGACTCCATCGACGATTTGATCGAAGCTGAGGCCTTTATTCATGGCTTCCCATCATGCGGCCAACAGTATGCCGGCTGATTTGGAGCATCCCTGCTTAAAATGACGACTGCACGGTTGCTCCCAATGCGGAGTCGCATAGTCACCTCCTATATTGTCAAACTTCAGGAATTTTGACATGAAATTTGTCGAAATTCGACACGAAATATGTCCAATTTCGACACGAAATTTGTCGAATTTCGACACGAAATATGTCCAATTCCGACGTCAAATCCGTCCACTTTCGACATCAAATCTGTTCTATTTCGACATCAAAGAGCGACGCCAAGAATGGCACAATTTGGGCCAGAAGGGATTTTTCTGAAACCGGGCCCAAACGATACCTTATGATACCCTAAAACTCGGGTAAAAATTTTAGCTTGAGTATACGCCCGGTTTTTGAGAAATGTGGGGACAAAGTTGCCAAATCGCCATCATTCTGGACAGCATTTTTACAGCAAAAAGACGGGAAAAATGGACGAAAAAGTTACACCATTGATGGGTTTGGGCTGTAAATGTTCTTATTGAGCCCCCGTGCATGTGATTATCTTCAGTTTCAAAAATTTTGGACGTACAGTGGTTTAAAATGGGGAGAAATCGCGGACAGATAAGGATTCTTTGTCAAACTTTTTAAAAATGGAAGTAAAATTGTTGGTCCCCTGCAGAACAATGTTCTTATCGGTCTTCAATGCATTCAATTGGGTTCAGTTTATCAAATTTGTCATCGCACAATGGTCCAAAATGGGAAATTAGTGGAAAAATTAAGATCTTCTGCCTAACTTTTTAAAAATGATGTACGACTATTGGTTCCCAGTAGACTTTAGATCCCAGAAAAATTCTTTAAATTCTTTTTTTGACTATTTAAATCTTTTTTACATTTTTTCTCTCCACTTTTCTTTCTTTTTTTTAAATTTCTGAAAGTTTGCATATTTTATTGAAATAATGCTACAAAGTCTATTCTATAACAACGTTCTATAAACAATACGGTCTGACATATATAAATAATTAAAAAAAATAAAAACATGCATTTTTCCGGGATTTAAACTCTACTGGGGACCAACAGTTTGACAGAGGATCTTAATTTGTCCACTAATTCCCCCATTTTTGACCACTGTGCGATGTACATTTGTGAAGCTGAACACATTTTCATACATTGAGGACCAATAAGAACATTGTTAGCCATGAAAACTGCAGCAGACCGACAATTTTACTTCCATTTCTAAAAATTTGACAAAGAATCCTGATTTGTCGACGATTTCTCCCCATTTTGGACCACTAAGCGACCAAAATTTTTGAAACTGAACACAGTTAAATGCTTGGGGGCCCAATGAGAACATTTACAGCCGAAACCCATCAAATATTTGACTTTTTCGTCCATTTTCCCCGTCTTTTTGCTGTAGAAATGCTGTCCAGAATGATGGCGATTTGGCAACTTTGTCCCCACATTTCTCAAAAACCGGGCGTATACTCAAGCTAAAATTTTTACCAGAGTTTTAGGGTATCATAAGGTATCGTTTGGGCCCGGTTTCAGAAAAATCCCTTCTGGCCCAAATTGTGCCAAAAAACGGTCGTTTTTGGCGTCGCTCTTTGTCCAATTTTGACATAAACTTTCTCAGATTTCGACACAAAATTTGTCCAATTTAGACATAAAATTTGTTTAATTCTGACATAAAATTTGTCCAATTTTGACTTAAAAATACGCAGTTTAGCGGTTTGAGGTGAATCTATGGTAGGAGTAAACGAACACCAAGACAAGTATCAAAAACTTGCCCTGAAAATTAAACTAGTCCCTTCTTTTTAAAGCTTGCATGCAACGGATCCTTCTCGTCTCGATGAATATTTCAGCTGTTTATTCCCGAAAAACATCATTTTTTAAATAATAAATTAAAACTGTAATTGGACCGCGTTAAACAGAAAGGAACCAAGCCACATCAGCTATTGCCAAATTTAATCGGGCAATTTATTTTTTTACATGAAAACGGTTGTGCAGATTTTGGTGCAAATTTCTATGAATTTTCTCCATAATTCAAAGCAAATTCCTTAACATTTTCAAAGGAATCCGCACAAACGTTCTCTCGTAAAAAATCAAATTCCCCTGTTAAATTTGGCAATAGCTGATGTGGCTTGGTTCCTTTCTGTTTAACGCGGTCCAATTATTCATATACCGTAAGATTTGGCAGATCGAAAATAGAATATTTCACATTTGTATACTTTTATGTTCATTTTAGGGTCACAATATTCTATTGGAGGAGACAACTCTAATAGACTGTATTTAGCGATTAGGGACTACAATATCTGTCTCCTCCGTAAAAGTACTTATGTGCCTGGGGAAACTTATGGTATATACGTTGTTTCTGAACAGAACCGGAAATGGTAGTTCCTAATTGCAAAATGCAGTACATTTTATACGACTTTGTGCGTTTTTGTTTAACTCGGTCCTTTTTTACCCCACTTTTTTACATCCTCCTGTGATAAAGGTGACAGGCGATTTAACAATGGTTTCATGTGTTTTCCGTGTGTTATTCCTAGATATCCTAGTTTAAATTGTTACTACCGTATAATTGATTTTTTTTTCAAATTTAGCTTCTTATCGATGTTACGGTGAGCCGCCATCTTGTTTGTTTATTTACGCCCGTAAGAGTATCATGAAGCCTAAAAACTCGTTGACCAATCAAAAAGCGGCACAGTTTTCCTGAAGTAAAAAGATACGGATGGCCATACTCTGTCTATAAAGGTACTCTAATGCACCCTGCAGAGAATAACGAATTTTTAGGCAGCTTGGCATTTGTGTCAGGGTACTGGGGCATACTTGGGATTCCTGGAAGTTGGTGGTGTGACGTCACGGACTCGATCGGCGACTCATTTCTGATCGATGTCCGGAAATGAAGACTAGCGCCCATTGCTCATTGGTCGGGCATCGGAATGCCTTCGCGTGATCCCGTGATCCCGTTTTACCGTGAGACGATTCTACCCATTTGCTCTCGAAGGAGAGGGATGGAGAGGGGTGGGAGAGGAGACGCTGGAGAATGAGGAGGAGTGCAAAACGCGTAAATACGAGTTGCAGAAATGAACCGCGTTTGGCAGAAAGGAACCAAGACACGCCAGTTATTGCCAACAACTGGGGAGTTTAATTTTGACAAAATAACGTTTCCGCGGATTCCTTTCGAAACTAAAGGAATTTGCTTCGTGCGCGATGAAGACAATTCGCTGAAATTTGCACAAGAATCCGCAAGATTGTTTTCATGTTGAACATGAACCTACCCAATTTTTGAGGGTTGCTAATTACATTAGCAGGGTTTCCATTTTTGAGTTTTAGATTCCCCAAATAAGGTGGCAGCTCTGTCAATGTATTTGCACCCTATATTTGCATGGAGAGTTTGTCTTGATGTAGAAGTGGACTCTCAGGATAGCGTGGGATATCCCCGGCCATTTTGGCCTCAACTTGAGAGCTTTTTTTGAGCTTGGGAGTTGATTTCAGAGAGACTTATATGAACATAATCATGCTGAACTGAAGTTCGTTAAAAAAAATAAAGCCATAGGAACTGTGAGCACGGAGAAAATAAAGGTTTCGTCCATACTGAACACCTACGTTTTTGAGCCTGGGAGTTGATTTCAAAGAAAACCAGTAGTGGCACCATCATGTTTCTCGCGAACTTTTACAAACGAATCGATAGTTAAATCGCAAATTCCTCACACATACAACATCTCCATTAACACGATCCACTGTGTGCCATCCCTTTATGGGACGTCCCCGTCGTCGAATTTTTTCTTTAAGTTAATGAAATAAACGCAAGGAAGCGTTTTCTAGGAGTTGGTGTGCGTGCACTAACTAATGGGACACCCCCCCCCCCTTTTCTAAAACTAATTTTCAAAAAACTTTTGTAAAAATATTGCCAAGAAACACGTCCTGGCAATCTAAATAAAATAATTTGAATACTCGACAGATTCACAGGGTGCCAAGGAAATGGTCCCCTCGTGATAATGAATCCGATTATTTTTCTGCGTAGGCGTCAGGATCCGAGGCGTTATAAAAAGCCCATCTCCTTAAAATTCACCGACTCCCCCAAGAAAAACGACCGCGGGGGAGGCTGAGAGTTGTTTAATCGGTCGACGTCAAACTCGTCCTACCCGTTAAGATTTAACGTCATGCGTCAACGTTGCCAGATTCGGAACGAAAATCCGATTATTTTAAACTTGAAAAAGAAGTTTTGAACGTGTCCTTGTTAAATAGAGATGTTGCATGTGTGAGGAATTTGCGATTTGACTGTTGATTCTTATGTAATGGTTCAGTTCAGTCCGCCTCTACATGAAGACAAACTCTCCATGCAAAGATAGAGAACAAATACATTAGCAGTGTCGTCGTGTTTTCAGTTTTGTAGTTCCCAAATAAAGTGGCAGCCCTGTCAATGTATTTGCCTCCTATCTTTGCATGGAGAGTTTGTTTTGATGTAGACGTGGACTCTCAGGGTAGCGTGGGATATCCCCTCCATTATGGCCTCAACTTGAGAGCTTTTTTTGAGATTGGGAGTTAATTTTAGAGAAAACCAGAGGCACCATCATGTTTCTTGCGAACTTTTGCATAAGAATCAACAGTCAAATCGCAAATTCCTCACACATGCAACATCTCCATTTTTGTTAAAGTTATCTCAAACGTTTTGGCAAATAACTGGCTCCCATAATTTTAAAATCCCATGGATTAATTATTCGGTTTTAGACTAGTTTTAGCATTTTTTCGTCAACTGTGGAAGTTATGTTTGTTTCTTGGGGCACATTTCGACTTTCGAGTTATCGAGACGACAGTACCGTTCTGTTACGTCACCTGTAAATGCGTCTACACGGCTGTACATCCGAATCGATCAGACCGTAAGTGAATAAAATCCTCTGGAAAATCCAAAACCATAAATTCATAAATTCCAAGAAACTCGTATTAGATTCGAAGAAATTTCGCAACAGCCCGAATTTCATACGGCGTTTTCCTTTTCCCCGAGAACGACATTGTTTTGAGTTAGCGCCTCTTCCTCGGAGGCAATGTGCCGAAAGGAATGACGTTATGCGTGCAGTGAATTTTTCTCGCGCCGCACACTGGGCCAAGGCAATGGGAGAAGTCGGACAAAATTCGACGAGTTTCAAATGCTTATAACTCCGTTCATACAAAACCTCGAGGTTACGAAAGTGGTTCCATCGTTTTTATCTTAGAATATTCTGTTGATAACACCCCTTGAAATTTGAAATGTGATGAATTAGGCATCAAAATTCGCAGTTTTTGTTATAAATTTCGTGTCCGACTTCTCTGATTGACTGGATCCACTGTGCGCCGGCGCCGGAACGCAAACACCGAGACCAAAGACCGACACGAGAGTTCGTTAAAAGTTTCATAATTGTCTCGTCGAGCGCGCCGCGAATGCCCGATGCGATGTGCGCCCCCCGAACCCTGAATAAGGAATTACAGAAACAAGGGCTCGACCCCCTCCTCCCCCCGCTCGCGGCGTCAGGGATTAATACGAAGTTAACGACCATGCCGCCACCGCACCGTCGCCAAACCGCCCCCGGAGCAGCGGGTTCTCGGTGGTTTTGGATTTGGGTCGCTGAGGTCAGAAACACGGTACAAAGTTATACTCGTAAAACTCGTTTGAAATTCACACACAGGAGAACGAGTTGATCAAGATGCGCAAGCGATTTTAAATTTTATTGATATTTCACTATAAAGGAATAAAATTTGCCAAAAATATGCCCATTAAAGACCATTTACAAATGTCATGTTAGATAAGGAATGCTCGGAAACAAGAGACCCTCCACTGCCCTCCTGTCGACAGGGGAAAGCTTTTACTTTCGGGGATTCAAGAATTCTTTATATCCTGGCGACACGCTCAAATTTCCGTCAAATTCCGATCAAAATGATGACCAAGATGGCGGTCGATAATTATCTAGATTGATGAGTGAAATTAATTAAAACAGCGTGTTGATTGAAATAAGCATGAAATAAGCACGGTTGTGTGGAAATCAGATGAAGAATGAGCCCCACAGCTCCATCATCTACCATCAAATTTTTGCAGGGCGCAGAAATTTGATGGTGGATGGTGCGCACCAGTCACGATTTGATCGGAAATTGATGGACATTTGAGCGTGTAACCAACACAATACGGACAATGGGAGCAACAGTCATCACTCTTTTTTTGGCTGTTGGCCTACCTACTTGGTCGATATGATGAGCATTGGGTGACGTCATGGACCAAACAAGTTTCCTAAACTTCGGCTTGTTTGCACAACGAAACTGCCAACACGTTGTTCACTACCAACCAAGTAGGTAGGTCAACAATTAAACGAAGTCCCAAAAGTGAAAGATTCCATCACTGTCAAGATACTAGTGTAGGGTCTCTTGTCTCTGGGAACGCTTAGTCGCCTTCATTTTGGTCGATATGCAACAAGGACATCAACAGAGCAGGAAGATTTGCATTCTAGGCTCATCATTCGCTTTTATGCTGTATCAATATGATCGTTCCCTTTCTTTTAAAGGGCCTCATCCCCCATATGGTCATTGTGAGGAAGAAGATTTGAGGCACCTAACATAACTTCATAGAAAACACAATTTTTTCGAACTTGTAGAGAAATTTAAGAGTAGGAATGACATTAGAAATAGATCCTCGCGAGTGATTAAAATTATTTGCCTTAACGAGGCTGATTCATTGCTGCAAGAAGAGAATAAAAAGGGAATTCGACAATTAATAAAGTCGTTTCACCGGGCTGATTGTCGAGAGTGATAGACAGAGCGTTATAGACAAAGAGGACAAAAGGGATATGGGAGGATTCTGTTGGTGGAAGTGGGCGGTTGCAATAGACATATGGGTGATAGACTAACTAAATTGGCAACCCACGAGAGACCCTGTGGTTAGTTCATCATTCACCCCCTTAGTCTATGAGAACCACGCATTTCTACCAATAGGATCGCTTTATACTTCTTATGTATTCTTCGTCTATCGTTTTGTCTATCAATTTCAACAATCAGCCGGCTGAATCATACAGTATACATTTGCTCCGAGACTTAAACGCAATAATTCTGATTTAAGTGCAAATCATGGCAACTCATGTAACCAACTGAATCCCGCTAGGTTGATTGTATTTCACTGCCCCTAGGTATTCAAAAGGAAAATTAATACTTTCTTTCTCAATTATGACCTCGCTTAGTTTTCCGTCTGCGTTCCCCCTTTTTTCCTCTGTGTCCATCTTTTAGATTGGAAAAATCGAGACAGTTTTCTAATTAGCTCGTTGAAAGGAAAATACTTGATTCAGTATCAAATGGGGCACGATTTGTATTCAATTTCATTTATTGTTCCCCTGGGTTATGATAAGCTTCGCGTAGCAAGTCATTATTTGAGAACGAATGACGTTCTCGGCCGTGCTTTCTAAAGGCCTAGATCACACGGTGATTGATCGCCGCGAGTGAAGGACGAAAGCCAATGGAGAGCCTTGATTTCGATCCATCGACGTCGATATATCGAAATTAAGGCTCTAAATTGGCTTTCGTCCTTCATTCGCGGCGATTAATCGCCGTGTGTACCTAGGCCTCAAGCGCTCAGCCGATCTGCCGTGATAGCTAATGAGAGCAGTAATTGACCACTAGACAGCGTACGAATTTAAGCATTCTCATACATGTTTCTTAACCATAATTTTACGTGGAACACGATTCTTGCAACGAATTTTTACTGAAATCAACTCCTGACAAAGATATCAACGTTTTTATTTCACATTGGTCACGAGGAATTTGGACTGCCCGCTCAAAAGAAACTCAAAGCTCTACGTGAGTCAAATCGTGCACTACAACAGTTTCAGCGAGCTTTTTAATCGAGCTATGTTCATTTCCCACCATGTATTGTTCACACTGTAAGCAACTTGCTATGGCTGAGTCAAAGCGTCAAGCTTGAGGTCGCCCGATTTTTATATCGCAGAGACTGTCATGATAACGTTTAGCGCTCGATATGAGTCACGCAGAGCATTGAGTTTTCATGAGCGGGTGGTTTGAATTCACGCATCAAGAATCATTAAATGTCTTCGTAAGAAGTTGATTTCGGTAATTAACGGTGTGTGCTTCGTGTTTTACGTAAAATTTTGATTAGGAAACGTGTATCAGAATGCTGAAATTCGTGCCTAGTGTAGTGGTCCATTGTCACATTTTCGAAATCAGATTTCTTCCAAAACTCGGCTAATCTCTTTCAGATGAAATCACTAAAATATCTAAAACAGCAAAATTAGTTATTTTACTCTCATTGGATAAAACATAATGGAAACAAAGATTAAGATATGAAAGAGAGTAACTTCAAGAAAGTAGGAGGGAGTACCATACTGCCGTGCTAAGGAAGAACGCCGTATAAACATTCGATAGTTGCCAAATTTCCTTCGATAAAATATTAATTTTTGAGGACAGTTATGAATATTTTTCTTCGAAATTTTCAGAAATTTTAGGTGACATTGCGAGCAAAAGTGTCTGATAAATTGGAAAGAAAATATTCATATATGTTTACCAGGAAATCCGTGTTTTATCTAAGGCAATTTGACAACACCCGGAGGTTCATACGGCGTTTTTTTCCTTTGCACGGTAGCATAGGCCAGAATTTCATTGAATCTTACGCCTTTTTCAAACATCAAGAGAGGATTGACGCTTTGGTAAGGCCGCATTGTTACTCATAACATGCGTTGAGAGGAACAGGAACTCATACATTTTTTAACATGCCGGAGTGAATGAAACTAATGAAAGGGAGAAATGACAGCCGGATTGTCCTCAACATGGTGACACGATGACAGTGACATCTCATTTTCAGAGCCAAAAGGGTTTTACATGTTCGAATTACCCCACCCCTCGTCATTACATCGACTGTGCGGCTTGCCCTGTCCTCGGCTGCGGTTTTTTGTGCGCCCGTGTTCGGAATACACGACCCGTGTATTTCCTTTCGAATCGTCCGAGTTCAAGCACGACCTAATGGATCCGTTGCATTCGAGAGATACAAAAGTAAATACACTGAAGAAAAAATCTCGGTGTATTTACTGAGAAAAGGTTAAAATTACTAAGATTTCAGGGTTCTATTTGATCCCAGTTTTTTCTTGGTATAATTACTATTTATGGAATTGGTAATTTTACCGAGAAATCTCGGTAAAATTATTGACTTTCTCGGTAATTTTACTGGACCCCGGTAAAAATGCTAATATTTTTTATCGACTATGGTAGAATTGCCGAGATAAAATGGCAAAGTTACCGGGAATTGATTACCAATAAAAGTGGTATTCTTACCTGAAAAAAAACAGTAAAAATACCGGTTTTTGGGTAAGTTTACTAATCTGTCTTGGTGAAATTACCAATAATTGGTAAAAAAGCGAGATGGTACAGGTACCAACGGACCTTGGTAAAAACGCCGAGAATTTTTTTTTCAGTGTAAGTAAAATTTCACAATGGATCTTATTCGATACATCAAGCTGGTGAGATCGTATCGATATCGATTGATTCAACATGTAAACATAGTCTAAAAAATCAATTAAGTAATCTGAGGAATCGGTTTTTGGTCAGGGCTGGGTTAAGGGGTGGCCACATGGTTCGCGGTCCATGGCGGCAAGTCTTAGGGGCGGCAAAAATTTGCAATTTCTTAAAGTGTAGGTATAAAAAAATCGGATTTATAAAAACAAAATTACAAACGAGAAAAGGCGACAAAATCTCGCATTTCCTGAGAGTATAGTAATTTCTAATTTTGTCGTCTCTTAGTGATACAAAAGACAGCACCCTCAATAAGTCGAGTTACGAGAGAAACCAAACACGCAATTTGGCCTAGAACGGCGCGACTTAGAGAGAAATGATAACGAGGACTTGAGATGAAAAGGAGAAGCCCTCGGCGCGGCGATCGGCATGTAACACATATTAGCGCCTACAAGACTGCACGAATACTTCACGCATTGCATCAAACACAATGAGGTCATTGCGGTCAGCGTGAAACGGATAGCGCCTACAAGAATGCATGAATACTTCACGCATTGCGCCAAACACAGTGCGGTCAGCGTGAAACGCATAGCGCCTACAAGACTGCGTAAATACTTCACGCATTGCGTCCAACACGGTGCGGTGTGCGCGGCGCGGCGGCGGAAGTTAAAATCATTGAAACATCACATGTTCACATTATGTTTGTTCTTTCTAACGAATGTAAACGCAAATGAGACTACAAATGTCCACTGAAAAAGTAAATATGATAGATTTTAACATACTCTGACACAGTGATACGAGTATGGTAACAAACACCACACTCTTTGGTTGCACGGGCCATATCATAGTAAGTATTACGAGAGTTCTGGTGAATACTACCATAATTGAATCAGTGAGAACGAAAACACACCAATTCGGAAAAAAGAAAATAATTAAGACGCACACAAAACTGCATAGTAGGCGAAGAAATTAGTTTAAGAAACAGATTTTTGCTGCTGAAAGACAAGTACTTATGGCCACTTTAAATGTCCAAGTTGGAACAGACGCGCAAACTTCAATGACCTTCATATAAATTAACTGTCATTGATGGAAATTGAGTATTGTCGAGTTACCGAGTTGGTGTGTTTTCGTTCTCACTGATTCAATTATGGTTATTTTCACTAAATAGTCACTGTGTAAAAAATCAAGTAGACATAAGTAGATGTCACTATACTTTTTCTTTCAATGTGTGCGAATGTCCGTGGACGAGGAAAATTCAACAATATTCAATAAAGACCACGAAAACTGTGCGTGTAAGAATCAATTTAGTTAACACGCATGTAGTCGACAGTATTTTTGTGCGATTATACCCAGGAAAATATTATTAGTTGATCGCAGCTTTTGCGTGCAATTGACCCGACCCTGAAATTAAATATTAATTAGAATCAACAGATTGAGGCTCATTTTGCGTAATGAAAATATCAAGATCATGAAGGAAGCATTAGCGTGAATTTCTCCTCGCGATTTGAACGAAATAAATTCAACTTTTCCTCGGGAGCAAGCGACCCCTTTGAACTTACGACTCGGGAGTTTTTTACCCTCGGAGCTCTCGCTAACGACTTTAATTATGAGATTGGGCCTCCAAAAGTTCCGAGACTCAATTTAGTGTGCGCCCGTACGAATTTCACTGTGAATTACCCTCTTTCCTCCTCGCACTCAATTTAACTTCTTACGTTACTAACTGACGACTCGCATTGCTTGCATCTTCCTTAGTCGCCTCAACAGCTTCTCAGCCAACCTTCTTACAGTTGTTGTTCTTCAATTTACCAGTTGAATATACATACTTATAGAGCGCACACTGAGAAAAAATTTGGGTTATAATTACCATATTTTAGTGGTGTTCAATATGAACTCTTAATTGGTAGTTGCCATAACCAATAATAGAGATATGTTTACCATTAAATGGTAATTTCACTACCGCACACTTGTAAAATTACTATTGCTCCAGTAAAAGTATCATTATTATTGGTCATGGCCACTACTAATTAAGAGCGCATATTGAACACAGCTAATATGGTATTTATAACCATAGCTTTTCCTCAGTGCAAAGGAGTAAAGCGGAGGGGGTATATGTATAATACAAACATATCCATCGCTCCTGCAGCACACTCTGGCGCTCTGCGACTCCCGAACCAAACACGTGCGTATCTTCCCATATGTTAATGGACAACTAACATCCTAAAAAAATTTTGTCGACACCCTGCCACCATCCCTTCATGGGATGTCCCCATCGCTTTCTTCCAGGGGGTACTTATTCAATCCAACATTTGTGGGAGTAACCTCTTCTTCGACATCCATTTCCTTCAACGACCTTGTCTAGTGATCTGTTGTAGCACGTATGCGTCTTTCAACTGTGTCTTGTATTGTCAAATCAGAGGGCCTTCCTGTTTCCCTATCTTCTCATCTCCATTTTTCTCGAGGGATATAAAAGAGGGAACAGAATCATCGTTACTTTAAGCTCTCTCACATTTTACATTTTCATTTTGTGTCACAGTTTCTGGTAGGTTCTATTGTTCTACTGGGCTGATTTTCATGATTTTTGCAGCCATCGATAGGTGAAATGCTCTAAATGAGCCCGGGCTTTGTTCAGTTTTTGGAAATGTACCCCAGGTTTGTTTTCGTAATAGGTAAAGTTTAGGATTCTCTCATTTGTACAGTGCAAAAGTGTATTTTGTGTCACAGTACGTTCCAAACATCTACCAGGCCGATTTTCATGGTTCTTGCGACTATTGATGGAAAACTGTCCCTCGATGAGCCCCCTCTAGTTAGATTAACAGGGCTTAAGGTAATTCGATGGTAATTCGAACGGCATGCGATATATCGCATCAATTGGTTCCATTTTTATAGCTACTTGTCATTTTTCTCCAATTTTGAGATCGCAATTCTGTTGTCAGGAGATGAAAGCACTCACTTACCAATTTTAACAAAGAAATTCAACGTAATTAAGACGTGGTTCTTTCAGAGAGAAAATATCGCATTCGAGTGCAGTTTCGATATCAGTATCGAATACGATGTTTTCTCTCTAAAAAAAAACCACTCCTTCATTACGTTGAATTTCTTGTTAAAATTGGTAAGTGAGTGCTTTAGTCTCCTGACAACAGAATTGGGATCTCAAAATTCGAGAAAAATGACAAGTAGCTGAAAAAATGGAACCAATTGATGCGATAAATCGCATGCCGTTCTGACACAAAATATGGCGTCCATCGAATCACCTTAAGCGCCGTCTAAGGTCGCGGCATGTAGCGGTGAAGGGTTACACCCCCTACAGCCGATTACGCTCAAAAAACACGCAACGGAATCTCGCGAAAAAGCCAACCCTAGGAACAAAAGAGACAACAGCGCATGACAGACTGCCGCCACAATCACGGTGAACAGTGCAAACAATGCAACGGTTTGAATGGCAAACAGAGAATGACAGCGACGTGAAAATATTCGCCAAATTCGGTGAAAAACACGAATATTGGACATGCTCGCATGGAAAATTATGATTTTCGGCGGGCGGTGTGGCAACACCGGGTTCGAACGTAATTAAATTGGCCTCTCCGGGAGCACTCCCGGCTCCTCCGATTGCGCTGGCTCAAACGAAGCGTGGCGCCCCTGGTGGCCACCGAGGAAACGAGATCTTTTTGTCGGGCATAGAAAAGGCCAAAATGTAGATTCTCTCCGTGAGAGGTGAGATTTGAGGAAGGCCTTGGGCACCACCTGAGTAATCTTTTGCAAAAAAGAAATAAATTTCATTGTCACTTGTTTTTAAGCGTGCCAGTAGGGCTCGCTTTTTGAAATCACTTGGATGTACCATAGTACAGCACACCGATAAACCAATGCTATTCAACGGGCCGTCCAAATATTTTTTCCTCGGACCCGTTTTTTTGTCTTTGAACCGTTATACTGCCAAGCCCTGATGGTCTTTTACCAAAAAACTGAATGAACTGCTGATTGGAAACCCTTGAGAACATTTTCCGGTCAAAACCGTATTATTTCATTTGACAGATCCTTCAAAAACCCTTTTTTACGCTAGAGCGATTTGAATCTAGAATATTTTTTCCCGCCGCACTTTAATGGGTGCTTCGTACCCATTGACTATACAACATGAGCCCTATGCATTACTCCATGATAGAATGCCATATCAAAACAGCTGATATTATTAGCTCTTGGTTCAGCGATTCATTCAAGCTCATGTCTCCGAAATTTCAGTTGTTCGGCACGCTTTTCCAACATATTCATGTTGGATGTTTCTCCTTGTTTTTTTTTAAATTTTTATATGTCGGATCTTTTCTTTCGGGTCGTTTCCGTCTTCCAGGTTGGAAGCTTAGGACGACAAAACAAGAACAATAGAAGAATAATAAGTAGGGGTGGAGCGAGATAGGAGAGAATAGTGAGAAATAGTGAATGAGTATTTTAAAAGTTGTTAACAGGAGTTGCTGACGATTTCATACATAATTGAAACAGTCTTGTTCACAACATGGTTTACTCTTGCTTTTGCTCCGGGGCGGCATATGAGTGCATGAAATAACTGCGTTACATCACCAATGTCTAGTTCATTTTTCATTTTGGGAAATCCTAGTTTTTCCTGATTTTTGACAGCTAAATCCTGATCTCTTAATTTCCCAGATCCTGATCAAATACTGATTATTTGCGGGAAAAATTAAAATTTCTGCTTAAGCTTATAAGAAAGCAGAACTCTAGATTTTCGGACGGCCGATTTTTCTCAAATCCTGATTTTACAACCGACTTTTCCTCAAATCCTGACGAAATCGGGATTCAATCCTGATTGACCTCAAATCCTGACAAAACCGGGAAAAGCGGAAAAATCCTGATGCTAGACACGCTGATCACGGATTTAAATCCTCAAAATCAATCTCCATCCTCAGTAATGAGGTGTGCAGTTAGGATTAATCAATCTGGAAAGTGATAACTCGAAAATGGAGAGCACGAAAACTGCGCTACGCTGAGCTGAAGAGGAAGATGGTGAGGTTTAATTATGGAGCGGAAGACTGATTGGTATTAAATTATTCAGGGAGTTAATCAAAGGCGCCAGGTAAGCTCGGATCCGAGATCCCGTTCGAGATCAGGTGGCAATGCGCGGCCCGACAAATTAGCCTCTTCTCAAAAAGGAGCCGAGTCTCTGATAAGCTGTGAGGGAGGGGTGGGGTTTTTGGTGTTTAGAAAGTGAGATTGGTGGAACAATCAAGTAAGATGATAATATTTTGAACTACTTTGAGAGAAAGCTGCGGCTACATAGACTGAGCTTTGGTTCATATCGACCCTATTACCTGGTGACGTTATCATTCACTAAAACAAAATTATGGTATATTTTACCATAATCTGACACAGTGACCCGTGTATCGTAATCAACACCAATCCTATGGTGGCATTTGCCATATTATGGTAAGTATCACCAGAGTTCTAGTAACTACTGCTAAAATTCTGGTTATTTTTACTCAATTGTATAACTGTATAAAAAATCAAGTAGACTTATAGCAGATGTTACCATAATTTTTTTCAGTGTTGGAATCCTCCATCATATCGTCACATTCCAGCCAATATATTCCCGCATAAATATGGATCTAGTAATCATCTAGGGCTGGTTGGCTTTCATTACACAATTTTTTTCAATCCTTATTTTTTAATTAAAGATTGTTTTGATTTCTTCTTTTTTCAATGAGGATTTTATTCCTCATTTGCTTTTTCCCTTTGGTCTTAGTTGATTCCGACAATTTTAGTATAACTAACTCACAAGCGCCATTTTACTTTTTTACATAGAAATTGATGGTTGAATCCGTTTGAAAATTTCGCTAAATTTTATCAGCATCACGAAGAAAATTCGGTGAAATTTTTGGACGGCTTCGTTGAACAATTTCTCAGTAAAAAAATAAAATGGCGGCGGAAATTTCGAAACGTTGCATGGCGCTTGTGATACTTTGGCCGGAAGTTGACGATATCGAGTTGCTGCTTGATTGCAAGGATGGATACTTTGGAAGAGCACTTAAGGCCGCGTCCACCATTTTGTATTTTGAAAATTTGACAAAAAAATTGAATTTCCCGTTAAAAAATAACCCCCGGTATATTTCGGGCACGCTTAAAACCATATAAGTTTTAAGAACAGGTTTTCCTTCCGGTGAACCCTCCTCTTTGGCCACATTAAGAGTGTCAATTCTATTCTATTATTTTAAATTAATTGAGAGATAAGTTCTTCTCAGAGACAATTAGGGCAAACATCATGCCAAGATAACTTGAGATACAGCAGTTAAAAGGTTAACAGGCCTTGTTTGGTATAACAATTTACCCGAGTTAGGTTCCAACCTAAGAATACAATTATATCAACTCTGGTGTGTTGCACAGTATCACACGCATTTGAAGGCGTTTTATGATGGTCCGGCCGCGACCGACGAAGAGTCGTTGCGCTAACTTTCAGTGCTCTTTGCGACGAATATCGTCACCCTCCGGCCAAAGTATCACAAGCGGCATGTGACGTTTCAACATTTACGCCGCTATTTTATTATTTCACAGGGAAATTGTTCAAAGAAGCTGTCTGAAAATTTTAGTGAATTTTCTTTGTGCAGCCAATGAAATTCAGTGGAATTTTCAAACAGATTCAACCAACAATTCCTGTGTAAAAAAATTAAATGGCGGTGGAAATTTTGAAACGTGTCATGGCGCTTGTGATACTTTGCTCGGAAGTTGACGAAATCGAGTTGGATCCATACAATAACAGTGACACGACGCTTTTTGAATGCCGACAATGAGAATCAATCGAAGTTTATCGCTTTTCACTGACGTATAATTAGTAGCGACTATTTGTCGTTTTCTGCACGAAGAGGCGTATCTCCATTCCAAGGTTGCAAAATTGAAAAGAACAGTTCAATTTTTTCCTAGAATGCACCCGTGCAATTTCTTGGAATTTCTCGTTAAGGTGCTACCCAAACTAGAATTGCGGTACTACCACAATTAATTTGTAATAACGAATCGATCAGTAGGAAAACTTTTGAATGCTTTACTTTTACATGGAAAACTACCAAACGTCATCTCTTGAAAACTTCGGTGATTTTTATTCTGTATCAAATATTCTGTGACAATTCCAAGTCATAATGTTAGACTAAAGCTTACATGAGGCAAAAAAAAAAAAATGGAGATTTTGAAACACTGAAACAGAGATACGCTATTCTGCAGTTTCATCCTCGATACGTATCTCCTAAACACAGAATTCGATAAATATCAAGCCGTCGCGGAAGATGCTGGAGATTCGTCATAAAACCACCACTTCAGTATGAGTTTATGATACCACTATTTCAATACTCAGAAGCGCAAGTTGCCTATTTTCCGAAATGAAGGCGGACTGGTTTTGGTGGTGCAGCCCTCCAATTTCAACGCCTCGCTATAGTTTATGTTACACCTATTTTTACCGAGAAAAGCACGATGCCTATTCACTTAAATTAAGGCAATTTAGTTCAAAGTTCGTTGCTTTTTCTAGATTTCCAATTATAATTTGGGCACGAAAGTTTCTCCAGCGCGTTTTTAGGAAACAAACAATATCAAAAATGCTGACAATTTGACAGGAGATGCATCATGGGTTTTTTCAGAGGATGACGTAGACTTAAACCGTCACACAGTGGATCGAGTCTATTTAGAGAGGTCGGACACGAAATTTTTGACTAGAACTATAAACGTTGATGTGCCTTTCGTCACATTTAAAATTTTAAAGAGTGCTCCCAGAAAAAAATTTCACGAGGAAATCAATCAAACCCCTTTTAGAACCTCACATTTTGGTCAGTGGCGTGGCGTGCTTTACGATATATCGATTGATCTGTCATTTAAACCTATGGAAAAGGATCGATAAACAGGGCGTTCGCAGCAAACACCTTAATAATCGATTTTTTACCATAGGTTTAAATGGCAGAACAATCGATACATCGCAATTCACGCCACGCAACTGATTTTTGTATAAACGGAGTTATAAGCGTTTAAAGTTTCCAAATTTTGTCCGACCTTTCCTATTGACTCGATCCACCGTGCGCCATGTTTAGGGTTACGACAGGGCAGCATTTCGAGCTTGATTTTTGCATGATATGGCTGTCATCGCATGGTTTCCTGAGTTGCCAAATTTCGAATGAAATCCAACAGTTTTGCATTAGTTTCTGGAGAGAACGTGAAATCTATGCACCGAAAGACAACGCGGTCGATTTTATGGTCTAGCAACGGCCCGCATGTTTATCAAGACCTCTCACCCTCTCGCATGCACCAATTTTGCGAGGTTTTTTATGCGCATCCATGATGCTTATCATTTCATATTTTTATGCACGCCTTTCAGCCTTTCAAGCGTCGGGTTATGTTCCCGTGCTGCTCGTATTAGCGATCCACCCCAGGGCCCGTTTCACTTATTTTTACTGCTTTTTTCTACGTCGCACACTGGGCCGAATCAATAGCAGGAGTCGGACATAATCTGAACATTTTGAAAACTTATATTTTCAAAAATATGAAACAGAACAGTTTAAGGGTAGTTTCATTGGTTTTTTTTGTGAATTTCCTCTCGTTAAAACTCTATAAAATTGAATTTGTGACGAATTAAGTATAAAAATTTGAAATTTAATCAAAAATTTCATGTCCAACCTCTTATTTTAGTTCATTCCACTGTGCCTCAGTTCAACCGTACTGAGTGGGGACTAAATATGTTTACCAAAATTTTCCCCGCATCCTGTCTCAGCCGGCTACATTAGCTTCGTTTATGAAATTAGCTGAATTTTTTTCGGGTTGGTGCACATTTTATTTACTGCAGTTATCTTGCAAGAATTACATTTTGAATTGAATTTATATCAATAATTATTATCATTGGATTTATATTTATATGATTGGATTTTAATTATAAGCTTTTGATTGCGTCTTCCCAGTGATTAGCGTTTTAATAATTTTACACTTAAAGATGTGAATTCTCCTTCTTTTTAAGAACTATATCGCCGGGTTAGTCAAAATCCAAGTGGCAGTGAACCAGTTCGTATTGCAAAAAAATCCAAAAACCCTGAATGAATCGCAAATTTAAAGAATCACAGGTAACACGTTTATAGTAAATGAAAGCTTCAACTCTTTGAAATCGCGCTGACCGCTGACCGAAGCGTGAATGATCGATTATCGATATTTCCCCATTTGAAGCTATGGTAATAGATCGATTATTATTAAGGTGTTCGTTTCGAACATCCTGTTTATCGATCCTTTCCCATAAGGTTAAATGAAAGATTGATCGGTATATCGCAAAGCACGCCGGAAAGGGAGCGGATCCTGCGGGTCGATTGTTGAATCGTTATCGAATGGACTTGATCTAAAAATCCTTATCTTTACAATGCTATTTATCAATCAAGGTCATTCGATAACGATTCAACAATCGACCTGCTGGTGCGGATGGCATTCTTTTCGGCAGGCTCGAGCCCCAGAAAATATACATAAGCACATCATTCCGCTTTTATCGGTCCCTAAAGCACTTACAAACCCTCCTGGAATAGTAGTCGAGCCTCGCAGCCGCACAGTGGATCAAGTCAATTGGTGAGGTCGCTCATGAAATTTTTGACTAATGCTGCATATATTTTGATCAGAGTTGCCACAGTTGGAGAATATCGGGAAAACCGGGAAACCTTCAAAACAAGGGCGGAGATGTGCGCATAGCTGTTGCACCAGCTCGTACGATCAGTCATTCAATTTTTCTCATGCTCCGAATTTTATACGACACGAGAATCCCCGTATGGAAAGTTTGCAGTTTCCAAAAGCGCCTTCAATTGTGGCGTGATACCGCACGCATCCCGGAGAGTACGAATAGTTGTATCGTTGCGCCTGAGCAATGCCATCGAAGATTAATATTAAAGTAGCCTCCACGCTCGCCTTGCCGGTTTCCCTTTGCGACTATTCTACCGTGCTAAGGAAGAACGCCGTATGAACATTCGAGAGTTGACAAATTTCCTTTGATAAAACGTTTATTTTAGAGGCAAGTTATGAATATTTATCCTGAAATTTTCAGGAACTTTAGAAGAAATCGCGATCAAATTCATCTGAAAAATTAGAAGGAAAATATTCGTAAGTTTACCAGGCAATTTGTATTTTATCAAATAGAAATAACTGTCGCACTAGCTCGTAAGATTAGTCTTTCAAATTATCCCATGCCCCAAATGGTATGCGGCATGAGAGTCCCGACTTGGAAAGTTGGCAGCTTCGGAAACGCCTTCAATTGTGGCGTGATACCTCACGCATTCCAAAGAGTACGAATAGTTGTATCGTTGCGCCTTAGTAATACGAATCATTCTCCTTGTGGCAACCCTGGTAGACGTTTATTCCGTCACATTTTAATATTAAGAGGAGCCCCTCGAATAAAATTTTACGAGGAAACCTATGAAACCACTTTTAGTATTTCAAAGTTTTGTATGAACGGAATTATGAGCTTTGGAAGTTTCCAAATTTTGTCCAATTTTTATTGACAGGGCCCACTGCGCGCCGCGGGAAGGGATGTCTGCATAACCCCAGGTATCGGAAACGCGGCGGGCCTAAAGGAATGCGGGAGAGGGCTTAAGTTCATCGGAACAAAAATTAGGGCAGAGCAAAAGGGCAGGGAATTAGAGCCTCGACAATCGCAAGGTGGAGCTGGGAAGGAAATAAGATAGCATTGTTGCCGAGTCGGTAAAGGTATGGCCGGATTATAGCGCTGGCGGGTATAAGGGACCCGCGCACATTTTCGGGTTGCATAATCTCTAAATTGAAGGCATTTAACCTGCGACGACTTGCTTATCTGTATACAAGGTGTCCCAGGATTAAGTGCGAATATTAAAGGATTCGATTCTTTGGGTAAAAAAAGACGTTTTTGTGGTATAACTTTTTTTTCCAAAGACGCTTTCCTTTGGGGCCCCATTATCTCCCTATTCTGCCGTGCTAAGGAAAAACGTCGTATGAGCCTTCAGTTGATGTTGCCAAATTTCCCCTGGCAAATCACTAATTTTCAGGAAAATTTTTGAATATTTGTCTACCAATTTCTCAGATAATTTTGTCTGTAATTTGATCTAAAACTTCTGAAAATTTCAAGAAAAAACATTTTTAATTTTCCTCAAAAATCAACATTTTATCGAAAGAAATTTGGCAACTCTCGAATGCTCATACGGCGTTCTTCCTCAGCACGGCAGTATTATCTCCTGTTAGTCCCTACTATCTCGAAAACGATGAGTTATAACGAAAAAAAGCATTTTACATTTTCGTAATATTTTTAAACGCTGAATCTAGCAGTGCGGTCAAAAATAATTTTTTGTAGATAGAAACATTAATTTTGGCCTCTTTTAAGTTCGATACCCCCCTTCCCATACACCCCCCTCCCTTTCAAAATGAGTTTTCAGCAGCGGTCGTGAAAAAACTATATCTTGTTTTTTGGCAAATTAATAGAACATCAGACGATGGAAGATTTTTGAGGAGTTAAAACTTGCACATTTTGACTGTTGAATTGATGATGTTGGACCATAAAAGTTCCGAACTCCAAAAAGTCTATATCCTAATATTTCAACGATGGCACCGCGAATCATCGGCGGATCCAGCAATTTGGCAACGCCGGATTTCCTCCATTTAAACCTATGGAAATGTATCGATTCTTGGAGGGGCCAGGTACTCCGTCAAGAATCGATTATTTAGCATGAGTTTAAATGGAGGAAATCCAGTGTTGCCAAATTGCTGGATCCACCTCTGCCCCGGATACTTGGCCGAAGGGTGACGATGTGTCCAGCAAACTCGCCTCCTCAATCTTGACGAATAGACCAACTTCTCCGAAGTCTCGAAGAAGTAGGTTGCACTCGTCGAACTTGGAAAGTCGCCTGTTAGGCTTTCGCAGCTCGGAGCTCCGGCCGGGAAATTTGATTAGCATTAGGTCCCATCTGCGAATGGCGCGTAAAAGGATACTCGCGCCTTCGTCCTCCTTCAAAACTCATAATAAAAAAAAGCACTCTCATACAGAAAAAGCTCTCTTATCGCGCACTCTATATGGAAATGAGTTTTCTTGTTAGTCTTATTTTCCGGCCGACGGATGAAGGCGCGGTGCGAGGGAGAGCGTGAGTCTGCTTCCAGTCTTACGGTCGTGTTATGGGATTAAAACCTTTACGAGATGCGAACATTTTTCTCTCGTTACCCCGCGATGTACAACGCAGTGACTCCGATGCATACTGCACCGTGTGCTGAAGAGGAACGTCGTATGATCCGTCGGATGTCGCCAAACTTCCTTTGATATAATATGAATGGAGATGTTGCATGTGTGAGGAATTTGCGATTTGACTGTTAATTCTTACGTAAAAGTTCGCGAGAAACACGATGGTGCCGCTGGTTTTCTCTGAAATCAGCTCTCAAAAGCTCTAAAAAGCTCTCAAAGTGATGCCAAAATGGAGGGGATATCCCACGCTATCCTGAGAGTCCACCTCTACATCAAGACAAACTCTCCATGCAAAGATAGGGAGCAAATACATTGACAGGGCTGCCGTGTTTTAGTTGTGGAGTCCCAAACTGAAAGTCAGGCAACCCTGCTAATGTATTTGCTCCCTATCTCTGCATGGAGAGTTTGTCTTGATGTAGAGGTGGACTCTCAGGTATAGCGTGGGATATCCCCTCCATTTTGGGCTTAACTTGAGAGCTTTATTTGAGCTTGGGAGTTGATTTCAGAGAAAACCAGTGGCACCATCGTGTTTTTCCCGAACTTTTACTGAAGAATCAACAGTCAAATCGCTAATTCCTCAAACATGCAACATCTCCATTTCCAGGGCAATCAGGGCATATATTTCCTCGAATTTTTCAGAGAATTTCATAACGACGGTAAAACTTCCAGACGTTTTATGTCGATTTGCGATGTGGTAGACTTCCTAGATAAAAACTTCGGTTACCGGAGATAAAAAATTCCTCTGCTAAAAATGGAATAAAGTCTAATATCCTCAACAGAAATTTTTTCTCAGTATGCACGGCGTGTTAGCGTGATGCAAAGCCTTTTTACTTTTAAAGATCAATTCATTCTCCCATACGTCCTTTTAGCATAAATTCGGCCAAAGCTAATCTCAAGCCACCCACAACAACAGGGACTAACCCGTCTGATTGCGGATGCAAAATACGTGATCACAAAACAGCTTATCTGATGAGACGGGAAGAGGATTAAGATGCTTTCATGGGATGGTGAGAAGGGATGATTAGAAGAGAAGAGAGAGCGGGTAAGTGTGAAATTTAACAAGTGATAACACGCTAACGAGCTATACCTTAAGGGACCCACTCGTCAAAGACATTCATCATCCCCGGTAGAGACAGGTCTATAGGGTAGAATCTCCACGTTCCGTTTACTCCCTTAAACCCCACTAGTCATGCACCGACCATGAGAGGAAGAACACGATCAATTTTAGCGTTCAGACAGTGGGTCACTAAACCTTGTGTTTTTTAGTCAATATTCTGAAAGTACCAGATGAGCACTGCCGTGATAGCAAAGAGAGCAGTAAGTGCAAAAAATGAAGTTTTGAGAAAACGGACTCAAAAGCGCCTGACCGGAAAATTTTAGTGATAAAAGTCTTTATTCTTTGTCCAATTGCCTTACTAATCGTCCGAAAGACTCTTAGAAATCGTTTGGGTTATTAAAAATCGGCCGATTTGATTTCAATTACAAAAAAGGTTATTTTTCATTTTCATTGCTCGGCAAGATAGCCGCGAGTGGCTATCATCTGCATGCTTTCGTGGTTGCGTTTTGGACACACGAGAAATACATTTTCAAATTTTCAAAATGTTCTGGATCTTTCTTTTTGCATTTTTCTGAACTTTCTCGGAACTTTTCAGAGAATCTAAAAAGAATCACGGAACTTTTGACGGCCATGGAGTGGGAGAAATTGGAGCAAAAAAGGTTCTGAATCCCGGAAATTTTGACGGACATGGAATGAGTGCACTGATCATGAGTTCACGCCTCACGCTATCGCGCCTTCAATTTTGCAGGATGCAACGCGCACGTCCATCAAGCACGTATAGTTGTATATCTGCGCCGTCATTAACGTACGTTCTTTTCCTTGCTCTACTTCCATGTCGAGTTGGTTCCGTAAGTCCAATTTGTGGTGGTGCTTCAAGGGCCACTTGAGCAACACAGTCAAAGACAGGAGAGACTTAATCGGGCATCGTTTTTAAACTCACCGGGGTATTTTTCAATGCAAAATACCCCAGTTACGGTTAAAACTGGCAACCATGGGTTTCTCTTTCTCTCTCCTCATTTCAGCTGTTTACGCCCTGTCTTTATTTTTAATTTCTCATGCTGCGGCGGGGAGCATAAATTTCCCATCTTAATTATGATTAATGACGCGAGTTCACGACACAAGCGCTCTTGGAATAAATTCTTTTCTAGTTTTTCCTGTTCAAATTATAATTTATCCTCGACCATATCTCGGTGCCGTGACTTGTTCCTAAAAAGACTGATTTCTAAAAAATAAAATAAAAAAAAAAACAACGTAGTGTTGCCAACGTAATTGCCTCCTTACAAATACCTCCTTTTTAGCTTCACTGTCGATGTCTGCAAAATAGTATATGTTTGATTACTCCAAAATAACTTTTACCGGTTTGAAGTGGAAACATATCTACCAACGATCGTGACGTTATCGTGTTTTTGCTGATGTCCCATTCTTCAAAGAAAACCAATCGAAAATGCTCTCTTGAAATTTTCTGAAACTTTTCTTCATTTAGTTAATAATATGTACCGAAACTGACAAAGAGAAAATTTTGTTAGTTTTTAGCAACGAGAACAAAAAACACCATTGGAAAAATTAAAAGCACATTATGAAGGACAAAAATTAGGACCTTTTTGCGGAATTTCGGCACTTTCTCTTCCGGCCGCCCTTATGAAATCAGTACTATTTTCGGATAAGTATAGACATCTTGAGTGGCTGTTCTTTCAAAAGTTCAAACGTCTGCCTAAACTGTTAAAAATTTTGAAGTGAAATTCGGTGCCAGAATCTGTATAGCACCCAAAAACTCCGAGTGATATGTATGCGGAGTGGAATCTATTCTTTTTACAGAATGGTTCACAATATTATGGAGCGAAATACACTTTTTTAGCGGCGTTGCATACACTTTAATGGTGCTAATTTTTCTCCGCATTCATATCACTCGGGCCGATTCATTTCGTTTTTGGGCCGAACTCGAGGTTCATATGACGTTTTTTCTTGGCGTGACAATATAGTGGAAGAGTTGACGAATTAATTATGATTTGAAAAAGATTTTTGTGGTAATTTTGGACAGAGGCCACTTACCGCTACTGCTCCCTAGAAATGCTATGCTCAAATGAATTTTCTCAAGAAGCGTCAAGGAGGTATTGTTTACCTTGGAGTAGAATTTGTATGTTTAGGCGGGAAAGAGAATTTATTGAATGGTGATGACATCAAATGTAAGAATCATATTTGCTGAATTATAGCGGAGAGCTGAATGCATAGGGGGGGGGGGGGGGGGGGGGTGTCAACCTTTGATAGTGATACAAAAGTAGCACGTTTCCTCGAAAATTACGTTACGTGTCTTGTTTGCGACACGGAATGCCCTTTCGTCTCTCATCCGGGACAACCGTAACAAAGTGGAGTGGCGTGCTTTGCGATATATCTATTGATCTGTCATTTAATCTCATGGAAAAGGATCGATAAACAAGATGTTCGCAACGTACACCTTAATAATCGATTCTTGACCATAGCTTCAAATAAAGAAATTTCGATAATCGCTCATTCACACTTCGCCACTCTTGTAAAGCTACGCCTACGCTATCATTCCGATGTTGAAAAATTACACTGTTAAAAATCGAGGACCGAAATTCGGTACCGAAGTCTATATACGGCCCAAAAACGAAATGAATCGGCCCGAGTGATATGAATGCGGAGAAAAATTAGCACCATTAAAGTGTATAAAACGCCGTTAAAAGAGTGGATTCCGCACCGTAATAGTGTGAATCATTCTGTAAAAAGAATAGAAACCACTCCGCATACATATCATTCGGGGTTTTTGGGTGCTATACAGATTCTGGCACCGAATTTCACTTCAAAATTTTTAACAGTGTAAGCAGACGTTTGAACTTTTGAAAGAACAGCCACTCAAGATGTCTATACTGCCGTGCAAAGGAAAAAGGCCGTATGAACCTTCAGGCGTTGCCAAATTTCAATTGATAAAACACGAATTTTCTGATAAACCTATGAATATTATTCTTCCAATTTTTCGGATAATATTGTTCCCAATTTCACCAATAGTTCCTGAAAAGTTCAAGGAAAAATATCCACAGCTTTCTTCGAAAATAAACATTTTATCGGATTTATGCGGAGAAAAATTAGCACCATTATTACAGTGTATGAAACGCCGCTAGAGCAGTGGATTCCGCTCCGTATTAGCGTGAATCATCCTGTAAAAAGAATAGATTCCACTCCGCATACATATCACTCGGGGTTTTTGGGTGCTATACAGATTCTGGCACCGAATCTCACTCCAAAATTGTTAACAGTGTAGGGAGACGTTTGAACTTTTTAAAGAGCAGCTACTCAAGATGTCTGGTGCTGCGGAAGAAAAAGTGCCGAAATTCCGCGAAAAGGTCCTAATTTTTGTCCTTCATAATTTGCTTTTAATTTTTCCAATCGTGTTTTTTGTTGATTAGTCTCTAGTTGTTTCCTACAGAAAGTGGCTCAAAAATTACGATGAGCTCGTCGGGAAAGTCTGAAGGTCACTCCTTATTTCACAATCTGCGTAAGAAATTTGCGTTTTTAAAACTTTCCCCCTTCAAAAAAGATACTACGGCACAAGAGAATAATTCGTAAAAGGAGTCATTTCATCCAACCTTTGCGCACTAGGATGCTACGCAATATTAAACATGGCTGACGCTTCCGCGCGCAAATCGTGAGGAAGCCCTATGGTCTTTATCAACGCAAGGGAAACGTATTAAATACTAACACGTCGGTTGATGAAATCTCGTTTCGTTACGTGCGTTTTGCCGAAATGGCTGCGGTCGTGTTGAATATTGCGAGCATTTTAGTACGCAAGGGTTGGATGGAATGACTTCTCTTACAAAATGTTCACTTGTGCCGTAGTATCGTTTTCGAGGCGGAAAGCTCAAAAAAGAGCGTGTTCCACATGCAGATTGTAAATTTAGGAGTGGATTTCACACTTTCGCGATGCTCTCGTTGGGCTTTTTGAGCTATTTTCTGCAAAAAGTGTAACTATTTTTTCGCTATTGCAGAAGTTTGCAACAAGCCCATTCCGTTTGCAGCCCTCTCAACTTCCATTCGTATCACATGACCCGCCCAACAAGCTTTCCGCGATATCATGAGTCGGACGATGTTGTCGAGCTTAGGAAGAACGGCGTATGAGCCTCCAGACGTTGACATATTGCATTTAATTAAAAAGAAAATACTTGAAAAATTCTGAATAATTTTCCTCCAATCTTCCGGACAATTTTGTTCAGGATTTAACGAGTATCTAAAACATCAGGAACTGTTAAGGGATCATGTGCCCAACTTTCCACAAAAATGAAAATTTGATGGAAGAAAAGTTGGCAACACGAAATATCCTGGACAGCCCCTTCATTTGGATTGCATTTTGCAAAAAGGAACCAAGAGCATTCCAATGTCGCTAAGATTGTGCAACTTTGTTGGCCTCGCAAAAATACACAGATTATCTAAACTAATGTTATCTTTACACCCAATAAACTATAGCTTAAAGACGAAAGTTACCTTGGTAAATTTAATTTTTTGCATGATTTCAGTAATTTTATTGAATAAATATACATACATATGAGTCGCTTTAAAGCGCTCTTTGGCGCTTTACGACGCCTAATCGCCACAAAGCTCGGTCTTCCCACAGGTCATCAGGGAGTTGACACTCCCTCATCTCACTCAACACCCCCTGTCGCCAACCTCTCACTGGGCGTCCCCTACGTCTCCTCCCAGGAGGAACCCAATCAAGCATCTTTTTGGCAGCTTCTCTTCAGTCATCCTATTGACATGACCATACCAAACAAGTTGTTTGGTCATGACGTCGAACACGATGTCACTTTCGACTTCCATTATCTGACGCACTCTATAGACGCTATTAGTGCAACGTCACAGAAAAGCGATATATATCGATTTTTTCGCACTGGTAGCATTGAAAGAGGTTATGCCAATGTTATTGTTTGGATCCAATTCGATATAATGGAGAATCCCTATGATGACGTCGCCACTAATAGCGTCTATCATTACGGACCCGATCTCTCCTAGAAATTCCTGCCGACCTTCCCCAGAAATCCATCTCCGTTGCTCTTAGCATATCCTGTGTCCGTTTCTTCAGCTGCCAAACTTCACATCCGTATGTTAATATACTTTTGACTACAGCGTTGTATATCCTCCTCTTGTTATCTTTGGAAATCCGCTGATCCCAGAGGATTCTATTTAACATCATTTTGAGTAAAAATAAGAGACAAAATCCTAGCAACATTGGAATGCTCTTGGTTCCTTTTTGCGAAATGCAATCCATTTGTCCAAGGAGATGCGTGGAATAGACGAATTTAGTGTGACGTCACATCTCGATTTAATTTCGATATCTCGAAAATCGAAACGTGCCCCAACAAACGAACATATAGGAATCTGCGGGATTTAGGCAGGGGGGTAGAGGGATTCGCTTTATGACTTGTCACTGATATTACGAGCTTACTATACAATCAATTCTTGTGATTGTGATCTCGAACGATTTTGTAAATGGCTAGCTTTCATACTTTTAAAGTCCCATGGAGCAATTTTTTAGTTTCAAGCAGTTTCAGCATTATTTCGTTTATCGTTCATTTTGGAGGTTGTGTTTGTTTGTTGGGGCACATTTCGACTTTCGAGATATCGAACCCACAATATCGCTCCGTGACGTCACCACTAAATTCGTCTATGGAAACTCGAGTTTGGTATCGACGGCTTACCTGTTTGCCGGAGAAGGCCTCGTTGACGCTGAAGTGCTCGCGGTTGAGGAGGGTGAAGGTGAAGTCGACGTAGACGCGGACGCTCTCGGAGGCGGAGCGCCAGACGAGGTAGACGCCGAGGACCTTGTCCGTCCGCGAGAAGGTGATGGCCCACTTCTGGTGCCCGCACGAGAACTCCTTCGACGTCACGTCACGCTCCAGGTCCCGCGTCACCGACTTGGTCACCACGAACGTGAACACGTGCGAGTGCGCGCGGTCCGAGAGCTTCACGAACCGGTACAGCAGAGCCATCGCCTCTCATAACATCTGAAACACCCGAAAACCACGTAAATACAAATTTTTAAGAGCAGCCCAAGACAATGATAACAGTGGAAAAACGAGGATGAAAAAACGGGAAGCAAGGCTAAAAATACACGATTAATGAAGCCCGAGACGTTATTTCGACTCAAAATCGAGTCGTTTTCAGTCGGAAACAATCACATCAACTTGGACGTCATTTTCCACGAAAGTCGATATCAGATGGAGTATTCAAATCCGTGTAAATTTATCGCCTCTCATAACATCTGAACCACCCAAAAACCACATCAACTTGGACGTCATTTTCCACGAAAGTCAATATCAGATGGAGTATTCAAATCCGTGTAAATTTATTGCCTCTCATAACATCTGAAACACCGAAAAACCACATCAACTTGGACGTCATTTTCCACAAAAGTCAATATCAGATGGAGTATTCAAATCCGTGTAAATTTATCGCCTCTCATAACATCTGAAACACCGAAAAAACCACATCAACTTGGACGTCATTTTCCACAAAAGTCAATATCAGATGGAGTATTCAAATCCGTGTAAATTTATCAATCTAAATTTTTTTAATGAACTAGATTATCATGATGATTAGAAAGATTAACCCAATTACTACATGTAACCCATGAAATCCAGTCAAAATAAAAAAGAATTCCCATATACACCATCATTGAACCTAAAGTTTGAATTCAGGTATTCATATCTTTGAATTGCTAACAAATATAATCTTAATAAGATAGATATTGCCAGTCTGATCTTTACATTTTTAAATTTATTTATCGTTAACTCATAATGTGCTCATGTAACAAAAAAACCTGATATTAATATGATAAGAGTATTTAGTAGAGGAATATCTATAAATCTTATTTGAATAATCTTGTGATTAGGTCAGATCGATCCCGTTCTTATATCTAATCACATAAACTTGGACGTCATTTTCCATTCTAGTCATCGCTAACCCACATGCACAGAGAAACTAATGGCAGATACGTCCTTTCTAGAGTAAGCTAAAAACCTAACTAGAGGTTAAGGTGATTCGACGGTGGCCATTTATTGTGTCACAGCGACGTGCGATATATCGCATCAATTCGTTCCATAATGGAGATGTTGCATGTGTGAGAAATTTGCGATTTGACTATTGATTCTTGTGTAAAAGTTCGCGAGAAACACGATGGTGCCACTGGTTTTCTCTGAAATCGTCTCCCAAGCTCAAAAAAAGCTCTCAAGTTGGGGCCAAAATGGAGGGGATATCCCTCGCTATCCTGAGACTGAGAGTCTACCTCTATATCAAGACAAACTCTCCATGCAAAGATAGGGAGCAAATACATTAGCCATGATGCCGTGTTTTCAGTTTTGGAGTCCCCAAATAAAGTGGCAGCCCTGTCAACGTATTTGCTCCCTATCTTTGCATAGAGAGTTTGTCTTGATGTAGACGTGGACTCTCAGGGTAGCGTGGGATATCCCCTCCATTTTGGCCTCAAATCGAGAGCTTTTTTTGAGCTTGGGAGATGAATTCAGAGAAAACCAGTAGCACCATCGTGTTTCCCGCGAAAATTCACAAAAGAATCAACAGTCAAATCGCAAATTCCTCACACACGCAACATCTCCATTACCTTATGCACCATCCTCAAAGACGCATCTTTCCCCTCTAACCTTCGACCCAAATAATAACTTTCATCAACATAACCTTTGCGGTTGCAAATTGGATTTGCCCCCTATTAGGCTGGATAAAACTACAAAGTACAGTCCCCTCCCCCTCTTCGCTACGAGTGAGTTTGAAGCCGTTGAATCTCGGCAGCGCTTCTGTGTCCCGACGCGACGCCCTTGCGAAAATTATGATGATATAAAACATGACTGGAGTCTTTCCCTGCGGGCAATTGAGGGAACGCGAACACGTAGGAAATGACACGGAATCCATCGGATATTCATCCGAACCCACGCCAACTCAATTGCCAAATCTCGAGTTTTCCCGATCACACGGTCTCGCATTTGTATGCAGCTGGGATTATAAGGTCCCGTACGACTTGAGTTCTTCGTAAAATTTTCCGAACGGCAGGTTGTTTTTTTTCGATCCTAAAATAAACTTACAACCGCGACAAAGCTTCTAAAGTTGAGAACGCAATGGAGATGATGCATGTGTGAGGAATTTGCGATTTGACTACTGATTCTCATGTAAAAATTTGCGAGAAACACGATGGTGCCACTGGTTTTCTCTGATATCAACTCCCGAGCTCAAAAAAAGCTCTCAAGTTGAGGCCAAAATGGAGGGGATATCCCACGCTATCCTAAGAGTCCACCTCTACATCAAGACGAACTGTCCATGCAAAGATAGGGAGCAAATACATTAGCAGCGTTGCCGTGTTTTTAGTTGTGGAGTCCCCAAATAAAGTGGCAACCCTGTCAATGTATTTGCTTCCTATCTTCGCATGGAGAGATTGTCTTGATTTCATGAGCTGGACTCTCAGTATAGCGTGGGATATCCCCTCCATTTTGGCCTCAACTTGAGAGCTTTTTTTGAGCTTGGGAGTTGATTTCAGAGAAAACCAGTGGCACCACCGTGTTTCTCGCGAACTTTTACATAAGAATCAACAGTCAAATCGCAAATTCCTCACACATGCAACATCTCCATTATTTGCTGCATGGGAGCCCTTGTAAAAAATTGCAATAGGCGCTGCGTTCCAAAATACCACAAGGAGATAATACATACCAGGCTGTAGAACCCATAGGAAATCTTACAGCCTGCTGTAGGTCTACAGTATTTTGGAACACAGATCCTACAGCAGGAAGTTATTTATTTTAAAAAATTGCTCCAAAATCACGATGTGCGCATCGGTGGAGACTGATGCACACTCCTAACTTCACAATCTGCGCAATTAATTCGCGTTTTTATAAGCCTATCGCTTCAAAAACGTTACCACGGCACAAGTGAAGATTTTGTGAGCAGAGCAGTCATTCCATCCAGCCCTTGCGCACTATAGGATGCTACTCAATATTCTGCCGTGCTAAGGAAAAACGCCGTATGAACCTTCAGGCGTTGCCAAATTTCCTTTGATAAAACACGAATTTTCTGGTGAACTTATGAATATAGATAATTTTTTCGCAATTTCACTTGAAGTCTCTAAGAATTCCAAGGGAAAATCTTCATATCTTTCCTAAAAAATAAACATTTTATTGAAGGACATTTAGCAACTCTGGAATGTGCATACGGCGTTCTTCCTTAGCAGGGCAGTATTCAACACGGCTGATTCTTCCGCGCGCAAATCGTGAGGAAGCACCGTAGTCTTTATCAATAAGATGAACATGTAAATATAAACACGACGCACAGTGGAACAAGTTTTAGGAAGAAGTCGAAGTTTTTCACAAAAATCGTGAAATTATGTCGAAATTACCTTTACACTATTTCTTATCCAGTTCACCACGAGCATACTCCTTCTTTCTCACCCACACATAGTTCTGTTTGGTAGGAATACGTCCATTTCTCACGTAGATTGTTTCTCGATGCACTTAGCGTGAATTGTAAGCCATTTTCTTCAAGAAGCAACTCTTCTTCAGCTCTGGCTAAAGTTTGCATCAGGCTCATTCTGCCGTGCTAAGAAAAAAACGCCGTATGAACCTTCAGGCGCTGCCAAATTTCCTTTAGTAAATCAGAAATTTTCGGGAAAATTTGTTAATATTTTTCTTCCAACTTTTCACATAATTTTGCTCGCAATTTCACCTAAAGTCTCTGAAAATTTCAGGGGAAAATCTGCATATCTTTCCTCAAAAATAAACATTTCATCGGAGGAAATTTGGCAACTCTTGAATGTTCATACGGCGTTTTTCCCTTAGCACGGCAGCATTGCATACAACAATGCACGCTCCGACCGTAAAAACAAAACCAAAGACATGGCAACTTCGGAATTAAACCCTGACGGCGCTCAATGAACTTTGGGCGGAAGTGGGGGCAGGTCGTGTCTCATGAACGGCCGACACTTTAAACGACAAGCAATGAATATAAATTAAACGTGACCCGCAGCCACAGCCCCGGCCACTTCTTAAACCGCCCAGAAAAACGACGAAACAAAAAAAAAGGGAAGAAAAAAAGGAAAAGAAAATCGGGGGTGAGTGCGAGGGGCAGGGGGCGAGAATCGCGATTCACGGCACGATCCCTTTGGCGTCTGCACAAAGCGAAAGATCATTACTCGCGTGATATATATTTATTTCGGGATGCCCCGCGGGGTTGCCGAACTTGGAGCGCATTTTTCGAATCGTGAATCAATAGAAAGGATTGAAAGATTCAGAGCTATTGTGATAGGTCAGTTTCGCGGGGTTCAGAACCAGAGACAATATACTTTGGAGACCCCTTACTGATATCTCCTATGGAGCGTAAAAGTTATTCCCAGAGGTTAGTACTCAGGCGGTAAGAAAAAGCAACCGACATTTAACCTAAGACAGTCCGTCTCAGGTCTGGATTCAACATCATGGGAGAATGCAATAGTGTATTTTATTCGGAAAATACACTAAAATTACATGTATTTATCTGTTCCTCTCGTGTGCAACTGGATCGTTTAATATGAGAAAGAACTGTTCAATTCGAGAGCTAACCTTCAATGACTGCTCTCTATATCAATCACTGAAAAAAAAATTACCTGAGATATTATTTTGACTTTAAGCGTCGTTTTTTCTCGACAAAATTTGATTTTTTTAGTTAAAGAAGCGTTGTTTTGTTGTTTTCGGTCCTTTAACCTAAAATCAACGATAACAAACTACGCCTTTTTAACTCCAACTGACTTTCAGTTAAAATCGCACGGATTTAACTAAAAAGAAAAGAAAAGAAAATTGTAGACAAGAAACGACGTTTTAAGTCAAAATAATGTCTCCAGAAATGTTTTTCATCAGTTATACTGTCGTGCAAAAGGAAAACGTCGTTGAGCTTTCAGGAGTTGCCAAAGTTCCTTTGGCAATCACTAATATCTCGTATATTGTCGGCCAATTTCTCAGATAATTAATAGGAATTTGATCTAAAATGTCTGAAAATTTCGAGGAAAAATATTCATCATTTTCATCAAAAATGAACACTTCATCAAGAGAAATTTGGCAAGTCTGGAAGCTTCATACGGCGTTCTTCCTTAGCACGGTAGGGTGCGTCTGCTTTCCTCTAAGTTTTTCTTGTTATCGAAAGCGCAAGCCGTCTCGGCTTGACTCTAATCTTAAATCAGTACTGATCCTGCCGCCTCAAAACGCCTTCAACTCGTCGGGTAGGCAAAGTGCTTTCCGGAGTGTTAAAATAGTTGCACGTTCAGCTCCTGCGTTTCCTTGCATTATATCTCTTAGTTGCTGGTTATCATTGTTGACATCGAGGAGCACGTTAGTATTTGCCAAATGGTGCAATTTCTTCTGAAAATTCGTGATCCTAGATGGATAGTCTCGGTTTCCATATCAAGGGATGAAGACGATGAGAAAGAGGAAAAAGAGTGGAGAACGAGGAACGAGAAAAGAGAGGAGAAATAAGTTATTTTCACCTTTTTCCTTCCCTTTATTCCTCTTTTTTCCTTCCTCTTTATCTTATGTCCCATTTTTAACTCTTTTTTCTTTTTATCATTCTCTTCGTTCTGCTCTTGTCCCTTTCCTTCACCTCTTCAACCTTTTCAATTTAAATAAAAATGTCATCTCTCGAAATACGTATGGAATAAACTACTGCCGTGCTAAGGAAAAACGCTGTATAAACCTTTAGACGTTGCCAGATTTCCGTCATTAAAAACCGCATTTTCTTGAAAAATTTTTAACATTTTTCTTCAAATTTTCCAGAATATATTGTACGGCATTTGACCTAAAATATCTGAAGATTTCAAGGAAAAATATCAATAATTTTCCTCAAAACTACATTTTTCTTCTAGAGAAATTTGGCAACTCTCAAATGTTCATACGGCGTTTCTCCTCAGCACGGCAGACTCGGCCGTTTGAAACTTGTTATTTAAGTACGAACTGATTGCGGTTTGATCACGTGTCGTTTAAACGAAAATGTTAATCCTTTTTTATGATTTAAAATAATAAAGCGCGTCGTCTGATAGGGATAAAATTTGAATTTCGTAAAACCAAAAAATTTTAAACTTCAAAAAAGCAATAACCCCAAGAAAAACATTTTCTTTAGAAAAAAAGAAGTTTGAAACATTAGATGTATGCATGTCCACACCTACGCATAAACGATTTTCTTCATTTTCTAAACTAACTTGACAACAGTCCTTCTTATAGGAATTTTGCCTCCATAAGTCCATACACTCAGATTTCTTCTCCAACTGACGGTCGTATTTGCTAGTGATTTAGTTCATTTCAATAAGTGGTTACGTGATGCACTGCTCAATTTCCTCTACCACTGGAAATGCTGCACATTCCCTCTAAAGTATTGCATACGCTAATTCAGGGGCGATTCCCTGCATGTGTTCTAGTAGAAAAATGGGGAAACGCAGTGCGCATTATTAGATTTCCAATGATACCACGCTAAGGAAAGACAGCGTATAAGCCCTCAACCGTTTCCAAATTCCCTATGATAAAGTTTGGATTTTCCGGAAAACTTGAGCATTTTTGTCTGCCAATTTTACACGGGATTTTTTTTTCGCATTTTGATCTAAAGTATTGAAAATTTTGGGGAGAAATATTCATAAGAGTCCTAAAAAATTCGATGGAGACTTGACAACATTCGGATGTTTATACGATAACTTAGCACGGCAAAATGCTAGAATGGGGATGTTGCGAACTTTTGCTATAGCAAAAAGAATAATTGCCATCAGTAGAAAATGAATCAAGTATGAATAGTTAAGAGAAAACAGTCTCAATTGTTTACTAAACTTCACAATCTGTATTTTTGAGCTTCCCGCCTCGTGTGTCGTAATTTTTTATGAGAAAAAAGTAAAGTCTGCCACTGTGAACAAAAATCAAGGAAGTTTTCAAGACTTTACGTCGACAATCTGCCAAAGAGAAGAGACAGCATGACAGAGAGTTTGCGACGTTAAAAAGAGAGATACGCAGTCTCGCACTTTGCCCATTAAGGTACACATTTTGTCGATTCTTTAACGAGAGACCGTGACTACATTTCAATGATGCCAAATTTTTCCTTAGAAATTGCATTACAACCGGGAAAACTTGGGAACTTCTAAATTTCATTGATTTTTCTTCTGATATTATGCCAAAATCACACGAATTATGGACGAAATTGCACAATTCCTTTCTTGTTAAAAATCGAGATGCTGAAGTCGAATTTGCAACCCTAGAATGGCTTTAAGTTCCGTTCGGGAAACAAGATTTCTTCCGCAAATAATGAAAATAAGATAAAATTGACTACATTTTGCAATTTGGAACTATAAATTCTAGCTCGGTTTAAAAACAACGTATGTGCCATTAGTTTCCCTGTGCACATAAGTGTTTTTCCAGAGAATCCAGAATTTATATTTCCAAATTGCAAAATGCAGTCCAAATATTAGTCTTCTTCGATGAACTCGTTGTGATTTTTGAGCCATTTCCCATAAGAGACAACCCTTTGTTTTGCTGTAACAAAAGTTCGAGACGGACTGCTCATTCGAAGAATTAAAAGGTTGAAAAGATATTGTCACCTTTAGTGTCACCACCAAGGTTAACAGGCCTTGTTTGGTAGAGCAATTTACTTGAGTTAGGTTCCAACCTAAGAATACAATTATATCAACTCCGGTGTGTTGCACAGTATCACACGCATTTGAAGGCGTTTTATGATGGTCCGACCGCGACCCACGAAGAGTTGATGTGCTAACTTCCACTGCTCTTTGCGACGAATATCGTCACCCTCTGGCCAAAGTATCACAAGTGCTATGCGACGTTTCAAAATTTCCGCTGCCATTTTATTTTTTTACAGAAAATTGTCCAACGAAGCTCTCCGGAAATTTCAATAAATTTTCTTGGCGCTGCAGATACAATTCTGTACGATTTTCAAACAGATTCAACCAAAAATTCCTCCGTTAAAAAAATAAAATGTCGGCGGAAATTTCGAAACGTCGCATGGCGCTTGTGATATTTTTGCCGGGAGGTGCACTGAAAAAAAATTCTCGGCGTTTTTACCAAAGTCCGTTGGTACCTTTTTTTACCGAGATTTCTCGGTAAAATTACCAATTCCATAAATGGTAATTTTACCAAGAAAAAACTGGGATCAAATAGAACCCTGAGTTCTTGGTAATTTTACCCTCTTCTCAGTAAATACACCAAGATTTTTTTTTTTCAGTGTGACGATATCTTCTCTAACCTTCTAATTATTTTGATTTGAATGAGGAGTCAGTCGCGAACTTTCGTAAGCGCAAAACAAAGGGTTGTCTCTTACGGGAAATGCCTCAAAAATCACAACGCGTTCATCGGAAAAGGCTGATATCCTCTCTCATTATTTGCGTAAAAATTGCGCCTTGATTATATATTGAGGCAGAGTTACCCCTCAAGAGGGGGCGGAGCCCCCAGTCTCAAAGTTAATGTTGAGGTTTCCGCCCCTTACTCAAGCGATTGATTTTATTGAGGCGGAATGACAGGAGACTAATACCGCCAGTGAAGCGGAACAATGCGAAATAAAGCAAAAAGAGCTCAATTAAGCACAAAGCGAAAAGAATGCCGGGGAAATGTCAACGCCGCCGGTGGGAAGACCCATTAAAACCACGGGCCGTCCTCATCCTTTTGAGCCTCGCGCAACCTTTGAGGTACGCGTCACCGTAGTCGCAGGAAAAAAGGTGCTTTCCGCTATTCACCATTCACCGGCTCACCGCCCGACAAAAAACCATGCTTTGAATACCGCCCCTCACCGCGCTGCCAAATTCACGAAAGTTCCCCTCTTGGATGGATTATAGCAGCGGTGAAAGTTGCAAAATACTAATATCGTATGTAAAGATCCGAAATGGTTTATGTTATTTTATTTTATTTTTTCCCCGCACTGAAAAACAATTCTCGGCGTTTTTACCAAGGTCCGTTGGTACCTCTACCATCTCACTTTTTTTTACCAATTAATGGTAATTTTACAAAGACAGACTGGTAAGCTTACCTAAAAACCGGTATTTTTACTGTTTTTTTTTTTTCAGGTAAGAATACCACTTTTATTGATAATCAAATCCCGGTAACTTTGCCATTTTATCTCGGTAATTCTACCACAGTCGATGAAAAATATTGGCGTTTTTACCAAGGTCCAGTAAAATTACCGAGAAAGTTCAATGATTTTACCGAGATTTCGCGGTAAAATTACCAATTCCATAAATGGTAATTTTACCAAGAAAAAACTGGGATCAAATAGAACCCTGAATTCTTGGTAATTTTACCCTTTTCTTAGTAAATACACCGAGATTTTTTTTTCAGTGCGCAAAAAAACAATCAACGTTATTGTTTGAGAGGAATTGAGGGGCTTGGAGGACAAGGCGCATGAGTGCAGTTTTTGAAAAGTTGAGATATGTATTATTTCGAGTAAAACTAGTCCTGATGCATATTCTGTGAAAAATTCGCTCCCAAATTCCAATTTTCAAGCATCAAAAAGTGATTTTAGACTTTCTTTCCGCCGTAAGAATCTGTGTAATTTCGTATTTTTCGAAATAGCAAAAACTGCATCTATGCGCCTTGTCCTCCAAGTCCCTCAAATGTAATTACGTTTTTTTGTGAGGAAAACGACGAAATGTGAGGCTTCTGGAAAATTTGGGGTCAAAATCGTGCTATTTCCTTCTTCCCGCATTTTCAATCTTTTGCGGTGGCAGATCACACTGGAAAAAAAAAAAAAAAAAAAAAAAAAAAAAAAAAAAAAAAAAAAACAAAAACAACACATTGGATCTAGAGTCCAGACTCTTGAAAACATTGACAAGAAAAAGGACTCTTGATTCAATCAGATTTAAGCTGAAATAGAAAGGAAATCCGCTCAAATTAAGAGGCTTGGTTCTTGATTTAAGCTTAAATCTGATTGAATTAAGAGTATTTCTTCTTGTCGATGATTTTAAGAGTCTGGACTCTAGATCCAATGTTTTTTTTTTTTTTTGCCAGTGCATTTCAATTTCTTGCAATAGTCTATTTCCGCAGTTATTCTGTTGAATGGCACTCGATATTTCGAACCTTCAAAGTCCTAACGCCAATTCTTCAAAACCTCCATAATTTTTCCTCACCGTGCGAAGCAAATTTTGATAAAATTTCAAGATTTGACTGATTGACAAGATTGATTTACGCTCCTCGAAAAAAATAAAGCATGAGCGGAAATTTTTAAACACCGCAAACGATATACGCGGTTTGGGAGTTCCGCCTTCTTTGCGCATTCAAGTATTAAATTTCAATTTGTCGGTCTGGCAGACACGCTTTGCCGAATAATTCCTCGCGAAAAGCGGGAAAAAGCCTCCTGCTAACAATAGGACGTTTATGTACCCATAAACGTTCACCAATTTTTCATACTTTCAGGATAGACACCAAGGAAAGAAAACGGTAGAGGTATTCGAAAACGCTTCCGTTGGCCCGTAAAATTATTTTCCCGGCCGTTCGTCTTTTTCCCCCGATTTAGGAGGATAAAAGTTGTCGCACTTCTTTCGGTGTAAGCATACGATAAGATGAGCCGCATTGTGCATTCAACTCCTAACTTTTCAGGGCTCACTGAAAAATGTGAGTACGCCCTTGTGTTAGAGGAGTAATGAACTGGGGGCACGGGGAGGGGGGGAGGTTTCCTGATTTTTATTTATATACACGAGGGGATGGCCCGTTAATTGATAAGAAAATGGTCTGTAGGAACTTGCTATGGAAAAACGCCTTATCAACATTCAACACGGAGAAAAAAACTGCGTACGTGGGACCCGAAGTTTAGGTCATATGGATCTCTGAAGTTTTCGGATTGAGCATCTAAACACTTTAAATCCAGCTGCTGAGGTTTGGATCACACATCTGAAACTTCAGTTCATACATCTGAAGTACTTCGGTTTTCACATCCGAAAAACTTCGGTTCTCACATCTGCAGTACTTCAGATGTAAGAACTGAAGTTTCAGATGTGTGATCCGAACCTCGACAGCTAGACCTGAAGTGTCCAGATGCTCAATCCAAAAACTTCAGGGATCCATATGATCTAAACTTCGGGTCCCACGCACGAGGTTTTTTTCTCCGTGAGGAGGAGCCAAATTTCCCAGGATTAATCATGTATTTTTGAGAAAAGTTATGAATATTTTTCCTTGAAATTTTCAGGTATTTTTACATCAAATTGCGAACAAAGTCGTCTGAAAAATCTGAAGCCAAAAATTCAAAAAATTCCCATTAAATTCGGTTTTTATCGAGGGAAATCTAGCAATGCCTGAAGGCTTATACGGCGTTTTTCCTTAGTTCGGCAGAGTACTGCCGTGCTACGAAAAACGCCGCATGAACCTTCAGGCGTTGCCGCATTTCCTCTGATAAAACTCAAATTTCCTTGTGAATTTACAAATATTTTCCCTCCAATTTTTCAGAGAATTTTTTCCGCAATTTTACCTAAACTTCCTGAAAATTTCAAGGAAAAACATTCACGACTTTCCTCAAGAATGATCATTTTACCGGAGGAAAGGCAACTCGCGAATGTTCATGCGACGTTTTTCCTTAGAACGGCAGTGGAGTCTTTTTATGACCCACATTTTGGAGTTACAATGCGGACGAAAAAGAGCGGGCAGAGACCAGTGGCGTGGCGTGCTTTGCGATGAATCGATTCATCTGCAATTCAAACCTATGGAAATGGATCGACAGATAGGTTGTCCGCACCGAACACCATAAAAATCGATTATTTACCATAGCTCCAAATGGAGAGTTATCGCTACTCGCATCCAGTGGCGTGGCGTGAATTGTGATGTATCGATTGTTATGCTATTTAATCGATGGTAAAGAATCGATTATTAAGGTGTCCGCTGCGAACACCCTGTTTATCGATCCTTTTCCGTAGGTTTAAATGGCATGACAATCGATACATCACAATTCACGTCACGCCACTGGATGCGAGTAGCGATAACTCTCCATTTGAAGCTATAGTAAAGAATCGATTTTTAAGGTGTTCCGTGCGGACACACTATCTATCGATCCATTTCCATAGGTTTAAATTGCAGATAAATCGATTCATCGCAAAGCATGCCACAGGACGCCACACCACTACTCGCAACGCTGTCCACATTCGTTTGACCGGTTTTATTGAGGTGTAAAAAAGGCGACTCCGTGGCGTGGGCGAGGAATAAATAATTCAGTGCGTGGATGATTATACGGACGCGTTCATGCTAAAAGGAACTAAGTTACATGCGAACCCTATGCTTTTAATTCTTTCTAGCATAAATGAGTCATCAATATGCTCATGATTATGTGTTCAAGCGGGTGTTCACTTCGCAGTGTGCATAAAGGTGCGGTACACGCGCATGGCTGAACACCCGAAAAAGGGATCATGGGGCCTTGACAGGCTGGGGCTGGGGGCGCCCAATTAACTCGATTTTGGGATAATCCCGCGCGGAAACTATCTCATGGTGGGTTTGCGGTTGTTTCTCTGCCACGCACATCATCCAAAACCACCATTCCTATAATACGGTCGTGTTGTGGAAGAGCGCCGTATGAGCCAGTGGTTGTTCTGCCGAGCTACAAAAAAACGCTGTATGAACCTTCAAGCGATGCCAAATCTTCTTTGACAAACGCGAATTTCTTGGTGAATTTATGAATATTTTCCTCCCAATGGAGATGTTCGCAGGTGTGAGGGATTTGCGATTTGACCGTTGATTCTTATTTAAAAGTTTGCGAGAAACACGATGGTGCCACTGGTTTTTTCTGAAATCATCTCCCAAACTCAAAAAAAGCTCTCAAGTTGAGGCCAAAATGGAGGGGATATCCTACGCTATCCTGAGAGTCCACCTCTACATCAAGGCAAACTTTCCCATGCAAAGATAGGAAGCAAATACATTGACAGGGCTGCCACTTTATTTGGGGACTGTAAAATTGAAAACACGGCAACACTGCTAGTGTATTTGCTCCCTAACTTTGCATGGAGAGCTTGTAATGATGCAGAGGTGGACAGGATAGCGTGGGATATTCCCTCCATTTCGGCCTCAACTTGAGAGCTTTTTTTGAGCTTGGAAGTTTATTTTAGTGAAAACCAGTTGCACCATCGTGTTTCTCGTGAACTTTCACAGAAGAATCAACAGTCAAATCGCAAATTCCTCGCACATGCAACATCTCCATTTTGGGTTGCCAGTGATCCAGTGTTCCCAAATTTCCTTCTATAAACCACGAATTTTCGGGAAAATTTGTAAATACTTCTCTTCCGATTTTTCAGATGATTTCGTTTGTGATTTGATCTAAGAAGTCTGAAACTTTCAAGGAAAAATATTCGTAACTTTCTTCAAAAACAAATATTTCCTGAGAGGAAATCAGGCAAAATTCAAGTGCTTTTACAGCGTTTTTACTTAGCACGGCAGAATAAAACTGCGAAAACGTGTATCTCGTTTGCGGTGTTGCAAAATCTCCGCTCTTGTTTTAAACTGAAATCTTAATTAATAGCGCTTCGATTATCTGCAGTTTTTTCGCAGGCTTTTTTCACTTAATGAAAGGATTTTAGAGGGTCCATCCATTCAATTCTGGAAAAAAACCCTCTGTAGATGCATGGCAAAGATCTCAGCCCGTTCAAATTCGTCGTTTTCCTAAAAAAATAACGTAACAGCATTTCAACGGTGCCAAATTTTCCCGCGCAGATTGTATTTTTTTAAGGATAATCCATGACATTTCTAACTAGTAACTACACTGAAAAAAAAACTCCGGCCGTGGAAGCCGTACTTCCAGGCTACATAGACATACCGTCCGCGTTCCGGCTGCAGCACTCAGAGCAATCGAAGCTACGGCTCCAGTACCCGGAACTCTCGGCCTCTGAGCCCGGAACCGTCGGTATATCTATATAGCCTGTAAATTTTCTTCTCAGTAAAAAATTTCGTAACGTACAACGTTGTAAACCTTTGTAGAGGCGTGATTTCCTGGTCGCATCGAGGGATAAACCCCCTCATACACTCGCTAACTATTTCGATACAACATTGTTTGAAATCCGATCTCGTAAACAAGATTCTATCAGTAAACCCACTCCTCTCTGCCCGTCATTGAAACCGCTCGACTGTGTGTATCATAGCTCGTTAAATCACCCCCTCCCCCTCCCCCGTTGCTGATTTTCAGAAGGGGAAGGGGCGGCGCCCCCTGAATCTTAAGTGAACGTATTTACACCAAACAGAACTATGTGCATCATGACGTGAGCCCTGATATGCATATGTTCTTACGGTTCTTAAGGCTCATGTCTCGATGCACCTAGTTCCGTTCGGCAGGAAGACGTCCAAGTCATGCTCGAAGCGGACGGAAGCGGCGGTTTCAGCTCGGGTTCACGCTTGTTTTACAGCTCGTTTGCGCGGCTGGGAGCGTCTTCCCGCTGCTGATAAAAGGACCAAACAGCTTTACAGGACACGTCTCATCGTCCGTAAAACATCATGCTTTCCAGAGCTTCACCGAGAATGGAGTTGAGTTCTTTGTGCGCGGTGTGACGAGAGTGGGTGATTTGGAGTCGATCCAAGAGGCATAACAGTGTACATGATGAGAATGATCGGGGTGATGGAGCGGAAGAGAATATTCTCAAGAATATTCAGCCATGCAGTGGCGTAGCACGCTCGGCAAGGAATCGATTATGTATGCCGTTTAAATCTATTGAAAGGATCGATTATTAAGATTTACCATAGTAATCGATTCTTCACCATAGGTTTACATGCACTGGAAAAAAAAAAAAAAAAAAAAAAAAAAAAAAAAAAAAAAAAAAAACACATTGGATCTAGAGTCCATACTCTTGAAAACATTGACAAGAAAAAATACTCTCGATTCAATCGGATTTTTGCTTGAATCAAAACGAAATCCGCTTAAATTAAGAGGCTTGGTTCTTGATTTAAGCTAGATTCTGACTGAATCAAGAAGAGTACTTTTTCTTGTCGATGTTTTTAAGAGTCTGGACTCTAGATCCAATGTGTTTTATTTTTCCAGTGTGGGAAAAGTAAGGTAGCCGATGATTCGCCCTTCCCCAACGCGTTGCGATGAACCCATTGATCATCTCTCATTTAAACCCATGGAAAAGGATCGATATACCTGGAAAATCGATTTTTTCCACAACTTCAATCGAAAAATATCGATGGCCGGTGATTCGCCCTTCCCCATCGCGTGTTATCGTTTGCGATGAACTGATTGATCATCTCTCATATAAACCCATAGAAAAGGATCGATTATTAGGGTGTACCTGGATAATCGATTTTTTCCATAGCTTCAAATGGGAAAATATCGATGGCAGACAATTTGCCCTTTCCCACCTCATGTCCAGGGCCGAATTAAGGGGGGGGGGGAACTAATGGGCCGCGGCCCATGGCGGCAAATCTAAGGGGCGGCAAAAATGTGCAATTTTTTAAAGTGTAGGTATAAAAAAAAATCGGATTTATAAAAACAAAATTACAAACGAAAAAAGGCGACAAAATCTCTCATTTCCTGAGAGTATAGTAATTTCTAATTTTGTCGTCTCTTAGTGATATATGTACAAGAGACAGCACCTTCAATAAGTCGAGTTAAGAGAGAGACCACACACGCAATTTGGCCTGGAATGGCGCGACTTAGAGAGAAATGATAACGAGGACTTGAGATGAAAAGGAGAAGCCCTCGGCGCGGCGATCGGCATGTAACACATATTAGCGCCTACAAGACTGCACGAAATTTCACGCATTGCATCAAACACAGTGCGGTCATTGCGGACAGCGTGAAACGGATAGCGCCTACAAGAATGCATGAATACTTCACGCATTGCACCAAACACAGTGCGGTTTGCGCGAGACGCATAGCGCGCCTACAAGACTGCGTGAATACTTCACGCATTGCGGCAAACACAGTGCGGTCTGCGCGGCGTGGCGGCGAAAGTTAAAATCATTGATCCACATTTATGTTTGTTCTTTCATAATTTTTTCGTTCATTTCTTATGAATGGAAGGCCTTGTCCACACAGAGATAGGTTTACGAAACTCAACTTTCGCGCGAAGTTCCGTGAACTTACTAGTAGTGTTGACAGGGCTTTCCCAAAAAATGCGTTCAACACGAGTAAATGCGTCTTATGCACCCTCCCCCGCTGACACGTTCATTTGATGGTTTTTATCGAGTTTCAAAACGAATGAGAAGGGGCGGCAAAATACAGGCGGCCCATGGGCGGCCAGTAGGTGAATCCGACCATGCTCACGTCGACGTTTGTGATGAACCGATCTATCTTATCTCTTATTTAAACCCATGGAAAAGTATCGAATATTAGGGTATACCTTGATAATAGATTGTTTACCATAGTCTCAATGGGAATACATCAGATATCCGATGATCACACTTTGCAAGTCTTAGCTGAGATGGTATACTTTAAACGGTGAATTTTGAGACTAGGTTTGTTCATCGTTTGACGAGCTCTGGAATGCAGGCGCTTGAATAGGATGCAGTGCTCAGAGAATGGACTAAAACAACCGATTTATTCAAGATATGGGCCGTCCTGCTGCGCTGCGTCGCATCGGCTTGGCAGTGTTACGTCTCATGCGGATGTAACGTCGACTCATTTTGCAAGCTGCTATGCAGTTATTCGATCAGGAAGAGAGGACTTGAGTTGCCTTTGAGAGGAAATTTTGTAGTTCAGGCAAAAAAAGAAACGAGCCTGCAGAAATCCCGGGCAGCAATGGCTTCAGTGATTCCTATGTAATTTTTGACGCTGAACCCAAAATTCTACTTTACGCCAAAACATTTGAACCGGAAAGTTGCCAAATTTTGGCAGAAAATGCCTGAACTTGGCTTTTTTGGCGGATTATGGCCTGTAACTCAGGAAGAGTTGATCTGACGAAAAAATGAGTTATTTGCCTGGACTACATGGTGCTGAGTGATTGTTACTATACGCACAGCAACGGAAGCTAACCCTTTGCTACCTACCCTTGCGAAAAATTAGGTTTATTTGTTCATCTGCTCATGTTTCATACCCTAAATTGTTTCTTGGGTGCCAAAAATTCTGATGTCCTGCAACCATATTTTATAATTAGTGTTTTGGATTCAAGGCTCGCCATGCTTAAGATACTAGTTATGTCTTATTTTTCCATATCCTAATTTACGTTTTCTATATTTTACAAGGTGGTAAAATAGTGCTGGGTCTACGGTATTCAACGGAAAAAATAAGACCAGAAAGTAAAGTTGCAGATAATGTAATCATGTTACATGATTGAAACTCTTGATTCAATCCGATTTTTCCTTGAATCGAAGAGCCGGGCAACTTGACTTAGGGGGATTTTCCTCTGATTCAAGGAAAAGTCCGATTGAATTAGTGGTATTTTTTCTGGTCAATGCTTTTAAGAGTTTAGACTCTCGATCCAAGCGACTTTTTCCCAGTGTACGGTCAATGTACCCTTTTCCTTAACGTTTTAATCGCAAGCAAAACGTGATCCATATAGTTCCTTACAGATGATTCAGGAAGACCCGAGTCTTTCAGACCAGGGCCCAATCTCAAATCCCCACCACACATCGAAATTCTATCCCAAGATAACACCCCTCAAACGTGGCACGATCACAAGTATCCCCAGCGCGGAATCGCGAGTCAACACTCTCCACCCCCCCCCTTCCGCAGAAAATCAAAGACGCAACACATCCTCCCGTCAAAAAGCCTCCCCACCGCCCCTCCCCTTCCCCTCCCGCCATCGTGACGGTGCATGCACTCCTGAATGCAAGCGACGACTGACTGTTCGCCCCGCTCTCTATATTGATCTCCTTAAAGCTAACCTTCCGAGGTGCCCCCCCCCTCTCTCTCACCTAGCTCACCTGACGCCTCCCCCGCCCCCCGTACCCCCGACCCCGATGAAATATTCAGGGCTATGCTGCCGTGCTAAGGAAAAACGCCGCATGGGAATTCGAGAGTTGCCGAATTGACTCTCGGAAAAGAACTTGCTAATGCGGAAAGTTACGAATATTTTTCTTTGGGATTTTCAGACACTTTAGACTGATAGACAAACAGCTTTCTCTAAGAAAGTTGAGGAAAAATACTCAACTATTTTCCCCGGAAATTCGTAATTTATCGCGGGGAGTTTGGTAACGTCCGAAGGCTCATACGGGGTTTATCCTCATCACGACGGAATACAGCCGTGCTAAGGAAGAACGCCGTATGAACATTCGAGAGTTGCCAAATTTCCCTTGATAAAACATGAATTTTTAACGACATTTACGCACATTTTTTTTTGAAATCTTCAGATATTTCAGATTAAATTGCGCATGAAATCGTCTGAAAATTTCGGAAAAAAATATTCACAATTCGTCGTTTCCCTCACGAAAGAACGCCACTTCACTTCAACGTTGCCAAATTTAGCCTCGCAAATTGCTCAGCAACTAGGAGAATCTTGGACATTTCTAACCGAAACTTTCATCGATTTTCCCTCAGATTTCATGCAAAAATCGGAAATAATTTGGATGAAAATTGCAAACATAGTAACTCTGCAAAATATATTAATTGATTGGGTCGATTTGGCAAACTTGGAATGGAGTTACGTTCCTTCGTTCGGGAGACGACGAATTTTCCCTGCGAATTCGGTATTTATCGAAGGAAATTTGGCAACGTCTGATGGCTCATACGGCGTTCTTCCTCAGCACGGCGGGATACACCGGCACCCGCCGAGCGCCACGCAGGGCGACAACTCTCTCGCGATTGACCTATTTATACCCATTCATTAGGTCTTGTCGCGGCGGTGTAACCCGATCCCCCACCCCCAACCCCCCCCCCACCCCCCGTCCACTACGGGTCTCGAAGATCACTTTAACGCGGAATGACAACAGTTTTGTTTTTGTGCCTCTTCGCCTTCCTCCTCCCCCCCCCCCGGCCTCCGTTAATGCGCCCCCTCGGGCCGTGCGCTATGCCCTCCTGTTCCTCGCTTGTCTCGTTACTGTCCAAAGTGACGGGGCGCTTTCTTTGCCGTGCTTTTAATCACGTTCGGGGGGTGTTTTTTCCCCCTCTTTTTCTAGCACGGCTGCTTTTTATTCGCTCCGTGCGTTTTTTTTTTCGAACGAAGAAAGTTGAACTGAATTTCGCAATACGGAACGATTTAGAGTACCTCCATACGGGAGAGTAGTGCCATCTCTGTGCCGCTCTCTGATTGGTTCATCAGTTTTAGGCTATCTGAAGCTCGAAAGTTGCCCATCAGGGCCGGATGCACCTACTTGCTGCCCATGGGCCGCCTGTATTTTGCCGCCCCCTTCTCATTCGTTTTGAAACTCGATAAAAACCATCAAGTGAACGTGCCAGCGGGGGAGGGGTGCATAAGACGCATTTACTCGTGTTGAACACATTTTTTGGGAAAGCCCTGTCACCACTACTAGCAAAAGTTCACGGAACTTTGCGCGAAAGTTGAGTTTCATAACCCTATCTCTGTGCGGACACGGCGTTCCATGTTTGGCGCAAAGTGTGAAGTATTCAGACAGTCTTGTAGGCGCTATGAGTTTCACGCCGACCGCTGCTGAACGCACTGTGTTGGACGCAATGCGTGAAGTTTTCACGCCGTCTTGTAGGCGCTATGCGCTTCACGCTGACCGCACTGTGTTTGGCGCAATGCGTGAAGTATTCATACATTCTTGTAGGCGCTATCCGTTTCACGCTGACCGCAATGACCGCACTGTGTTTGATGCAATGCGAGAAGTATTCGTGCAGTCTTGCAGGCGCTAATATGTGTTACATGCCGATCACCGCGCCGAGGGCTTCTCCTTTTCATCTCAAGTCCTCGTTATCATTTCTCTCTAAGTCGCGTTCCAGGCCAAATTGCTTGTTTGGTTTTTCTCTCAACTCGACTAATTGAAGGTACTGTCTCTTGTATCAGCAGAGTCGCATCACATGCTAAATCGACCAAAATCGTTTAGATTACTCTGAGACATCTGGGGATAAAGTAAAAGTCCTGCTGTACTCTTTTTTCTCTCGATATTACTCAGAGGTTGCGACTTGCGAGCAGTGGCGTGGCGTGAATAATCGATTATCGACATCTCGCCATTTGAAGCTATGGTAAAGAATCGATTACTAAGGTGTTCGCTGCGAACACCCTGATAATCGATCTTTTTTCATAGGTTTAAATGCCATAACAATCGATATATCGCAATTCACGCCACGCCACTGCTTGCGAGTGCATTAGACCGACTTCAACGCGGGCCAAGAGCGAACTCGGAATATGTTTTAAATTTAGCAACGCTGCACGAGTTTGAAGCTGAAATAGGAAGCGCTTAGCGCATTCTCTGCGATAATTTGATCACAAGATTCGGTGGCTGGTTGACACTGCATCCTCTAATGTCGTTATCGAATCATACTCTATTGCCGCTTCGAGCAGAAATCCGCGAATTTTAGTGACAGTGCAAATGCACGATGCAAATTTTTGATGAAATTTCGCAACGCGTCGTCTCGGCCTGTAATCAGGTTAAAAGGCAAATTATGTAGATTGACTGGGCCCCATATGTTGTCAAGTTCAAAGAGTTTATCAAAGTTCTTGCTTTTGCTGGAACTTTTAATTGCCTGATAAATAAGCTGTGCAATTAATCATGACGTAACATAGCTTCCCTTTCCTGCAAAAGAGAAAAAAATCATTTGGCGAGAGAGTTACCTGCTGGGTGCATTGCAAACTTTGAAATGTTTAATGCATCGATGCAGTAGTTGCAACACTGGTCAAACCGCTACATTTAGAGTTATCGTAGCGCCGAAGATGATTTTAGAAACAATTGACTAAATCATTTTCCTTTACATTTAAATGATAGGAGGTGCACCATGGTCTTTTTAAATACTTTGACTACAAAGCAAAATAAAACTCAGGGGAGGAACCAGGTGCGAAGTTGATGAAAATTAAAATAAAACGTGTGCAGCTTTTGATTGAGATTTCAGCACTTTTATTTTTGTTTTCTTTTATTGATAATGGTTGTAAGGGCTTAAGCAGAATTATCCTAGCTACTTCAAACATTGATTAATGATTTCCTCCTTCTTATGTTTTAACGTTTTGAAAGGCAGAGAATTTCATATCGACGGTGAAACTACCAAACCACGTATCTCGGTTTGCGACGTCGCAGACTTCCTGTCATACTTTATTTATAGATGAAAAACTACTTAACATCCAGTCTTGAAAATTTCTATGATTTTTCCTCTTTGTGCGGAGAAAATTCCATGAAAATTTCAAGGAATGATATTGATTTGGTCTACTTCAAAAAAATAAAATGAGAGCGTAGATTTTTAAACACCGCAAACGAGATACGTGGTTTGGTAGTTTCACCGTCGATATGCTGACTGGAAATGAGGATGGAATGTGTTCTGTAATCCAGGGACGATTCATGAGAGTTTCGAGGCATAATGTTGTTTTACTCTGTCTTAAGTATTAGTATAAAACCTGTCAGGAAATTAGGCATCATGAATTGGACGTGCTCATGCTGAGAGGAACTTTATGCAATTACATTAATAAAATTGAAACGAACCAAATAGCTCGCAAACTCTGTAAACTTGGTTCCTTCTGATTGAATTCATTTTCACATAATTCCTTTCGGCAAAAATACTTCAAATTCAATTACACTGATTCCAGTTGAATTCGTTCGAATATATTATTAGATTTTTCGTACCTATACAAACTTCAATGGAACTTTTGCATGTGTCAGGAGTTTTTAAATTAAGTGTACTGATTCTTTGGTAAAATTCTTAGAACATGCGTGCAACATGGTTTATTTTAGCATGAATACAGCCAATTAGGAGGACTGCAGCAGGTAGGTATATTAGTCTCCCTCATGAAAAATGTTCGGCAAAATGACGAAGTGCCAATTAGTTTGGAAATCGAAAAACAAAAGGAAGAAAATAACCGCAACAAAGGATCAATGGAAAATAATTTATAAATTAATTAATTATGGACAGAGTGTTGGTGATTCTTCAAACGTCCCTTAAAATTCAGTGTGAAATTGAAATTCTCATTTCGAGGGGAAAAAAGCGAATTTGAGCACGGTTTTCCTCCATGCAGAAAATGCTGTTTAGTGTGACAATAGTTACGACCAATCAGGAAGAGGCAATAACTACAGACGAATTTCAGGTCTGTAATTGGACTCATCATCATGATGCAGCGCTGGCAGCTTCCTGCTATTTCTGCTTCCATAAACGCAGAGTTCACTTTTAAAACCTCCATTTTATACTGAATTTTAAAGCACGATGGCAAAATCACCAACACACTGTTTGAACGCAATCTGTTTGTAGTTAATTAATTAATGAATTATAAGTACACTACATTCGCGTCGTATCAAGCGATAAACTCCACACCATTTGATGAAACAATTTTACAAAGGAAAGAGGTTTAACGAAAGCTACAATTTCTTTAAAAAAACTTGAATGGAGAGTTTACACACCAAAGTTGTATTGCTTCATCTATGAGAGGGCGTAATGAGTGGAGTTCGCAGTATATTTTTCATATTTTTTTTTTGACATGGGAAATTGGAGAAAAATATTTTTAAAAATGAGAAAACGTGCCACTTTATGACGTTATTTGACAGCATTTTTCATTTAAGCACATGCATTTTAGGAATGGATATCCTCGTGCTCAGTTTTCCTAACAGCATCAGTTAAAAGATAAAATTCACAAAATTTAGGATACCTGCAAATTCTATATCGGTGACATCACCACTAAACTGACAGGCAGATCGATGACGAAAAAAAGCAGAAAAAAGCCTATCCCAGCGATCGAAATATTTCAGAATTTCCGCCTTTAGACTTTTTTCGAGCGATATAAATTCAAGAAACCTACTATACCTACTATATGTTTTTTAAAAAATGGTCTCCGTGGGAAAACTAAAGATCTCGCAAAATTATATCAAATATTGATAAGTTTTCTCCCTTCAAAGAAATGATACACGAGAGACTGATAACGTACAACGACGCAAACCGAGGAACGGGGTCTCGTTGTGCTATCGCCGACGTGCAACGAAATCAAGGCGCCTGGCATTTTTAATGGCAACTTCTGGATACAACTATTCGTACTCTGGGGTAGTCGTCGTTGCATATCCAAATGATTGAAGGCGCCCTGACTTTCTTGGCACTGTTTGCGCTCCGTGCCGCGCCACGTGTTAAGAGTTACCACAAGCTGCTTATTTCTTACACTCTGAACTCTGCTCACGCACAAATATATCATAATTTGAGGGGCTTGGAGGACAAGGCGCACAAGTGCAGTTTTTGAAAAATTGAGTTATTAATGATTTCATTTAAAACTAGTCTTAGTGCAAACTGTGTGAAAAATTCGCTCCCAAATTCAAAATTTTAAGCATTCAAAAGTCAATTTGAACTTTCTTTCCGCCATAAGGATCCGTGTAATTTTGATACTTCAAACACGTATTTCTCGAAATTGCAAAAACTGCACTTATGCACCCTTTTTTCGTATTTTAAAAGTCAAAAAACCAACGACGACACGATTTAATTCGTCAAAATTTAATTTTTGGTCAATGTGTTCTGTGTAAGATTTTAATGATGGAAATTGTCTTGAACTCCTGCCCTTCCGGTAACCCGTTGGATGACAAAAACATGGATCTGATGTTTTTTGAACGGGTATTACCTGATTCTGTTGGCGTCACCTTTTTCGTGGGCAAATTACGGTTAACAAAGTGATCTGTTTCCCGGGCCTGTTCTTGAAATATGTAAACACACGCCCTGTTTTTGAAATATGTGAGCCTCGCAGATTATCCGTAACGAGTGATTCGCACCACGACCCTTTAGACTATGCATGTATCACTGCCTGTCAAACTCGTAAAAGGCCGTTTTCTCGGGGGCAAGTTTAAAATTGGGCCGAGATATTTTAACAATGCATGAAAGAACTCATTCGGTTTGTTTTCATGCTTCAGCAGTGAAAAACCATTTGGTTCTTCCGACCATAAACAAGTTTTAGCTAAAGCTAGAGTTTTCTATAACTTTGCGACACGTTATTTTACGATTTGTATCGCTCAGCAAGGTTTTTAGCGGCTCTGGTGCTTGCACTAGAGCTGCTATTCCGGACGGTCCCAGCTGGGGAGTATCAATGCAGCATGTTACATTGTAGAGACCGCGCGTTGGTTGATGGGAATCGGCGCCATTTTCGGCTATGTTCCTTGTCATGACTTTATTTTATTGCATACTGTTTTATTGTTAGTCAATGCTATGTTGTGTATTGTATTTTTGGAATCATGGTGATACAGTCAACAATTCAAAACTTGTTTGTGCTTTTATCTCGTGATGGAAAAAATGTACTTTACGTTCAAAATTTGAAAATTTGAATTTTAAAGTTTTCGCGGTTAAGGAAGCTTTAACTACTGGGTTGGAGCTTCCTAGTCATATTACTTGATATCAGCTGATAGCAAACAAAGGTTACCAGGGAAACCGTAAACGTCTAAACAACTATCGTGGCCATTGGGGCGATTATTGAAATGATATCGACTGTATGTCGCCGCTTACGACAGGACGTAGCCCTATCTTAACTGTGTAATATATCGCAATTCGATATTGTTTTGATTTTTAAAAGGAGCAATTCATTCATACAGTTCCGATTAGTTTTGGCGAACGGGCCCTTAACCTACGACACTCGGCTCATGGGAATTTTTTAACTTGTCCTGGACGGACTCGTCTGTAGCGCCTCGTTCTTCGTTGTGTGTGTGATTTCGTGAAGAAGTTTCTATGGCAATTTGCTTTTATTTGTGAGCTGTTTTTTCACGGGATTTTTGAATGTTCTGTACGAATAAATTCGGTGAGTACCTCATTTATCCCTCCTTCCAGTAAAATTATTTCAACTTTTCCTTCTCCCTCATTCTGGACCCACTCATGGGCTGATTATTTATGAAATTGATCTTCGAATACCTTTTGATGAGCTAGGGAAATGGAACCATCTGCATCTCATGGACAATAAATAGTTGCCGTAATTAAGGTCATCCCATGATTAAGGTGCCGTGATTTAAGTCATAAATTCTTCATCTAATTCTTGATTCATCTCCAAAATGTCTGCTAAAGCTTTCATGCGCTTCTCCTTGTATGCATGAATGAGCAAATTGGGTATCGAACAAGCGGACACTTTTTGAAAATTTAGATGATTCTGGACAATATCGTACAGAAGTCCACGAGCTGCAGATAGAACCATTACCTCTAGCTCATCAAAAGTTATTCGAAGATCATTCAACAACCTCTTTGACAAGTTGCAAAAACTTTTCGTTAACAATAGTGTCACACGGTACTAGGAATATTTACTATTTAACGAACCTTATATTTCCCTGACTCAGTCCTAAATTATAGAAGTATGCGTTACTTTTCCAGCAATCCAAAAAAACAATTATACAAAAAACCAATACCTACACTTTCAGATATAAAAATGCAAATTTTTTGCAGCCTCGCTAAACGACTTATCAACCAGAGATTTTTTAGGAAGCGGACCTCCAAAGAGCTTTCAAAATTAAAAGTATACAACAAGTGATAATGCCATGTATTCGCCATATCAAAGCCCAATACACATTTATACACCGGCTACGTAAATCTGCTAAGTTACAAAACATGAATCGACAGTTGTCGGATTGTACATCAATGACAAAATGTGTCTAGGCCCTCATTCTTGACTACAACTACTGCCCCCAGAGCCGCTCTCCGACGCCAATGCGTTGGAGCTTCCTGCTTGTTTTTTTTTATTCTTTTGTTTTTACTCTGTTTTTGTTATCCATTCCAGTGAATACGTCAGTGATTCGTAAAGTACTCTTCATGAAATTGTTCTCATGCGTATGACAAAGTATAGTAAATATAATTATTATTATTTTTTAAACTTATCTGGTCAATGAAAGCTTCTCTACTATTATTATGATTTGAAGATTCAAAAATGTCATTCAAGAGGTCAATAATAGTGCCCATTGTACAATGATATATAGCTTAATTGAGGGGCTTGCAGGAAAAGGCGAATTAGTGCAGTTTTCGTTACTTCGAGAAATACGTGTGTGAAGTTTCGAAATCACATAGATCCTCATGGCGGAAAGAAAGTTCAAACTGACTTTTTGATACTAAACCATTTGAATTTGGGAGCGAATTTTTCACATAATATGCACTAAGACTAGTTTTAAATGAAATCATTAATAACCCAATTTTTTTCAAAAACTGCTTTTGTGCGCTTTTCCTCCAAGCCCCTCAAATTATGATGTGTTTGTGCGCGAGCAGAGTTCAGAGTGTAAGAGATAAGCAGCTTGTGGTAACTCGTAACGCGTGGCGGCGTGGCATGGCACGGAGCGCAAACAGTGCCAAGAAAGTCAGGGCGCCTTCAATCATTCGAATATGCAACGACGACTACCCCAGAGTACGAATAGTTGTATCCAGAAGTTGCCATTAAAAATGCCAGGCGCCTTGATTTCGTTGCACGTCGGCGATAGCACAACGAGACCCCGTTCCTCGGTTTGCGACGTTGCACGTTATCTCTGCCGTGCTAAGGAAAAACGCCGTATGAACATTCGACAGTTGCCAAATTTCCCTCGATACAATGTTCATTTTTGAGGAAAGTTATGAATATTTTTCCTTGAAATTTTTAGGAAATTTAGGTGAAAATGCGAACAAAAGTATCTGAAAAATTGGAAGGAAAGTGTTCATATGTTCACCAGGAAATTCGTGTTTTATCAAAGGAAATTTGGCAACGCCTGAAGGTTCATACGGCGTTTTTCCTTAGCACAGCAGATCTCTCGTGTATCATTTCTTTGAAGGGAGAAAACTCATCAATATTTGACATAATTTTGCGAGATCTTTAGTTTTCCCGCCGAGAACATTTTTAGCGGCTCTGGTGCTTGCACTAGAGCTGCTATTCCGGACGGTCCCAGCTGGGGAGTATCAATGCAGCATGTTACATTGTAGAGACCGCGCGTTGGTTGATGGGAATCGGCGCCATTTTCGGCTATGTTCCTTGTCATGACTTTATTTTATTGCATACTGTTTTATTGTTAGTCAATGCTATGTTGTGTATTGTATTTTTGGAATCATGGTGATACAGTCAACAATTCAAAACTTGTTTGTGCTTTTATCTCGTGATGGAAAAAATGTACTTTACGTTCAAAATTTGAAAATTTGAATTTTAAAGTTTTCGCGGTTAAGGAAGCTTTAACCACTGGGTTGGAGCTTCCTAGTCATATTACTTGATATCAGCTGATAGCAAACAAAGGTTACCAGGGAAACCGTAAACGTCTAACAACTATCGTGGCCATTGGGGCGATTATTGAAATGATATCGACTGTATGTCGCCGCTTACGACAGGACATAGCCCTATCTTAACTGTGTAATATATCGCAATTCGATATTGTTTTGATTTTTAAAAGGAGCAATTCATTCATACAGTTCCGATTAGTTTTGGCGAACGGGCCCTTAACCTACGGCACTCGGCTCATGGGAATTTTGAGCTCGCCCACTCGGGAGAGCTCTTTGCGATCGATTTCTTTTAGCATTGGTAGTGTCCGTGGCGACAAATGGATGGTTCTCGTTGCCGTCGGAGGAACGGCCAAAATCCCATTGATTTCAAGGTCTAAAAGTTGAATTTTCGCGGGTTACAGTTTTCCTCCGTCGAACATTTCCGTTCCCTCATTCAACTGAGGATTAATTGTTCCTCGTTTGCTACGCTAGAGAGCAGCACTTTCCGGTGGCCGAGCAGACTTGACTCACACCAACACGAATTTGTTTGTGTATGTGTTCACCTTTATGCTAAATTATTTATATGTATTATTTTCCGTTCACATTTTCAAAAACTGAAGTCATATTTTTTTGCTGTTCCGTTGCGATAAAATTATCAGCTGACTGCTATCTCTATGCTATCTTATTAGAGAATCTTCCAGTTTCCTCGGTTACAGAGTGTAATGGAAAATCCTTCTTTTCCGATGAGACAGTGACATCCTGAATTTTTCCTATTTTTTACGAAGTACTATACTTACTTTCCAGATACATCTTAATAATTTTGTGAAAGACGAAGAATAAATGTGATAGAATTTTACACATGATTGTCCGCAGGAAAAGAAGGTTTATAGTTTACAGATTCAAATTTACTTGTTATGTGAAAGACTCGTGTTGAGTTTTGTTGAAAAATTAGATTGTGCAAGGTAATATGTACTCATATTAATGGGCTAGTTCAAAAGCGGATTCAGCAATTTGGCAACACTGCCTTCCTTCCATTTAAACCTGTGTTGAATAATCGATTCTTGGCGGAGCACCTGGCCCCTCCTGGAATCGATACATTTACATATGTTTAAACGAGGAAAGAACAATGTTGCCAAATTTTTGGATCTGATAATGCGCTGGTCACAGAATTTTTGTTGATGTACGTTTTTTGCCGAGTTTTACATTTTATAACCAGAGCAAATATGCGTTACATTGACTAATAATGGGCCTGTTGCAAACTTTTGCTAGAGCAAAAATAAGAGTTGTTTCCTATAGATAATGCCTCAAAAATCACGATGAGCGCATCGGAAAACTCTGAAATGCACCATTTCGTTGTACCATTTTTCTATTGTATTTTGTCTTATCTCACTCTTATCTTCTGTTTTATTAATGATTCAGTTTATTTATTGCGGTGTGAAAAATTTGTCATGTTAATAGTTTCACGAAGGCGAGCTCTCCAACACAGTAGTGTTGGAACCAGCAGCTTGTTTTAACTTGTCCTGGACGGACTCGTCTGTAGCGCCTCGTTTTTCGTTGTGTGTGTGATTTCGTGAAGAAGTTTCTATGGCAATTTGCTTTTATTTGTGAGCTGTTTTTTCACGGGATTTTTGAATGTTCTGTACGAATAAATTCGGTGAGTACCTCATTTATCCCTCCTTCCAGTAAAATTATTATACTCCCGGCAAATTCTGCAGCAGCGTTTCAAATGTTGACTCTAATGCTTCCAACAGCCATCCGATGTCTAAGGGTTTATCCCTAGATTTAGGGATTTTCCGGAATTTCCAGGGATTTAGGGATTTTTCAGGAAATCTAGGGATTTTTTTTTGATGAGGTAAAGTTACCAAAAATCAACTTTTTAACCTCAATTCTAGCTTCGACAATCGAAAACATTTTTTCATCTATATTTTGTAGGCCTTTTTGGCAACACTATTTTCCCCGCAAATAAGCCGGAAATTAAAACGATTGCGTCCTTCGATGTACTTGACATTCAACTGCATTCAACCTGTTAATAATAAGAAATCAACTAATATTCTTTCATTTTATTGGTCTGGATTAGCACTGCTTTCAGAGAGCGCCAAAATTCAAACGAGCCAATCAGATTTAAATATTGCAAATCGCTACATCGAATGACATCATGATTCTTCGTTAAAAATGGCGCTTTTTGCAAAATCTAGGGATTTTTTAAGTATATTTGAGCAAATCTGGGGATTTAGGGATTTTTAGCGAAATCTAGGCATTTTTTTTCTTCCCCGCTAGGGATTTAATATCGGAAGACTGGCTTCCAGTATCGTAGCGTTGATCGTCGCTGATGTCGAAATGGAACCTAATGCCGGACTTACTGTAACACCTCCATTCCTCAATTCCGGTGAGGAATACGTCTCTACCCTTAACTCAATATAAATATACAAATTGATAAGTGAGTGCTTTAGTCTCCTGAAAACAGAATTGCGAAACTTAAAATTGGAGAAAAATGATGAGTAAATGAAAAAATGGAACCAATTGATGGGATATGTCGCATGCCATTCTGACACAAAATATGGCGTCTATCGAATCACCTTAACTAAATAAAATAACCAAATTTTCAACTCTCAAACTATCAACTATCAACTATCAAATTTCAAACTATCAAAATTTCCAACAATGACAAAAATGATTGTAATATACCTATAATGTAATGAAATATACACGCTCTAATCATTTAATTTGTATTACCTTTATGTTATGTACCTACATGTTATACTATTTTTATAATAAATTTTGCCAACATGCTTTTCAATTCAGTCTACAACATTTCATTCCGACGTGGCAATAATGATTTATAATGCCACTAATCCATTAAAATGAATTACAATAGTAATGCCGCATTATAATGTCGTATTATACATCGCAACGATTCATGTCCTACTGATTATTGATTATTGTAAGATGAATTCTGTTTTCTCTGATTGTATGTTTCATACGTGCGAAGCAAGTACGGGTCACTAGAAACGTGGTTCGTACGGGTGGCTGATGAAATTGATCTTCGAATACCTTTTGATGAGCTAGGGAAATGGAACCATCTGCATCTCATGGACAGTAAATAGTTGCCGTAATTAAGGTCATCCCGTGATTAAGGTGCCGTGATTTAAGTCATAAATTCTTCATCTAATTCTTGATTCATTTCCAAAATGTCTGCTAAAGCTTTCATGCGCTTCTCCTTGTATGCATGAATGAGCAAATTGGGTATCGAACAAGCGGACACTTTTTGAAAATTTAGATGATTCTGGACAATATCGTACAGAAGTCCACGAGCTGCAGATAGAACCATTACCTCTAGCTCATCAAAAGTTATTCGAAGATCATTCAACAACCTCTTTGACAAGTTGCAAAAACTTTTCGTTAACAATAGTGTCACACGGTACTAGGAATATTTACTATTTAACGAACCTTATATTTCCCTGACTCAGTCCTAAATTATAGAAGTATGCGTTACTTTTCCAGCAATCCAAAAAAACAATTATACAAAAAACCAATACCTACACTTTCAGATATAAAAATGCAAATTTTTTGCAGCCTCGCTAAACGACTTATCAACCAGAGATTTTTTAGGAAGCGGACCTCCAAAGAGCTTTCAAAATTAAAAGTATACAACAAGTGATAATGCCATGTATTCGCCATATCAAAGCCCAATACACATTTATACACCGGCTACGTAAATCTGCTAAGTTACAAAACATGAATCGACAGTTGTCGGATTGTACATCAATGACAAAATGTGTCTAGGCCCTCATTCTTGACTACAACTACTGCCCCCAGAGCCGCTCTCCGACGCCAATGCGTTGGAGCTTCCTGCTTGTTTAAAAAACATACAGTAGGTTCCTTGAATATACATAGGTTGTCCCAAAAGTACTGCACGTTTTTTTCTTATTGACGAACGGTAGTAGATATCAAAATGCGGTTTGTGTAGTCTTAAAGACCGGCCAATTACCGATAAAACAAGACAAATCCGAGCTCTCTAAGTCAAAAATTGATCAAGTTACAGCGTTTTGAAAATGACTTGTAGAGGGGACCCTACGGAATTTTCAGGTTCTTTTCTGGAAAAAACAAAGAGTTGATTGTTTTGTTTTTTTTTGGACAAACGGTAGCAGATATCAAAATACGGTTTGTGTAGTCTTAAAGACCGAGCAATTACCAATAAAACAAGACAAATCTGAGCTCTTTAAGTCAAAAAATGACCAAGTTACAGTGTTTTGAAAATGACTTGTAGAGGTGACCCCTCCAGGATTTTTAGCTTCTTTTCTGGAAAAAACAAAGATTTGATTGATCAAAAATTCTACAGAGAAATCGTCACGATCGAATGAAGTTGGTAACATGATATCAGCCCAGACCTTGCACCCTGCGATTTTTGGTTATTCCCCACGTTGAAAAAGGGCTTAAGAGGCAGGAAGTTTAACTCCATCAACGAGATGAAAAGAGCTGTTGAAACTTTCTTAAAGAACATTAGGCAAGAAGAATTCGAAAAAACCATCTTTGAAGAATTGGGAAGAACGGTTGCGGCGCTGTGTGGCAAGAGATGGAGGGTATTTTGAGACGGAAACTAGTGTCCAGTCATCCAGTGAAGAAGAGTAAATGCTAGTAATCTTGGTAAGATTCTGCAAAATTGATTTAATAAAACCACTTGAATCCTTAATTCTTTGTTTTTTTTCCAGAAAAGAAGCTGAAAATCCCGTAGGGGTCCCCTCTACAAGTCATTTTCAAAACGCTGTAACTTGGTCAATTTTTGACTTAAAGAGCTCAAATTTGTCTTGTTTTATCGGTAATTGGCCGGTCTTTAAGACTACACAAACCGCATTTTGATATCTACTACCGTTCGTCAATAAGAAAAAAACGTGCAGTACTTTTGGGACAACCTATGTATATCTTTCGAAAAAAGTCTAAAAAGCGGACATTTTTAAGTATTTCGATCGGTGAGATAGGCTTTTTTCTTATTTTTTTCGTCATCGATCTGCCTGTCAGTTTGGTGGCGATGTCACGCTCCACGTTTAGTTCAAAAGCGTCAAAGCGCTCTCTTCCGTCCGCGCAAAACCACTTTTACATATTGACAAGTTGCTACGGTGAACGCTCTCCAACGTCTTAACGTTGGAATCGCCGTCTTGTTTTTCCTTGCTCTGCTCATTTTGTATTTTCAAATGAGCAAAATGAAATTACTTTACACCGGGGGGGGGGGGGGGTGGGAACACATTGGATCTAGAGTCCAGACTCTGAAAAACATCGACAAGAAAAAGTACTCTTGATTCAATCAGAATCTAGCTTAAGTTAGTCAAGAACCAAGCCTCTGAATTTGAGCGGATTTCGTTTTGATTCCAGCAAAAATCCAATTGAATCAAGAGTATTTTCTCTTGTCAATGTTTTCAAGAGTCTGGACTCAAGATCCAATGTGTTTTTTTTCCAGTGTATTAGAATTTATGCGGGCAGTTTCGGCTGTCCAACACCCTCGGTCGAAAATCCCTCTCGAGTGAGAAATTTCACAACTCGGGAGCGCTACGCAGTGGCCCGCAAGGCGCGAGGGCCCTTTCAAAATTCGTAAAGGAATTACGAGCGGCTCTTGCAAGACTAGCTCCCTTTTCTGACGACTGTTCTTGTCTCCGAGAGCTGATTGATCATCGCCAACGGGCTGATAAATTTGAATGGCCAGCCTCCCCGGCGCCAGAAATTGATAGCTAGCCCCCCCCCCCCCCTCTCTTTGCCCCGTGTCAGGGTTCTTGCGTCTCCTGCGATCAAGTCCATTTACATATTTGAAGGAGCCGTTGCCACCTCCGAGAGAGCTATTTCGAAAACATCGATACAAAATGTTTACGAAGCAGCCCGAGACAGTGTGGCATGAAACGTAAGAAGTAAATGAAAGATTAGAAATTTCATTGAAATATTTCATGAAATTTCACGAGACGGTGAAATATTTCATATTTTTCAGGGACAAAAGTATCCAACCCGCATTCAAACACACAAAACTAGAAGAAAGTCACAATTTCTACATTTTGCGAAACATAAAAAGGAACCGGTATTTTTCAATATCTTCTATAAATTTCTGAAATTTTATGAAATATTTCACGCGAAATTTCAAGATTTTATTTTTTATGAAAATTTTGCCACCGTGGCCCGAGACAAAAGTAATATGAAGACAAGCGGGAAAGTTCTAATACTGTCGTATTAGAAAAGCGCTCGGGTGTTAGTAAATGTATTTAATGAAGAAAGGACGGATAAACTCCGTCGACTTGGCTGGGAAATGGAAATAAAACATCAGCTGATAGCAAACAAAGGTTACCAAGGAAACCGTAAACGCGTTTTTTCGTTTCCCGAAAATGATAGCCACCGTTGAGCTCATCAGGCGCGTTTTTTTTAGGCTTCATCTAAGTTCAACGATCAATTTCGATAAGAATTACTCTACCGCTAAGAAATTTTCTTACAGACAAACGATCGAAACTACCTGCGGATTACGTTAAAAGCATAAAATACAGTTTTCACAGCTTCATTTATTTTAAAAATGGACCCCCCCCCCCCCAAAAAAGCCTACACATCGATGAGCTGGTGCGCCATTTAAACGCATTAGCACTAGTATACTAGTACTCAGAGGCAAGTCGAAATCAAAAAGCGCTGCCTATCGGCTGAGCGCTTAATATCGGCTGAGCTCTTAAAAAAAGGGGGAAAACGAGAAACAAGGCTGAAGATATAACACTAAAAACCCTAGATGTTTCGACTGAAAGCATAGTAATTTACAGGCGGAAAATAAATTTAAAAACTAAAACAAGTATGGTTATTTTTACTCCTGGGACCTTAAAAAGTCTAGAAATGATGAAATTTCAACTTTTTTTCTTTTTTTTTCTTGGAGGATGACAATACTTCCTCTCTACCCTATGGGAGCGAGAAAGTAAAAATACCGTTGCCACCTCTAAGAGAGTTATTTCGAAGACATCGATACAAAATTTTTACGAAGCAGCCCAAGACAATGGTGACATGAAGAAAACAAGGGGGAAACAAGGCTGAAAATACAACACTAAAAACCCAAGTCGTTTCGACAAAAAGCAGAGCCATTTTCAGTCGGAAAATAAATTAAAAATTAAAAAAATATCCATGCGAAAATATAACGTTAAAATATCGTTTTTTCATCGATATTTGTTGAATTTTTATCGTATTATCCTTATTAGATTGTTTATTTTGTAAGATAGTAAAAGTTTCATGGCAATGTTAATGCTAGTTTCCATCATATTTGGAAAACAAAGGAGATAGCAAGTTTTGAAACTCAGTTCGATTTTCTTTATTCGATTCCAATCATCGCCGAAAGAACTATTTAGGCAGACGTATTTCAGAACAGAGAACAAATTTTCACCCCTGTCTCAATTTAGCATAAAAGGGGAGATCCCAGGTTCTAATACTATGCACGCCTCATTTGTGTTTCAAAGAATTTGATTCCCTTTTGCTGAATTCTACCCAAAATTATATTGGCTAACAGGAACTTCCCGCTTTTCTAAGGATCCCAGCCTTGCTTTACGTTTTTGAGTTACAAGTATACTTCATTTTTTTTTCAAATTGCATCACGATTTCCGTCCATGTCCCATTGCTTTTTGAAGCACTTCACATCCATTGCGTGTCTCTTCCAACCACAAAAAGCGGTTTTAAAGTTTCACCAAAAATTCCACTCACGGACAACTTTCCTGTAAAAACACACTATTGCTGATTGCATGGTTTGTTCATTTTCCCGGATATGTTGAATTATTACCTTTTGTCGATAGAAGTTGACAAAAGGTAACACTATTGCTGATTTTTACCCCTCGCTATAGTCGGGAGCACTTTGCCTAGATTCGATAGGTGTCGCGCGGTGCGGTGAAATCCATCCATTAAAGTGGCATTCCATACCACGAAATGTCATAAAAAAAAAACTTCAAATATGCGACTCGTTGCGCATTTGAAACTCCTTCCAACTTAATTTTCCCCCCGAAATTCTATTTTGTACGTCTCTGTTAAAGTCAACCCATAACGCTGGGTTTAATTCCAAAGTTGTCATGTCTTTGGTTTTGTTTTTACGGCGGAGCGTGCATTGTTGTATGCAATTCTACTGTGCTAAGGAAGAACGCCGTATGAACATTCGAGAGTTGCCAAATTTCCTTCGATAAAACAAGTATTTTTGACGAAATTTATGCACATTTTTCTTTGAAATTTTCAGATATTTTAGAGTAAATTGCGTACAAAATTGTCTGAAAATGTTGGAAATAAATATTCAAAATTTTCCCCAGTAAAATTCGGTTTTTATCGAACGAAATTTTGCAACGCCTGAAGGCTCATACGGCGTTCTCCATTAGCACGGCAGAATGGGTGGTTACGGCCCCTTATTGCTTCGCGGCCCAACCCTGCGATGCGCTTTGCGCCTCAGTCGTTAAGCGTTATTACTCTTATGATTTGGCGAAAAGTTCCTTGTTTTATCGAGGACATTTTAACAACACCAGGGAGGTCCATACATGGCTCCTTCTTGGCACAACGATATTACGGCTGAATTATTCGCGCGACATGGATAATTTCAGAATGAAATTGAAGGAAGTACTGCCATAATAAGGAAAAACGCCGTATGAGCATTCGAGAGTTGCCAAACTTCCTTCCATAAAATATCTACTTTTGCGGAAAGTTATGCATAATTTTCCCTGAAACTCGATGTTTTAGATAAAACTGTGAACAAAAGTGCCTGAGAAATTGGAAGAATATTATTCAACACTTTACTTTTCCCGTAAATTATTTGCTTTATTCAAGCGAATCTGGCAACGCCTAAAGGCTCATACGGTGTTTTTCCTTAGCACGGAAGAGAAGTCAGTGGGAATCGCGTCGCATTTGAGTTATTTGACGTAATAGCATAACTCCTTTCAAAGAATGAGCCCCAGTTTCCATGAAACTCCGTTTTTTTCCACGGTTGATAAGGGAAACGGAGATACAATGTTACGTCAAAGAAGCGAGGACTCTGGCATCGGATACACCTACAATCTCATCGGACATTACTGCCATGCTAAGGAAGAACGTCGTATGATAATTCGAGTGTTGCCAAATTTTCTTCGGTAAAACATGTATTTTTGACGAAATTTATGCATATTTTTCCTTGAAACTTTCAGACATTTTAGATTAAATTGCGTAAAACATCGTGTGAAAATTTTGGAAACAAATATTCACAATTTTCTCAGTAAATTCGATTTTTATCGGAGGAAATTTGGCAACAGCTGAAGGTTCATACGGCGTTTTCCCTTAGCACGGCAGAATAACACTGTGCTGAATAAGAACCGCGTATCTCCAATATAAAACTAAACGTAGGTAGGCGTTTTTGTAGAGAATGGGAGAATAGCGGTTGAGTCGCGCGGTTTGGAAATGGTGAGATTAGACGGCAGGAGCCCGCCTGAATTATTTTAAATGGGAGTTAAAACCATTCTTCTCTCTCAGAGCCCCCCTCCTCTGCCGAGGCCTGGCTCGATGGGGTCCTCCAAATTGCGAAATTATTCTCTTAATTCCTCGTTTTGTTCGCGCTCCCGTGGGGCCCCACCGTTGCACTGTCTTATGCGAAAGTTACTGTTTATTTCGGCGTATTTGGACCGCCAAGCCATCAGAAAGGAGCCAAGCTAGAGTAGAGTGTGGCCATTTCTGTGCCGGTTTTTCATTGGTCGCGAGAAAATAGACTGACACGATGTTTTTGTACGGCCGTAAATAAACAAACAAGACGGCTGTTATCAGCAAACAAGTTTGAGGTTATGCATATCTTACATCCTCCTGTGATGAAGGCGAACGGCGATTTAACAGTGTTTTAATGTGTTTTAAGCGCTCAGCCGATAGGCAGCGCTCTTTGATTTCGACTCGCCTCTAGAGCACTAGTATACTAGTGCTAATTCGTTTAAATGGCGCACCAGCTCATCGATGTGTATGCTTTTTGGAGGGTCCATTTTTAAAATAAATAAAGCTGTGAAAACTGTATTTTATGCATTTAACGTAATGCGCAGGTAGTTTCGATCGTTTGTCTATAAGAAAATTTCTTAGCGGTAGAGTAATTCTTATCGAAATTGATCGTTGAACTTAGATGAAGCCTAAAAAAAACGCGCCTGATGAGCTCAACGGTGGCTATCATTTTCGGGAAACGAAAAAACGCGTTTACGGTTTCCTTGGTAACCTTTGTTTGCTATCAGCTGATGTTTTATTTCCATTTCCCAGCCAAGTCGACTGAGTTTATACTTCCTTTCTTCACTAAATACATTTACTAACACCTAAGCGCTTTTCTAATACGACAGTATTAGAACTTTCCCGCTTGTTTTATGTGTTATTCGTAGATGTGCTAGGCTAAATTGTTACTGCCGTGTAATTGAAATTTTTGTCAAATTTTAGCTTCTTATCGATGTTACGGTGAGCCGCCATCTTGTTTGTTTATTTACGGCCGTAAGAGCATCATGAAGCCTAAAAATTCGTTGACCAATCAAAAAGCGGCACAGTTTTCCTGAAGTAAAAACATACGAATGGCCATACTCTGTCTATAAATGCACTCTAAGCCAAGCCACATCAGCCATTGCCAAAGCAAGGCAGTTACATTTTTCATGTAGATTTTTAAACGTTAAATTTTAATAACTCCGTATTCCACGACATGCTGAAATCCCCAAGATGAATGTTCGTTCAGGAGCTATGAATCGTTAAAAATAAATTATATGATGCACAATTTTTCAGAGAGTTCTTTAAAATAACTCCGCAAATCTACAAACCTTTCTCGTCTCTTTCGCTTTAAATACTTCGTGTATATTTAAACGTTAACATTTTAATAATTCTGTATTTCATGACATGCTGAAATTCCCAAGATAAATATTCGTTCAGGAGCTAAAAATTGCATAGAAACGTAGATGAGCGATGAAAACTTTCTATAATGTATAATACGGACACCGCAAATTCTACACTACGAGGTGGATATCAGACTTTTTAATGAGGTCATAATTTTTTTCCGGTGACTGTTCCCAGTAGCAATCCACTCGCAATCAATTAACTGCCTCTCTCTCGTTCAGCGAACCCAATACCTATCACGAGAGGATGTCAAAATGTCGGGTCACAGAAAAAAAACAGTTTATTGTGCGACTTTGGAAAGTGCCCGTCTGCGAGGAATACGTATTTCAATATGGAATTTTTGCTTGATTACCATAGATGACATGAAATTCTATGTTTTAATCTGAAAATATAGTTTCGACTTTTCCATCGTTTCCGTGCATGACGAGTATAGTAGAAAAACATTTGACAGTAGTTGTAGAAGCCTGTGTTCGCTTCTGATTGGTATCAAATGATATCATTCGATCCGGTCCGAAACCGGGGCCTTTTAAATTTGCGAGAAAAGTTGCTGAGTCAATTGGAGAGGTCGGACAAGACTAAAAACTGCAACTTTTGACGTATATTTCGTCGCATTTTAAATTTCAAAGGGTACTTGAGGAAGAAAATTTCACCAGAAAACCAATGCTACCACTTATAGAACCTCAAAGTTTTGTATAAACGGAGTTGCAAGCGTTTAAAATGGACCACTAGACAAGGTACGAATTTAAGTAATCTGGTACATGTTTCTTAATCAGAATTTCACGGAAAACACGATGCACACAACGAAAATTACTGAAAACAACTCATAACGAAGATGTTAACGTTTTTATTTCACATTGGTAACGAGGAATTTGGACTGCCCGCTCACAAGAAACTCAAAGCTCTACGTGAGTCAAATCGTGCACTACAACGGTTTCAGCAATCTTCTCAATCGAGCAATGTTCATTTCCCACCATTTGTTGTTCAAACTATCAGCAATTTGTTATAGCTGAGCCAAAGCGTCAAGATTGAGGTTGCCAGATTTTTATATCGCAGAGACTGTCGTGATAACGTTTAGCGCGCGATGTGATTCACGTAGAGCACTGAGTTTTCATAAGAGGGTGGTTCGAATTCACGCACTAAGAATCATTAAATCTCCTCTTATCGTTGTGCGCATCGTGTTCTACGTGAAATTTTGGTTAAGAAACATGTATCAGAATGCTGAAATTCGTACCTTGTCTAGTGATCCATTGTCAAAATTTATCAAACCTCTCCTCTTGACACGATCCACTGTGCGCCACCCGATTTTCAAAACATAGCTCTTGTTTTCTGTGGCCGGACATCGGGGCTAAAACGAGGGCTGTATACTGCCGTGCTAAGGAAGAACGCCGTATGAACATTCAAGAGTTGCCAAATTTCCCCGAATAAAACCTGTATTTACGAAAAAATTGTGCAGATTTTTCCTTGAAATTTTCAGATATTTCAGATGAAATCGTGAACAAAATTCACTGAAAATTTTGAGGAAAAATACTCACAATGGAGATGTTGCACGTGTGAGGAATTTGCGATTTGACTGTTGATTTTTATGTAAAAGTTCGCGAGAAACACGATGGTGCCACTGGTTTTCTCTGAAATCAACTCCCAGGCTCAAACAAAAACTCTCTAGTTGAAGCCAAAATGGAGGGGATATGCCACGCTATCATTGGCCTCAAGTTGAGAGCTTTTTTTGAGCTAGGGAGTTGATTTCAGAGAAAATCAGTGTCATCATCGTGTTTCTCGCGAATTTTTACACACGAATCAACAGTCAAATCGCAAAGTACTCACACATGCAACATCTCCATTTTCCCAGTAAATTTAGTTCTTCTTGAAGGAAATATGGCAACGTCTGAAGGCTCATACGGCGTTCTTCCTTAGCACGGCAGAATAGTTATGACGCCTCTACGCAAACAAAAGGAACGCAATCACAAATGCGTGTTTCCTGTCTGATAGGCTGCTCGTTACACGGCTGATTAACGGAAAACTACGCGTGAAAATCCCAACAAGGGCAACTCGGAGTGGTTCGCCCATTGGCTAACGACTTTCTGGCGCCTTAGTTTCCCTGGTATCGTCCAGAGGATGATATCGGTTGAATTCAGTCGATTTCTTAAATCGATAGGGATCTCGCAGCAGCTTGATTGTGGAATCGATATATAATGGCCATAATCGATAAAAAGCATTGCTGAGGTAGGGATTTATCGATCAGGATCATTCGATAACAATTCAGCAATCAACCCACACCTCTCTTTCAACGGTAATTTCTTCGAGCATTGCGGCTCGATAGTTAAATGGATATCGAAAGACCACGATCGATACATATCATTGCCAAGATAGGGATTTATCCATCAGGATCATTCGATAGTGATTCAACGATCAACCCACAGGACGGTTCGGAAAAGGATTGGATGGAGAGACAATATTTGGACCGCAGAAAGGAACCAGGCTACATCAGCTACTGCCAACTTTAGTGGTCAATTTAATATTTTACGAGAAGACGGTGGGGCGGATTTTTGTGAATTAATGAATTTTCTGCATAGTACGAAGCAAATTCGTTAAAATTGTCAAAGAAATCCGCACAAACTTCTCTTGTAAAAAATTAAAATGCCCAGTTTTATGTATTTGACAATAGCAACTAGCAATTACTCAGCTTGTGTAGTTACAGCAAAAGTCACGCGTTATTACAACAAAAATAGTAGGTTGGGTGTGGAATCCACTATGGGATCTGATGATGGAAAACTCTCTGCTGAGTTCTGGAGTTTATTATCGTGAACATTTCAATAATTATTTTCCACATTAAAAAATGAAATTCAAAAAAACTTAAAGACCTGCAAGATTCTCCGTTTGATTCGATACTTCGAATTTTTTTGTCCCAAAATATTCAAACAGCACTCATGGAGAAGATTTGAGCGGAAAGAGATCGAGCTAGAGTCTTACCTGAAACAAACAGTAAATAAAGAAAATATAATAGGTATTACGCTGGAATACAGACAAATTCAATAAAATACAAAGAATGATAAGAGAAATGATGAAAACTGAATATTTAAACCGTATTATTACGAAGAAACAAAATCAAGCAACCATCGAAACTAATGGCCGAAGTAATGCCTCAGGGAAGCCCCAGAATGTCAACACCTAAATAGGTTTAATTCAAATTAGGATGTGCGTGGTTTTTACCCACCTTGGCTCAATAATTTTTACAGCCAGGTATAGGGGCTCTGGCACAAGCCAATGAAAAAAAGTTCGAACATAATCAATTTGTAGGTGGAAACCGGTCGTTTATCTCGGTAAGACCCGAAGCTCTCGCGCACTGCCACGCTGAGGAAGAACACCGTATAAGCCCTCAGACGCTGCCGAATTTCCTTCGACAAATTCCAAATTTTCGGGAAAATTTGTCGATATTTTCCCCTCGGGTTTGCAGAGAAAACTATTCGTAATTTGATCTGAAGTGTCTGAAAATGTCAAGAATAAATATTCGTAGGTTTCTTGAAAACCAAAATATTTCTTGAAGGTAAATTTGGCAACGTTTGAATGGTCACACGGCGTTTCACCCCAGCACAAATGTGTACTCCCGTGTGCGGGGTGATGAAACCGAGCTTTAGCCATCGGCGAGTATTAATCCCGACTTAGCCGCGAGCTTTATCCGCTCTCGCGCGAGTTACTCGCAACTCGCAACTCACCCCTCGACGCTTTAATTAGCCAGCAATGAGCTGCAAAACACACCATCATCCCTCCACTTAATCATGGATCTTATTGTTTTTAGCGGCTCTGGTGCTTGCACTAGAGCTGCTATTCCGGACGGTCCCAGCTGGGGAGTATCAATGGACCATGTTACATTGGAGAGACCGCGCGTTGGTTGATGGGAATCGGCGCCATTTTCGACTATGTACCTTGTCATGACTTTATTTTATTGCATATTGTTTTATTGTTAGCCAATGCTATGTTGTGTAGTGTATTTTTGGAATTATGGTGATACAGTCAATAATTCAAAACTTGTCTGTGCTTTAATCTCGTGATGGAAAAAATGTACTTTACGTTCAAAATTTGAAATTTTGAATTTTAAAGTATTCGCGGTTTTTTGGAAGAATGCGGTGGTTGGAACTTCCTAGGCATATTACTCGATATTAGCTGATAGCAAACAAAGGTTACCAAGGAAACCGTAAACGTTTAACAACTATCGTGGCCATCGGGGCGATTATTGAAATGACATCGACTCTATGTTGCCGCTTACGACAGGACATAGCCCTATCTTATCCGTGTAATATATCGCAATTCGATATTGTTTTGATTTTTAAATGGAGCAATTTATTCGACAGTTGTCGGATTGTACATCAATGACAAAATGTGTCTAGGCCCTCATTCTTGACTACAACTCGCCAGAGCCGCTTTCCGACGCGAATGCGTTGGAGCTTACTGCTTTTCCTTGTTGCAACCTAGTCGGATACCGCTAAGTCCTTCAGCTTCGCAGTCAGTGTTCGAAACTCACCCTTGAGTTTTAGGAGCCATGTGGCGCGTAAAGCCCGATTTTTAGGCGCCATTGAGGATTTTTTAGGGGCCAAATTGACTTTTTGCCTATATATTACGGCGTTTTTAGTGGAAAGTTAGACGTAAGATGTTTTCGTAACAGAACTAGAGAGTAGCTGTAACTTGGGAAGGACAAAAGCACAAATGATGAAATCATGAAGAATAGAAAAAGCTTTCACTTGTGGTGCTAAAAATTTCGAATAATCACCTAATATGAAAATTCAGATTTTTAGGGGCCACGTTGGCGCAGAGCCATCATTTTTTATGCGCCATGGCCGATTTCTTAGGCGCATTTGGCGCGTTGGCGCTTGTGAGTTTCGAACACTGTTCGCAGTCCAGTCCGCGTGTAGAAGATGGATGGACGTACACAGAAGGAGAAAAAATAACACAGAAGTTCGGTAAGTATGGGAAGTTGAGTGGTAAATCAAGCATTCGGTTGACTCTAGGGTGTACGAGAGCCCCTTTATACTGAGAGTAAAGACAATGAGAATCAATTTCTGATTGGTTCCCGTATTTTAGGCCTCCACGGTGTCACAAACGGGAATAGAGATTACAATTTCACCAATTGCAAAGATGATATACTGGAATGGACTAGGAATAGGGGAACGGCAAAAAACAAATGGAATGAGAGAGGGAACGGAGCCAGGAATTCGGGAATGGGTTCATCAAAGATTACAAAAAACGTCCGATTTGTGTAATCTTCATTCACGTTAGTGACATCCATAACCCGCGTTGGATAATTCAAGTACTATAATTTATGGGAGCTGACCAATTTTCATGATTTTTTGTTTACAATTGGACCGCGTTAAACAGAAAGGAACCATGCCACATCAGCTATTGCCAAATTTAATCGAGCAATTTCTTATTTTACATGAAAACGGTTCTGCGAATTTACGTGCAAATTTCGGTAAATTTTCTCCATAGTGTGAAACAAATTCCTTAAAATTTTCATAGAAATCCGTACAAACGTTCTCTCGTAAAAAATTGAATTGCCTTGTTAAATTTGGCAAAAGCTGATGTGGCTTGGTTCCTTTCTGTTAAACGCGGTCCAATTGTCATCGCAGTTCAGAAAAACGCAATTTTATCGGGATTTTGAAGGCCGTGGCTCCGAAAGGAAGCACTGCTGATGCGAAGTTGAATAATATCAGAAAAAAGTAACAACTCTGCAATCAGATCGTTGAACCTTTGGACACCCTGTATCATCACGATACTGCCTCTGTTAAATCTTTAAGGTTGCTGAAGAAGGAAGCGAGTGCTTAAGATTAGAGATGTGACGTCAAAAAATGTCCCTTGGAATACAATTCGTTCAACGCATGCTCTGTAAAAAAAATCGATCAAAGGTACATTTCATTGCGTCAAAAGCGTTTTTATAAAGGTCCATCATTTCATGATCATGCGCGTAATTTTTCAACTTTAAAAACGCGGTTTCGTTCGAATGACGAAAATGTAATTGATTTTCTGAAATTTTAGTCCCCTTGATTTGTTAATTTCAATCTACGCGGATTCGCTTCTCCCGTAACGAGAAAAATTGCAATTTTGGAATTGATGATTGCTGAAATACCGTTTTCAACTTCGATTAAAAATTAATTGAGTCTAACGGGGAAAAGGTGACCACGCTTATCGCAATTTTTCCGTTTTCACCAGGTTTTCCCAAAATCTGGACATGTTTAAGCGCATTAGTTAAATTAGTAGTTAGCGCGTTAGTTAATTAGTAGCACGTTAAAAGTTTGGATGAAAGGTAGACATTTTGAACCTGATAATAAGTCTTTTGATTCATGTTTAATAAAGACTGCTATGTTGAGGCGCGCTGCACCCGAAAAATAAATTTTCCATAAGAAACAAAGGAACGTCCAATAAAATGAAAGACAATATCTAAAGATCGTCAGGAGGTTTATTTGGACTTGAGTATACTAAGGAGACTGAGACTATGTATGTACAAAGGCATTAAATACAAATGAACAATTTAGAGCACGCAAAACGGATGCACATATTTACATTTCATTAAATGAATTCGCACATAGTTCTTCCTAGCATGATAACGTTCAGTGGCGTGGCGTGAATGATCGATTATCGATATTTCCCCATTTGAAGCTATGGTAAAGAATCGATTATTAAGGTGCTCGTTGCGAAAACCCTGATAATCGACCCTTTTCCATAGGTTCAAATGGTAGATCAATCGATATATCGCAAAGCACGCCACGCTACTGATAACGTTCATGAAAAGCTACTAATCCGCCGCGCCGTGTTGAGGAAAAACGCCGTATAAGTTTTCAGGCGATGTCCAAAATTCCACTGGCAAATCACTAATTTTCAGGAAATTTTTTGAATATTTTTCCGCCAATTTCTCGGAGAATTTTGTTCGTAATTTGGTCTAAAGTGTTTGGAAATTTCAAGGAAAGATATTCAAAATTTTCCTCAAAAATAAACATTTTATCCAAGGAGATTTGGCAATTCTCGAATGTTCATATCGTAGCACGGCAGTAATGGTGATAGGATCAAGTTATGATTGAATTTTTTTTTTCTCCAGACGAATTAACTTAACTACATTTCAACGTTACAAACTTTCCACTCACAGACATCGTTTTCATCAGAAATTATTGGGCATTTTTCACTGTAAGTTTCACCGCTTACACTCTTTAGATGACAAGAAAAAAAAAAAAAAAAGAAAAGAAATAAGTACAATAAAGCTAGAAGCCAGTAAAATTTTGGACAGAGAATACACTCGCACGACGGTGTAAAAAATTGAATTCTAAGTCAATTTGGCAACCTTGGATTAAAAAGACGTTTGTTCGACTGCGAAAATTCAAATCGTGTGACAGTTGATCTGCTCCTTTTGAATTTATATGTGAGCAATGGAAATGTCGGAGGTCGTACTGCTGCATGGATGTGCATCATCAACAGGGCCGGATTTACCTACTTTCCGTCCATGGGCCGTCTGTAATTTTCCGCCCCCTTCTCATCCGTTTTGAAACATCAATAGCTCGTATTCGACAATGGTTCGATGTATTTCGTTTGGTTCAAAACAATAGAACATAACCTCAAACAAAAATTTTAGGATTTAATTCGGAAAAGCTGAAAATGAGAGAATTCCTAACAATTTCTCTTACTTTCATTGTCATTTGGTACTCGAGAGAATAACACTTCGATCACATAAGACCCGTTACCTCAGATTTCTAAATTGACTTTTGAGGCTGTGGTTACATATTGAACCAATCGATATCAATATAATCTCATCTGTGTGATCTGTCGAATACGATTTATAAAAACCATCAAGTGAACGTGCCGGTGGAGGAGGGATGTATGAGACGCGTTTACTCGTGTTGGCCACATTTTTTGTGAAAGCCCTGTCAACACTAACAAAAGTTCAGTTCCGTAAATTCATCCCTGTTTGGACAAGGTCTTCTATTTATAAAAAACGAACGAAAAAATTGTGAAAGAACAAACATAAACGTGGTTAACAATTTTAACTTCCGCCGCTGCCCGACCGCACTGTGTTGGCGCAATGCGTGAAGTATTCATGCAGTCTTGTAGGCGCTAAGCGTTTCACGCCGACCGCTGCTGACCACACTGTTTGGCGCAATGCGTGAAGTATTCATGCAGTCTTGTAGGCGCTATGCGTTTCACGCCGACCGCTGCTAACCACACTGTTTAGCGCAATGCGTGAAGTATTCATGCAGTCTTGTAGGCGCTATGCGTTTCAGGCCGACTGCTGCTGACCGCAGTGTGTTTGACGCAATGCGTGAAGTATTCATGCAGTCTTGTAGGCGCTATGCGTTTCATGCCAACCGCCAGGTCAAATTTCGTGTTTGATTTCTCTCTTAACTAGACTAATTAAAGGTGTTTGTCTCTTGTATCACCGAAAGACGAGAAAATTAGAAATTACTACACTTTCACACTCTCAAGAAATGAGAGATTTTGTCGCCTTTTCTCGTTTGTAATTTATTTTCTGAATCTGATTTTCCCTAAATTTTGCGGGATGGATCATGATTTGGTCATTTTTGGTCTATTTAGGGGTCTAATACTGGCCAAAACAAGAGACCACAGGCCGATTTTGGCAAAAAATGCGGGTTTTTTGGCTTTTGACGCGCAGTTTCATAACGATCCCATCATTGGAAGAGCAAACTTTCCTTCAAGTACGTTCACTAAGGATGTAAGATAGTCACTTTTGCCAATTCTCGTTGACGGCAAACCTTGCGCTCACAGTCAAAACGATATTCTTAGAATTTTCTTGTTTTACATCATTATTTAAAATGGCATAAAAAGGGCGACTCATCTTAAACCAGAAATAGATTACTTGGCCGGAAATGTACGCAGCTGCTCAAAACCAACCTCCAAAAAGTTTATGGATTGAAGCCTCCCCCCCCCCCCCCCCCAAAAAAAAAGAAAAATCTGTGTTGCCACATTTTATTGCTTAACATCACAGAAAACCGCGTAATTATTTCAGTATTTGGAGGCTGTTCTTCGTCGAGCACATTCAGCAAAGTTCAAAACCCTCGATTTTTCATACGTTACGATCACATGATTAGTGATTATATAAATGCAATTGTCCAACATTATTTTGTTTATTACATGTATGTATCTATAGAGACTCCCATCGTGGCGCGGCATTCCCGAAAAATCCGAGTTGGCCAAGGATTTCAGCCACTTCCTCAGAATATGCGCATTTTGAAATAAAGATGTAGGACTCGAATTACAGTATTCAGAGATGCCAGTAGATTATATTCTGTGTTAGTAATAATTGTTTTAAAATTTTGGGCTTGTAGATGACCCATTATCTTACGAATTCTGTACACGATATTTGCGAACGAAGATGCAACTTTGAGTCATTGACCGTGATCTGAGATCCGAAAAAAAGTAAGCCATGTGTCAGAATCACGAGTTCTTAATGCTGATTTTTCACCACCCTGACAATCCCTGCCCCCACCATTCTCATTGCCTGCGATTGATCAGAATTCTGCTTCCTAAAAATAATTTGAAACCATTGGTTTCCCTCACTCCTGCCCAGCCTCCTCACCGCTTCCTCATCAGTTGCCTCTTCGTCAGGTTCCCTGTCTCCTGCATCAGATCTCTTGTTTGGAGCTGCCATTTCATAATTTTGGAGAAATGACGCATATTACCTAATCTAGCAAACGCTTGGTTTTTCTGGCTCAGACTTATGTCTGCAATGAGTGCTGCCGTGATAGTGACGAGAGCAGTAAGTGTCAAATTTTCGAAATCGAGTTTCCTTCAAATTTCGTCCAAATTCTTTTATATGAAATCACTGAAATTGCTAAAACAGCGAAATTCATCTTAATTATATCAAAACGAGACATATGAAAAAGCCGTAAGTGCGCAAAAAATGACGTAGTTTTAGGCAAGACAGCAGTAAGTGACACTGTTTCTCCAGAGAGCCATTGAAAACAGTGCTTTCAAGTAAAGCGCCGCCCTCTTCTGACAATTTCTAACTTGAAAATGAGTTTGTTGTGTATCCAAAACGCAACCATGAAAGCCTGCAGAAGATAGCACTTACCGCTGTATTGCTTAACAATAACCTAGCATGAAAATGAAAAATGCCTCTCTTATGAAATTGAAATAAAATCAGTCGATTTTTAATCATCCAACCCGATTTCTAGGAGTCTTTCGGACATTTTTAGTGGCAGTATGAAAACGAACCGAGGCTTCCTTCAATAAAATTTTCCGGTAAGAAGCTTCTGAGCCTGTTTTCTCAAAACTTCATTTTTGCACTTACTGCTCTCTTCGCTATCACGGCAGAGTGAGGCACCAAATGAGAGATGCAATATGAGCTCAGCAGTCGACGACTCAATCGCCCACTTTGCACAGGATATGACCATGTTCTATGTCGTTTTGCCTTTTAACCAATATTACACTTTTTCTTGCAATGAATTTTTAGTTTTGCATAAGCTCAACATTCTCTGCGCGATGATAGTAGAAGTCTCATTTTCGTTCAATGTTGCATTTTTCTCGATTTTTATCGATGATATGTGGGAATGCCGCGCCACGATGGGAGTCTCTATAGATACATACATGTAATAAACAAAATAATGTTGGACAATTGCATTTATATAATCACTAATCATGTGATCGTAACGTATGAAAAATCGAGGGTTTTGAACTTTGCTGAATGTGCTCGACGAAGAACAGCCTCCAAATACTGAAATAATTACGCGGTTTTCTGTGATGTTAAGCAATAAAATGTGGCAACACAGATTTTTCTTTTTTTTTTGGGGGGGGGGGGGGGGAGGCTTCAATCCATAAACTTTTTGGAGGTTGGTTTTGAGCAGCTGCGTACATTTCCGGCCAAGTAATCTATTTCTGGTTTAAGATGAGTCGCCCTTTTTATGCCATTTTAAATAATGATGTAAAACAAGAAAATTCTAAGAATATCGTTTTGACTGTGAGCGCAAGGTTTGCCGTCAACGAGAATTGGCAAAAGTGACTATCTTACATCCTTAGTGAACGTACTTGAAGGAAAGTTTGCTCTTCCAATGATGGGATCGTTATGAAACTGCGCGTCAAAAGCCAAAAAACCCGCATTTTTTGCCAAAATCGGCCTGTGGTCTCTTGTTTTGGCCAGTATTAGACCCCTAAATAGACCAAAAATGACCAAATCATGATCCATCCCGCAAAATTTAGACTTTAAAGGAGCAAACAATCGTAGAATTGAAGAATTTCAGGGTATGGGCCCAACAACGACCCTTATCGAAACCCCTCCTTTGGCAAATCCCTTAATATCAGTCATTTACCGGTCTGCGCCTCTAACTGGCAACAATGTCGGCAGCCATTTTCGATTCGGAGGCTTAATTTTTTGTAGGAGTAAACATCTGATCTCCTATACGAACTTCTTGACCCAAGAAACATAATTTTGAACGAATTTTTAGTTACAGCTGCGCTAAATGGGAGTTTCATCCGTAAGACCGGTGGCCATTTTGGGCGCCATCTTTGATTTTAGGGCTTCTTGAGAGTCGCAGCGGAAAATGGACCTCATTTTCGGACTCTACGACCCTGAAAACCTAATACTTGATACCTCACAATGCATGTAGACCCGAATAGGCAAATTATCACCCGTAAGAGGTATTTTTGGACGCCATCTTGGATTTTGGCCTGAAAATGACCTTTGAGCTAACTTTTGACTGAAAATTCGGACTCTACGATCAAAAATACATAAGAATCGATACCCGACACGACGTATTTGCAAACTTTAAATTTTTTTACCCCAAAACCGCCATTTTAGCCGCCATCTTGATTTTGGGGGGGTTTGTATGAAATTTGAGATGGCCATCATCGATTTTCTTTTTCTAGACATCAAAACGAAGAGATTGATGTATCACGCAATATGCCTTCACAAACCTGCACACGGGACATATGTTTTGTTACGTATGCCCCCGGACTATAAGCATCTTGTTCGAGTCTGATTTCCGGACTTTTTGTTGTATAATTTTTTTTGTCAAACTTTGAAGCGAACAGCAGTCACTTATTGCTTTAATAACTAATATATATACATGTATATACCTTTTCCACGTGTTTATATCAGTCTCAGTCTTGTTTTGGAACCCACTATATGAATTTTAACATCATTTTTCTGGAAAGCGTGAACATGTCATTGAACCGGTAAAAAAAAGGAATTTTCCCGCTTTTCGTCGAAAAAATGACGGATCCGACAGTTGTGTCCCTAGATGAACCTCTGAGTAGTTTTTTTCTCCTCTTTGATCAACTCTTCATGCACGCATCTGCGGTTGAAATTTCCATAGAAAATCCACAAGCCAGCGAAGCGAAACTGGCTTGTTTCGCCATCACGGGTTGAAATTCACATCATTTTTTTTTGGCCGTGTCATATTCAGACGGATTTCAACATAAGTTTGCTCGTGCTGCAGTCATGTAAGTTAGAATTTCGTTCCCAGTGCTAACACGAGAGAGAAAATACAATTCAACATGAGCGCAGCCCCAAGTTTCCGTTGCTTCAAATTTAAATTTGGTGAGTCTCTTGTTATTTTATTTATTTTTGCAGTAGGTTACTTAATACTATTACAGGGTTTTGTATAGGTACCTTACTTCCTTACATGCTAGCTTTTTACTTACTAACTTACTTACATTTTGAGCCTCGACCTTTTCGACATTGCCTTACCATGGCATTTTATCTTTTGTTTTTTGACTGTAGCCTCGGATGTTCAACTTCTTTATAACCTTTCTAAAGTGTTCTAAAGTTCTAAAGTGCGTTTCTTTCTAAAGTGTTTCTAAAGTTCGAAATTGCATGGTTCGTGACGCCTTGAAAAGTCTTTGAATATACTTGAATTTGTTTCGCATTTTTAAGTCCTTGAATATAATTTAATTCTGGGATTTTGCCCAATTCTACGTGAAAGTCCTTGAATTTTACACCATCTGGTGATGTTTCGTCTTTTTTGGAAAACCGGTATTATTACCCATTGGACGGAAAGGAAACTCAGAAAACTTCATTTTAGGCCACCAGCAATCAGGTATACTATTTGCAATAATAACAATAACTTGGCAAAATTTTTCTTTTTTTCTCGATGCATTTTGTATTTTTGAGAATCTCGTTTTTGAATTTGTTTTTTTTTTTAATGTAGAAAATAGAGAAATAAGGATATTAGATAAGTAATTTTTCATTTCTATATGTACGCTTTTAAGCCTTCGAATGGTTTTTTTTTTTTTTTTTTTTGAAAGACTTTGAAAGTACTTTAATTTTTTTGGGGAATCCTTGAGAACTTCAACTCCTTGAAAGTCCTTGATTTTGCTCTTGAAAAGCTGTCATGAACCAAGGAAGGACTTGAGGAAGTTGAAAATCAAAGGCTGAGGTCAAATTGCGATGTATAGCGGAAACGCACTATGTTGCAAGTTTGAAAAAAACGCGTTGGGAGTAGTTTGGAACCCAAACAGTCACAGATCTTTTCCTGTTCAAAATTCAAAGTTGAGAAAAATAGTTTGAGCGTGAAAACGGACTTCAAACCTCGTCCTCAACATTGCGTCTTACAGAGGTCGGAGACTTCAATCTCTTTTCCTCAGTTCACACTTAAACCGCATTTTGCAATTAGGAACAACGGTTTCTGGCGCATCCGTAAAAACACTTATGAGCATCAGGGAACTAATGATACATACGTCATTTTTAATCTGAGGCAAAATTTGCAGTTACTAATTGCAAAATGCAGTCCGCTTGATACGACTGTATGCTTTTTTGTTTGACTCGATCCTTTCCTGCCCCAACTAGCCACCCGAGCTTAGATTTCCTCCTCATTTTTACTAATACTTAAAAAAAAAAAAACCACATTGGATCTAGAGTCCAGACTCTTAAAAACATTCATAAGAAAAAATACTCTTGATTCAATCAGATTTAAGCTTAAATCAAGAACCAAGCTCTTTTTTTGCGCACTTATGGCTTTTTCATATGTCTTGCTTTGATCAAATTAAGATGAATTTTGCTGTCTGAGCAATTTCGGTGATTTCATCTTAAAGAGTTTAGACGAATTTCGAAAGAAACTCGATTTCGAAAATTTAACACTTGCTGCTCTCTTCGCTATCACGGCAGTAAATTCATGCCGTGTCCACTGGTACATTTGATTAGTTTGAAAACTGGAAAAAAACACATTAGATCTGGAGTCCAAACTCTTAAAAACATCGACAAGAAAAAATACTCTTGATTCAATCGGATTTTTGCTTAAATTAAGAACCAAGCCCCTTAATTTGAGCGGATTTCCTTTTGATTTAAGCTTAAATCTGATTGAACCAAGAGTATTTTTTCTTGTCAATGTTTTCAAGAGTCTGGACTCTAGATCCAATGTGTTTTTCTTTCCGGTGAAGGTCTCTCCTTTCTTCGTTAAGATTCGTTTTGATTATCTAACTTATTCCATCCTCATGTCATTGTATCCTCTGGCTCTTTGTAAATGGACCGCGTTTAGGAGAAAGGGAACTAGCCATATCAGCTAGTGCCAAATTTAAGTGAGCAATTCAATTTTTCACAAAAGAGAATGTGTGCGGATTCCTTTGAAAATGTTAAGGAATTGGCCTCGTACTGTGCAGAAAATCCACTGAAATTCGCACAAAAATCCGCACAATCGTTTGCATGTAAAAAAATTGAGTTGCCTCAAACTTCAAAGAAAGATGTTGATGTGTACCCCTGCAAATAAATGAAAATAGAAGTGTATAATTTTACACATATCAAACGATAAGCGTAGTTTTAAAGTTTCATCATCGTATCCATATTAACACCGGGCCTAATTTCTTTCTATCTACTTTTTTTTTAAAAAAAATGTTCCATTCATTCAGGGGCGGACTGGCCATGGGGGCGGGGAGGCGATCCCCTCCTGACAATTTGCCGCGGAAGTCCCGAGGGGGCCCCCGCGGTGAATGTTTTTCAAGTCATTGTTTTTTTCCCCGTAATGTTGTAATTTTTTATCCTTTCCAGTCACTAAAAGGCCCCGAAATCCTTGAAAATTTGTCTCTAAGAAACATGAAAGATCACCTAAAGCTTACGTGATGAAGGGGCCCCCGAAGAATCCGGAGAATGGGTTATTTTGAATTTCAAGTACTGTAGAATTTAACTCAGATAATGCTTAAAATTGCGATTAAAAAGGGTGATATTTTCAAAATTTTCCGGGGGAGGGCTCTCTGACCTTCTTAGAGGGGCCCCCGAACGACAGGAGGGGCCCCCACATCTAGGTCGCCTCCTAACTTTTCGACTACCAGTCCGCCCCTGCATTCATTTATTTGATTTTTAATTTGACTTTATCAGTGCTTCAGGCAGTGCTCCAAGCGGCATTGGCGGGAGGCAGCTACGGCCAAGGGTACCGCTATCCGTGGTGCGATGTCTTCGGTTTCGACAAAATTGCGAACATCCAGTTTGTGGCTGGAGACATTTTGAGAGTCAGGGGTTGGGGGCAGTATATGTACGCGACAAGTCCCAATTCGCTCATCCTCCTGGAGACCAGTTTTACTTCCATGTACATCCACATTCGGAAGGTGGAATCCACCTCTAAATTCTACCGAAACGGCATGGCTAAAAAGATGAGAAGGACCCAGCTTCAACTAAATTTCGCGCCTAAAGGAGTCGCGCTGGCCAACTATTTGGCTAACAGGTGACCCATAACGACTTGATATTTTCAATGAATTACCAGACGAACAATACGAATATACATTGAAAAAAAACTCCGGCCGTGGGAGCCGAAATTACGGGCTATATAGAGATACCGTCCGTTCCGGGCTCAAAGGCCAAAAATTCCGGCTGCTGGAGCCGTAACTTCGATTGCTCCGGGTTTAGAGGCCGAAGCTACGGCTTCAGCAGCCGGAATTTCCGGCCTTTGAGCCCGGAACGGACGGTATCCCTATATCGCCCGTAATTGCGGCTCCCACGGCCGGAGTTTTTTTTTCCGTGTAAGCGTGCTGCTAAATATTCCCTCTTTAAAATTTTACGTGAAACACGATTAAAGCACTTAACGAAAATTACAGAAAGTAATTCCTACCCAACAATGGAAAAAAAAAAATTCTTGAGATATTATATTCACATCAAGTCGTTTCTTTTCGGAAAAAAATGTTTTTTTCGGTGTAAACCCGTGTGGATTTAACTAAAAGTAAGTTTCTTGAATTAAAGAAGCGTCGTCTTGCTATCGTCAAGTTAAGGTCAAAAAATTTTAACAAAACAACGTTTCCTTTACTCAAAAACACTGACTTTTAGTTAAATCGGCAAGGAAATGAAATTAAGCGAAAGACTGTGCTACTCCTGTTCTAACTGCTCTGTTCTAAATTCATGACAACATTCTCGCTTTGAAAGGCACAGCCACACTGGGAAAAAACACATTGGATCTAGAGTCCAGACTCTTAAAAAACATCGACAAGAAAAAGTACTCTTGATTCAATCAGCATCTATCTTAAATCAAGAACCAAGCCTCTTAATTTAAGCGGATTTCGTTTTGATTCAAGCAAAAATCCGATTGAATCAAAAGTATTTTTTCTTGTCAATGTTATCCAGAGTCTGGACTCTAGATCCAATGTGTTTTTTTTCCAGTGCAGGTAGTATTTTAGATTTTTATCATTTCTCTTTTTACAATTTTATCCAACTGAGGAAGGCTGAGTTTTCAGCCGAAAAATTTTGGTCTTGCTCGTGAAATTTTAACCTCGCTACCCGCTTTTCAAGTTGTTCCCCACCAAAGACATAAAGACGGAGGGCTAAAAGCAAAAAATGAAGCTTCTTTTCAACCACCTCTACTATTGGCTAGAGGATTAGCGGCGAAATCGGGACAAGTTTGAATTCAAATATAGGGCGGGAACTGAATAAAATAATTGCGGAAACAAAGTATTCTAGGTTGATTTTTGCCCAAATTCACTTACCCACTCATATTTCTTTAACTTTAGGTTAGCTTTGGTCCGTCGTCGACCGATTAATTTCATTTGGGAGTGACGGTCATCTATAACTGTAACGACCTGTTTGAACCTGCAGAACCACCATGAGCAGAAGAAAAACTAACTTTATCTGAGATTACTGCCTGTTACTGAGCAAAAGTAGGTGTATTATATTAGGACGCAGACCGAACTTTCTTAATATAATCGTTTTAGGCATTTAAAACACGTTTAGAAGGAGAAATAAGGAAAAATCAAGAGGACAAGTTCAAATCAAATTTCCGTTTGCCGCCATGGATTCCCGCGCTCATTTACACACTCACACAAGCACCCAGCGCCAAACCAGGCTTCACTTTTTTCTCGTGCTTTTAGATACGAGCACTCCGTCTTTATGTCTTTGTTCCCCACACATGACGCAATAGGTTGATTACTCTTTCTGCCTGTGCAGGATGTGGCCGTTTCGTGTGACGCATTGCAACGACGTCCATTACATAAGGTACGAGGGTCATCCAAAAAGTAAGTTCACCCCTTTCATATCTCCGAAACTAAAAGGGATAAATCAAATCGGTTAAAAATAACTTCTTACTTATATCCTCAGCTCTCCATAGGTACCAAGATTTTTAAATTTGGACCACTGGTTGCCGAGATATTCGATTTTTACGTGAACAACTCCCGGCCAGTTCCGTCCACCAAACAACGCGCTGATATGAGATGCACCGCGCGCTGTCGCGTCGCTTTTGTCTTCTGGGACTCTCAAGGAGTACTTCTCGTCCATTATTTGGAGAAAGGGTGTATGTACAATCAATGCACCACGGTATTTTGGAATATTGAATTCGTTGCGATTGGCAATAAGAAACAAGCGACCGGGTCTCTTGTCTCGTGGTCCCCTATTCCTTCACGATAATGCCAGACCTCACACGGCGAAAGAGACCCAAAATTTTTTGGACAAATTTGCGTGGGAGGTGTCACCTCATCCTCCATACTCTCCAGCCCTCGCCCCGAGTGAATATCATATTTTTCCGCAACTCAAGAAGCACCTAGGTGGCCAGCGCTTCGAAAACGATCAGCAGGTGATGGAAGCAGTCAATGGCTAGTTCAAGAGTCAACCAAAAGTGTTCTTTGAGAACGGCAGTAAGAAGCTTCAGAAACGCTATGAAAAATGCATCTATAGGAACGGAAATTACGTCGAAAAATAAGGTAAGATTGTTTTAAAGCCAATCTTAGAATATTTGAGTTGGTTATTCCTACGTAGATGTGTGGGGAACACAGTCAATTTAGGTAGCGTGACGGGAATCGCAGCGCATCGTTTGGTGGACGGAACTGGCCGGGAGTTGTTCACGTAAAAATCGAATATCTCGGCAACCAGTGGTCCAAATTTAAAAATCTTGGTACCTATGGAGAGCTGAGGATATAAGTAAGAAGTTATTTTTAACCGATTTGATTTATCCCTTTTAGTTTCGGAGATATGAAAGGGGTGAACTTACTTTTTGGATGACCCTCGTACATCGCATTTGGTGAGACCCACCGGGAAGACGTTTGCCCACTGGGCAGAGATTTGAACGACGTGTCAGTCGACGTAATAAGGAACCCGCTCGATGAATTCGTTCTTTGGGGAGGCCCAACTCTTCTTTGGCAATATCGCCGAAGTACAATGCCGGAAGGCAAAAGCAAGTCTTAGAGGGCAGGAACGAGGCGTGAATGGTCGATTATCGATTTTCCCCCATTTGAAGCTATGGTATAGAATCGATTATTAAGGTATCCGTTGCGAGCACCCTGTTTATCGATCTTTTTACGTAGCTTTCAATGGCAGATCAACGATATATCGCACGCCACGCCACTGAGAGGGCTGTGTGAGGAAGTCAAGGCGTCTTAGTCTACATCTATAATATAGAGGCCCCGGAACCGCCTGTTGGCATTACGTCGGGGTGTGGATGGGGGAGAGGCTTTGGTATAATATTGTTTATCTTATCATTGTATATTTTATTATTATCTTCTAAAGTATTCTTAATGTAATTGTATCCTGAGTTCCAGTGTTTTCTATTCTCTAACATAAGTTGTAATAAGTTATTTGCACGTATTTGATGATTGATTTTCTTTTCTAATTTCTCCCTATCTCTTTCGTTTAATTTACAAGCAAAAAATGTGTGTTCAGGAGTATCTACTTCTCCGCAGGAGTACAGAGGAGAATCTGTGAGATGTACGTCTTTTATCCAAATAACTTCCGTATGCGCCGTGTCGGGACATATTCTGAGTCAGATAGAAATGTCAGGATAGAAAGTCAAGGCGTGTGCGGCGCACAGTGGAACGAGCTACAGGAAGAGGTTGGACACGAAACTTTTGTCTAAAATTTCGAATTTTGATAAATATTACGTCACAAATTCAATTTCAAGGGGTGTTTCTGAAGGGAAATTTCACGATAAAACCAACAGAACCACTCTAAAACTTTTTGATTCATATTTTCGAAAATATAAGCTTTCAAAGTTTCCAGAATTTGTCTAACTGTTCCCATTCACTCGATCCACTGTGCGGCGGTCACTGATCGTGAGTTGGGTCAGTCGGGGTCACTTACGGGTCACCGTTGTCGAGGAACAAAAGTTTAACGGGATCATAAACGGCCATTTGTAGAAATAAATAAATTGACTTGACAATTAACTTTCGCGGATTTTTCGTTTGCCCTTGAACTTTCCGAAGAAAAATACGATATTGGGCCTCGTCCACACGAGCGCGGTTCGCGGAACTTGTTCCCGGAACAAGTTTTAGCTGAGCTAAAAACTTATTCCTCTAAAACCCGGAACTCCCCCGTGCTCCGAGCTTCTGCATATGTTTCCTTTGATGTGAATTAGTTTTTTTTTTTGTTTTTTACGTCCTTTACTTTCTGGACATTTATTTTTGTTATAATTTTGCGGCCGTAATAATCTATTCATTTGCAATAATTGTAAAGTTTTATTGAAGCTCCGGTTCTAGTTCGGGCGAACTCGCGTGAACAGCATGCCTCGTTTTAAGGAACAAGTTCCGGGAACTGAGCAATTCGTGGAATAATAAGTTTCTCAAACCCCGGTCGTGCGGACAAGGCCTTGAGGAGAATTGAGTCCAAAAGATTCGTTCCCCGCAAAAGGGAACGTAACTCTATTCCTAGGTTGCAAAATAGACTCAAACAAACAATTTAATGCGAGTAAATACATGCATAATTTTCGTCGAAAATTCGTCTGATTTTTGCATGTGGTCAGAATAAACTTTAGTGAGTTTTTCAGTCTGAATTTCTCAAATTCTCCTGTTAAAAATGCTATTGACGCGGAGGAATCTGGCAACATTGAAATCTAGTTACGTTCTTTCGTGGAAGAGACGATGAAATTTAGCGCTTATCCCTCATCCAAGGAAAGTTAATTGCTTTTAATTTGTGGCATAACGTCGGAGTCCTCTCTTGCACACCTTATTTGATGGCGCCTTAATCCCTGACGCCTTGAAATACTTTCAAACGGAGGACTTAATCTCTCTCTCTTCACACGTTGAGAGGAGACTTCGTATTTTCTTTTTTTCTTTAATTTTATTTCTTTGATTATTTTTAAAGAGTTTAACGCACGAAATGATCCGACATTTCTGTAATTTATGGGGGAAAAATTCACGACTTTTCGGAGAAATACTTGTAAGGAAAAAAAAATTGGTTATATCTGAGTACCCACGTTGCGTCCTTCCTCAGAACGACAGTTCTGCCATGCAAAGGAAAAATCGCGTTTAAATAGGCATGGACTTCGGATGATTTTTAAATTTCGTCCGATAAAATATTTATTTCTGGAGATAGTTAGGTATAAATATTCAGCTTGAAAATTCTCAGAGATGCAACCTGTCAAATTGTAGGAAAATTTCTTTGAGTAATTGGAAGAAAACTACTCATGAGTTTTCCTGGAAAACAATGCATTTACAAAAACACGACATTATAAAAAATTTTACGTAACGCAATTTCTCACCAGGCACTTGGTTTTTTCGGTAAATACCTACATTCATTAAACCTGAGAGAATCTTCAGCCTGGTGATTCTTGGGTAGACATGCACAGGAGAACACCTTTTTTGGTTGTAAACAATTTTAGAAGACCAGGAGCTAACTGGATTCTTACCTGAAACAAACAGTAAAAAACGAAAATATAATACATATTACGTTGAAAAACAAAGTAAATTGAGTATCATACAAAGAATACTATAAAATATTGAAAAGAAAGCACCGATTATAAAAATAAATCAACCAGTAGCACCAACCGCCGAGGTAATGCCTCAAGGCAGTTCTAGTGTATATCAACACATCTAACTGCATTTGATTCAAGTGAGACCGAACGTAAGACTTAGAGGTTCTTTCCTCTCTTAGTTCTAACATTTTTACAGCTACCAATTAGACTGATTTAGTGGCTACATCATTCGATGTAATATCAAAATCTTGGTTCAAACCGAAAAAAACTAACATAACCAGGGCCGGGTTTACCTACTTGCCGCCCACTTCTCATCCGTTTTGAAACATCAATTAAAACCATCAAGTGAACGTGCCGGAACGGAGAGGTGCATAAGACACGTTTACTCGTGTTGGATACACTTTTTGCGAAAGTCCCGTCAACCTTACCAGCAAGTGCACGGAACTTTGCGCAAAAGTTAGGTTCCATAAACCTATCTCTGTGTATACAAGGCCTTCCATTCACAAGAAATGAACGGAAAAATATGAAAAAGCAAACATAAATGTGGTTTAATAATTTCAACTTCCACCGCCGCGCCGCGCCACGCTGACCGTACAGTGTTCGGCGCAATGCGTGAGGTATTCATGCAGTCCTGTAGGCGCTATGCGTTTCAGGCCGACTGCTGCTGACCGCAGTGTGTTTGATGCAATGCGTGAAGTATTCATGCAGTCTTGTAGGCGCTAACATGAGTTACATGCCGACCGCCGCGCCGAGGGCATCTCCTTTTCATCACAAGTCCTCGTCATCATTCCTCTCTGCGCCGCGCCACTCCAGGCCAAATTCCGTGTGTGGTTTTCTCTCTTCACTCGAGTAATGAAAGGTGCTGTCTCTTGTATCAACGAAAGACGACAAAATTAGCAATTACGATACTCTCAGGAAAAAGTGATTTTGTTGCCTTTTCTCGTTGGTAATTTTTTTTTTTTCTGAATCCGATTTATTTTTATACCTACCCTGGTAAAAATGGCAAGTGTTAGGTCAGTAAATTTTCCACTGAGGTCAGTGCAATTTGCTCTGAGGTCAGTTCAGTTTTCTCTGACATAAGTGTTAAAGCACTTACCCAAGAAGTCAGCACTGAGGTAAGAGGCACTGACGTCGGGAGAAAGACTTACATAATTACATAGATGATTAATTTACATAAAATTGACAAGATGGTGCACAAGGGTTCCGATTAATAAAGTTTTAACATAGGCTTTCCGATCTTTCTGGCAGCTCTGCCGCCCGGAATCACTCCGTTCTGTAATTTTCAGGGGCGTAAAAAGTGCCATTCGCCCGAGCGTTTTTCTTTCCCTTCTCTTGTTTTGCTCCTCAATTTTGAAAATTTGCTCAAAACGTCTCAAGAAAAGTCAAAGGGATCGATAAATCGCCAGAATCCCTTCCCTAAAATTATATCGGTATCGTTTTAGATAAAAACTTTCCATGCATACCGCCAAAAATATCCTTATTGGTCGCGGGATCTGCGGATCGCGTGATAGGACAGAGTTTGCACCCCTGGTAATTTGTATAAAAACCCTATTGTTAAGAAGAAGAAGAAGAAGAGGAAGAAGAAGACGAATAAGAAGAGGAAGAAGATGAAGAGGAAGACGAATAAGAAGAGGAAGAAGATGAAGAGGAAGAAGATGAAGAGGAAGAAGACGAAGAGGAAGAGGACGAACAGGAAGAGGATGAACAGGAAAAGGATGAAGAGGAAGAAGAAGAAAGGAAGAAAAAGAAGAAGAGAAAGAAGAAAATGAAGAAAAAGAAGAAGAGGAAGAAGAAGAAATAGAGGAAGAGGAAGGAGAGGAGGAAGAAGAAGAAAAGGAAGACGAAGAAGAGGAAGAAGATGGAGAGGAAGAAGATGAAGAGGAAGAAGATGAAGAGGAAGAAGATGAAGAGGAAGAAGATGAAGAGGAAGAAGATGAAGAGGAAGAAGATGAAAAGGAAGAAGAAGAGGAAGAAGAAAAAAAGAAGAAGAGGAAGAAGAAAAGTAGAAGAGGAAGAAGAAAAGGAAGAAGAAAAAGAAGAAGAGGAAGAAAAAGAAGAAAAGGAACAGGAAGCAGAGGAGGGAGAAAGAGGAAAAGAGGAAGAGGAGGAGGAGGAAGAAGAAGAAGAAAAGGAACAGGAAGCAGAGGAGGGAGAAAGAGGAAAAGAGGAAGAGGAGGAGGAGGAAGAAGAAGAAGAAGAAGATGAAGAAGAAGAAGAAGAAGAAGAAGAGGAAGATGAAGAAGAAGGATCCAAGGCAATTTGGCTACAAGCGAAAGGCTCATACAGCGTTCTTCCTCAGGACGGGAGCGCGCCCCGTATCTTTACGCCGCATAATCTCCCCCTCCCACCCATCGATCCCCATTACCCGCACCCCCGGTTGACTCATGACACGGAGCCACGGGAGGGGGAGAGCGGTATCGCGTGAAGCTGATAAAATTTTCATCAGCATAAAATATTTAAAATTAGTCCTCGAAATGAGATACATGACCGCGCTAACGTTCTCGAAATCGTCGCAGTCGCCCCGCCTCACCCCCTCGGAGCCCGTGCATTCCGCGCTGAGTTGCCGAACCGTGCGATAAGATTCCCAGTTAAGGTGAATCCAGGGTTCGATTAGGGATAATTCAAGATAAGAGATAGCGCCACCAGTCACCACTGAGAATTTCACTTTCCTTCAACGATTACTGAAATAATATTGTTCAAATTACAAAAAGCAGATCCACAAGATATAGATTATTTTTTGCTTGATTTTTTGAGCCAAAAATATTGGCAATTAGAATTAAAGCGCAGAGAAAGTACGGCCGAAACTTTCAGCTCAGCCGGGGCGGCCGAGCGCGCAACCGAATCCCTCATGTTCTGTCTCTCTCTCTCCCATTGCCGCAATGGGAATTACTTTCCGCCGTAGTTACGACTTTATTTTTGGGAATATTGGGAAGATTTTTTTACTGAGTGTTCCTCAAGTATGTTGCTATATCCCCAGGATCCCCAATCTTGAATAAGTATTACGGTTTTTATTATTTTGGCAAATATATACGGCTATTCTGAGCAGCGCGACGTGGTGGCCAAATCGCGAAGTTCCAAGCCTGGATTCACCTTAAGATTCCGTTTCACGAGGACAACTTCTGATTTTTAGCCAAACTTGACAAGGCTTCTCGCTAGGATGCCAGCTCGTCACGATGGATCGAGTCTATAGGAGAAGTCGGACAAAATTTGCAAACTTTAAACGCATATAACTCCGTTTAAACAAAACTTTAAGGTTCTAAAAATATTCCTCTTCCTCTTCTTCTTCTTCATCTTCTGCTTCTTCCTCCTCATCTTCTTCTTCTTCCTCCTATCCTTCATCTCCCTCTTTTTCTTCTTCTTCCTCCTCTCCTTCCTTTTCCTCTTCTTCAGACGCATTTACTCGTGTTGAACACATTTTTTGGGAAAGCCCTGTCAACACTACTAGCAAAATGACACGAAACTTTGCGCGAAAGATAAGTTCTGTAAACCAATCTCTGTGTGGACAAGGCCTTCCATTCATAAGAAATGAACGAAAAAATTATGAAAGAACAAACATAAATGTGGTTAGAACAAACATAAATGTGGTTCAATGATTTTAGCTTACGCCGTCGCGCCGCGAAGACCGCACCAGGTTGGACGCAATGCGTGAAGTATTCACGCAGTCTTGTAGGCGCTATGCGTTTTACGCTGACTGCACTGCGTTTGGCGCAATGCGTGAAGTATTCTTGCATTCTTGTAGGCGCTATCCGTTTCACGCTATCCGCAATGACCGTACTATGTTTGATGGAATGCGCGTAGTATTCGTGCAGTCTTGTAGGCGCTAGTATGTGTTACATGTCGATCGCCGCGGCGGGGGCTTCTCCTTTTCATCTCAAGTCCTCGTTATCATTTTTCTCTAAGTCACGCCGTTCTAGGCCAAATTGCGTGTTTGGTTTCTCTCGTAACTCTACTTATTGAGGGTGCTGTCTCTTGTATCACTAAGAGACGACAAAATTAGAAGTTACTATACTCTCAGGAAATGACAGATTTTGTCGCCTTTTCTGGTTTGTAATTTTGTTTTCTTTGCTGTTAATACTTGCTTGAAGTATCGAATTTACATGGATCCTTATGGCGGAAAGAAAGTTAAAACTGACTTTCTGATGCTTAAAAATAATTTGGGAGCGAATTTTTCACAGAATATGCACCAGGACTAGTTTAACTCGAAATCGTTATTAGCTCAAGTTTTCAAAAACTGCACTTCTGCGCCTTGTCCTCCAAACCTCTCAAAGGTTCTTTCAGGGATGCTAACTTGAGGGTTTTCGTGATACACTCTTAATCACGGTGCAAACGAAATGGGACCTCCTAAGGAAATACGGGACTGTTTAAGAACGACTATGAATTTGACCCTCAGCCCTCTTTTCCCGAAATGAGTCCCGTAAGAAAAAGAAGTGCTTTCTTAGCACGAGATGGCATTTGCGCGGGAAAATGCGGGACTGTATTAGAGCGTGAATGACTGAATATACTTTTAGATTGTTATCTCCATCCACTGTGTTACCCGCTCCCCCTTTATGTTTTGTTTATTTTTTTCTCTTTTCCAAGCAGTAGATTTCCAACTTCCGACCTCGGGTGAATTTCAGACTTTCCCGATGTGCTTGTTCTGGTTTTTTTTTTTTTTTTTTTTTCAATTTTCCGAAGACGTTCTCTATTGCAAACTACCCTTTCTTCCCGGCTCTAGTTAAACAACGTTCAACAGCAGAGCCGACGTGCAACAGTAGAGCTGAAGAGCAACAGCAGAGCTGAAGTGCAACAGCAGGTCCGAAGTGCAACAGCAGAGTCGAATAGTTGACATCGAGGATGTTAAGGGGCACTTAGTATGCGATTTATTTCAAGTAAATGATGTTTTTGAATAAACGGGAGGTTTGAACTTCTGCATTGATGAAATAAAATATCTTGGTTGGTAGTTACTCTCATACATTTTCTTTCGATGAGAAAAAATACGTTTTATGCTGAAATTCGCATCTAGTTTAGTAGTCTATAATCCCGAGTCTTCAAGGACTAGAAGATCCATCTTCCAGCGAACGACCACATTATTGGCAGGTCTACCATGCTGTGAAAGAATACCGTGTAAGCCATCAGGCGTTGCCAAATTTCCTTCGACAAATCACGAATTTTCAGGGAATTTGTAATATAAATTTTTTTCAAAATTTTCAGACAATTTTTACGGTGATTCAATCTCAAATAACTGAAAATTTCAAGGACAACCACGGGAAACTTCCCGTACAAATACATGTTTTGTTCGAATAAACATGTCAACATCTGAAGGCTCATACGGCGTTTCTCCTCAGCACAGCAGCACTAGAATGAACGTTTTGCGCCAGCAAACACGGGAGGAATTTTCAACCCACGCTGCCGTGGTATTGAAGAACGCCGTATGAACATTCGAGACTCGCCAAATTTCCTTCGATAAAATGTTCATTTCTGAGGAAAGTTATGAATGTTTTCCCGAGCGATTTTCAAGAATGTTAGATAAAATAGGGAACAAAATTATCTGAAAAATTGGAAGAAAAATATTTACAATCTTCCCCGAAAATTCGTGATTTACCACAGGACATTTCGGGACGTCTACAGGCAGTGTTCGAAACTAACAGGCGCCAACGCGCCAAATGCGCCTAAAAAATGAAGGCTCTGCGCCAACGTGGCCCCTAGAAATTGCCCCTTAAAAATCTGAATTTTCATATTAGGTGATTATTATTCGAAATTTTCAGCACCACAAAAGAAAGCTTTTTCTATTCTTCACGATTTTATCATTTATGGTTTTGTCTTCCCCAAGTTACTGCTACTTACTAGTTCTGTTACGATAACATCTTGCGTCTAACTTTTCACTAAATGCGCCGTAACATGTAGGCAAAAAGTCAATTTGGCCCCTAAAAAATCTTCAATGGCGCCTAATGATCGGGCTTGAGGCGCCACATGGCTCCTAAAAGGCGAAGGTGAGTTTCGAACACTGTCTACAGGTTCATACGGTGTTCTTCCTTAGCACGGCAGCACAAATCGTCACCTTTCAGGCAAAGTATCACAAGCGCCATGCGACGTTTAAAAATTTCCGCCGCCATTTTATTTCTTTAAAGAGAAATTGTTGGTTGAATCTGTTTGGAAATTTCAATAAATTTTATCGGCAGCACAAAGAAAATTCAGTCAAATTTTCGGACAGCTTCGTAGAACAATTTCTTTGTAAAAAAATATAATGGCGGCGGTAATTTTTAAACGTCGCATGGCGCTTGAGATACTTTGCCTGGAAGGTGACGAAATGTAGATCTTATCGCACGAGCCGACACCAGCGGATGGCTAGGAAAGACAAAGTGACGGTATGGGCCTCAGCTCCGCGACTAAATGAGCTGATAAAGAGCCCCCGGAGAGTGCGAAAAAAGTTTATCCTTCAGGATGCTTCCTCGACGGGACCAAATTCCCCTTTTATGTGGCCACGCTCCACGACCTGCAAGTACGTGGCTTTTTTGCCCGACATGAGGAGACTCTTCGGTAAATGTGCTCGGGGGCAGTGCGCATGTTTCTGGAAGGCCAAATTACTGCATATGTATATATCGTCACCAGTGTTCGAAACTCACCTTTGAGTTTTAGGAGCCATGTGGCGCATAAAGTCCGATTTTTAGGCGCCATTGAAGATTTTTTAGGGGCCGTTAGTTACTCTATTATCCACCTCTCATGGCCATTACAACCACCAGCTTCCAGCAATAGCATCCCTCCATATCCTTTTTGTCTCCTATGTCTATCAATTTCAACAATTAGTTCGCAGGAAGCTATTAAAATCCCTATATTCATGGCTCCAAAATCACTGATGACCTAAAACTTTACATGTTAAGATAGGATTTTTTATTTCATCCATTAGATATAAAATTCGGATAGAGGGAAAAGCTAGAAAAACTAGGATTACCGAAGGTAAAAATGTTCAAGTGTGTTTACCGAGTGTTCGAAACACACCTTTTAGTCTTAGGAGCCATGTGGCGCATCAAGCCCGATTTTTAGGCGCCATTGAAGAATTTTTAGGGGCCAAATTGACTTTTTGCCTTTAAATTACGGCGCATTTAGTGGAAAGTTAGACGCAAGATGTTTTCGGAACAGAACCAGTAAGTGGCTGTAACTTGGGGAAGACAAAAGCACTAAGAATGAAATCGTGAAGAATAGAAAAAGCAAGCTTTCACTTGTAGTGCTGAAAATTTTGAGTTTTTTCGATTCAAATAGATTCGTTTTTCTTGCTTTATGTGACTTCCTATGAAAATCCAGATTTTTAGGGGGAAATTTTTAGGGGCCACGTTGGTGCAGAGCTTTCATTTTTGTTGGCACCATGGCCGAATTTTTAGGCGAATTTGGCGCGTTGGCACCTGTGAGTTTCGAACACTGATCGTCACCTCCCGGCCAAAGTATAACAAGCACCAGGCGACGTTTACAAATTTCTGCCACCGTTTCATTTTCTTACCGAGACATAGTTGGCTGAATCTGTTTGAAAATTTCACTGAATGGACCACTAGACAAGGTACGAATTCAAGCATTCTGATACATGTTTCTTAACCAGAATTTCACGTAAAACACGATTTGCGCAACAAAAATCACTGAAACCAACTCCAAACAAAAATATTAACGTTTTTATGTCACATTGGTTACGAGGGATTTGAACTGCCCGCTCACAAGAAACTCAAAGCTCTACGTGAGTCAAATCGCGCACTACAACGGTTTCAGCAAGCTCCTCAATCGAGCAATGTTCATTTTCCACCATGTGTTGTTCAAACTATTGGTAATTTGCTATAGCTGAGCCAAAGTGTCAAGATTGAAGTTGAAGATTTTTACATCGCAGAGACTGTCATGATAAACATTTAGCGCGCGATGTGAATCACGTAGAGCATTGAGTTTTCATGAGCGGGTGGTTTGAATTCACGCATCAAGAATCATTAAATATCTTCGTCAGGAGTTGATTTTGGTAATTTTCGTTGTGCGTATCGTGTTCTACGTGAAATTTTGGTTGAGAAACATGTGTCAGAATGCTGAAATTCGTACCTTGTCTAGTGGTCGGGGTCCATTATCTGAAAAATTGGAAGAAATATATTCAAAAGATAAAGCACAAAAAACATAGCCCGAATATACGAATAAAGAAGAGATGTAATTAAAATATGGGTAAACAAGGCTAAAAAATGATTAAAACACTACAAGGCAGGACGTTTCGAGCTGTTACCAGCTCAACTGCAAAAACACATAAAAACAAGTAAAAAATGGAGTGGCGACCTGACCCCAGCCGTTATCACGTAACCACTCAAACGTGGTACGTTCCCAGCTCGAAACGTCCTGCCTTTTAGCGTTTTAATCATTTTTTCGCCTTGTTTACCCATATTTTAATTAAATCTCCTCTTTATTAATATTCAAAAATTTGCCAGGGAATTCTTGTTTGATCACAGGAAATTTGGCAATGCCTGTAAGTTCATACGGCGATTTTCCTTAGCACGATAGAGTAAAGGTGTACACGTGGATGAGTCTGCGGATCCACCGACTTGGAGCTAAGAATCCAGAAAAATAAGTAAACGGGGACGAGAGAAGAGCTAAAAGAAACAATCACCTCGAGTCCCTTTTCCGGCGGCCAAGAACCTATTGTCCGAGTAAATAGAGACTGGACGTCAAGTCCTGTTACCTCTCCAACTCATCCCATTCCGTAACCTCCCGGTCACCCCCTTCTGCCGTGTCGCGGAAAAGAGCAGTGAGTGATCTTTGGCACGAGCCTCGAAACGCGTAAGAGTACGTGCTAACCGCGGCTCATGCTCAAATGCGCTTACGTGACTTTCCACCGCCGGAATCGGCCTCTTGAGCGGAAACGGAAGTGACCGGGGGCCAGGAGTCGAGCCGCGACAGATTTCAGCGTTTCAGCGGTTCGCGAGCTCGTCGCCGCACAATGCGTCCCGATGAGCGGTTTAGCGGTTTTCGTGCTGCCAACGCACGCGGTTTCGTCACCCTTTTCGCGCTGAAAATACGTTTCCGTCACCCTTTTCACGCTGAAAATACGTGGTTGCAAAGGCAGCAGGGCCGGATTAAGGAAATGGCCACATAGGCCGCGGCCCATAGCGGCAAATCAAAGGGGCGGCAAATTTTGCGCTTTTTTAAAAAAATAGGATTTTGAAAAAAAAATTACAAACGAGAAAAGGCGACAAAATCTCTCATTTCCTGAGAGTATAATAACTTCTAATTTTGTCGTCTCTTAGTGATACAAGAGACAGCACCTTCAATAAGTCGAGTTAAGAGAGAGACCAAACACGCAATTTGGCCTAGAACGGCACGACTTAGAGAGAAATGATGACGAGGACTTGAGATGAAAAGGTCGAGCCCTCGGCGCGGCGATCGGCATGTAACACATATTAGCGCCTACAAGACTGCACGAATACTTCACGAGTTGCGTCAAACACAGTGCGTTCAGCAGCGGTCGGCGTAAAAACGCATAGCGCCTACAAGACTGACGGAATACTTCACGCATTGCTCCAAACACGGTGCGGTCTGCGCGGCGCGGCGGCGGAAGTTAAAATCATTGATCCACATTTATGTTTGTTCTTTTATAATTTTTTCGTTCATTTCTTATGAATGGAAGGCCTTGTCCACACAGAGATAGGTTTACGAAAGTTAACTTTCGCGCAAAGTTCCGTGAACTTTTGCTAATAGTGTTGACAGGGCTTTCCCAAAAAATGTGTTTAACACGAGTAAATGGGCCTTATGCACCCCTTTTCCTCCGGCACGTTCATTTGATGGTTTTTATCGAGTTTCAAAACGAATGAGAAGGGGGCGGCAAAATACAGGCGGCGAATGGGCGGAAAGTAGGTGAATCCGGCCTTAAAAGGCAGACGCTTTGTCTCGCAAGGTGATCCACGGATCAATGGGATTACATTTTTCAACGGATCGTATTTGATGCCAAGCAAGAACGTCGTAAATCCATCAAGATTTTCCCGCGTTTATAGGAACTTATCACTTTTTAAAATAAAAACCGTTATACCCATGCACCGTAAATTTTCAGGTAAATTTCTTGATAGTATTTGCGAGAGAATTCCGTATAAACATTGCCTCAAGGTTGACAGGTTATTCTGCTATGATACGAGTACATTGTTTCCAACATGTTTAAAAATTCTTTTACGGCGTTTTTGCGTTGCACGGCAGTATAATTCTGGTCATTTTCACGTAATAGTATCACTGTGTAAAAAATCAAGTAGACTAATAGTAGCCGTTACGGCTACATAATTTTCTTTCAGAGCACTTTTCAATATTTGTCTAACTTTTAAAAATACTTACGGCAAAGCTCGTGTTGCCAAGGCCCAAAAAACTTCACATTCACGAGACAGCCACAAAATTTTATCCATCTCCATGAGGTAGAAAAGTTTAACAAGGTCATATCCGGATACCCGCAGAAATAAACAAAATGACTTTAAAATTGACTTTCGCGTACTTTTTGTTTGCTCTTTAACTTCCCGAAGAAAAATATGAAGGAAAATTGACTGCAAATATAGCGCTTATCCCACCCCCAAAGAAAAGTTAATTGCTTTTTATTTGTGGCATATCGTTGGGGTGCCCTCTTGCGCAACTTATCTGATGATGGCGCCTTAATCCCTAACGCCTTAAAATACCGTCAAACGGCGAAATTAATCTCTTAACTCTCCACTCAACCGCGTTTAACAGAAACGTCGCACAGTGGAGAAGAGCCTACTTTTCCCAAATTTTTCAGACAATTTTGTTCGCAATTTAATCTTGAATATGGGAAAATGTAGAGGAAAAATATTCATAACACGTGCATGTTTTATCCGGGGATATTTGGCAACTTGCGAATATTCATACGGTATTTTTTCCTGGCACGGCGGAATGGTAAACCAGTTACGAACCAACAGTCTGGAGGATAGGTTCAAGAAAGTCAAAAAGCCTTCAATTTGTGGATATGCAATACGGAGATCATTCCAGCGCGAATAGCTGCATCCAGAAGTTGCTGTCAACATCAATCCGAGAGAGAGGGTTAGGAAAGTCAAACGCATTTGTTTTTTTTTTCCATGCAATACGGACGAAACTGGAGCACGAATAATTGTATTCTGGCTTTACGATCAACATTTCTCAAAGAAAGAAGGTCAGAAAAGTCTAAACGCCGATAATTTTTGTGTATTTATCACGGAGAGCGCCACGGTACGAAAAGTTGAATCGAATGCGTTACCATCAACCTTAAAACGGTTCGGTTATCATTCATTTATTCAATCTTTTTTCGGTTGGTAATTAATCAAATTAAATTGCAATCGCAAATAACCGGATCGGGAGTTTAGTTCGGATTAGTATGCCTTCCGTCCGACCTATTTCATGCCATCATTCTTCCCTTCTTCGCAAAAGTGGGGAATTTCACGTTCTTATCAGCAAAAATACTACCAGTGAAAATGTGGCAATTGGGTAAAAATCATCATTATTGATGTCTAAAATGGGAATTTGAATTTTATGCCGTTGTAAATTGAAAACCTAATTCTACTTTTCTTACGGTTGCAAAGAAATGAATAAAAGTATCGAGCAAAACTTGTTGACATTTCATTCTTTTAGTCGAAGTGCTTATTTCCAACCCTTTTAATAGCTGCAATCTCGTCGAGGTACATTAGATGTTTCTACCTTCTATTATTTTATTTTTTGCAGTCGTTAACCCGGTTATTACAGTTTTACAGCAAACACAATTTTGCATTTATGTCACCACTACCATTAAAAACTTTACGACAATAATAGGAAGAACGCTGAATTTGATGTTCAGGGAAGTAAGAGACAATTTACATAGCAACGTTGCAGAATTTCCTTTCACCTTTCTTTAGCATTATTCTTACAACAAACAATCTATAAATTCCCGTAATATCAAAAACATTCCCTACGATGGTCAAGAAAAATGCCAAGCAAAAAAATTACTCGATAACAGTTTTGAGTTTTTCCCAAAATAAAAACAAAGTTGTGACAGCTTAAGCAGCACTGCAAAGATGTTAGTTCCTCCTTGCAAAATGCCACCTATCTAAAAAAAAATACTCTTAATCCGAGGGTGTCTAGAATCTATAGTCTACAGACGCACTGAGAAGGTGTTTCTGTGACGAAAATCATCAAATTCCCAGGCACATTATGCAGAAAATTTGGTAGCACAGACTTTAAAATGAAAAATGTTCCACATGATTTCACTATCAATGGCACAAACATGCCGATTGCCAAGTAGGAAATGACGTATCTTAATGGCGTCGTTTCAAATTTTTCTCTTGTATTTAATTTTTTTAAAAGAAACAAGTCAACTTTATCGATTGAAAAGTATGCAGATTATTTTCCTTACAGAGAAGAAAAAGCAAAGAAGCACTTGAGAATGTACGCGCACTATAGTTTTCTAAAGAAAAATAAAAACGCCTAGAAATGATGAAATATCAACCCCTACTCCCCCTGGACGCACTGGAAAAAAACACATTGGATCTAGAGTCTAGACTCTTAAAAACATCGACAAGAAAAAATATTCTTGATTCAATCAGATTTAAGCTTAAATCAAAAACCAAGCCTCTTAATTTGAACGGAGTTCCTTTTGATTTAAGCTTAATTCTGATTAAATCAAGAGTATTTTTTCTTGCCAATGTTTTCAAGAGTCTGGACTCTAGGTCCAATGTTTTTTTTTTTTTTTTTTTTTTTTTTCTTTTTTTTTCCCAGTGCGATGATAATACTTCCTCTACCCGCCAGGGGAGCGAGAAAGTAAAAATGAACAACAGAAAATGTGCAACGCCGCGAACGCAGATACGTGGTTTCGCACTGCGGTCATCGATATTCTTGTACTTACATTTTAACTAATCCAACGTTTAATCGCTTTGCTCGAAGGCCGGAGGATCGAATCGCGAAACCGAACACCGCACCTAAACTCAGCACTTGCAAATTTCGTGACCCCGACCGAGAAAACCCGGAATCAAAAAGGTAAGAAAAAGTCGCGACACAACAAGACCCGCGCTCAAAATACGTAAGATCACCCCCCTCGAAATGAAGAACGGGCGACGGAGGTCCCGGTCACTTCCGGTCTTTCGGCCACTTCCGGTCCCGGCCACTTCCGCTTCCCGGGGGCGCTTGGCACAGTAACACAGTTCCGAGCGCGATCAAGAAACCCCGTCTCGCCGGGAGGAGCACCAGACGCCGCGCCGAACCGCTCGCAAGAACTGCACCGTCCGCGGAGCGGGCGAACGGGCGAGCGGCCCCCGGATTCTGCGCGGTAGGCCGCCCGCAACGCACGACACGAGGTGCGCCTGGGCGGTAGGCAACAGGCCGCGCGCCGCGTGTAACAAGTGAGCGCTCGCCAGTACGTAACAAGTGGTCGGCCCGAGCGACCCTCAAAAACGGATGCGACGTACCCCCTCCCCCCCACACGGTGGCGCATCGCACTCCTTCCTAGCGTATTAATCGTTATTCTTCTTCTCCCCGCTTGCCTCCCCCCCCCGCCATCCCGCGGGGATGGGGAGGGGGTTGAATTGGCGTCTCACGGAGGGTCTGTTGGATGAGCGCTATCCCCATCGAGGGTGGGTGCGGTGGGATGATAGCGTCTAATCAGATCGGATTCGCTATTAATTTCCACCCCCCCGGTTGTGATTCTGGCTTTCGCTTTCGCGGCGGCGAAGGAATCGACAGCCCAATTTTCGCGATTGAATGTGATGGGATTTTTGAATCGGTGAGTGCCGAGTGATGCCGATTTTTGGTGAAAATTAGCTCTGGGGGCTGATAATTGAAATTGATAGACAAAGCGATAGATAGAGAAGGCATAGGGAATATGGAGCGATCCTATTGGCGAAGGAATCGACAGCCCAATTTTCACGATTGAATGTGATGGGATTTTTGAATCGGTGAGTGCCTTGTTTACCCATGTTTTAATCCTCCCCTTCTTCACTTATGAGTATTTCGTTCCAATTTTTCAGATAATTTTATTCGCGATTTCTCCGGAAGTTCCTGAAAATATCAAGGGAAAATATTGATATTTCTTCTCAGGAACGAAAATTTTATGAGAGGGAATTTGGCAACTCTCGAATGCTCATACGGCGTTTTTCCTTAGCACGGCAGTATAGCGATTCCGATCTTTTTATTACAGGAAAATGAAGACGCTCTCGGATTGGTCCAGGAGTTTTAGGCTTATCATGATGCCCTTAGAGTATCTGTGTCGGTAGACTGCCGTGATAGCGAAGAGAGCAGTAAGTGCAAAAATGAAGTTTTGAGAAAACGGGCTCAAGCGAAAGGCTTTTGACCGGAGAATTTTATTCAAAGAAGCCCCCGTGCTTTGTCAAATTGCCACTAATCGTCCGAAAGACTTCTAAAAATCGTTTGGATGATTAAAAATCGGCTGATTTTATATTTCAATTAAATAAAAAAGGTATTATTCATTCATATGCTAGGCTATTGTTAGGCAAGACAGCCGTAAGTGCTATCTTCTACATGCTTTCGTGGTTGCATTTTGGACACACAACAGAGCAATAAACCCATTTTCAGGTTAGATATTAGCAGAAGAGGGCGGCACTTAACTTGAAAGCACTGTTTTCTTTGACTCTCTGGAGGAATTTTGTCACTTACTGTCACTGCTGTCTTGCCTGAACTCTTTCTTTAAGCACTCTTTTAAAAAAAAATCTTATAACAGAATTCGCACGTTTTCTGAATTTTAAACTACAAAAACTGAAATTTCAGCTCAGGTTAAAGTCACAGCATAACACACCGAACACTTAAAGGACAAAACTTCCTCCTTCAAAAACCGTTGAAATGACTGTGAAACTTGGATACTTTCCGGACTTTCCGGAAATTCCGGACTTGTAGACATCCTGCCGAAAGACTCCTAAAAATCGTTTGGATGATTAAAAATCGACCGATTTTATTTCAATTTCATAAAAGGGGAATTATTCATTTCCATGTTAGGCTATAGTGTAAGGCAAGACAGCCTTTCAGTGCTATCCACTGCATGATTTTCGTGGTTGCGTTTTGGTCACACAAAAAACATATTTTCAGGTTAGAAATTGGCAGAACAGCGCGGCACTTTACTTGAAAGCACTGTTTTCATTGGCTCTCTGGAGGAATTTTGTCACTGCTGTCTTGCCTGAACTTAAGTCTTGTTTAGCGCGCTTGTTGCTTTCTCCAATGTCTCGTTTTCATGAAAATAAGATGCATTTTGCTGTTTTGGCTATTTCGGTGATTTCCTCTAAAAGAGATTAGACGAATTTTGAAGAAAACTCGATTTCGAAAATTTAACCCTTACTGCTCTCTTCGCTATCACGGTAGAGTTCTATAGAGCGAATTTCCGCCGTTGGATTTGCTTCACTTTATGCGGAACAATTATACCTTGAATCCAAAGAGGAAGTGGGCCGCGGTATACGCAAAAAAATAGTTGGAGTTGACGACAGAACCTTTTGTTCACTGGGCTCCTGCAATTTCTTTGTTACACTTACAGAATTTTCCTGTTGCGAGAACAGAACTGAATCAGTGAGAACGAAAACACACCAACTCGATGACTCCAAACTGCTCAATTTTCATTATGGACACTCAATTTTCATGAAGGTCATTGAAGTTAGCGCATTCATTCCAACTTGGATCTTTAAAGTGTCCTTAGGTACTTGTCTTATGGCAACAAAAATATTTTCCTTAGACTAACTTCTTCACCTACTGTGTAGTTTCGTGTAGAGTCCCTTTATACCCAGAGTTAAGACAACTCGATTATCAGCTGACTGTCAACCGGCCTTGGCTGGCCATGGAGGCCGAAACGAGTGCACCCAAACGAACGATATTGAGGGATAAGGATCAGGAATCCTGCGATGTCTGTCACACAAAAACAACAACATCAACAAAATTGATAGATTAAAAAGAAAATGAGACTGGTTTGTGAATAATTTCTTAATCTATTTTCATTTAGGACCGATGGAAATAACAATTTACTCTTGATAAACCACAATTAGGTAATATTTTCATTATTCTTGTTCACATTCGAGGTACCGCCATCTTGGTGCACTCGTTTCGGCCTCCATGAGCGAGAACCAATCAGAATTGGATTTTTTTTTAGGCCACTTTCAGCCCAACCAAAAGTGAGTTGTCTTAACTCTGGGTATAAAGGGACTCTAGTTTCGTGTGTGTCTCGATTATTTTCATTTTTCCGAGTTGGTGTGTTTTCGTTCTACATACATAAAGCCGCTTTTATAGCGCCGCCTCGCGCTCTGCGACGCCCAGTCGCAAAATCGCCGTTTTCGTTCTCACTGATTCAAATTCGGTCGAGAGCACTGAATAAGTGAATACTGTGTCCTCATAACGGAAACTTCCGTGACTGTTACAAATAAAGTACAGGAGCCCTGTGAGCAAAATTATTTTTTTTAGTGTAAGCAGGAAGGAACCACGCCACATCAGCTGTAAAGGTTGTAAAACGGTTGTGCGGATCGTGTGCAAATTTCAGTGAATTTCCTGCATGGTACGAAACAAGTCCCTTGGATTTTTCAAAGGAATCCGCACATACGATATCTTGTAAAAAACTTTAAATTGCCCACTTAAATTTGGCAATAGCTAATGTGACTTGGTTCCTTTCTGCTAATCGTGATCCAAACAAGACTTCGTGTTGAATAGGACGAGTGTGTTGAGTTCAGTAAATGTATTGACAGATTATACTAATTATCGTCTGTAAGCTCTCTTATACAACGGGTCACTATAAAATTTGGTTTCTTTATTTGGATTACACTTTGCAATAAGGAACAACTATCTCCGGCTCTTCCATAAGATGACCTTTCTGCATAGGGAAACCGATGGCATATATCGACGGTGAAACTACCAAACCACGTATCTCGTTTGCGGTGTTTAAAAATCTACGCTCGCATTTTATTTTTTTGAAGTAGACCAAATCAATATCATTCCTTGAAATTTTCACAGAATTTTCTCCGCACGAGGAGGAAAAATCACAGAAATTTTCAAGACAGGACGTCAAGTAGTTTTTCATTTAAAAAATAAAGTATGACAGGAAGTCTGCGACGTCGCAAACCGAGATACGTGGTTTGGTAGTTTCACCGTCGATATGTTGTTTCTGAGATGAGCCAGATAAATAATGGTTCCTTCTTGGAAAATGTGGTCCATTTAATACTACGGGTGAGAACGGGTTGAAGATACAAGAAGTTGAGTCATGAAATTCAGATATTTAATACGCGCGGTGAATGTATATTTTCGAGCCAGTGTTTTATTGGGTTTGTTCACGATACCTTATTCTTTGAAAAAGGAAAAGAATAAACAACCTACAAAGTACGATGTATGGTTGATTGTGAAAAGGCTGGCGCGCTAGCGGCTGGACCTAATCTACCGAACGCCTTCAAACAGAGAGAACGCAATATCGCATACTTCTCTATGCATTGCTGTCTGCTGGAGAAGCAAACGCATGCTTTTGATTTGACGATGGAAATTCAAAAACACGTGTTTAGATTGAGTACTTGACCGTCAAAAGAAAAATGGACCATGGAGGACTGAAGCAAATGTTTTGGAAAAAGAATTTTTGTAAAATTCAGTTGCAAGAGCAGATTTGGAAATCCTAGGGTGTGAACAGAGGCAGCTCCAGGTTAGCACAATGACATTTCTCAATTTGAAATCAAAGGAAATACTGAGCTGTTAGCTGATTTCCACTACTTAAAATGATATGAGAGCTCAGGTCATGCTATGATAAAACACAATGTACAAGATTTTTATATTTATACAAATTTTACCTTAACACGGTAAAAAATAACGGAGCAAACATTTAGGCTCATACTTTTTTCATATTTTCACCATGTAAGGTAAAATTTTTACATGTATAAACATCCTCTTGCACAATGTTTTTTTTATTGAAGTATGGGTTCAGTGCGCTTATCATTGCAATGAAAATCGGTCAATAGCTCGGTATTTGATTTGATTTGATTATGGGTGGCCAAAAACCGAATGATTCCTCCAGATTCTTGTCAAAGCACCTGGGCCCCTCGGAGAATTCATCACCATGAGTAAATGTTACCAACTTGCTGGATTTGCCGATTAGCGTTTTCATTTCATTCCGTGAATTTAGTTTCCTAAACATGGCAGATTATAATTTTGAAGTCATTCGTCGCAGATTAAACTTCAAATTACCATAACTTAGGTTTGATTTAACGTTTTTGGGAGCTCTTCATATTAAAACGGACGGATTTTACCAAAATCGGCCTAAATTGATGAAGTCAAACGATGCCTAATTATGTTTTATTTCTTACTATCACTACTTATAAATTAGTTTTTAAAAATAGAGTGACAATTCTCGCGGGAATAGAATACGCACTCAAACTCCTTGGCGTATTTGAACTCGGTTCTAATACCCGTTCGAGAGCGTAATATTATCAGGGACTGAAAACGCCTTCATTTTGAGCGTAGGCAACATCCGTTGCTTGTGCTCCTCAGTGCTCTCGACTCAATCAGCTATAAGATGTATACTAATAAATCGATACATTTCAGAGCTGTTGCAGCTACTGGACGAAGTTGTTCCCCTGGTAAAAATGGCAAGTGTTAGGTCAGTGAATTTTCCACTGAGGTCAGTGCAATTTGCTCTGAGGTCAGTTCAGTTTTCTCTGACGTAAGTGTTAAAGCACTTACCCAAGAAGTCAGCACTGAGGTAAGAGGCACTGACGTCGGGAGAAAGACTTACCCAAGTGCAGAGATGTCTCTGAGGTAAGCGGGACTGAGGTCAGGACTTGGTTCAGAGGGTAAGTCTCTGACATCAATCTTAATCGAACCGCACTCACTCCCAAAAAGTAGAGATGGCTCCCCCTTCCCCCACCCTATTTCATTTTCGTGGGGGAATATTTCCTCGGGACACGGGGACCACAAACTTTATCTTTCAGAGAGGCATATTTTGTAGAAGGTAGAGTCCCTTTATACCCAGAGTTACGACAACTCACTTTTGGTTGGGCCAGGATTGGGCTGAAAGTGGCCTAAAAAAAAATCCAATTCTGATTGGTTCTCGCTCATGGAGGCCGAAACTAGTGCACCAAGATGGCGGTACCTCGTATGTGAACAAGAATAATGAAAATATTACCTAATTGTGGTTTATCAAGAGTAAATTGTTATTGCCATCGGTCCAAAATGAAAATAGATTAAGAAATTATTCACAAACCAATCTCATTTTCTTTTTAATTGATCAATTTGTTGATGTTGTTTCTGTGTGACAGACATCGCAGGATTCCTGATCCTTATCCCCCAATATCGTTCGTTTGAGTGCACTAGTTTCGGCCTCCATGGCCAGCCAAGGTCGGCTGCCAGTCAGCTGATAATCGAGTTGTCGTTACTCTGGGTATAAAGGGACTCTAGTAGAAGGTGGAATTTTCTAAGAGGGAAGGAAAACTAGTTTAAGTAGCCACACTCTTGAATAATTTGTTTTACCCTCTTCGTTTAAGATGACACTTAAATAATTAAAACACAACAAAAAATGAGATCGATAAAAATATTATCACCGCTAAAATATGTAGTTAGATATATTTATTTGAGCATTATTATTTTTTTATAAAAAAAAAATAGTTTTAAATTTGGTTTTAATTTTTTTCAGTTTTAACTGTTTTTAAAATGTTTCAGTCTCAATTTTTTTTAAAATTTTCCTATTTTATTTTCAATTCTTTTCTAACTTTTTTACTCCTTTACTTTCAATTTTTGTATCTGCTAATTTATATTTTTTGTATAATTTCAACTTTCATTATTTTTTTTTGCATCATTAGCTTTAATTTTGAATTTTAGTGCGATCCATTTTTTTTTCAAAGAAACGTAACTTACAAAACTTCATTTACATGTTGATTGATTAAAAAAGAATAATAGAAAAATTAAGTATCGGATTCACATTCAAAGACAAAATCATAATTTGCTGGCAAAATTAGCCCAATGGGGGCCCTGAAATGGTAAAATTACGCCCCTAACACGTACACGCGCAGGTAGTGTAGTGGTTCAATCGCTAGGACGATCACCGAAGTTAAGTTACGTCGGGCGTAGTTAGTACTTAGATTGGAGACCGCATGGGAACGAGCGACATCCCCTGAAGATTGTGATACTTGCTTGGGATTGAAAACTCACAGCAGCCCTCCCTGATCGTCAAATAGTGACTTAACGTACCTGGCAGATCGGTAATTAACGAAATTTTTGCCTGTACAGTATTTCTGGGAGTTTCCACTCCGCTTACGTCTGAGACACTTAGGTCAGTGCCACTTACATCAGAGGCACTTGCCTTTGGAACAGACCTAACACTGAGGTAGCAGATCAGCGCCCGGCAGCACTGACATCAGTGCTTAGGTCTGTTCCAAAGGCAAGTGCTACTGATCTGAGCACTTGCCATTTTTACCAGGGTCGACAAGTAGGTATTTTTAAAAACAACAAATGCACGCTATTCGTTTCCTTGAGTTAAGATCGGAGAGACATCTCGAAAATTGTGTTTTGAAACAGGACCGCTGGGGAAAGGTGCTTAAGGTTTTTTTGGAAATGCTCTTGGTAATAAGGAAAAGATCGTTCAACAAAAGTAGGCAAAAAAATAGGAGACGAGTTTGCAAGTAACACAGAAGCTTCCGGGGGGGGGGGGGGGGGGTTAATTTTGTTTGATTTTTTTCTCTCTTCAAACGAGTAAAATTATTTTGATTGCAATATTAATAGCACGCAAAAGACTTTAAAATGCTAAATAAGGACGATATAAACAAAGTGGTCAAATCTGGGAATAAGAAACGGCGAAAACAAGAGGATTCATCCACAATACATGGAGCATTAGAATTTTCGGTGGTAGAAAGCGAGATTCAGTCCAGATAACAAAAGGAATATAAGTCTTTGTGCGGCTATGAAACACTTGTTCATCTGAACTGAGGAGGTTTATATGACCAAAAACATAGGGAACTCGAGTTCTTTCCGGATTGTATTTTGGCGGACTTTCCTACACCGAAAAAAAAGTGAAGTCAATTTAACATTCTGGATGTAAAAAAAAGTATGCGAGAACTCACAAAATGCTAAATTACCCGCTACGGCAGTTAGTTTTACATCTTGACGTTGCTAAAGTAACTTCTGTAGCAGTTAATTCAGCATTTTGTAGGTTCTCGCACACTTTTGTTACATCCAGAATGTTAAATAAACTTCACTTTTTTTTCAGTGTATTCATTTTTTAGATTTTTCCAATTTTGCAACTGCGTTGTGTAGTTTTTACGAAAGAGAAAACTACGGAGTAAACTCCGCAACATCACGGTCAAATACGTGATTATTCTGGCGATTTTGCGAAATCATTCATGATTACGAGTTATTCAACCCAATGTCGCGGAGAAAAACGAAATTTTTCCAACGGTTGATTAGACCCATTAAAGCTCACAGAATTTCAGCTTGAAATCGTGGAAAATACAAGATTTCCATATCGATTCGAGCGTAACATTTATACACGTCAATAACATTAGCGAGGCGAAAAGCTAAGATTCTTCTTCAACTTCATGCGATACCACATACTTACTCTGGAGTTCGAATAATTGCTCGCTTGGTTCCCGCTTGTTAAAGAGAGAAAATACGCGAATCTCATCTCAATGGAGCACTAAACAAGGTACGAATTTCAGCATTCTGATACATGTTTCTGAACCAAAATTTCACGTAAAACACGATGCGCACAACGAAAATTATCGAAATCAACTCTTTAAGAAGATATTTAATAATTCTTGGTGCGTGAATTGAAACCACCCGCTCATGAAAACTCAATGCTCTACGTGATTCACATCGCGCGCTAAACGTTATCATGAACGTCTCTGCGATATAAAAATCTTGCAATCTCAATCTTAACACTTTGGCTCAGCTATAGCAAATTACTTATGGTTTGAAAAACACATGGTGGGAAATGAACATTGCTCGATTGAGAGGCTCGCTGAAACCCCTGCAGTGCGCGATTTGGCTCACGTAGAGCTTTGAGTTTCTTGTGAGCGGGCAGTTAAAATTCCTCGTAACCAGTGTGAAATAAAAACGTCAATATCTTTGTTAGGAGTTGGCTTCAGTAATTTTCGTTGCGCGAATCGTGTTCTACGCGAAATTCTGGTGAAGAAACATGTATCAGAATGCTTAAATTCGTACCTTGTCTAGTGGTCCATTCCGCGTAAAAGAACGATCTTTCCAGTGGATTTGTTGAATCCTTAATACTTTTACGTTTTTCATCACGATATCGCGGAAAATGTGCGATTTTTACGGAAAATGAGGAACCGCGCGATGATAAGCGATATCGCAGCACACACGAGATTTTTCCGGCGGTTCGGTACTATCGTTAAAAATTACGAGTTATTTTTTTCAATAACTCGGAAAATACGCAAATTTTCCAGCGGTTGATAAAGATCACAAGTGATAACAAAATTTTCACATCAACACCGCGGAAAAATCACAGTATCGATTAAAGCAAAAAATTCATGAACGTCAGTAACATTCGAAAGGCGAGGAATCATGATTCTCCTTCAATTTCGCATGATACCACATACCAACTCTGGAGTTCAAATAGTTGCTCGCTTCCAGTCGGACTGTTAAAATGAGAGATATTTCGCGAATTTGTTAATATCAAGAGATGCACATACGCAATTTTTCATGCGAATTAGTGGAATCAATGAAAATTACGAGTAATGTACCCTTAATATCGCGGAAAATAAACCAGCTGTTGATAAATATCACAGAACAGACTGCAGTTCCCACTTCTGTACCATGGAAAAATCACAGCTTTTAAATCGATTCAAGCATACAATGCATTAACATCGGTAACTTTAGAAGGGCGAAGAACCATGATTCTCCTTCAATTCCGCGTGATACCACATACAAACTCTCGAGATCGAATAGTTGCTCGTCTCAATTTAGACTGCTGAACAGAGAGATATTAAAAATATGAGTAATTCACCGTTAATATCGCGGAAATACGCGAATTTTTCAGCGATTGATAAGGATCACAAAAGATAACACAATTTTCACATAAGTACCGCGAAAGAATCACGGCTTTTACATCGATTTAAACATGAAATTCATATACATTAGTAACTTTTATAGAAAGGCAAAAAGCCAAGATTCTCCTTCAATTTCACGTGATACCACAAACCAACTCTGGAGTTCGAATAGTTACTCGCTTCGATTCCGACTCTTAAAAATTGAGATTTTCCGCGAATTTCATAGCAATATCGAGAGAAGTACGCGTTATTTCCGTTGGATTCCTTACGTCCTTTGAAAAAGCTTTTCATCTGGGTATTGGGCGAAATTCTTTTTACCATGGCAATTTTGAAAAAAGAAAAAAGAAGAAAAAAAAGAAAGAAATTACATAATAATCAACGTGGTATCACGGAAAAAAACGCGTTAATTCTAGAGGTTTTATAAAATGATTGAAGATTACGCGTTATTTGCTTCGATATCGCGGCGTGTACGCAAATTTTACAGCGATTGATGAAGAACATTAAAAATCACAAAATTTTCGCTTCGATCGAGGAAAATATGCGAAATTAACATAGATGAGAGTATAATTTTCGTGAGCGTAGTGAATTCAGATAGAAGAAAAGCTATGAATCTCCTTCAATTTCGCGTGATACCACATACAATCGCATCTAAATCTTGACAGATGATACCTTGACCTGGCTGCAAATAAATGAATACACAGTGAAACTTAAACCTATTAGTGGAAGAATAAGTGACTCGACAGGTCTGCTTCAGATATTTTGACACACTTTACTCGAGAGACGAGGAGACATTCATGAATGCAGTAATAAGTGCAACAATGATTTACATACCTTGCGTCGGGGTTGCAGCTCACAGCACAGGTTTCTGGAAAAAATAAAAAAGTAAACTCGTTATTAAATGGAAGGATAAAAATCTAGAGGGAGGCTAGAGGAGGAATCTGTACTTTTTAAGGCAAATGGTCAATAATTCTATGATAAGAATCAAGAGGGAGGCTATAGAGAAGGAATCTGTACTTATTAAGGCAAATGGTCAATAATTCCATCTTACATTGATATGATATTCTAAGAATTTTATTGCTTTATGACCATGAAATATTCCCAATGGGCAGAAAAAAATCATTTGATCAAAATTCGTGATTGTTCACAACGTTTTTAGCACTTGGTAAACGTTGGCCTCAAAACTGATCCCTACTTCATCAAATATAGGTACTTCAAAATTAGCTGGGTTAGTTATCATCAACTCTTGCTTTTTTTCAAATTAATTTTTATTTTACAACTTGATCAACGATAGCAAAGTGGGACAATAATGGCGTCCCAATGACGATTTATTACTTTTATTCTTAGATTATTTTTCAGTTCGCTCCATGAAACTTAAAAAGTAGCTATAAATAATGAAGCCTTATGATCGCATCGTAATACAAGCGGAAATCAAAGTTGCTACTATGCGAACTCCGGAATAGGTATGTCATGTGGTATCACGCTAAAATGAAGGAAAATCTTAAGGCTCCACCGGTCACAAGTTATGAATGAGGACATTATGATCGCATCGTGATACGGCGGAAATCAAACGTGCAACAATGCGGACTCTGGAGTAGGTAGGTAATGTGGTATTACACTAAAATGAAGGGAAATCATAACGTTTCATCTTTCTGAAATTAGTGACTTCTGAGAATGGGGACATTAAAATCGCATTGTGATACAAGCAGAAATCAAGCATTCAACTATGCGTACTCCGGAGTAAGTATATGATGTGGTATCACGCTAAAATGAAGGAAAACTTTGAAGATTCACCTGTCACAAATGGATTGCATTTTGCAAAAAGGAACCAGGATCATTCCAATGTCGCTAAGATCTTCAAACTTTTCTCACCTTGCAAATATGAACAGATCATCTGAACAAATTTTATCTTAACTTCCAAAAAATTATGAATTTAAGACCTATGAATTTATGAATTAAAATTACCTTTGTAAAGACCGTTTTCATGATTCCAGTAAAATTTTTCAAAGAATGCAAGTCGCACAATCCTAGTATAATTTGTCTTATTAATGTCTTCTACAGGGTTATCCAAAAGTCACTGACCACCCCTGTAACTTTTTTCAAAATTGAGATAGAAGTTTGAAACTTTGGGAATGTTCCTCGGTCTAAAGTAGCAACTTTTTGGTCCCCCCAAAATTTTGGGAGGCGGCCCCCCTTAAGGGGGGCGAGGGCTAACTTTTTTTTTTCAAATGGCAACCCCCCCTTTGTGATACCTCATTCGAAAGATAATAAAAAAAGAAAATTTTTGGCGCAAACCGCAGGTCAAAATGTTCATTTTTGACAAAATGGCGGCCGGTCAAAGTTCAAAATGGCGGAAATTTGGCATCTCCGTTGTTTATTGACGGATTGGTGTAAAACTCGGAATCCTAGGGTTTTTCGAGATGAGAAAAACGATTCTGGCATTGGTTTTCCAGAAAAGTCAGTCCTTTTCAAAATGGCGGCGGTCAAAATGGCGGCCTCGAGCGGGAAGTGGATATTTAGGCTGCATATCGTTGGATTTGCATGTAACTTGGTATCTGGGGGTATTCCGGCACTAGAAGAACGAATCTTCCATTGGATATCTAAAATTTAGACAAATTCCAAAATGGCGGCGGAAAAATGGCGGGTAATTCAGTTTTACGGCTCTTCATACGATGGATTTGCATGAAATTCGATATCCTGGCGGTTTTTGGTTGGTTAAAAAGGAATCTTTCATTAGATTCTTGAAATATCAAATAATTTCATGCTAATCCATCGGTAAAGAGCCGTAAAACTGATTTACCGCCATTTTTCCGCCGCCATTTTAGGAATTTGTCTAAATTTTAGATATCCAATGGAAGATTCGTTCTTCTAGTGCCGGAATACCCCCAGATACCAAGTTACATGCAAATCCAACGATATGCAGCCTAAATATCCACTTCCCGCTCGAGGCCGCCATTTTGACCGCCGCCATTTTGAAAAGGACTGACTTTTCTGGAAAACCAATGCCAGAATCGTTTTTCTCATCTCGAAAAACCCTAGGATTCCGAGTTTTACACCAATCCGTCAATAAACAACGGAGATGCCAAATTTCCGCCATTTTGAACTTTGACCGGCCGCCATTTTGTCAAAAATGAACATTTTGACCTGCGGTTTGCGCCAAAAATTTTCTTTTTTTATTATCTTTCGAATGAGGTATCACAAAGGGGGGGTTGCCATTTGAAAAAAAAAAGTTAGCCCTCGCCCCCCTTAAGGGGGGCCGCCTCCCAAAATTTTGGGGGGACCAAAAAGTTGCTACTTTAGACCGAGGAACATTCCCAAAGTTTCAAACTTCTATCTCAATTTTGAAAAAAGTTACAGGGGTGGTCAGTGACTTTTGGATAACCCTGTAGAAGACATTAATAAGACAAATTATACTAGGATTGTGCGACTTGCATTCTTTGAAAAAGTTTACTGGAATCATGAAAACGGTCTTTACAAAGGTAATTTTAATTCATAAATTCATAGGTCTTAAATTCATAATTTTTGGAAGTTAAGATAAAATTTGTTCAGATGATCTGTTCATATTTGCAAGGTGAGAAAAGTTTGAAGATCTTAGCGACATTGGAATGATCCTGGTTCCTTTTTGCAAAATGCAATCCATTTGTGACAGGTGAATCTTCAAAGTTTTCCTTCATTTTAGCGTGATACCACATCATATACTTACTCCGGAGTACGCATAGTTGAATGCTTGATTTCTGCTTGTATCACAATGCGATTTTAATGTCCCCATTCTCAGAAGTCACTAATTTCAGAAAGATGAAACGTTATGATTTCCCTTCATTTTAGTTTAATACCACATTACCTACCTACTCCAGAGTCCGCATTGTTGCACGTTTGATTTCCGCCGTATCACGATGCGATCATAATGTCCTCATTCATAACTTGTGACCGGTGGAGCCTTAAGATTTTCCTTCATTTTAGCGTGATACCACATGACATACCTATTCCGGAGTTCGCATAGTAGCAACTTTGATTTCCGCTTGTATTACCATGCGATCATAAGGCTTCATTATTTATAGCTACTTTTTAAGTTTCATGGAGCGAACTGAAAAAATAATCTAAGAATAAAAGTAATAAATCGTCATTGGGACGCCATTATTGTCCCACTTTGCTGTCGTTGATCAAGTTGTCAACGAATCTTCCATTGGATATCTAAAATTTAGGACAAATTCCAAATGGCGGCGGAAAAATGGCGGTAAATCAGTTTTACGGCTCTTTAACCGATGGATTAGCATGAAATTATTTGATATTTCAAGAATCTAATGAAAGATTCCTTTTTAACCAACCAAAAACCGCCAGGATATCGAATTTCATGCAAATCCATCTATGAAGAGCCGTAAAACTAATTACCCGCCATTTTTCCGCCGCCATTTTGGAATTTGTCTAAATTTTAGATATCCAATGGAAGATTCGTTCTTCTAGTGCCGGAATACCCCCAGATACCAAGTTACATGCAAATCCAACGATATGCAGCCTAAATATCCACTTCCCGCTCGAGGCCGCCATTTTGACCGCCGCCATTTTGAAAAGGACTGACTTTTCTGGAAAAACCAATGCCAGAATCGTTTTTCTCATCTCGAAAACCCTAGGATTCCGAGTTTTACACCAATCCGTCAATAAACAACGGAGATGCCAAATTTCCGCCATTTTGAACTTTGACCGGCCGCCATTTTGTCAAAAATGAACATTTTGACCTGCGGTTTGCGCCAAAAATTTTCTTTTTTTATTATCTTTCGAATGAGGTATCACAAAGGGGGGGGTTGCCATTTGAAAAAAAAAAGTTAGCCCTCGCCCCCCTTAAGGGGGGCCCGGCCTCCCAAAATTTTGGGGGGACCAAAAAGTTGCTACTTTAGACCGAGGAACATTCCCAAAGTTTCAAACTTCTATCTCAATTTTGAAAAAAGTTACAGGGGTGGTCAGTGACTTTTGGATAACCCTGTATAATCAATATAATGTATCTAGATATTTAGTTAGCTAGCTTTAGGTCTAACCGCAACTGCTGGCACCTAATTAGTTGGAATTTAAATAAATTCTTTTAGTAGATTGCTCTAATTGTTTGTGCTCTAAATCCAAATGAGTGACGTCTTGTATGAACGAAGGCACTTTTAAATGGACCCCATTTTGCAGTAAGGAACCACTGTTCCTGGCTCATTTTGGAAAGAACACTGGATTGCATTTTGAAAAAAGGAACCACGAGCATTGCAATGTTGCTAAGATTGTGCAGCTTCTTTTGTCTTGGAAGAAAACCTTGATTATAATGAACAGTTTCTATTTTAATCGCTAAAAACTGTAAATTTAGGACGAAAATTACCACGTTTTCATATTTTTTCAGGGTTTCGATAGTTATATTGCGATGGATAAAGTTGCACAATCTCAGCAACATTGCAATGCTCTTGGTTCCTTTATGCAAAATGCAATCAATTTGTGCCACTGGTTTCCCCGTGTCGAAAGATGATTTTATGGAAGAACCAAAGATAGGAGTTCCTTATTGCAAAATATAATTCAAATTTTTAAAATTTCCATCCGAGAAAGTTAAGACCACGCTTGAAAATAATGACGTCTATGCGAATATCTTCAGAAAACTACCGAAATGCCGTGCTTTTAAGCCAGTTTTCTAGAATGAAAATCTGGAGCTCGGAGTTTCCACTGGTTTCAGTGGCGTGGCGTGAATTGCGATGTATCGACTGTTCTACCATTTAAACCTATGGTACAGAATCGATTATCAAGGTGTACCCTGTTTATCGATCATTTTTCATAGGTTTAAACGGCATAACAATCGATGCATGCAAAGCACGCCACGCCACTGACTGGTTTTGCCGAGGATAATTTTAGCGCTAATTGTTAAATTTTGATCCAGGAAAGTTAAAATGGCACAATACGTAATAAAGTAGATGCTAGTTGTAGTAAAACTAGGAAACTTAAATGTTTCCATGTAATCTTGAATTTTCACTAGTTTTCTCACGGACAGTTTCGGGCGTCTGAAATTTTGTAATTTCATCCAAGAAATATGAAAAAGGCGCAATATATCATGGAGTCGATAAGCGTGGTCGGAAGAGAACGAATAATTTGTACTCCCGATTTTCCCGGCTTAGGATCTGCAGCTCGGAATTTTCAGTAGTTTTTCTCTACCTTCTCCCTAGATTACATTCCCATTCCTTATAACTTTGAGACTTAGATTTTCCTTTCATATCGCGTGATACCACACCACATACCTACTGGGGAATCCGCATAATTGCACGCTTGATTTCCGCTCTTGTCACGATGTAAGCATAATGCCTGCATTCATAAAGTCGCTAATTTGAGACAGGCCAAACGCTATGATTTTCTTTCATTTGAGCGAGATACCGCATCATTTACCTAATCCGAAGTTCGCACAGTTGCACGCTTTATACCCGCTTACATCACGATGCGAACGTAATGCCATCATTCAAAGACGCCACTAATTTCAGACGGGTAGAGTGTCAAGATTTTCCTTCATTTTAACGTGATACCATATCACATACCTATTCCGGAGTCTGCAACTTGCAAAAACAAAATGGCATAACGCTCTCTGCGACCCCACCCCCCTCACCTACTAGGTGGATAACGAGCTTCGGGTGATGTCATGAGCCGAACAAGTTTCCCAAACTTTGATTTGTTCGCAAAAAGAAATCCTTAACACGTTGTTGGCCATCCATCTACTTCGTAGGTCAACAGTTGCATGTTTAAATCCCGAAAGTAAAAGCTTCCACCATTGCCAAGATACCAATGCCTTGTCTCTATTTGTGAGTGTACACCAAGCTTGGAGGTTCACACCGTCCGGTGGCAAGGCGTGCTTTGCGATATACCGATGGATCTGCTATTTAAACCTATGGAACAGGGTCGACAATCAGGGTGTTTGCATCGAACACCTTAAGGTGATTCGATGGAGGGCCATTTTTGTGTCAGAGTGACGTGCGATGTATCGCATCGCTTTGTTCCATAATTTCAGCTACTTGTCATTTTTTTCGAATTTTGAGATCGCACTTCTGTTGTCATGAGACTTAAGAACTTATGTACCAAATTTGACAAAGAAATTCAACGTAATAAAGGCCTGGTTTTTTTAGAGAGAAAATATCGCATTCGACACTGATATCGAAACTGCACTCGAATGCTACATTTTTCCTCTAAAAAAACCACGCCTTTAATACGTTGAATTTCTTTGTCAAATTTGGTACATGAGTTCTTAAGTCTCATGACAACAGAAGTGCGTTCTCAAAATTCGAAAAAAATGACAAGTAGCTGGAATTATGGAACAAGTCGATGCGATATATCGCAAGTCGCTCTGACACCAAAAATGGCCTCCATCGAATCACCTTAGCAATTGATTCTTTACCATAACTTCAAATGGCGACACATCGATAATTATCGATTATAATCGACCATTCAGGCCTCGCCACTGACACCGTCTCCGTCTGGCTTCCACCCGCGATCCAAGAATCGGGACATCAAGCAAATTCTGCACGCCTGCACTGCCGCGCTAAGGAAAAACGCCGTATGAATATTCGAATGTTGCCAAATTTCCTTTCGGGAAATATTTATTGTAAAAGAAAGTTATGATGATGTTTCCTTGAAATTTGCAGACTATTTAAATCAAATTACGAGGACAATTCTCTGGAAAATCAGAAGAAAAATATTAATGAATTTGCCCGAAAATTTCTGATTCATCAAAGGAAATTTGGCAACGGCTAAAGGTCCATACGACGTTTTATCTTGGCATGGCAGCGCGTGGGCTCAATGGATGAAATTTAAACACAAGAATGAAAAAAACTATGAGATACGCACCAGATAAGTGTTATCCAATTGCCCGACGCCAAGCTGAAAGCACTCACAACGCCACCACTGAAAACGCACTGCGCACTAAAAGATTAGCCACGAAAAGGTTACACTGGGACAGAGACTATGTTTTTTAAAATAAATTGTTGGGTCCGCCCCATTACAGGAAAGGAATCATACGAAAAAAAATTTCTTAGCTTACTTAAATTCTGCCCAAATGAGGTGTGTACATGTTACAACGTAATTTGTAAAGATAAAATACAAAAAAATCGAAGATGATAATGCTAATGGTGAGGGGGTACCTTGAAATAAAAAATAAAATCAAAAGCCATTTTTCCTGTGGATAGTCAAGAAACAAAAAAAGACAACAAAAGACAAAAAAAAATTAATCATAATGGCGTGTCTCCTTCCATTGTAGTAAGTCCAGTTTTGTAGAGGATGCAATATTTTTCAATAATTATTTTTGTTCAATTGATTTGGTTGCTTGAAGGCCTAAAAAAGTAATATTCGCATTGTTTTCATGCACATGATGACACAACATCATTAATGAACGTGGAACTACAATTGGACCACATTTTGAAATTTAGAACTATAAATTCTAGCCCGGTTTAAAAACAACGTATGTGCCATTAGTTTCCTTATGTACATAAGTGTTTTTTCCAGAAGAGCCAGAATTTATAGTTCCAAATTGCAAAATGCAGTCCAAATATGGTTGGAATTGCATCAATACTAATTCATCGTTTGGCTTGAGAATAGTCTGTAAGGTGTGGTGTTTTCCTTCAATGACAAATTCGAGTTCGTCATACTTGGGTCAAGTTTTTGAATATGAAAATCCCTGACTTTTCAATACCTTTTCGATGAGATTTTGACTCAATTTCTCATAAAATCGCTTTATACAAAGAAAAATAAAAAAAAAAAAAAAAAAAAAAAAAAAAAAATAATACTGGCGCGAGTTGTCGAAAGAATAAAACGAAAATTCGATGACTTCAGGGCAGAAGTTTTGGCTCATGTCCACAGAATATGTGAATGCGGAAGAAAATAATGACAGAAAATAATTTTTGACTGGAAGATGAATTCCAAGGTTCCGCAACAAAAATTCCTGACGTTTACAAGGTTGGGCACACTCTCCCGACTTCGTTCATCATAATCAGGGCTGCCGACACCTTTAATCACGTTTTGCAAATTTATTTCATTTACCCGCTACTCACAGTTCTCAATTTTTCTCGCTTGTTACTCACTTTTCTCGTTTACTCTTTCTCCTGTTTCCGATACTCACTATTCTCAATTTTTCTCGCTTGACTCTTACTCACGTTTTCTCGATTTTAATCACTTGTCTACCGTCTACTGTTCTCGATTTACTCTTTCCTCGTCGTTTCTCGATTTTAATCACTAGTATACTCACCGTCCTTGATTTTACCGACTCTTTGCTAATCATTTCTCGATTTAACTCACTGGTTACTCACAGTTTCTTGATTTTACTCACTCTTGACTCGCCGTTCATGATTTTACTCAAAAATTACTCCTACAAATCTCGCTGTTTTCGATTTTACTCATATTTACTTACTGTTCTCGGCTTACTCTTTGCTCACCGTTTCTTGATTTCACTAACTCTTTATTCACCATTTCTCCATTTTACTAACTAGATGCTCACCGTTTCTCGATTTTAATCACTAGTATCTCACCGTCCTTGATTTTACTGACTCTCTGCTAAACATTTCTTGATTTTATTTACTGGTTACTCACAGTTTCTTGAATTTACTTACTCTTGACTCGCCGTTCTCAATTTTACTCACTCTTGACTCATCGTTCTCAATTTTACTCACTCTTGACTCATCGTTCTCAATTTTACTCACTCTTGACTCACCGGTCATAATTTTACTCACTTATTACTCATAAAAATCTCGCCAAACATGAACTAATTGGGGATCATTTATCCCATTTCATTGATCGCTTCAATTCTTTTCGAGACACTACAAGAAATTTACTCACGGACAGTCAGATTACCCGCGAATTACTCATTCTACTCACGTTTTACTCACTGATGCTCAAAAATAACTCACAGTGAGAGTTACTCAAGAATCGGCAGCCCTGATGATCTTTAACAAAACGACGTATTCTAAAACTTTAAAAGAAAAAGGGAAAAAAGGGGCGAATGATTTAAGTGTTGCAATAGCAGCTTCATCTATGTTTTAACTGAATTGGATGGCAAAAAGTTGCTCCAACCTAACTCACATTTATCAGTGGCGTGGCATGAATTGCGATGTATCGATTGTTATGCCATTTAAACCTATGGAAAAGGATCGATAAACAGGGTGCTCGCAGCGACCAACTTAATAATCGATTCTTTACCATAGGTTTAAATGGCAGAATAATCGATACATCGCAATTCACGGCCTAGTTTCACTCCCTCTTTTACGATTCGTCTCTGATGGCGGATTTGCCTGGTGCCTACTTTCTGTCGGGACCCTCGTGGAAAATAACACGGGGTTCATTTTCATCGAAAATATCTCGAAAACGAGGGAGAATTTATGCGTCGGAGATTTCGGAAATCAATTCTTCAGATTTTTCTGTGGAGATTGATGACTAATACATGTCACTTTTTTCTGAAAAAAAACACCAAACAATTCGAGCTGGAATTTATTTTTTCAACTTAATATATGATAACTTTAAAAACTTAGAAATTAAAGAAAAAATACGATACTTACATGATGAATAAGATCATGAGTGAGTGAAGGCGAGAGATAAACCTCTCATGCCCTGACAGACCACTAAGCTCACACTGGAAAAAAAAACACATTGGATCTAGAGTCCAGACTCTTAAAAAAATCGACAAGAAAAAGGACTCTTGATTCAATCAGATTTAAGCTTAAATCAAGAACCAAGCCTCTTAATTTGAGCGGATTTCCTCTTGATTTAAGCTTAAATCTGATTGAATCAAGAGTCCATTTTTTTGTCAATGTTTTCAAGAGTCTGGACTCTAGATCCAATGTGTTTTTTTTCCAGTGCATGCATCCCACCTAACCATATCAGTCAATCAGTCACTCAGTCAATCAGTCACTCAGTCAATCAGTCACTCAATCAATCAGTCACTCAGTCAATCAGTCACTCAATCAATCAGTCACTCAGTCAATCAGTCACTCAAGTCAATCAGTCACTCAGTCAATCAGTCACTCAGTCACTCAGTCGCTCAGTCAATCAGTCGCTCAGTAATCAGTCACTCAGTAAGCAGTCAATCGTCACTCAGTCGGCCACGGTAAGAAAACAAGGAGGGGAAGGAGAGGAAGGAGAGGAAGGAAGGAAAGAAAGAAAGAAAGAAGAGGCTGGTAACCATGCCCAGCTGGGCATCGGGAGCCAATCCCAAGGTCACCGACCAAGGGTACAAAGGGCACCTCCACGGTGCCCGCAACCATCCACCGGGGCAGACGTGCGGCCGGGGCGGTGTCCGCAGGTCGCTCCTCTAGCGCCTCCAGACGGTGACGTCCGCCGACCGGGAAGACGACCGCGCGCCGGGCGCCCCGACGAGTGCTCGGTCGGACGACAGAGCCCCCAACTCAACTTCACTTCCAGACCAAGGCAAAAGACCTCAGCCTGAAAGTGAAGCTGATACGGAGGCACTGTCATCACGGTAGAGCAGTCGTTGAAGCGTCCAGCGGGTGTCCACCCGCTCGTCGGACGTATACGACATTCGCCGACCGGGCGGACGACCGCGCGCCGGGCGCCCCGACGAGTGCTCGGTCGGACGACAGAGCCTCCAACTCAACTTCACTTCCAGACCAAGGCAAAAGACCTCAGCCTGAAAGTGAAGCTGATACGGAGGCACTGTCGTCACGGTAGAGCAGTCGACGGAGCGTCCAGCGGGTGTCCACCCGATCGTCGGACGTCGGACCGTGGGAGGCACTATGACCGGAACTGACGGCGGTCGTCGTCGTTGTGCGTCACGGCCGTGAGATGCACGTCGCGGCTGATACGGAACTCCCGGGACCTCTTTAAGGTGATTCGTCAAGCTCAAGTGACGTGATCGAACCGGCATGCGATATATCGCATCTTTCAGGTCAAAAATCTCGGCAGATTTTGAATTTTCAGCAAAAAAAAGGACTATAGCCCCTGCGCATGAACCTAGAGAATCATTCTAAACCCAAAAATCGGCAAAATTCAGAGAAATGAAAGCAGAATAGTGTTTTGAAAAAACCTCGCATTCGATACAGAATAGCTGTATCGAATGCGAGGTTTTTTTCCAAACACTATTCTGCTTTCATTTCTCTGAATTTTTCCAATTTTTGGGTTCAGAATGATTCTTTAAGGTCATGCGCAGGGGCTATCGTCCTTTTCTTTTGCTGAAAATTCAAAATCTGCCGAGATTTTTGACCTAAAAGATGCGATATATCGCATGCCGGTTCGACCACGTTACTTGAGCTTGACGAATCACCTTGAGCTCGGGTCAAACTCACAGCGTGGAGCCCGGTTTCCACAATCAAATTAAGCCCATCAAAATGAGTCATCAAAGTGACTGTTGAGTGTTGCCGATCAAAATTAAGAAGCCGCTCTACTTTATGATCAAGACAAATCGGGAATAGAGTATCCAATAACTGTCTTTGGATACTCAGTTCTCGATTCATGATGATCAGAAAGGAGAGGGGCTTCTTAATTTTGATCGGCAACACTCAACAATCACATCGATGACTCATTTTGATGGGCTCAATTTGATCGTGGAACCCGGGCTCCACGCTGTGAGTTTGACCCGAGCACGAAAGCTGATTACACATGTTCCGAATGGGGACCGACACGGCTCCCATCCGGGACGTGTGTAATCAGCCCTCTTAAGGTGATTCGATGGACGCCATATTTTGTGTCAGAACGGCATGCGATATATCGCATCAATTGGTTCCATTTTTTCAGCTATTCGTCCTGTTTCTCCAATTTTGAGATAGCAATTCTGTTGTCAGGAGACTAAAGCACTCACTTACCAATTTTAACAAAGAAATTCATCGTAATAAAGGCGTGGTTTTTGTAGAGAGAAAACATCCCATTCGGAATGCTATATTTTCTCTCTAAAAAAACCACGCCTTTATTGCGATGAATTTCTTTGTTAAAATTGGTAAGTGAGTGCTTAAGTCTCCTGACAACAGAATTGCGATCTCAAAATTGGAGAAAAATGACGAGTAGCTGAAAAAATGGAACCAATTGATGCGATATGTCGCATGCCGTTCTGACACAAAGTACGGCGTCCATCGAATCACCTTAACCTCTGCACCCTCCCTCTAAAAGGCACTTACCCTCGAAATGTTCTTCAAGTTGAACCTCGAGTGCTTTTAACTTTTACTTTGATTCCAAATTACTCAAAAATTAACTTTTAATTATGCCTTAGCTCTTCAGTATTTAAATTGCACAGATGTAAGTAGATACGGGTACTAAGGCACCTCTTTAAAATAAGTAATAAGCTACTACTACTACTATTACTACTAATACTACATAACATGTTTATGGGCGGAGAGATAAAGTCAGTAGTGATGTCTTACGTCGCAGTGTCAAGCATGGAAATTTGCCTTAAGTCAGTCAAATGTTTATTTTCCTTCTTTTTATTCTGTTTCTGTGCGAAGAGGTGCGCATGGAAAGTGCACAATTCTGTCAGATGCATTAACTTAGGAAATCACTTAAAATCTGTTGATTAGAAAAAAAAACAAGGGAGAAAAAAACAGAAATTTTTTAAGATACGATGACTACTTGCGAAAATTGTTATTCGGTTTTTTGACATTATACATTTTCCCCAAGGATCGGGGAGTCAGCCTGATGCCCCAACCCCCAACCTGGAGGACCAGGGTTTGATTTCGGAGTTACCTCTCCTAGGCAGGTTGCTTCCACCACAGCTAAGAGTCCTGTCTACCCACCCCCTTTGAGGCAGGGGCTACCAGCTGGGGTCCGCAGGATTGCTAAACCTGTGACAGTACAGTCCCCCATACGGCCTACTTGCGAAAATTAAGTTAGAAATTTAAATAAATGCAAATGCTGATAATCTGAAAACGCTCGCTCAGACAGCTCGAGCAAAAATTTACGTTAATATTTCATCGGGAGCTTCAATTATCATTGCATCGATTTTACAAATCAATATACTAACATTTCTGAACGATTTATTCTCTAGAGTTACAGCTCATGGGGGTAGACGCATAAATACGATTCGTACAGAAAACTATGATAAAAATAAAACCGATATATTCGATAGGAGATCGGCATAATAGCTACTTGAACTTTCGAGACGACATGAGGTATCAATAGTAGCACGGAGGAGGGGAACAATATTATCTGCACAATTGGGAGGAAAATATTCATAAATTCACCAGAAAATTTGCGTTTAATGAAAAGAAATTTGGCAACGCCTGATGGTTCATACGGCGTTTTTCCTTAGCACGGCAGTATGCTTGTTTTATTCCCTCCGATAAAATATTAATTTTTGAGAAAAAGGATTAATATTATGCGCCGAGAGTGTTTGGAAACCCCCCCCCTCTCTCTCTTTCTCTCTCTCTCTCTTTACATCAGTAAGTTTGAACTATAAACCCCTTCTCATGAAAAATATCTGGCTACTCCACCGGGTATAATAAAAACTACGACACAGAACTCAAGTGGGTTTTTAAAAAAAACTCTGCAATGGAGCTACAGAAAAAAGGTAATTTTTTTATTATTTTGGTTACTGATCTGCTGCAGAAATGCGAAAAGACATAAGAGGACAAGAAAAAAAGGCAATGTAAGGGCGCGAAAGGTGAAAAATTGCTAACATGACTTCACGCACGACCAAATGACCGAAAAAAAGAGGGGGAAAAAATTTAAAAAACGACACCTCCTGATCATCAGAAAGCGCAACCACTAGCGATTTTCTTAGGCACCTAGAGAAGCAGCGCCTCCTTTGATAGAGAAAAAATTAACAAATTAAATCTATAAAAGGGCGCGAAAATACGGTAAAATGTCATGAAATAATGTTGTATACTTAACAACTGAATGGTGAAGGTCATCCTACCACCGCATATTTTTGACGAAAAATTCCCTCGGTTCCAAAATCAAATAGCAGCTCTCTTCACAAAACTACTGAGAGATGAGACTTCTCGAGAACGAAAGTTTTTCCTTTTGGACGACATTCGAAGAAAGGAAGACAAAGACTCGGAGAAAGTACAATTATTGCTTTAACTGGAAGAAAAAGTTGGGTTTTTGCATTTTAAACGAAGCTCAGGGCTCAATGACATAAAAAAGTTTTGATTTCTGGGTCCTAAGTTGTTAGGGTATAGAGATGGATGTTTCATTTTAAAAATACACACTGGAAAAAAACACATTGGATCTAGATTCCAGACTCTTGAAAACATTGACAAGAAAAAGGACTCTTGAATCAATCAGATTTAAGCTCGAATCAAAAGAAAATCCGCTCAAATTGAGAGGCTTGGTTCTTGATTTAAGCTTAAATCTCATTGAATCAAGATTATTTTTTCTTGTCGATGTTTTTAAGAGTCTGGACTCTAGATCCAATGTGTTTTTTTCCAGTGTACAGCACTCCAATGTCTACCAGGATCCAAACTCAACAAGAGAAGTTATGCAGGACGAGCCATAATAAATCCGTGCGCAATAAAAAAATACCGTTTCAAATCGGTGTAGAAGTAAATGACGTAAACAAAAAAAGATCGCGCAGGTTCAATCATTAATCGTGGATGTAACCGATAATTTGAAGGCGTTCAATTGAAGAGCTCTTGAGAACACTGCTAATTTCATACTGTACACAAAGCTTCCCGGTTTGCAAGACTCCTTCCAATTTAGAGGTAATCTTTCGGGCACTTTCTATCCTACCATTAAAAGTTCAAGTACCCTCACCGACTGTTTCGTCTCTGCCCGCACTCAGTGCGGCGATTTCGGCCAGGCAATGAGGGCAATAATCGCAATTAAAAGGGAACAGTTTTTTTTTTTTTTTTTTTTTTTTTTTTTTTTTTTTGCATACTTCACAAGATAATGAGAAACAAAAATAAGCAGTTTCCGCAAGAGCCGATTCAATGATTATGCATTAGTCAAAACTACTCGGACTTCCAACACATTTTGTTCAAAGTCTTGTATTTGTTAACGCTGACATTGCTAGTTTCGACCGCCTACGTGTCTCAGACGCCACAATCTTCAGGGAGGGTGTTTCGATGTGCCTCGTATGCGAACTTAGTTTGAAAGAAAAGTCCTATTCTGGTCTAATTTATTTGATGGTTTATGCCCTAAATCCTAATGATATTTACTTGCCTAATTACAATATCAAACGCTAAGACTGTGGCCCAAATACTGTAACAGAATGGTAGAAAAGAGCTGGGCCACACTATTCTACGGGGAAATCAAGATCAATTAGATATAAAACCTTAAACACCTACCTATCAATGTTTTTATCAGGCAGGTACTTTATTCATTAAAATTCAGAGTTAAAAAAATTCAAAATTGCTTGAATTGATTGCAAAATTGATTTCAAAATCGCATTTTGATGTTATTATTTTACTACTATTAATTGGACTAAATTTTGCAATTTGGAACTATAAATTCTAGCCCGGTTTAAAAACAACGTATAAGCCATTAGATTCCCTATGCACATAAGTGTTTTTCCATAAGAGCCAGAATTTATAGTTCCAAATTGTAAAATGCAGTGTAATTGATTATCAGAAAAGTTAAGCTGTTTCAACTAACCAAATAAAGTTGTTGGAAAATACCAAAAAAAATTGGCTTATATTGGTAGGTACTTCGGGTATTTCAAGGCATCTGCCTGAGCTGAGAACTTTCCCACCTCAAACTTGCACTGATACTAATACTCGATTGAGTTTATTTGGTGACTTGAGAGGTTTTTTTTTACCTTAATTTCCCCCTAGAATTGTACCTCACCTAATTACTCTCACTGACTGTTTCGTCTCTGCCCGCACACAGTGCGGCGATTTCGGCCCGCCAATGAGAGTAACACCTGAACTTACACATTACATCTTCTTAAACACGACAATTCGTATCGTTTTACACCAGTCATTTTTCAATAAAAAAACGCACGAGGTAGCATCACAGACACGCCGAGAGTCTCCCTATAGGGTAAATAATGCAATGGAGAAACGTGAATTATCGACTACCGACATTCTTCCATTAAAAGCTATGGCGAAGAATCGATTCTTAAGGTGTTCCTTACGACCACCGTTATAATCGATTCTTTTCCATAAGCTTAAATGTAAACTGAAAAGCGAGGTTTTTGGAATATCGAAAAGTAGAGGTACGGATGAGAGGAAGAAAAACCGATGTGTTGGCAACTTTGGTGATGATGAATTGCTCAACAGTAATCATTAATTTGCATGCACTTAACTTAACAAATTGTACTTATAGCATTTAGCAGTAGTCAAATGTGTGACCTTACTGTAGTTCTCTACTGCTTTACAGGTGCTAACATACAATTGCAGATTAGAGCCGACAGACCAGGTTTAAATTTTTTTTAAAAAATAAAATATAAATTGACTTTTTTTAAATTGTGTATTCTTCTATTGTTAACGTTAAATATCAAGTAACAGAAAATATTCAAGTTATTTCTCGAAATTTCTAAACGACAGAAATATCAAACTGATTTTGGTAGACGCTCGAGTGGTTAAGATAGTAAGTTGGAATTTTTAGCCAACGTGCGTTAAAAATCAGCATAAAGCTGAAACTCTCAATACAGAGGGAAAAAGCTCATACGTGTACAATTTTCCCTCAAAGAGATTTGCTGTTTGGTTTTTCTGAACGGTCGTAACTAGTGTTGCACCAAACGGCGTACCTCTTTGAGGGGAAATTGTGCTCACATGAGTTTTTTCCCTCTGTATTAAGATTATCAGCTTCATGTGGATTTTTAATGCACGATGGCTAAAAAATTCCAACTTACCGACAGAAATATGCACACGGTCTTTCGGCTCTTGGATGCAGACTACATTGAAACACTTAAAACGAATGACATAGAGTCTATCTTTCTTATCCCTATTTATCATTATTTATCATTATTTTTCAATTTTTTTCTTTTTTTCATTTTTTTTCTTTCATTTAGGTATTTTCCTCATCTTTCACTGGTAAAAAAAATATCTTGGACCAATGCCGCGGTGCATTGACTTAAGAGTGCAGTTTCTTGTCGCCGGATTTACTTAAGAGTCTTGAACTCTTGTTTCAAGCGGATTTTGCATTGATTCAACATAAAATCCGCTTGAAACAAGAGTCCAGACCTCTTAAATCCGGCGACAAGAAACTGCACTCTTGAACCAAGAGGTTTTTTTTACGAGTGTTGGTTGTTTTTTTGTTTGTTTTTTTGTTTTTTTTGTTTTGTTTTTTGTTTTGGTTTTTTTTTGTTTTTTTTTGTTTTTTTTGTTTTATTGTTTTGTTTTTTTTTGTTTTTGTTTTTTTTGTTTTTTTTGTGTTTTTTTGTGTTTTTTTTCGTTTTTTTTTGTTTTTTTTGTTGTTTTGTTGTTGTTTTGTTTTTTTTTTGTTTTTTTGTTTTTTTTTTTTATCAGTTTTCACACAATAAGCATATACAATAGTAATAAAATCAGAATGAAACTTCCGCATCGTGAATAAGCTCGAAAGTGATTCAACGTTCTAATTTGCCATTACGGCATCGGCGAATGACTTTCGTGCAAATATACGATACGGAAGCTTTTAACAATGCATTTCCACACAGTTCTTGGGCGATTTATTAGATGAAAGGAATTCGCTGTGGCAAATTCACTTCACTTCTTGGGTTCCACGCCGTTTCATCCATCTGCAAAAACTATCCATCCGTATCTTCCTGCATTCGTAACCATTCTCCTCTCCTTCTCTCATCTCGAGTGTACCACTCGGGTGTTTTTCTTGAACCATCGTTGGAAAAAAGCCGCAGTCCTGTTCGTAGATAACTGGAGCATTTGAGTAAAAGGTGCTTTTGAAAGAAGTAAATCCTTGCGGGCTCCAAAGGCTCTTCAGTCCGCCGAATCCATCGACGAATTCCTTAACTTTCTTTGTCAGCATGGCATTTGATACGTTCGTCGAATCGGTGCCTCTGCAGCGAATATTTTTCATGTAAAGCGCCCATGATGACATGTTGTCCACGGCGAAGAGCGTCGGCCTTGCTCGAATGACGAATAAAAGGTCCACGGAAGTTGACAAGGATTGGTGGGTGCTTCTTTCAAGCGACAATTTTTGAATTTTTGAAATTTTTGACAAAAGTCTATGAGCTTATTATATTTGTCTTGAAAAATAAGCCACTCGCCTTGATTTTCATTCATGGTGCTGTGTTGATTTTATCGACGGTCCATGCAAGTCTGTGAGCTTATTATATTTGTCTTAAAAAACAAGCCACTCGCCGTGATTTTCATTCATTGTGCTACGTTGATTTTATCAACGGTCCATGCATCGTCGTCATGCCACGTCTGTGATATTTTCGAACTTCAAATCCCAACGAAAGTTGAACGAGACATAGCAAACAAATTTGAATTTACGTTTTTCAACTCAGGTCGGTGAGCAGTCTGAAAGGCCAAATTTCATCCGATTTTGATGTGGTCAGGTCGAACTGTGCCAATTTTCAGTCTGATTTGGCATTTTGGCAACAAGGCGCGGCCGCAACTTTTGGCTTGCCAGTTAAAAACAGGAAGAGGCCACAATTCGAAATCAGCTTGCCTGTTGACAGGGAGAGGCTGCTTCAATTAAGGGACCAGCATGCCTGTCAAAAGGGAGAGGCTGACTTGACACACGATGTCCATGAGATTTTCCGCATCTAGAAATCGCCAAGAGAAAAGCAAGTAGAATCATGTCCATGAGGTCTCAATTCCAAATCAGCTTGCCTGTTGACAGGGAGAGGCTGCTTCAATTAAGGGACCAGCATGCCTGTCAACAGGGAGAGGCTGGTTTGAATGTTGGTGGATGCATTCTTCCGAACGATGAAATGGCGGCATCGATGAAACTGTGGCGTCAGAGAGATTTTTGACCAAAGTCGGCGTGCCGATGTCAATTCCAGGAGAAAACATTCAATTTGCCGTGCTGTATTGATTTTATTAACTGTCCGTGAGTCACTAGTCGTTGCTACATCCCAGGCGGCTAAAACCTTCGGCCTAGAATTCTGCCGACAAGAACTTTCGTGGAAAAGTTGTATTTTTCAGGGCACAGAGTTGAAAAGTGCGAAATTTCAGCTTTCAAATTGACGGACGCAGGGCGGTGATCCGACCGCACATTCCCAGATTTCCGGTCACAGACGTTATTATCGTTGCACCCATCGTTGCATCTATCGTTGCATCCATCGTTGCATCCATCGTTGCACCCATCGTTGCACTCCATCGTTGCAGACATCGGCGAAGGAAGTAAAACATGCGTAATGCACTCTTGCAACTTTTGATAGCGGCTCGAGTATAATCGGGCATCGGGAACAAAATCTCTGCGGTGTAGATGGCTCAGCGAATACTGAGAACTAACGTATCAGAGATAACGACTGAGGTCTCCAGACTTGAGTGCCTCAAAAAATGCACCATCAGCGATTTGATGGAAACAGGAACATTCTCGAGATTAAATCCACGACTTGTCCTGGTTTCGAATGTCGACACTCTGTGGATTCTGTGATTTTGAGCAGGCTCCTAAAACAGCGACGAAGTTGAGTCACCGTGGGCAGTTCGGAGCGCCGGCAATATCATGCGATCACTTCAAATCGTTTCACCAACGAGGTTAAGTCAGCATACTCAACATGGACCGTTTAGAGCGCCTTCAAAAACGTGTGAATACTTCAAACATTGCATCATTAAACGCAAAGACGCGCCGATTGCTTACATAGCGCTTGCCGTCGAATAACGCCGTTTCCGGCGATGATGTGCTATCTCGGCAGGATATTTTCACCGGTTTGTGAATTTTTCGCCAATTCAATGATTTTGATCGACAATTTTGCTTTGACTTGAATAGAATTTCCATTGATTCTGAGGGGAAATTCAGACAACCGGAAATCAAAATATACCCTTGGAATTTTCACATGAATTTTGAATAAAATGTATTTCGTGAGTGTAAGAACGAATCTGATCCTATGGCCATTGTCCCTCCTCCAAGTTGGACATCGGAAAAAATATTCTTCAGGGTACGTTCGTTGACGTTTTTCATGCATTTTTTCATTCGACTACCAAGTTTTGGGCGAAATCGATGTGGCAACAATTCAACAGGACTTGGTCGTGGGCATAACTATACGATTCCGGTTGCTGCTTCGGCTTCTAAGTAGAGCTTAAAAAAGGATTAAAAAAATCATGATGCGGCATGGGGTGACGAGACTCATTTCCGCTTTGAGAAAAATCGTTGAGCATTATTGCTGTGCGAGGAGAAAGAAATCGTGCAAAATTACGAATTCAAAACGTCGAGGAAAATTTCAATCGAATCAGGAGAGAGCACAGCAACACACCAAAATGTAATTAGATCCAGTTGCTTCGTCTGGGTGTAAAAATTCGACGAATGGTTGAGACGAAATCCGGTTGAAACTCCCGAAGCATACGTGAGATGAGAAAAAGGGCTGGAAACGTTGCGGCGATGAGGATGTTTGGCATGGAACCCAGAGACCAGGAAAAATAATGGCTCTTATCTATACACAATGTACAACATTGAAGAATTAAGTAAAGCAGCCGCATGAGCATCGGCATACTGCCGAAACTCCCCTCTGATACATTCATCTTTAAGGGAAGTTGTCGATTTTTTAGTGTATTTTCCGAAGAAAGTACACTTTTTTTCAGAAAAAGTAGAATAAATTGTGAATAAATATGCGATAGTCCTGTGATGAACTGGAAGTAAAACTAGTTTCCTTAAATTTTGTTATTTAAGCGTAAGAAATTTGGCAGCAGCCGAGGGCTCATACAACGTTTTACCTAACCGCAGAACAATACAGCATACTTATGCTAAAAGGAACTATGTGCACATTGGCGGATCCAGCGATTTGGCAACACCGGATTTCCTCGGATTTTCTTCCGGATTTTCCTCAAACGTATGGAAATGTATCGATTCTTGGAGGGGCCAGGTGCCCCGACAAGAATCGATTATTTAGCATAGGTTTAAATGAAGCCAATTCGGTGTTGCAAAGTCGCTGGATCTGCCTCTGTAAGTGCATAGGAATTGCGTGTAACATAGTTCCTTTCGGCATAAATACGTCCAATAAAGCTGCAGACAGTCCCTGCAAGCTATGAGCATATTTACACACTTTATATAGGCTGCTCGAGAATCGGACTTAATTTTGGGAATAGGAACTACTGTTTCTGGCTAATTTTAAAAACAACATGTAGGCCATTAGCTCCCCTATTGAAATATATTATTTTTAGGAATTAGAGAGAAATAATGATTACTAGTAGTAATCATTGCAAAAAGAGAATTCAAATTGAACGTCTTTAAACATGATGATCTATGGCAGTGACGTGGTTTGGGAAAGCGTCCAGGTTTTTTTTTTTTTTTTTTTTTTTTTTTTTTTTTTTTTTTTTTGTGGGCAGAACATGAAAATAACCTCTCGTGATATAGCTGATTCACGCGGAAGCAATGAATATCCGTCGACAGCCCCTGACGGTTAGGCAATTGGTACCTTAAGGGGGTACTCGAATTGAGCTTCCATAACTTTGATTTTACTACTGTTATTTTCAGCTCTGCCCTTATTTGGATTTTTGCCGAATGCATGGGAAGACTATACTGAAGAAAATGGCATTCCTCGATACTATTTTTTAATCTGGATTAGAGGTCCCATCAAAGATAATTTGAAATTAATGGTCATAGATTAATCCTACATTTCCTTCGAAAATTAATTTAAGGAATTTTTTCAAGCTCGCGATAGAAAAATCTCTACTTCTGTTTGCGCTAAAAACCTCTGGGTGTCTTTAAAAATGATCAAAATTTCTTTATGTATTATTTGTCAGAGGATATGTGCAATGAGTGACTAATGTTTTTTTCTTCTTCTTTGTTTTAAAAAAAATAGCTATAGTTTTAGAGGGAGAAGAAGTAACAGTTTTTCTTCCGAAAAATAAATAAATAATCTCTCACAAATAATACAAGAAGCGATTTTGGTCATTCTAGGATAAATCCTAAGTCCCTAAATCAGTCTAAGTTTGAAAAATTGTTCCCATAAATCATCAACCCTTCTTGAATGAGCAAACAAGTAAACACACAACATGCGTTACGTAATGAAAAACATTCCCACATTTTTATTCTAAGTAGAGGAAATACACTTTTAGCAAGTTATCATGGATGATTCAGTTAAAATCAAATATTATTAACATTATACACACATTAGAAATATTAACACATTCAGTTTCAGTAATGCTACTGTCGAGAGAAATTCATCATCACCACACGAAACATGTTTTCGATATTTCAAAAACCGCCGCGTTCGAGTTTATTTCAAAAACTCAAACGCTGAGGATACAAGTACAGAAAATACTGCTTCAGCTAATGTTTGCATTATTCGCAAAGCGAAAACTTACTGATGAAAATCAGGCGTCTGAGACAATGATCACTGTCAAGTCTGCAAAATTTGAGTAAAGTTCAAGACTTAAATGAAAATTTACAGGCTACACGTCCTTGATGCCAGTTACTTAGAAGTAAGTATTTAATAATAACGGCAGTGTGACAAAAAAATAGGCTTATAATAATTTTATTGCAGGCTGAGTAAAAAAAAACACGAGTCTGATACCGAATTTTTAAAGGTGAGGCGTCAAATTGGCTAAAGTTAGCTGCTATCACCGAGTGGATCCTGACAAACATTAGAGCTTCTTGCACATGGGCGGAAGTGGGAACAAATTGCGGGGGAGGGGGGGGGTGGTGCCGTAGAACACCTCGTCAAGGGACATTAAAAAACACCCTAACAATGAGGATTGCTGGAATTTCTCTGCAGCTCAGAAGAGAAGCTCAGGGGATTTCCTCGGCCTCAAAGAGGGGTCCAGGAGGCCTCCCCCGCAAAATTTTAAAAAATAGAGTCGGCTCGGGAGAAACTTAGAGCTGTTCTTACTGTCCATTACACGACATCCGGCCAAACATAAGTTCCGCTCATGCATTTATACCAGAGGTGAATCCAGCAATTTGTTAACACCGAATTTCCTCCATTTAAACCTATATTAAATAATCGATACTTGTCGGGGCACCTGGCTTCTCCAAGGGTCGATACATTCCCATTGGTTTAAATGCAGAAAAACAATGTTGTCAATTTGCTGGATCCGCCATGTTTTGTACTTGCTAGAAAATAGAAACTCATTCCGAATTGAGAACTAAGAGAACAGCGGAGGGAGGGGGGGGGGGTGAATTTTTCAGTTTCAGAATTTTCAGATTTGAAAGTCTAGAAAACTAACAACACTAACAAAAAACACAGAAACCAACCCTCTGCTGAATCCACCTATAAAAGCCGAATTCAAGACGTTTTTCCTTGAAGAATTTGATCCATAAGGTTTACTCTAAAATAATTACTCTCGCCAGTTTCTACCAAACTAAAGTGAGTTGCAACCACTAAAGACCCTCGCGTGTCGCGTATTGCCTGGTTCAGCGGTGCAATTTTATGGAACTAACGTTGAGATAAAATTACTGCCTCCCGTGGAATCATCGACAAAACTAAAGCGCCAACACCGACGAAACGCAACCTCGAAAACTTCAAGTGCAAGAACCCACTGAAGAATTCAAAACTCCGCGCCAGTATTGCAATGCAATGCCGGGATAGCCGCCATTGGGCCGCGCCCACAACATGCCGACCAATGACAATCGTCCCATCAAAATTCAGGCTGAATACCTAGAGTAGATTGCCGAACCAACAAAAAAAAAAAAAAAAAAAAAAGAAGACGCGTGACAAAAATTTAAAGGGAGTTGAAACCGAGGGTAGCTAGCAAGTCGAAAAATCATCAAGGAATCTTCCTGTCTGAAATTAAAAAAATTAGGGGGGAAGATGCTGATGTTCCTAAATTAATGGTACTCAGTTTCCTTAATAAAATGATGGACTAATATTTTCATCCCGAATCATAGAGTGGGTGAGGCAATAAAACGACAGCGAATCGAAATCAGAACCATCCAATCCAAGTAACCAAGTAATCGAATATAAGAGGTTTTTTTAAAACAATATGAAACGTTCCGGACCCTACTCCATAAGCGACCTTGAACAATACTACTTCGGATTTCTTTCAGCATCTTAGAGCTTCATAATGTGTAGGTGCGATTATTTTAAGCTTAACAATATTCCACCTTTCTATGCCTGCCTTAAAATCATGGATTGAAGTTTGGGGCATAAACGTTCATTAAGCATTAGGACGCAAATCAGTGGTCTTCTCTACAAGTTTTAATGCAGCTTTTACTGTTTTTCAAAAATTTCGATTATTTCATTAAAAAGTGGTCTTCTCTGTTGGTCAAAAACACAGAAAATCCAAAATGTACATAAGTATATCATTCTCATCTCTTCAACGTTATGTGTCACACAATCATTGCGAATACTTCAAATAACCAGATATTTATTCAACAGTCTCCCACAATTATTTTGAATCTTAAAGGGGAGAGGGGTCTGTCAAGAATCACGTATTGTCAAGGGGGTCCCAGGTTGCGTTACAAAGCGTTACAAGGGGGAGGGTGGGTCAAAATTGCCGGAAAAGTGCAGGACGTAATTTATGCACGCTCCTTATGCTACGGCTCAAGATCGTCGGTAAAAAGTTTCAAGTGAGCTATGATCTCCAAATCAATATTAACTGATTAATTGCTTTACAGTAAAAGCTCGTTGAGACGAAATACAGTTAAGACGAAAATCCGCTCGAGAAGAAATTTTTTTCGGTCCCTTGACACTTCCATAAGAGTCAATATAAAAAAAAAAAGATGTAATTTTTAAAGAAAAGTTGAAAACGACTATGCCTTGAAGATTCCGCGATAAAGTTGGAGATGTATTACCTCCACGAGCTAGTAACTTTATTCTAACGTTAAGTTGATATAAATTTTCCTATCGCGCAATTAAACTAACAAAATTTGAATCGATAAAATCAAGTTTGAACACATATGTTGATCAAAACTGGAACACGTGTTCAGGAAATATGTAGTGCTGAAAAACTCTTTGGTTGACAGTGCAAGAAGCAAAAAATATGAACTACGACAACAGATGGGCCCCGCTAAAAATTGAAGTGACGAGCCTCTGGGGTCCGGGGAGGGGCGGAGACCCTCTAGAAAAGGGGGTCGGGGTGGGGGACTCCCGATAAATTTTAAAATTGAAGGTGAACATAGATGCAATTTAGAACTGACTCAACGTAAATTTCATGCCTTCTCGATAGCTCTGATTGCCGAAGATGACTAAGAAAAATTAAGAAAAGAGATGGACCAGAGGGGCCCGTGAGACTGCGAGAGAGGGCCCCGAACTTAGTTATAGAACGCAGAAAATATGCTTACTCGTGAGTTTCCGAGACGAATTAACAAATTGCTCCGGTACCTCAAACATTTTTTGGCCGCTATAGAGCCACTTTGACCCCGGGGGCCCGGGTCCCAGGGTTAGAGTATAGGATGTGACGGTACTGAGCAAAATAAGTGAAGTAGTAGTAGTAGTCGTAGTAATAGTATTAGTAGCAAAAATAGTGTATACAACGATGTAAAAATATTACTCTCTGTACATAATGGCATATCAAATAAAAAGTTTTAAAAACAATTGGACTGCATTTTGCAATTAGGAACTATAAATTCCGGCTCGGTTTAAAAACAACGTATGTGCCATTAGTTTCCCTAGGCACATAAGTGTTTTTCCAGTAAGGCAAGAATTTATGGCTCCAAATTGCAAAATGCAGTCCAATTGTTTTTCGAGGGTTGCATCCGACTTGCGTCCCGTGGTCCGCGTTGACGAAGACCAGGGTTGCCACAGAATTTAGAAAATGGAATTCCATGATTTGGGTGAAATTCCCTGACAACTGAAGATATGACGGGTAACTAAGAGGTCATAATTGAAAATAGTTTTTAGGCAAAATGTGTTGGTCGAAACCTCAAACCCATTCTAGAGAGCAAATAACGGTGATTTAACAAATTTTCCTTGACATTTTCCGGTTTTCCCGGAATTCCCTGACTGTGGCAACCCTGGAAGACAGGGTCTCATTTGCACCCCGCGGGAAAAAAAGAGAGCGACTGCGAGCCGGCAACGTCGCACTGCGTATACTCTAACTCATCGAGAGGGTCTTCCATTTCGTAAACAATCTGACAAAGTTCATGATTTTCATTTTTGAAACTTGAAGGGGCAAAAGAAGCGGAGATAATCAATCAATCTTCAGTTTAAAATGTTTATTTATTCTACTTTTTAGTGAGGCCCAAAATGATAAATTATTGCGGGATCCTCTCAATGGCTTCATTTTTTTCACCAAGTCCTGGTTTCGGGCGGACGAGGTGAAGATATAATCGTACGACTCATAGTATAGTAGAGGATTCATTTTTCTAAGATAGGACCGAGAGAATTCGAAAGTTCTTCCGTTCTTCTTTAAAACAAAAAGCAAAGCTTGAATTGGGGAAATTTCTGTCAACTCTATAGTATAACGCAAGTATTTTACAGTCTTCGATTGAATTCGGTGAAAAGTTTGGAACTTTACTTCAAACCGTTTTTGGGCACTCAAAAATATAATGCAGTGTTGCAATAGAAAAAAAGAATGATTGTGATTGTACTGCGGGATGCAAGTGAAAGTCCCCATTTCGAAGACGGGACGCAAGAGACTCGTCGCTTTTTCTTATGGTATGGTACACAGGTGCAATTTTTTTAATAGGAATTTCGTCGCAACCAATAAAAGTTTATAAATGATGAGTCAATTTTTTTCAGAAAGGTTTCAACACATTCACTCAAGATCTTTTTCGTCACTTGATAAAGGCTAAAAAAATCTTGAGTGCAATTGGTGAGATTTCTTGAAAATAATTGATTTATCCGGTGATAATTATTGACCATGGGACGCAAGTTCGATGCAGAGTTTTCATGGAAGTAAAAGTTGGTGCCTTCAATAAAGGGTGAGAGGTATAGATTTGGCCCCGAAAAAGTTCCAGAGACTCTGGTTACGTTCTGGGACCCAGAACGGAACCAGAGTCTCTTCACAACGTGCAAATCATGGCTATGGCGCACAACGTAACGGCCCCAGGCCAGTTCCGGCGGGAGTTCGAACCGCAGACTTTGCCACTCGGCGGCATGTACGCCCAGGGTGGATGGTGCATAAAGAAAAACGGCCTCCCGTGTTACCACAAGCACAAAAGAGCGCTCGCTGCATCAACAGGTTACGTTCAACCTCCCATCAGAATGAAGTCATTCCTGACCCCACAATGATGGGAGCAAAGATCGTAACCTGATGGTGTAACGAGCGCCAGATGGAAAGCAGCGGTTTGTAAAACCGTCAGATGGGCAGTAGGTCGAACGATCTCTCGAAAGCTATTTCCGGGGAAAAACCGATCGACAGATTGCTCGACCAACTGCCCACCCGACCGTTCAACAAACCACACGCACTCACGGTTTGTCAAACCGTCAGATGGGCAGTAGGTCGAACGATCTCTCGAAGGCTTTTTCCGGGGAAAAACCGATCGACAGACTGCTCGACCAACTGCCCACCCGACCGTTCAACAAACCACACACACACACACTCACCGCGTTTGTCAAACCGTCAGATGGGCAGTAGGTCGAACGATCTCTCGAAAGCTATTTCCGGGGAAAAAACCGATCGACAGATTGCTCGACCAACTTCCCACCCGACCGCTCCACAAACCGTATGCACTCACACCGTCAAACAAACCTCATGCTCTCGCAATTTGTCAAACCGTCAGATGGGCAGTAGGTCGAACGATCTTTCGAAGGCTTTTTCCGGGGAAAAAACCATCGACAGACTGCTCGACCATCTGCCCAACCGACCGTTCAACAAACCGTATGCACTCACACCATCAAACAAACCACACGCACCCGCAGTTTGTCAAACCGTCAGAGGGGCAATACGTCGAACGATCTCTCGAAGGCTTTCTCCGGGGAAAAAACGATCGACAGACTGCTCGACCAACTTCCCACCCGACCGCTCCACAAACCGTATGCACTCACACCGTCAAACAAACCTCATGCTCTCGCAATTTGTCAAACCGTCAGATGGGCAGTAGGTCGAACGATCTCTCGAGGGCTTTCTCCGGGGAAAAAACGATCAACAGACTGCTCGACCAACTGCCAACCCGATCGCTCAACAAACCGCATGCACTCACACAATTCAACAAACCACATGCTCTCGCAGTTTGTCAAACCGTCAGATAGGCAGTAGGTCGAATGATCCCTCGAAAGCTTTTTCTGGGAAAAAAACGATCGACAAACTTCTCGACCAACTGCCCACCCGACCGTCCAACAAACCACGTCGACTCACCATCAGACCCGTCTCTTGACACCCACGGTTGCCCCCCCCCCCCCCCTCCCCCCTGCTCAAGACAACATTCACGCGGGTGCTATCAACATTCACCCACTCAAAATCTAAAAACCTGAAATAAAATGAAAAGATTATGACACAATAACTGTTAAGGTGATTCTACGGACGCTATTTTTTGTATCAGAACGACATGTGAAATATCGCATCGATAGTTTCGTGTTTTCAGTCATACGCTATTTCTATCGAATTCGGAGATTGCATTTCTGTTGTCACGGGACTAAAGAAAAGTGAATTCTTTAGTCCCATGACAACAGAAACGCGATCTCTGAATTCGATAAAAATGACATGTAGCTGAAAACACGAAACTAATTGATGTGATATATCGCATGTCATTCTGACACAAAATATGGCGGCCTTAAAATCGTCTTAAATTGGAACTTCAGCTTTTACGCAATGCATCCTAGCTACGATCGATATATTTCAAGTTTTAACCTTTAGCTGAATTTTTTTAAAGAAATCGAAATTTCAATCACTAGATGAATCATTGAGGAATGTTCGTGCCGAAAATTATCCTCTAAAGTCTTAAAACGAAGTCAACAGTGTTGTTTCCGATTTCAATCTATATCAATACTTCGAAATCGGTTGCAAACTGGAGACAATACTTCAGACTTCGTTTTAAGGCTTTGAAAGATGATTCTCGGGATGAACATTGCTTAATGATTCATCTACGGACTGAAATTTTCATTTTCCTAAAATAATCCACCAAATGGTTAAAATTAGAATAATTCGGAACGTATCCAGAATGCATTGCGCAAAAGCTGAAGATCCACCTTACATATGCAAAGAAACATGAAACTAAGCTAGACACAATTTGATGAAATAAATTAAAATGTAAAGATTTTCAAAAATACCTACTTACATTGTCACTACTCTTTAGTTGTTCCTGCTACCTGTAGATGAAATAGACTTCACTTTGTAATTACGAACTACAATTTCTGGCTCGGCTTAGAAACAACGTATGTACCATAAGTTTCCCTATGCACATAAGAGTTTTTACGGATGGGCCAGAAATTGTAGTTCAGAATGACAAAATGTAGTCCAAACATTTAACACGAATTCGAAATCAGTGGCGTGGCGTGCTTTGCGAGGTATCGATAGATCTCTCATTCAAACCTACGGAAAAGGATCGATGAACACGGTGTTTGCTGCGAACACCTTAATAATCGATTCTTTACCATAGCTTCAAATGGAGAAATATCGATAATCGATCGTTCACGCCACGCCACTGATTCGAAAGTATTCATCAGTGAAAGAGGGAGGAGACTATCATTAAAATTTTAAAAATCGGGACAGTGCCGTTCCGTGTTGAATATAGACAAGGAAAAGGGAGAGGGGGAGGGGATGAAGTGAGAGGTATTCTGCGCTTGTCCTTGTTGCGTAACTCTGTGGTGACAGGAAGGAGGGTGGTCTAAAAACGAAGTGCGTGTCGGCGGATTAGAAGGCCGGGGAGCGAACGAATTGACTCGAAAAAGTCAGATAAGGCAGAATGGCTGGACCTTCTTGCTGAAAACCTCGGAGACTGAAATGATTCCTAGAAAGGGTTGCTTGTGTGTGTGTGTGTGCGTACCCGCATCCGGCCGAATCGGGCACGACCGCCGGCGAGTTGAGCGAGTCGGAGTCCGTTTTCTCCGCTTCCCGCCAATTCTGCCGTGCTGAGAAAGAACGCCTTGTGAACATTCGAGAGTTGCCAGATTTCCCTGGATGACAAGTGTTTTTTTGAGGAAAATTATGCGCGTGTCTCCTTAAAATTTTCGGAGAGTTCAGGTAAAATTGCGGATTGAATTGCAAACAAAATTATGCGTATGTCTCCTTAAAATTTTCGGATGGCTCAGGTAAAATTGCGGATTAAATTGCAAACAAAATTATGCGTATGTCTCCTCAAAATTTTCGGATGGCTCAGGTAAAATTGCGGATTGAATTGCAAACAAAATTATGCGTATGTCTCCTTAAAATTTTCAGATAGTTCAGGTAAAATTGCGGATTGAATTGCAAAAAAATTATGCGTACGTCTCCTTAAAATTTTCGGATGGCTCAGGTAAAATTGCGGATTAAATTGCAAACAAAATTGTGCGTATGTCTCCTCAAAATTTTCGGATGGCTCAGGTAAAATTGCGGATTGAATTGCAAACAAAATTATGCGTATGTCTCCTTAAAATTTTCAGATAGTTCAGGTAAAATTGCGGATTAAATTGCGAACAAAATTGTCTGAAAAATTTGAGAATATTATTCAAAATTTGCTCCAGTCAACTCGAATTTTATTGGAGGTAATCTGGCGACGCCTGAAGGTTCATAAAGCGCTCTTCCTCAGCACTGAATAATTGGACTACATTATGCAATTAGGTATTGCAATTTCTGGCTCATCCGTGAAAAACATACGTCTATGGGGAAACCAACGGTACCTACGCTGTTTTCAAACTAAGCCAGAAATGGTAGTTCCTAATTGCAGAATGGAGTGCAATTCTTTACTGCTTTCTCCTCAAACATTAAAAAAAAAATGAGCATTTAAACCTAATGAAATACCTCGCACTAACGGTGAACAGTATAATTATTAAAATAGAAATTCCAGAGTGTGATGGATATGTAGTGAATACCCTGCGGCATTCTTTCCTTGGACAAGAACAAATTTCAGGACGAAAATTACTATTCCATACGACAGTACTTAAAATTGAGCTAACTTGCAGAGCAAGGCGCAGTTTTTGCCAAGTACATGGAATATGTGTTTAAAGTTTCAAAATTAAATAGACCCTCGCGACGGAAAGGAAGTTTATACTCGAATTTAAATGCTAAAAAATTGGATTTCAATCGTGAATGTTCCACGAATTATATTTGAAGACTGCTTTCAGCTGAAATAACAACAGTCTCATTTTTCCCCAAAAATTTCACTACTGCGCCTCTTCCTCAAAAGCCCTCAATTATCCAAACGGGCAGGGCAAGGGATGACCTGTCTTGACTTAAGAATTATCAATTTTAGTAAGAGTTTTAAGTTACTTGAACGCACAATTTTTAAGGCGTCATCTGGGCAGAGCGAGAAGGTTTTAAGCCCCCCTTCCCTCTTAGAGAACAATTTCGCCCATTTTCCAGAATTTTCCGGTGATGTTTTTTGGCTGTAACATCCTCCAATGAACTTTCGCCTCCCTCCCCCCTTTACAGGATTATGGATGGAATGAACACTCTTGACACTTTCGTCTCAAAATTTGGAAAAACTATTTTTGGAAATTTTCAGGAAAAAATGAACATTGGTGAGCCTACATTACATTCTCTCTCAACTCACGGAGTAGAAAATCAGGGAAGTTTCTAAGAAATAATCTTGCGAATTTTTCGTTTGAAAAATTAAAATATGACAGGAAGTTTGCAACGTCACAAACAGATATACATTTAAAAAATCTCACTGTCGATGTGTAAATTGATAGACGTCAGTCTCAGAAAACACTAGGGTTGCCAAAGTAGGAGAAAATGCTGAAATAAAACATGTCTCGAACTTCTTACTCAGTTCAGATTGAGGCAAAACTTTGCTGAGCTCAATTAAGGTAGAGGGGGAAAAATTTCTGGGTTAATCTAGAACCTACGGCAACTAGAAAATTTCAGTGAGTGGAGAAAGGTAGGAACATAACGGCAAGATTCATGAAACATGTCCTTGACTTCTACAAGATCAGAACACAATACCTTCGACAAAATATGAGGAAATAAAGATACAATGATACAATAAATGACACCGAATTTGGGCAGAATTTAAATAAAAGCTAGTTACACGAAATGACTTTCAAAATCAAACCTGACTCCAGGACCAAAGCCACGAATATACCAGCATCAAAAAGGATGAGACGAGGAGAACACATATTATCCAAAATTTTCTTTTCGATGATGGCGGCACTCGTTCGAATTACTTGCGGAAACCAAGGACACGAAACCGGGGAAATATTCAGATGTCTGGAGACAATGAGGACTGTCCCTCCTTTCCGAACAAACACAACGGATAACACAAAAACACAAAACGCACGTGTATACAACGAAGGGAAGCGAGAAAGTTCGAAACTTAGCAGGGTGGTCGCCATTGCAACCTCGCGATTTCAAACGATTTCCACTCCGAACAACGCAACAGGTGAACACACGCAATAACGCACCGAATTCCGCGGAAGTTCATCGACAAATACTCACACCCGAAACTCGCACTGATAAAACGACGAAAACCGAATGAAATTGGGGATGTATCATTCGATTCACCCAAACGCAGGGCACACAAGTCGAAACGAACGAAGTTTCTATTTCGTCAAGATGGAGAATGCTCACCGGCGTTGAACATCCAAATGGAGAAATCAACCACGACGTATGATCGTTTGCACACACCCGAGAGTTTTCGCAAAACAAAACAGGCGAGATTCTTAACGCGACACGAAGATATTAGCGGCCGATTGTCCCGAAATTATGAGATGAAAGCCATGAATGCTTCAGACAGATTCCACGCGCGAGAGGATTACGTACCGATTACTGCGGCAGCCGGCGAGGAACTGGGAAGTGGGAACTGATCGAGTGAGGAGAGGGGTAGCTTGGGTATCGCACGCACGATCTCAACTGCTGATTGGCCGATTGACGCGTGCTAGGTGTCTGCTACTGTGAAGGATTGTATCAATGCTCTGTTGGCGTCGCACGGTGGGTCGACTCATAATCGGGCCGGACACGGTATTTTCCGCATTTTAGTTTTGGCACTTGCGTTGAGTTTCCGCTTATAAAACATTGATCCTTAAGGCGTGGGTTTAATGTTTCATGACAATTAGACTAATTATTGCGTTTAAATGTATATTTCAAATTAGTTTCAGTGGAAAAGAGGACGTCCTATCCAACCGCAAAATAATTGAACGGCATTCAGCAGGAAGGAACCAGGCCTCATCAGCTATTTCCAAAAACTAGACAATTTAAATTTATGCAAGAGAGTTTCAACGCATTCCTTTAAACATTTTCGGGAATTTGCTCCGCAATAAGCAGATAATTCATTGAAATTTGAGCGAAAATCTGCACTACAGTTTTCATGTATAAAATTAAATTGCCCAATTAAATGGCAATAGCTGATAGCTTGGTTCCTTTCTGCTTAACGCGGTCCAATTTTCATTTCGATGGCCACTAGCCAAAATGCAAAATCATCTATTTCAATCGCGGTGTTTCAAAATTTCCGCTCCAATTTTATTTTCCTGTGAAGTACCAAGTCAACTGAGGCCGTCCATAAATTACGAAAGGCTTGAAAGAGGGGGGGGGGGGATCTCAAACAGTCTTACGGTGCCTAATGAGGGGGGAGGGGGGTAGGGCTGGGCCTAACGTAAGATTTCTAGCCTTTATTTATAGAAAATTCAAAAATCCATTTTTCGTCAGGTTAATGATAAAATTCAATTTGAATTAGAGGAAATCAGTACATCACAGATTGCTGACTAATCGGACCACGCTCCTGTCGTTTCTCTTGATTCCCTCTTCTCCACTCCATTGGATGATGACTTCAGCCACATGTCAACTTAATGATGTTAACTATTCCAAAGACAAATCAAATCTTCAATTTTGCTCCACGTACTTTCGTATAGTAAACTAATTATATCATCAATATTTCCTATGATTTTATTTCTAGAACTTAGGCTCACTATATAATACAATTTTGGCCTAAAAATGTCATTGCTTTTCTCAAAGAAAACGTCGTGCTCAGATCTGCAATATTTGAAAAAAAGGGAGGGCAGTCGAACCTTACTTACGTTATTTTTAGAGGGGTGTAAGGATGCCTTACGGTGCCTGACGATCGGGGGAGGGGTGTCTACAAATGGGGGAAAGTCCTTCTGTAATTTATGGATGGCCCCATCTATGGCTTGTAATTTATGTAGAATATTTGCTGTCAGGGAAGAAAATTCACGGTGGTTTTTAAGGAATTACGTTGACTGGTTTTCCAAAAAAAAAAAAAAAAAAAAAAAAAAAACACGACGAGCAGTCTACAGCGCAGCGTCGCAAACGGAGATGCGTTGTTTTGCACTTTGGCTATAGATTTTTACGCTCATTTGAATCGTTGGCGGTGTTTAAAGATCTTCGCTCATATTTTTATTTATTTAATTTTTTTATTTATTTATCTATGTTTTTTTTATTTATTTTTTAAAGAGAGCAAATCAACATCGATCCTCCAAGTTTTTGTTGGAATTTATTTTGCACAGAAAAGATAAATCACGGAGGTTTTTAAGAATTGACGATAATTACTTGATTTTCCATTTTAAAAATAAGGGTTGACAGGAAGTAAGCGTCGTCGCGAACAGAGATACGTGGTTTGGTATTTCAATATTTCCCCCAGAAAAACAAGCTTCCTTTACTTGAAATTGTCCTGAATCCATTGGAAGAAGATATCACCATAGACAAAGATTTTTCCTGAGTGAGAAAACATTTTGTGCGAAACGACGTATCTCCATTGCGAGCTTCAAAATGTCTTATTCTGTTATATTTTTTCGAAGAGAAACAAGCCAACATTATAGCCTGTGATTTTAATAGAATGTTCTGCCATCGGAGAGGAAAAATTAAGGAAGTTTTCGATGAATTGGTTTTTCAAGGAACCATGATGTATGACAAGACTGCCATGCTAAGTAAGAACGCCGTATGAATCATCAAGCGTTGCCAAATTTCCTTCGACAAATCACGAATTTTCAGTTAAAGTTTGGAATATTTCTCCTCCGATTTTTCAGAGAATTTTGTGCGTTATCTCTTCTGAAAAGTCTGAAAACTTTAAAGAGAAATTTTCATAACTTTCTTCAAGAACAAATAAAAATGCGACAACATTTTTGCTTGCATATACTGCGTTTTTACTCAGGACGGCGAAGGAACTGTGGAACGACACAAACTGACATACTTACGCGATTTTGCACTATAGCTATCGATTTCTTGAGAGTTCCTGAGCCACTTTGGGGAGGCTGTGTGTACTAAAATGTGCCCTACACTGGAAAAAAAAAAAAAAAAAAACACATTGTATCTTGAGTCCAGACTCTTAAAAACACCGACAAGAAAAAGTACTCTTGATTCAATCAGATTTAAGCTTAAACCAAGAACCAAGCCTCTTAATTTGAGCGTATTTCCTTTTAATTTAAGCTTAAATCTGATTGAATCAAGAGTCCTTTTTTCTTGTCAATGTTTTCAAGAGTCTGGACTCTAGATCCAATGTGTTTTTTTTTCCAGTGTATAATGAAAAACAGATACCTAAATCATCAAATGCGACTCTTCGGGTGGACGTCTCTTAAAAAGAAATTACTTCTTGTGAGAAAGGCAAATGTCCGGCATTTTGCAGTTTCGATCCACAGTGCGTCGCGTCAAGTTCGGTTGTGTTCCTTCGGAAAGAGATTAGCGAGTACCGATTTCTTTCGGACTGAAAAAGGCGGGCTGCTTGGCGTCGTTCACCCTTCCTCCAGACTGCCGGCCGGATGTTGTTTTCACATTCACACTATCCGAAACCAACATCAAGCCCCTTCTCATCTTTCCACCGCTACTGTTGATTTGAAACGGCAGAGACTTTTCCCGGATGCCAATTTGTGCTAATAATTGAATTAGTGAGAACGAGAACACACCAACTCGGTAACTCGAAAATGCTCAATTTATTTTCATTGAAGACAGTCAGTTTGATAAAGTTCATTGAAAATAACGCATCCGTTCTTACTTGGACCTTTGAAGTGTCCTCAAGTACCTACTTGTCTTTAAGCACCAAGAGTCTTCCCTTTGACTAACTTCTTCACCCTCGTGCAGTTTTGTGTGTCTTGATTATTTTCATTTTTTCGATATAGTGTGGTCTCGTTCTCACTGATTCAATTAAGAATTGGACTACATTTTACAAGTTGAAACTATAAATTCTAGACCAGCTCAAAAACAACGTACATGCCATTAGTTTCCCTATGCACATAAGTGTTTTTCCAGAAGAGCCAGAATTTATAGTTCCAAATTGCAAAATGCAGTCAAATTGATGTTCAACCAAATCCCTAGGTTCCCATCACATGAAGCCTTCATGATGAAGGACTTGACGTCGTCACCCTCCACTTAAAGTATCACAAGCGCCACGCGACGTTTCAAAATTTCCGCCGACATTTTATTTTTTTACAGAGAAATTGTTGGTTGAATCCGTTTGAAAATTTCACAATTTTTATCGGGAGCCCAAAAGAGAGTTATGTGAAATTTTAGGACAGCTTGATAATTCTCTGTAAAAAAAAAAAAAAATGGCGGCGGAAATTTTTAAACGTCGCATGGCGCTTGTGATACTTTGGCCGGAGGATGACGACGTGTGTATTCGTGTATTGCGATTTTCAGTAAATAATTTCAGCTCCTCGATCGCGGTGTTTCAATATTTCGATTCGCACTTTTTACCTGAAATAAAAAAGTGAAAATTTCAAGGAGTAATATTGATTCGTTCTCCTCGACAAAAATAAAATGGGAGCGGAGCTTTTTAAACACCGCGAACGACATACGTGGTCTGGTCTTTTCACCGTCGAATTCTGTCCTTGAATGGACCGATTTTAACTGAATCTTGCATCAAGTCTCAGACGAGTTAAAAAAGTTCGAAGTTTCATTCTTCTGCAAGACAGAAGCCTAAGCCTGTCGAAAGTTTGAAACATATGTTTGGACCGCGTTAAACAGAAAGGAACCAAGCCACATTAGCTATTGCCAAATTTAAGTGGGCAAGTCAATTTTTTACGAGAGAACGTTTGTGCGGATCCCTTTGAAAATTTTAAGGAATTTGCGTCGCACTACGAAGAAAATTCACTGAAATTTGCACGAAAATCCGCCCAACCGTTTTCATGTAAAAAATTAATTCGTCCGATTAAATTTGGCAATAGCTGATGTGGCTTGGTTCCTTTCTGTTCAATGCGGTCCATTTTAGGTCGGATCAAGGCTGAGGACAAGGGGAATATTCTTTCTTGATCTCGGACTTTTGAACTAAGAAAGTTGATGACGGTCCGGGATGGCTTCAAATGTACTCCCAAATCTTTTTTTTTTCAAAATGCAACTTCTCGGTGCAAATGAAGGTTTTTCTTTTGGGGGGGGGGGGGGGACACCTCTTTGCCTCCCGTATTACTTAAGAAAAATCGGCCGACTGCGGCATGTTTGATCCGAGCTAAATTGTATGTCTGTACTCTGCCGTGCTAAGGAAAAACGCCGTATGAACTTTCAGGCATGGCCAAATTCCCTTTCATAAAACGCGAATTTCCTGGTAAACTTACGAATATTTTCCTCCCGATTTTTCAGATGATTTAGTTCGCAATTTTACCTAAAGATTCTGAAAATTCAAAGGAAAATATCCATAACATCCCTCAAAAATGAACATTTCATCGAAGGTTTGGCAACTCTCGAATGTTCATACGGCGTTCTTCCTTATGCCGCAATCACACGCTGAATGTGGGAGCTGAAGGTGGCTTGAATGTGGAAGTCATCGGCTCGATGCCTGAATTTTGCGCGTGACGCGCAAAATTCAGCAACCATCGGACCAATTTTGAATTTGTTTGAACTATTCGAGTAGATTTGATACACATGTGGATGAAAATAACTCGAATTTGCTAAATTTCAGCCGTTGGGCGATGAATGTTGACTTCCACATTCAGCTGCTGAATTCAGCGTGTGATTGCGGCATTAGCATGGCTGCACTTTCAATGCGTTTTGCAATGAGAACATTTTCGCAGAGGATATGCTGAACTTTTTTTGAATAATTTACAGGCGCTTAGGGTCTGTGCATGTTAGTATATAGACAGGGTCTTTTGCGAAACTCAACTTAGGAGCCGTTGAGTATTACGTAACGCTCTTAAGGGGCAGCGGGGTTTGAACCAGCGTTACGGTGCGTCACAAGGGGGAAGGAAGATTCATCCCGGCGTTACGTAACAAATTCGAGCCGGGGGGAAAAACTTTGAAAAAAAAACAACGACAGTTAAAATGCACAGTCGTAATATTTATTTCGTTTTTCCTTTTTCTTTTTTTTTTTTTTTACAAAAAGTATAATGACAGCAAGTAAACAAATGGTAAACGTTAAAGTAAACATACCATATTGACTGCATTACATCACAAAAAAAACTCGCGGAAAGCGAATTTTAGAATTCTACACAACTTGACGTGGGACATGATTGGCTTAAAAACACAACGGTTTTTGATACATCCGAAAATTAACCGAAGATCAAAGAGTGGGCGATTCGCTCAAGGTCGCAGAGACATAGGGAATCACATAGCAGTAGCAACGGAACGATTGTAAATTCATGGGGAACTCCGTTCCCATGACAAAATTAATACCTTGTTTGGCTCCTACCGATCTATCTACAAGGATAAAACAATTGCAACAAACTGAGAAGTCAAAAAAACTATCTCTGAGGGAAAAGTAACAAAAACTGGACTTTTTCCGTTTAAAAATACTAGCGATAAAATGGTTTTTTCTGGTACATTTTTAGAGCTAAGTCGCAAAATGATTCCAGTTTTTCCCATTTATCTATCAATCACTGGAGAAAAAACACATTGGATCTAGAGTCCAGACTCTTAAAAACATCGACGAGACAAAATATTCTTTATTCAATCAGATTTAAGCTTAAATAAAAAACCAAGCCTCTTAATTTGAGCGGTTTTCCTTTTGATTTAAGCTTAAATCTGATTGAATCAAGAGTCATTTTTCTTGTCAATGTTTTCAAGAGTCTGGACTCTAGATGCAATGTGTTTGTTTTCCAGTAAATGATGGATTAACTATAGGCTTCCTCGTAGGTTGCCGTTAGTCAGTCTATTACCTGCCTCCTTTGTCTATTGCAACCGCCCGCTTACCGTTTGAATTTGACGTTGCGAAAACTACGGAATAATTTCCGCGACATCAAAGTACGAGATTCTTGTAGCGGTTTTGCAAATGATTGCAGATTGCTAACCTAACCTAGCTCGAGGCAGCTACTTTTTGGTTGGCAGAAGAGGGCAACACTTCACTTGAAAGCGCTTTTTGCATTGGCTCTTTGCGGAGATATTGTCACTTACTGCTGTCTCGCCTGAAAACTAGGTACGTCATTTTTTGCGCACTTGCGGCTTTCTTATGTGTCTCATTTTCATGAAAATAAGTGGATTTTGCTGTCTTATAGGATGATTTAGTCATTTTATCTAAAAGAGATTAGACGAATTTTGAGGGAAACTCGATTTTGAAAGCTCAACCCTTACTGCTCCCTTTGCTATCACGACAATAATCCTCTCTCTTCTAATAAAATTATTTTAAAGGCGCTTTATGGACGGGGTGAGGAAGGGGAATAAGACAGTCGATGGGCAGGAGTGAGGAAGGGGATTTAGAAGGTCAGAGTTTTAGTAGAGTGGATCTTTACTTTCAGAGGCCTTTGTTTAGTCATTGACAGCTATATGTGGCCCTGTCAAGGTTGACTTTCAAAAAATGAATCACAATTCAGCAGTGGCGTGGCGTGAATTGCGATATATCGATTGTCATGCCATTTACACATGTGGTAAAGAATCGATTATTAAGGTGTTCGCTGCGAACACCTTGATAATCGATCCTTTTCCATTAGTTAAATGGCATGGCAATCGATATATCGCAAAGCACGCCACGCCACTGCAATTCAGAGCAAGGAGAAAGTCATTAAGAATCTTGTTTGGCAATACATTTTTCTTTGAAACATCGTTTTGTTATTTAATTAAAATTATTTGCTCATTAACCGCCAACGAGCGATTTAGACGATTTCGCTGGCGGGCTTTGAGGCGCGCAGCACCCCGAGGATTGGGCCGCGTAGCGGCCAGGGGGCAGAGCCCCCTAATCGTCTAGATATTTTCTTCTAAATCGGATATTAAGGGTACAAGAATCAAGCGATCGAAACCTCGGACAGGCGTCGACAGGGAGGAAGCCTGGGGGCCGTGGCTGTAATTGGTCGAAGATTAGGGCGCCAGCGAATTTTGGCGGTTTATCATCATTAAGTCACGAGTGATGGCAGGCGACGATTAATCACACGAACTGCGAGACGTGACGTTGACGCGCTGAGCCCCGCAGCCTTCGCGGTAGTGGCGTGTCTTGCTTCGCGATTCATCGATTTATCTGCCATTTAAACCAATGGGAAAGGATCGATGAACTGGGCGTTCGCAACAAGCACCGTTTACCATAGCTGCAAATGGAGGATACCGAATATCGATCTTTCACGCCCCGCCACACAGTGGATCGAGTCAATCATACAGATCATAGAGTCTCTTTATACTGAGAGTCAAGACAATGTGAATCCATTCTGATTGGTTTCCGTATTTTAGTCCTTCACAGTGCCACAAACAGGAATAAAGATTACGTTTTCACCAATTGCAAAGATTATAATCTGGAATGGACCAGGGAATTACGGGTTCGGCAAGGAACAAACGGAATGAGAGAAGGAACGGAGAAAGGAATTTGAGAATGGGCCGATCAAAGATTCCAAAAAACGTTCAATTTCTGTATTCTTTACTCTCGTTTGTGACTCCATGAGGAGGTGTTGTCTTGACTCTCAGTATAAAGGGACTCTAATAGATCAGACATGAAATTTTGACTAAAACCGCAAATTTTGATGTTGAATTCGTCACATTCTAAATTTTAAGGGGTGCGTCTAGAAGAAAATTTCACAATAAAACCTATGGATCCGCTTTTAAAATCACAAAGTTTTGATTCAATGGAATTACAAGCTTTTCAAGTTTCCAAATTTTGTTCGACCTCTCCCACTAACTCGATCCTCTGTGCGCCAGTGGCGTTTCCACCAAGTTTTGCCTCGTTCGCCCCATCGATAGTGATCGGGGTGGTCAAGTGTCGATTGATATTAATTAATTACCCGGGAGTGGTTACTCATCAACCCTGGGGGCTGATAATTTGACGCATTTCTATCAAACGGAACTATGTGCTTTATGGCATGAGCCCTGTTATGCATATATTCTTGTGGGTCTCAGGGCTCATGTCTTAATGCACATAGCTCCGTTTGAAAGAAATACATCCAATTCGTCGTCTCTCGGACGAGGGAACGTAACTCCATTCCAAGGTTGCAAAATTGATCCGAGTAATTTGTTTTTTTCACAGAATGTGCCTGTCCAATTTTTTCAACAGAATGTGCCTGTGCAATTTTTTCCCCAATACTTGTCTGATTTTTGCACGAGCTTAAAGGAAAAATCGATGAAATTTTCAGTTAGAAATGCCTGCGACTCTCCGGGTGAAAATGCGATTTTGAAGGTAAATTTGGCAACATTGAAATGTAGTTACCTTCATTTGTGAGGGAAACGGCGATTTCAGGCGTATTATGATGAAACATACGGGATCATTTTTTTTTTTAGTCATTTAGTATCGCGGAAAATTCGCGTTTTTTCCAGCGCCGCGCCGCGCTTATGAAACTAAGTTTGAAACCACTCGTGTATTATCTCAATATCGCGGCAAATACGTGATTGAACCTGCGGTTTTTTAAAAATAAAAGAATTTACGCAAGTTTCATCTTAATCTGGCTATAAAGACTGCATTTTTCCGGAGACGTTTTCCAGACATAAAAATCCAATATTCCATCTGCTATTGTTGCATATGCGCAATTGTTCTCCGATTTTGTAAACACATAGAATTTACGTAATTTTCAGCCCAATTCCGCCAAAAATACGCGACTTACAATTAATAAAAATTAATAAATGCATGAAAAAAGAAAAAAGTTTCCTACCCACACCCACACCTATCGACACAAATACCTTAAGGAAAAATGAACTAAATATTTAAGGAAAACTTACGAAAAGGAATGCCGTGTATTCCCTATATCGTCACCTCCCGGCCAAAGTATTACAATCACCATGCGACGTTTCAAAATTTCCGCCGCCATTTTATTTTCTTACAGAGAAATTGTTGGAAATTAAGTCTATTTGAAGATTTTACTGAATTTTATTTTACTTTTTACTTTCATTTTTTCATTCTTATTTTATTTTATTTTTTTTTTAATCTTATAGGCAGCACGAAGAAAAATCAATGAAATTTTCAAACAGCTTCTCGGAGCAATTTCTCTGTAAAATAATAAAATGACGGCGGAAATTTTCAAGCGTTGCAATATGGCGCTTGTGATACTTTGGCCGGAAGGTGGCGATGATATCTATAAAGTAACTGGCTGAAGGTTCGGCTGCATGAGCGTGTATTAACGTATCAAAGCACAACACTCAGCACATCATTTGAGCACCTTGTCTTGCAAACACTGCAAATTATTCGAGTTCATATGCCGATGTGTGAGCCTGTATGTGGTGGTTCGACGGGACGGACAATTGGCGACGCGGTATCGAAGATGAAGCTGTAATATTTTGTGGGTAATGTTTTAATGAATAATTCGTTTTAATGTATGTTTCGTTTTGTGATACTCCGATGCTTTGCGATTTTTATTTACAGGTTTCGTAAGCTTTAATTAATTTTGGTTTGAGTGCATTAAAGAATTTACAAGCTATGGAAGGAGAGAAAAAACAACGCAAATTACGAGAACAACGCTAAGACATTGGTCGAAAATTGGTTTGTATGTTTCGTCATTGTCTCCAATTTTTTTGTTTTAATCGGTTGTTATATAGTTTCGTACTCTATTTACTTTTATTGATTTCCATCTGACGTCGTTGTGTTCAGACACGTTATTGGAAGCTGAATTCTATGCTGTCGTGCCAAGGAACAACGTCGTATGAACCTTCAGACGTCGCCGTATTTCCTCGAATAAAAATCAAGTTCATCGCAAAATCGTGAATATTTTTGTTCAAATGTTCCAGATAATTTTGTTTGCAATTAACTTTAATATATCATGGCAATTATGAGGACAACTAAGCACAACTTTCCTCATAAATGCATGTTTTGTCCGGGGAAATTTGGCAACTCTCGAATGTTCCTACTGCGTTTTTCCTTAGAATAAGTATACATGCGTACGTGAATTGTGTAAAATTATTGACCGTTGAAGGCCTTCAAAAAAACGTGAATTTCGTTAGAAAGTACAAGTGAGGAAGCCTTTTTTCCTTATAAAGGAGGAGAAATGTATGTGGAATTCACACAAACAAATTTTAAACAAATTGGCATCAATATTTCGTTAACCTCAAAAAAAAATCACCCTCGATATTGCTGAACATAGTTAGTTAGTTAGTATATTTTAAGACATTCAGCGTCACAGGCTATTAACGTCTTTACAGAGAATTTTGAAAATGGGAGTATATACGAAAATTTAGATTTTTAAATTAAGAGAGGTGAAGAGTTTCAGAATTTTGGTAGGAATATTGGGTTCTTCGCATGTAAGTGGGTTTGCATTTCTGTCGATTGTAGGGGAGTAGATCTGTTTTTGGAGATATCGGAGGGCGGAGCAGTCCATGAGTACATTACGTCTATAAACTGTAAAATATTCAACATACATCCATAAAATTATAGACCTCCGGGGCTCACAAAAATACGTGTGCGATAATACGTTTAGTGTGCCACTGTGCGATTTAGCTCACGTGGATTACTGTTTTGTTTTTTCATGAGCATCAGGAAGTTATGCATTTAAAAAACGTTATTATCTTGGTCAGGAGTTAATGACGGTCATTATATGTTTGCAATGCTCGTGTTCTGCATCAGATTTTGGTCAAGAAACAAGTAAAATTGATTAAATTTGTATGTACCTTGTCCACACTGGTCTTTTATGTCAGACGAGATGCATGATCAGCCTAATTTTGAGTGTTACATTGTTAAATGATAGATCCCAGCTACAATCTCTTGAGTTTTCGGGGTTTCTATGGTGAAGTCGGATCACGGCTGCGATCCCCTTGCTGGACAAAAAAGGATGGAGCAGACTTCAGAAGGAATACCCTTTGCAGAGCCGAAGAGTGAGCTTGCTTCTGAAGAACTAATGCGGAACGGGAGCTACGGAGCAGGTAAAATTTTACTTTTTGTCGTTGTTTCTTCCTTTATCCCAATACTCCATACCTGTTTCCGACCAACATTTAATGAAGACCAACTTTCAGAAAAAAGCTCATAGTGTCTTTCCTCCTTTTTCTTTAGAGACAATAGAGAATATTGCTTTCGTGAAAAAGCGCGCTGGAAAAAAAAAAACACATTGGATCTAGAGTCCAGTCTCTTGAAAACATTGACAAAAAATACTCTTGATTCAATCAGATTTAAGCTTAAATCGAAAGGAAATCCGCTCAAATTAAGAGGCTTGGTTCTTGATTTAAGCAAGAATCCGATTAAATCAGGAGTCTTTTTTCTTGTCGATGTTTTTAAGAGTCTGGACTCTAGATCCAATGTGTTTTTTATTTTTTTCCAGTGTGTCGCCCAGGCCGGTGCGCAGCGCAACATTCGCATTCCGGCAAAGGAAAGAAAATAAGCGAGGTAGTCTTAAATTTTTTTGTATTCAACAAGCACATCCTTAGAGCACGAATAGTTGCATCCAGGCGCTGTGATGAATATTCTCCTCTGCGGCTGCAAAACGTCGGGAACCGGAGAATAATTTGAAGAAGAGGGAGACATTGACAAACCACGTTGATACCTTATGGTACTGAAAATACTTCTTGAGTCTTTAAAAACACCGATTCAAATTGTAAAATGGAAACGAACAAAATTTCTCTACATTACTGTTTAAAAATCTTCAATTAAAATAAGGTTGAAACGTTGGTGGGAGTAGAATACGCACTTAAACACCGCGTATTTGAATCATATCTTCACCAAAAATTGAGAATGTAATATTGTCAATGGTTTAAAACGCCTTCATTTTGAGAGTAGGCAACTTCTCTGACTTGAGCTCTTAACGAGTGCTCTCAAAGCATCAGATATTATCTTTTTAGCGCAGAGTATCAAGCACTACAATTTCTATTCCAATTCATAAAATGTATTCGTCAGGTGTTTTAATTTTTTACAAAAAAAAAGAGTAATCGATAAAAGTGAAATAAGCGCTGTCAGAATTTCTTTGCAAATGGGTACTAGGTCCTTACCTGCAGGTATGAAAAAGAAGCATGGTAACGGCTACTATAAGTCCACTTGATTTTTTACACGGTGATACTATTCAGTGAAAATGACTAGAATCATAGTAGTATTCACCAGAATTCAGGTGATTCTTACCACAATATGGCAGATGCTACCCCACGATCTGGTGTTAATTACCATACTCGGATCACTGTGTCAAGAGTGTGGAAAAATCAACCATATTTTATTTTTCAGTAGAGCTTTTTCAAAGAGAGCATGCTCTCTTTATAATAAATTTAAACGATTCCCAAATTTTTAGACAGCGCACTAAAGATTGCCAGATTTAATCCTATAGGCGCATCATTTACGATGGTAAATCCGTATAACTTTAGAGTGGTTGCTGTAATTTCACGAAATCTTTCAATTACAGTAAGCTTTGTTTCTAGCTAATTTCAGAATCAGTAAAGTGAGGGAATGATCCACTGGGGCGGCCGTGGCGCACAGTGAAACGAGTCTTCGGAGGAGTCGGACACGAAATTCCTGACAAAAATCGTAAAATTTTAAGTTGATCTCGTCACAATTTTAATTTTAAGGGGAGATTCTTATAGAAAATTTTCGACGAAACCGATAAAACTACTTTTAAAACGTCAAAATTTCATATTCATGAAGATGTACGCTTCTAAAGTTTTTAAATCATGTCCGACCTCTGACATTGATTCGATCCACTGTGCGGCGGCGGCCTCAATACCACTGACGTCACTGGCGCTTTATAATTCCCATTCATTCTTACGGCCCTCAACTAACGAGCACACCCCTTCGTTCTCACCTGTCTCTGGCTCCGTTTAGCAGGAATACGTCCAATGGAGATGTTGCATGTGTGAGGAATTTGCGATTTGACTGTTGATTCTTATGTAAAAGTTCGCGAAAAACAGGATTGTGCCACTGGTTTTCTCTGAAATCAACTCCCAAGCTCAAAAAAAGCTCTCAAGTTGAGGCCAAAATGGAGGGGATATCCCACGCTATCCCGAGAGTCCACCTCTACATCAAAACAAACTCTCCGTGCAAAGATAGGGAGCAAATACATTGACAAGGCTGCCTCTTTATTTGGGAACTCTAAAACTGAGAACACGGTATCACTGCAAATGTATTTGCTCCCTATCTTTGCATGGAGAGTTTGCTGTGATGTAGAGGTGGACTCTCAAGATAGCGTGGGATATCCCTTCCATTTTGGCCTCAACTTGAGAGCTTTTTTTGAGCTTGGGAGTTGATTTCAGAGAAAACCAGTGGCACCATCGTGTTTCTCGCGATCTTTTACTTAAGAATCAACAATCATATCGCAAATTCCTCACACATGCAACATCTCCATTGATATAACCCAGTTATGAATGTTTCAAGGAGTATTTTTGTGAATGGCATTTCAGATCTTTGTCGAGATGCGAGCCTGTTCAGTTGTAGATCGGAACTTACTCAGCAGCAACTAGTCGTGTTTTTAAAACATGTTGACGTCAACTTATTCGGCAATGCGCCAATCCACACGGATCGTCAGCAAAGACCAATAGTACCTTTGGAAAAACCTGATGTCAAAGTTTTGAAGAACACAGCAGGATCTACTCTGTTCGAGCCCAAATATGTTACTTCCTATTTACTGTCGGACATCAAGGTAGAAAAAACAGAGGACGATGACATTCTGCCAACAGGTGACAGAAAAACTGCACAATTTTTTTTTGGAAGGGGGAGAGGGGGGTTGCATGTCGCTTCTATTAAGACGTTACTCGATTTTATGGTGAGTACGAATGTGCAAAAAAAAATATATTATGTCCACACCAAACTGAGGATTAAAGAATATATTTAAGTAATTCAATTTTTTTTAAAATTTTATGCTTCATGATTTTTAAACTGCGAGTTACGAGAAGGGGACTGTCGATAAATAACTTCAACGAATTAGATCGATTGTTGATATTGCTGCCAGACATAGCTGATGGTAAAGAATCAGCATTTTTCACACTGAATCTCATAGGAATTATGCTGAATTTCAAAAAATCTGGCAAGAATGGAATCGTTATCGGATTACTTCGCTCAATACGTCCCTTTCTGAGCAATGATATTTATTGATGAAGGTCAATCCCATAGCGATTCAAACACCCGGATTATGGGGAAATTTTGATGAACTAAGATTTTTTGAAGAAATTGAATTCGCAGAAGATTTTTCCAACGCTCTCACAGATCTATACATGCAAATGGGTGCCGGTGCCTCGCTGCCTTAATGACAATCAGGCCCGCCACATCCTATCTCGGGCCGTGGTACCAGTTGTCCCGGGCCCCTAACACAGAGGGGGGTCCGGGGGCCTCCCCCGGGAAATTTTTGAAATTTTAAATCTATTCGGACGCATTTTGAAGCTCTTATGATGGACATTTTCCATCAATTTCTGCAGAATAACTACGCCTTTTTTTTACTTTCAGCGCCAAATACTTTCGAATTGTTGCATTCAAAACATCTATAAATTTTTTTTTGAGGGGGGCAGATGATCCTTTTCAATTCTAGGGGGAGTCGGGCTCCCCTGGACTCCCCTTTCGTACGTCCATGGCAAGGGAGTTGAGCCATTGAAGTCGAGGATGCCCCGACAGGAGCCTCTTAGCATCCGACAACGGAAGAAAATGAAACGCAGTTACTAAAAATATCATTCTACATATACTCAAAATCTTGAAAATAGATAGAAATCTCTAAAAAAGTAAGACAAATTTTATAGTGTCCTAGCGTGTTTTTGAAACTTTATTCGCCTTTTGCGGAATTTTTAGGGTAATTTTTTCACTTTTCCTTACGAGACAAGGGTTACACATGAATTCGTAGTGGTTTGTCACCTGCGTCACGGGCCCCTGTGCCAGGGACCCAGTATCCCCCCCCCCTCCTTGTGGCGGGCCTGATGACAATGCAATGGTACAAGAGTCGTTTTTGCAAAGAGTGGGTTTTAATTCATGGATTATAACAGAGATCATGGTAAGAATTATTGGATGATGGTGCTATCCAAAATGAGACGGAATCCTAGCAAGGACAAGTTTCGTTAGAGGCCAAGTTTAGTTCATCGAAGTGAGGTGGTCTTTCTCAATAGAAGCCTTGTCCTTGCTATAGAACCCTACTCATTTTTTCTCAAGAATGTATAGGCACCATAATCCAAATAGTTCGTATTACATTCTCTCTTATCATCAATGAGACCCATTCTTTGCAAAAACAATTCGTTACAACATTTTATTATCCTTCAAGACGTGGGCTAAGATTTATGAATTAAACGTTGTTCTCTATAATTTCTAGATCACCCTCACGAAGATGCTGTCCTTCATCTAGTTAAGCCGGAGATAGAAATCGAATATGCACATGGGATTTCAGCCAATGAGGAACTGGAATTAAAACCGGATATCAAAGTGATCAACGAGTTGGTACCTATGGAGATCAAAGGAGATCTAGACAGTACGTATTTTGACATCATCAGACAATGGACCACTAGACAAGAAACGAATTTAACCATTCTGATACATGTTTCTTAACCAGAATTTCACGCAAAACACGATTCGCGCAACGAAAATTACTGAAACCAACTTCTAATGAAGATATTTACGTTTTTATTTCACATTGGTTACGAGGAATTTGAACTGCCCGCTCACAAGAAACTCAAAGCTCTACGTGAGTCAAATCGCGCACAACAACGGTTTCAACAAGCTTCCCAATCGAGTAATGTTCATTTCCCACCGTATGTTGTTCAAACTATAAACAAGTTGCTATAGCTGAGCCAAAGCGTCAAGATTGAGGTTGCCAGATTTTTATATCACAAGAGACTGTCATTACAACGCTTAGCGCACGATGTGAATCACACTGGAAAAAAAAATGAAATCTTAAAATAAGATTATGTGCACTCTTGGAAATTTTTCTCTTGATCCAAGCCGATATTGCATTGAACCAAGAGACTTGACACTTGAGTTAAGAAAACGGACTCTTGGATTAAGATGCCAGCACCCGGACTCTAAATGCAAGAAACTTGGTTTCTTAAAAGAAGAGTTCTGAATCTTAACTCAAGATTAACTCTTAACTCCTTCCAAGAGCCTCAGGTTTCTTGAATGAAGTTTTCAGGTTTCTTGAATCAAGCTTTCAGATTTCTTGAATCAACCCTTTACGTTTCGTAAATCAACCACTTGGAGGGGAGGAGGGTTCGGTTTAATAGTTCAGCTTTTCTTAACTTAAGATGTATGAGTCCACATTTAAAGAATTACTGTGAGAACGAAGTGATGAATAGTGGCGAAAATGTTATCTTTGGCCACGGCCGCCATCTTGGATTTTTAAATTTTGAAAATCTGACCAAAAATTCGAGTTCCCATTTGAAAAATACCCCCGGATACCGAGTTACACGAAAATCGAGCGAACAGGAGCCGACTTAACATTTTAGGCCACGGCCGCCATTTTGGATTTTGAAATTTTGAAAATCTGACCAAAAATTCGAGTTTCTCGTCGAAAAGTATCCCCGGATACCAAGTTTCACGAAAATCGAGCGAACAGGAGGTGACTTAGCATTTTAGGCCACTGCCGCCATTTTGGATTTTGAAATTTTGTAAACCTGACCAAAAATTCGAGTTTCTCGTCGAAAAGTATCCCCGGATACCAAGTTTCACGAAAATCGAGCGAACAGGAGGCGACTTAGCATTTTAGGCCACTGCCGCCATTTTGGATTTTGAAATTTTGAAAATCTGACCAAAAATACGAGTTTCCCGTCGTAAAGTACCCCCGGAAACCATGTTTCACGAAAATCGAGCGAACAGGAGCCGACTTTGCATTTTAGGCCACGGCCGCCATCTTGGATTTTGAAATTTTGAAAATCTGACCAAAAATTCGAGTTTCCCGTCGGAAAGTACCCCCGGTCAGAAAGTTTCAAGTAAATCCGTCGATAAATACCCCCTAAAACCTGAAATTTCATCTATAATGCTGTGACGTCACGTGACAGGATTGAACCTGTTGAAGTCTCGGTACAGTAGCTTTATATAATTCATACTTTCTAGGTATTTTAAAGGACAAAATACGAGGGCTGAAAAATAACTTTACGGATGAAACTTAGAAAGTTTTAGTTTCGAAAAGGTTTAAGTGCTCTGAATGAAGTAGTAAGGACGAAGAACAAGCTGCATAACTACTAGTCGCTCCTAGAAGGGTTTGTAGGGATATTTCGACCTCACTCTTCGTCAGCAGCTATAGCTCAGTTGGTAGAGCGCTCGGCTGTGAATCCAGTCGCCGCGCGCCGTGGGTACGAATCTCCACAGGTCCGCTCGAGATTTCACGCCGCAACATCTCTCGATTGGTAAGTCAAATTGTTTAATATGTCTCTTGTCTCTCTAATCAACTTGGGTAATACTTGTATGTACTGAATAAACCACTAAATAGTTGATGATGTGTGAACAGAAAACTTGTACTCTTCACAAGTAGAGTGCGCTCCTGATCAATTTTTGGAAATCCTGATCTAAGAAAACAGAAATCTTGATCCAAGAAACGATGGAATTTTAAATTAAGAAACCAGGTTTCTTGGTTCAACAACTTTCGGATGCTAGATCCAAGAAGCATGTTTCTTGTCGCCGCGCTTTTAATGCACCTGGACTCTTGAGTCAATGCACCATTGCATTGGTCCAAGCAGGTTTTTTTTCCAGTGCACGCAGAGCATTGAGTTTTCATGAGCGGGTGCTTTCAATTCACGCACCAAGAACCCTTAAATATCTTCGGAAGGAGTTGATTTCGGTAATTTTCGTTGTGCGCGTCGTATTTTGCGTGAAATTTTAGTTGAGAAACATGTATGCTGAAACACACATAACATGCACTAAACATGCTGAAATTCGTACCTTGTCTAGTGGTCCATTCCATAGTGAAACCTCTGAACCACGTATGACGGTTTGCGACAGTGCAGACTTCTTGGCATCCTTTATTTTTCATGGATGGAGAAATGCTCAAAGCCAATCTGTAAAAACTTCCGTGGGTTATCTTCTCTGTGTGAAGCAAATTCGGAGAAAACCTCTGGCTAGGAGTAATGTTGATTTGTTCTCCTTCAAAAATTAAAACTGGGTTGGAGATTTTTAAACACTGCAAACGAGATACGTGATTTAGGAGTTCTACTCGAATTAAATCAGACATGCAAGTAGTTTCAATCGTATGTTAGAGTAAGCATAAAAATATGGTGACGACGGACCACTAGACAAGGCACGAAGTTAAGCATTCTGATACATCCGTCCTGACCAAAATTTCACGTTGAAGACGATTTGCGGAACGAAAATCACTGAAATCAACTCTTTACTAAATTATTTAATTTTTCTTGACGCGTTAATTCAAACATCCCGCTCATGAAAACAATGTAGTCTACGTGAATCAAATCGCACAGTAAACTTCACCTTACTTTACCATGACAATCATTGGGATTTGAAAATCTGGCAACCTCAATCTTGACACTTTGGTTTAGCTGTAGCAAATTTTTTACACTTTGAACGATAAAGGACAGAAAAGGAACAATGCTCGATTGAGAAGCCTGCCAAAACTGTTGTGAAGCGATATTTGATTCACGTAGAGAATTGCGTTTTTTGTGATCGGCCAATTCAACATTCCCGTAACAAATGTAAAGTAAGAACGTTAATATCTTAGTTAGGCGTTGATTTCAGTGATTTTCGATGCAAGAATCGTATTCTCCGTGAAATTTGAATTATAAAACATGTATCAGAATGCTGAAATACGTACCTTGTCCAGTAGTCCATTTTAACGGTGCATAAAACACATTGACCGAATACGAGAGTGAATGGGTCTGTTGCAAGCCAGAGATGCAGCCAACTGAATACATATTTTTGGGGAGGATTCGCTCGAAAACCGCGTTGGGCACATCAAAAAAGTCTGAAATTCACTCCTTTGCGGACAATCTGTAAAGTTTGTAACACGATATTTCAAATTTACCGCGTCTGTGGGTACTTTTTCTCGGTGTCTGGCAGTTAGAGTACCTATATAGCGAGAGTATGGACAGATCGCTTCATGGAGGGCTTAGGGCCCAAAAGTGCAGCCACCCTTCTAACCAACTTCTAACGCACAAAATTTCACTGCCAGTCTGCACATTCCAATTCTAACCAAGATGGCTAAGAATGTACATAATTGAGCGTTCTTCCGCAAAAATGAGTAACACTGAGAAAAAACTATGGCTTATAAACCTATTAGAGGTAAATATGGAACACCACTAATAGTAGTACCTCTACATATAATAATAGCACATATACCTTAGTTATGGTCTCTGTACCTTAATTAGGTACAGAGACCTTAGTATGGTTCACAGACCGAGAATCATTAGTTTATTTACGACTATTATAGGTGTTCCATATTTACCTCTAATAGGTTTATAAACCATAGTTTTTTCTCAGTGAAATTTATGCAACAAGTAAGTCAAATACGTGCTTTATAAACGATGGTTCGTAACAATTGTATAAGTAAAGCGCTCTGGATAATTGAGATTCATAGGTTGGCTGCATTTCTGGGCCCTAACTTTATTCGCGGAGACATCGGTGAAGGCCTGATGGATTTTCGGAGTTTCACATCTGTCTATACTCTCGCTATACAGGTGCTCTACTGGCAGTCAGGTTTGCCCGGAGAGAGACCTTGTTACAGACTCTCCTTGCGTAAGATTTCAATTGATTCAAAGCTTTTGTTTTTGCAAAATAAAGATAGGAAGAAGGAAACAATCACTTGAAGCAAATGAAATCGTACGATAAATAAAGTTCGTTAATCTTTTGTTTACTTCGAGTAGTTCTTTCTTACTCCTCTGCCTGTGCAAATCTGGTGGGCGGTGACAAGGAGAAACTGCCTGCAGACGCAGGAAACTTGAAAAAGCGTGAAACAAACTGCGCAAATTGCGAGCTAAGGAATGGATTTCAGGCTTTTTTGTGTACCCAACGTGATTCTCGAGCAAATTTACTTTTAAAAAGTATATTAAGTTGACTGCACCTATATCTCTTGCGTGCAACAGACCCACGTAACCGCAGCCTGATATCGCAGAAAGATGCGACCTACAGGAGTAGGTCGATCGAGAATTTAAACTGGAGATCAAACCAAAATCGATGAGAAATGACCGTAATTTTGTCGGGTATTGATACACCCTGAATTCTTTTCAAAAATGACAAAACTGTTCGCAGTTAAACGTCCGAAAAAATCAGTGATCCACGACACAATTACAGCCGTATATTTTATTATATGTATTAATGTTTTAATATGTTCGTTCCCCCGTTGCAGATGCCCAACAAGAAATGCGGACACAAAGTTCTAACGTGCTGAATAATCCAGTTGTCCTGCTCGAACGACTCGACCCAGAATTGGTACGCAGTCATTTGAGAGCATTAGAGCCTGCTGCCAATTCGAGTCGTGTTGTCGCCTCATCACAGCTGAAACCAGAGGTAGGGGTTATTTTAAACCTGAAAGATTCGAACAAGGCCCCTTAATCGAGCATTTCGTCCTGTGTTGTTCAAAGTGTGAACAACTTGCAGCTGCTGAGCCGAAGCATCGAAAAATCGAGGAAGTTGTTAAATTACGTTAACTAGCTAGTATAATAATGATTATTGGTGCGACGCCATTCTCAAAAATAGCCTGCCACTTGAAAGCCCATATAATTAAAGAACAATTATTAGAAAATAAACAGTAGGGAAGAGATAAGCGAGGAGGGAGTGAGTAAGAAAATTTAAAAAAGGAAGGAAGAGGACATGAGAAAGGGGGAAAATGAAACAAAATAAAATAAACTAAAAACTGGGAAAAATAAAACAAAGAGGCAGCCTCCAACACGATGGCCGAGTGTCATTAGTGGGTATATTATTACCGTTTTTTGTTATTTGTTTATTAGCTTTATTGTGTACCTATTTGTACTAAAACGAAAATAAATTGAAATTGAATTCACAGAATTAATGAAGTAGGTTGACAGGAACTATGCAACGTCACGCACAGAGATCTGTGGTTTCACACTTAGGTCATCGATATGCAAATAAAGAAAAGACAGGTAGTTGGATTTCGTGTTGTTTCTTTATTTTTTATCGGAGTATATGACTACGGTCCCTACAGAGTGTACCTCTGCAAGAACTTCAAAGCCTAAGTTGAAAAACGCTTGCTATACTGCGCTGAAAAATACCGCGCTAAACACGGTACAGTGCGGCACCTATAACGCGGAACGCATGTTAGCGCCTGCAAGACTGCATGGATACCTCACGCATTGCGCGTACGCTACGGCTACGTTGGTGCGCGCTTCAATCGTTGCGTTTCCCCTCTTTCCGTCCTGTGATGTTAATGCTTATGCGAGCAAGTGATATGAAAGCATTTAACGCAAGGAAGATTTTTCAAATATGCAAAATTTGTTTTCTTCGATTTCAATCCAGTAGAAATATCGCTTTTAGGTGAGGCGAGCTGCCAACAATAATTGACTGTTTTGCATACATTTAAATAAAAAATCAGTGTTTGCAACTTTCAAAAATCACCACTGATTTACGGAGCATCTGAATTTGGATTCAGACTGATTGTTTCTGCGTATTTTACTACTTGACTCGTTTCAAATTCATTGGTGAGCCCTGAACAAAAATTATCCGTAGTCCATATGCTTTTTGAATTTACTCGAAACTTCCGTGCTTCATTTTTACATTAAAAGTGAGTTTGACACCGATGACAGACTTTGGTTTTTGATGAAAATTTGGTCTGGAATACCTGGGCCAAACCCAAAAACCATCAACCTGCTTCATCATGATCGAAACCTATGTTCGTACACATAAATCAACATCGCAAAATTAAGTGACACTTTGAAGGAATGGAATAAATTTAACCAAGATTTCTTTGAAATGATTTTTCTAGGATTTCGTGGAAAAGAAATTGATCAAGACATTCTTCTGGTTGTTCTGTTACAGGAAAATTCAAATGTACGTCAAGACTGTGATTGCAATCAAGACCGCGGAAACCATGGAATCAGCCAACCAGTACTGGACATTCCAAAGACACCAAAGGACCAACAACAATCACGGTCCAACTCAAGGACCCTCAACAAGTCTGCTGCCACAAATGAGGAAAAGGCAACATCATCAAACCTATCCGTGTGTATCTCCTCGTGGAGATGATTCAATACCTCGTAAGAACTTTGCAACGGGTTCAATGAAGACTCAACGGAATATTGGAATTGGCAGAAAAGAGGTACCATCGTCACAGTCAAAAACTGATGCAAATCATGCAGATAATGATGAAAAAATAATCAAATGTGACCACAATGCAAGGAATGTCGTGCCCACCAGTGAGGTAGTTTCATTGTCTCGTGGAGGTTCCGCAAAATTGGAATCAAAAGCGGGTCCTAGTGCACAAGTCGTGTTCCTTCTCAACGAAGATGGATCGTTTCCGTGTGGCCAATGTTCATTGACTTATAAGTCAAAGTCTAGTTTAAAAAGGCATATTCTTTGCGCACACTGTGTCAGTCGGAAGTTTGCATGCAGTCAATGCCCAAGCAATTTTAAAGCGGAACATAATTTGAAACAGCACGTGATTCTCGTCCACGTTGGTGATCGCCCATTTTTGTGTGGTCAATGTCCGAAGAGATTCAAAGTGAAGAGTGCATTAAAGTTACACATCACGTACGCTCACTGTACTGATAAGCCCTTCTCATGTGGTCATTGTGAAAGCAGATTCAAAACGAAAACTCACCTAAAGAGTCATATGCATGTTCACTTGGACGATCGCCCCTTCTCATGTGGTCAGTGTGCAAAAAAATTTAAATCAAAGGATGTACTAACAACACACTTGATAAATGTTCACCTAGGCGGTCGTACCTTTCTATGCGATCAGTGTCCGAGCAAATTCAAATCAACGGCAGGATTGAGGAATCATTTCACGAGTGTCCATGTCTATCGACCCTATCCTTGCGATCAGTGCTTCAGCAAATTCGGAACGAGGGATGATTTACAAGAACACATCACGCAACACCACACCGGCGATCAACCCCTCTCGTGTGACCATTGCCCGAGCAAATTTAAAACCAAGAATGCATTACTGACTCACTCGCGGCACACTCATGACAGTCACCGGCCCTTCTTTTGTGATCAGTGCTCGCGTAACTTTAAGTCGAAGAAATGTTTAAACGACCATGTTAAAAATGTCCACAGCATCGGTCGACCGTTTACGTGTGATCAGTGCTCCAGCAAATTCAAATCAAAGAATGGTTTACGAAAACATGTCAGAAGCGTCCACGTCGTTGATCGGCCTTTCACCTGTGGTCAGTGCTCAAGCAAATTTAAAAGCAAGCGCTCGTTATCAACCCACGTTGCAGGGGTCCATGGCGATCAGAATCATCAGTGTGATCTATGCTTAAGAAAATTCACCTTGAAAAGTCTTTTAAATTCACACATGATTTCTCACAGTGACGATCGATGCTTTGCGTGTGGCGAATGCTCGAGTAAATTTAAAACGAAAGATTCATTGAGGCAGCATTTTCAGCACGCTCGCAGTGAAGATCGACCCTTTACATGCGTCCAGTGCTTGCTAAAATGGATCACTAGACAAGGTATGAATTTAAGTAATCTGATACATGTTTCTTAACCAGAATTTCACGTAGAACATAATTCACACAACGAAAAATACTGAAACCAACTCCTAACGAAGATATTAACGTTTTTATTTCACATTGGTTACGAGGATTTTGAACTGCCCGCTCACAAGAAACTCAAAGCTCTACGTGAGTCAAATCGCGCACTACACCGGTTTCAGGAAGCTTCTCAACCGAGCAATGTTCATTTTCCGCCATGTATTTTTCAAACTTTAAGCAATTTGCTATAGCTAAGTCAAAGCGTCAGGACTGAGGTTGCCAGATTTTTAAATCGCAGAGACTCTCATGATAACGTTTAGCGCGCGATGTGAATCACGTAGAGCATTGAATTTTCATGAGCAGGTGGTTTGAATTCACGCATCAAGAATCATTAAATATCGTCGTAAGGAGTTAATTTCGGTAATTTTCGCTGTGCGCATCGTGTTCTACGTGAAATTTCGGTTACGAAACATGTCTCAGAATGCTGAAATTCGTACCTTGTCTACTGGTCCATTCAAGAGGAGGTTTGCTCTACAGAGGCATGTGAGGAATGTCCATTCTACCGATCGACCTTTCCCCTGCGATCGTTGTTCCAAACGATTCAAATCGAAGGACTATTTACAGGTGCATATGACTCGCGTCCACAGTGATGTTCACCCCTTTCAGTGTGGCGAGTGCACCTGCAAATTCAAATTGAAGACTGATTTACGAAAGCATACACTGCGAGTTCACATCGGCGATCGACGTTACTCTTGTGAGCACTGCTCGAAGGGATTCAAAACGAAGGGTGATTTACGAAGACACATCGGGCACGTCCATTGCGTCGATCGACCCTATTCGTGCGATCGGTGCCAGCGCAAATTCAAATCCAAGGAAGATTCAAAATCACACTTGGACTACATTTTGCAAAAAGGAACCACAATATCTGGCTTATCCATAAAAGCACGTAACTGCATTGGGAAAATCCAAAAGAGGAAGGAAGGGAAAGGACAGGAAGACGGTGAAAAGAGGATAAAAAGCAGAAAGAAAAAGAAGAGGAAGAAACAGGGGGAGATAGAGGGAAAAGAAACGGGAGCAGAGAGTGAAGGAGAGGAAAAACAAGAAAAAGAACAAGAAGAGGAAAAAAATACGAATTTAATAAGGGAAAAAATGAGAAGGAGAAGAAGAAGAGGAAGAAAATTAGGAAAAAGGATAAGGAAGAGGAAAAGGAGGAAAATGAAGAAGAAGAAGAAGAAGAAGAAGGAAAAGAAGATAGGAAAAAATGAAGAATATGAAGAAGAGGAAGAAAAGGAAGAAGAAGATGAAGAGGAAGAGGAAGAAAAAGAAGAAGGGGAAAAATCAGAGGAAGATGAGGAAGAAGAAGAATAATAATAAAAAGAGAAAAAAGAAGGAGAAAAATAAGCATATGTCTGCGTAGAAACGTTAAGAGCACAGACGCTGTTTCTAAAATAAGCTAGAAATAGTGGTTCCTTATTGCAAAATGCAGTCCACTTCAAACAAGTCCACATAGGGTATCGACCCCACGCGTGTGATCAGTGTTCAAAAAAGTTTAAACTCAAGGCCGCACTGAGGTATCACTTGGAGGAAGTCCACGTTGACGGCCGACCTTACTCGTGTGATATTTGCGCGGGTAAATTCAAATGCAAGCCCTCTGTGCGAAAGCATATGATACATACCCACGGCGCTGGCTAGCTTTTGTCGTGTGATCAGAAGTCGAGTAAGTTTGAGGTGAAATAGGAAAAATGATGGTGAAACATCGAGCTAAAGTCCAATCAAAAATGTTCAATATAATTCAGTTACATGATATTGAACTCACATGATGAGAGATGAAACCTCATGCAGAAACAAACGTTTCGAACATGACATCCGAATCTCAATACAGTATAATTACAGTTTAAGTGCAAATACATAAATATAGTTGCACCTAAAAAAAAGTGAAGTTGATTTAACATTCTGGATATAAAAAAAAGTGCAAGCCCTAAAAAAATGCTGAATTAACTGCTACAGCAGTGATTTAGGCAATGTCAAGATGTAAAATTAATTGCCGTAGCGGATGGTTAGCATTTTGTGAGTTCTCGTACACTTTTTTTTACATCAAGAATGTTAAATCAATTCCACTTTTTTTCGGTATGGAACATATTGGAATTGATGGACGCAAAGTCAAGAGATCACAATAAAACATAAAGAAGCAGAAGCTAAAATCTAAGAAAGCTAAAACAATATTTTACAAGGAGAGAAAATGTAGTAAATACTCAAATTAAAACGTTAAATTCGGATAAGTCATAATGAACAGGTAAATTTTTCAATTGCTTGATTCTTTGACATCGTGTAACCGAAATATACTGTGTATATTTGATTGGCATTTGGCTTGATGTTTTGTCATCATTTTCCGTATGCGTAGCCGGTCAACAATTTGGTATAGACGCATTTAGTGGTGGCGTCACGGAGCGATTGTGTTGGTTCGATATCTCGAAAGTCGAAATGTGCCCAAACAAACAAACATAACCTCCAAAATGAACAATTGACGGAATAATGCTAAAACTGCCTGAAACTAAACAATTGCTCCATGGGACTTTAAAATTATGAAAGCTAGCCATTTACGAAAACGTTCGAGATCACAATCACAAGAATTGATTGTATAATAAGCTCGTAATATGAGTGACAGTCATCAAGCGAATCCCCCTACCCCCCCTGCCTAAATCCCGCAGATTCCTCTATGTTTGTTTGTTGGGGCACGTTTCGACTTTCGAGGTAGAGAAATTAAATCGAGATGTGACGTCACACTAAATGCGTCTATTCCAACGTAATTAAGTTGAGTATTCAGGGTTTGTTCCGAGAAAAATCCACCATGTCAAACTGCAAAAATCTGGCCCCGAAATCAGTGATTTTTTTTAATAACACAAGATTAAAAAAGTTATGTTGTATAATAGAAAATTACTTTAGCGCAATAACTGGTGGACGGTGGAAAGTATAAATTCTTGAATTCGATGGCTAGAGTGCGAAACCGCGTATCTACATTGCTGTGATTCAAAATGCTCGTTTATATTTTATTTTTTCGAGAAGAAACAACCCAACTTCATGGTTTGAAATTTTCACAGAATATTTTGCTGAATGAGCTTAAAAATCAAGGAAGTTTTCGATGGATTACGTTAACGTGTTTGTCAAGAAAACCATGAAATTTGACAGAAAGGCTGCAATATCGCAAATAGAGATCCAGTGGCGTGGCGTGCTTTGCAATATATCGATTGATCGGCCATTTAAACCTATGGAAAAGGATCGATAAACAGGGTGTTCGCAGCGAACACCTTAATAATCGATTCTTTACCATAGGTTTAAATAGCATAACAATCGATATAATCGCAATTCACCCGACGCCACTGAGAGATACGTGGTTTTGCACTTTGGCCATCGATTTGCAATAAAAATAAAACTGGGAGGTTCCAGATTTCGCTAAAGAACTCCGACTCTCATCTAAAAGCCTCTATCAACGCATTCTTAAATACTGAGTTAATATTTTACAGCAAAGACAACTGAAGAATCTAAAATATTATTGAAATCATAATTGATTTTTTCTAGCTTATGGCTTTCATATGCCTTTTTTTATATGACTTTTATTTCGAAATTATAATTCTTTACGCAAAATTAATTGATTATTTAAAATTACGAGGGTTTAAAGTTATTTTGCTAGAGCCGCTGCACCGTTGGCGTATTATTACATTGTATCTATTTAAAAAAAAAATCAAACATTTTTAAAAAAAAAATTAATGCATGTTCAATGACTTATTCGTAATATTGAAAATTCACAAATAAGGCTTTGTGAATGCCTCCATAAACTTAATTTTGATATTCATGATAATACTATATGTATACATATTTTTTTTAGTCTTCTTTATCGTATTAAATGAGTTGGTTTCTAAAGTTATTCTTTATGTATCACATTTATACTTTTAATAAATTCTAAAATGTAAGGAAGCTTTATGATTTTAATATTTAAACTGTCATTTCTCTTTACACGGTCTAAACCTTTAAAAGTGCGTTCACACAAAAATTATATAATAGGTCAATTATTGTCCTAAATTTCATTGATTTTTGACAACAAGTCGTAGAAAAAATATGTGAAATTTTTGATGGAGCATTTTCAAAAATGTCCCAGTAAAACTATAAAGTGTAAAAGGAAAGTTAACGACGTTGGAATCTAGTTGCGTTCCTTCATTTGGGGAACGACCTCATTCCTGATCAGCACACATTGTATTTACGTGATACAAGTGGACTACATTTTGCAATTACAATTTGCAAAATTTCTGTCTTGGTTTACAAACAACTTATGCACCATCAGATCTTCTTTAAACATATACTTTTTTACAGACGAGCAAGACATTTTATTTCCTGATTTCAAAATGTAGTACAATTATTTTATCGCGCCGGGGTGTTCTGCGTGTTGTCTATTTGCTGATTGAAGGGGCTCTTCTTACTGGAGTTCACCGCAAAAAAATTAAAGTGGTATGCAATTTGGTTTGCATTGCAAATTGCCTACCTTTCTCACACATAGAGCTCATTTTATCGATCTTTTAATATCGACATTTTTTTTTACAAAATGATGTAAAAAACTTGCAATATCATTATAGAGAAATTTTAGGATATTAATCAGAAAAAGTTGAAAATGAGCAATTTCACTACTATTGGTCAATTAGTGCTCGTGCTAATAAAAAATCTATCAAAAAAAAACCAATGCCGTCAGATTACTCAATTGACTTTTGAGGCTGTTTATGTTCTGAACCAATCGATATCGATACAATCTCACCCGTTTGATTAATCAAATACGATCAATAAGGCGAGTGCTCTACTTGGGTTTGCGGCAGATAATTTTTTTTTTAAATTTTTTTTTTTTTTTTTTTTTTTTTTTTCCAGTGAATCATTGGGCCTTTGACGATCTGCTCGTCTGTTTCCCCGGGAGCGATTGGAATGCCTTTTTGCGTTCACCCGGAGATGATGGTCGCTCCTCCACGCCTTCATGAATCTTCGGCAATCGTTCCTTAGCAGCCCTCTGTCCCTGTTTCATCTGTTGTACTCGCTCCCACTTTGACGGGTGCAAAGAGTCCGGGTGACGGTCGCCCGGGCAACGGACTTGGAAACCGTGCTTCCGCAGCCAATCGAAGCCCGCAGCGTTATCCTCCTTGAAAACCGTTATGAATGTCATGGCGCTGAGCCCTCCTTTCGGCTAGGCGTAGAGCACTCTCTGGTATGGTGCGCAGCCGCATTTTAAGAACTCGTCCTTGAACGATTCGACGAAGCCATCTGCAATGGGCGCCATACCTTGGTCATCTTTGAGATTGACGAAACCAATCAACTGACATGCTTCTTTACATGTCTCCGTTGCGGGGTCCACCTCCTCCCCTCTCGCCGGTACAGGGTGTTCCGAAAGTATTACATCATCCGGAAAGCGAACCTTGAACCGTAGCTTGAACCCGTTCCGTTTTAACCATTTTTTGGCCTCTCTCAGCGAGATATTCTCGTGTTTTTTGAACTCGCTCACATTGCCACCCGCGTGCTTTATGACGAAATATAAAGCGTTGTGCGAGGTGCATTTACACGATTTTCCGTCCTCGGTTTCTTCCATGCGCCCAATTTTGATCGGTACATCCTTATACGGCTCCTGTCGGACGATGTACCCATATTTCCTCCCACATTCCTCACGGCATTCCTCGTCGGTTCTTGGCTCTGTAATCAATCGGTGTGTTTAGTAAAAGCTAGGGGGCTATGCGCCTGGCCGCTACGCGGCCCAACCCCCTGAGGGCGCTTCGCCCTCTCTTAGGCCCGCTTCGACAAAAGAACGACCAAAAAAATGAAAAGATTTTCATACCCGACTCTCATTTTGTCCAATCTTCCTCTGGCCGGGAGCGATTGGACCAATAAGAATCCAGTGGCGTGGCGTGCTTCCGATATATCGATTGATCTATCATTTAAATCTATGGAGAAGAATCGATTATTAGGGTGTTCGCAGCGAACACCCTAATAATCGATCTTACCACATTCGATTCTTTACCACAGCTCAAATGGGGAAATATCGATAATCGATCATTCACGCCTCGCCACTGTAAGAATCAAATATGAGAATAATGGAACGGAGTGTTTCGTTACTTATGGATAGTCCGTAGTAAAGGAGCACACCTTCGGTTCACTTACCTTACCCTTATAACAGCCCAAGATTCACAATTTCCTGCTTAGTTCAATTTTTCGCAAAATTTGAAATTCCCGCCGATAAAAAATGGCGAGAATTTCAAATTTTGCCCCCTTTCTAAGCTCTCAGGTATACTCAACTATTAAAAAATCTGGGTTATATTTCCAAAATCTAATTACAGCGGACTCATGTAGCGACTATCACCTGTCGATAACCGCAAAAAGTATGGAAATCGGTCTGGTAGAACGCTCAAACGAACTATGACAAAAAATAAACATTTACATTGTTTAAATGGGAGGATTCGCAACTTTACCGCGTAATGTAAAAAAACCTGGGTCATATTTTCAAAATCTGAATAAAGCGGGCTCATCTAGAGACAATTGCCTGTCGATAGCCGCAAAAATCAAGAAAATCGGCCCGGTAGAACGCTGGAACTAAGGGTTACCAGTCATGCAAATTTAGGAGGTCTTCACTCAAAAAACAAGTATGGGAAGAGCGACTTACCGGCCGAGTTATGGATCATGGAGCCATAAAATATAGTTCGTGGAGCCATTCTTATAGGTTCACGACCAATAAAGTATGGCTCAGAAAGCAATACTGTAGACGGTAAGTCACTTTCGTGTTTTCTCAAAGGAAATCTGGTGACCCGAAGGTCCATACGATGTTTTTCCTAAGCATGGCAGAGAAAGCCTTTGTGGATGCACTTGCTGTGCAATTTTACGTGCTGAAGGCTCTTCATTCATTGGGTGTATCTCACCCATTTGATCGTCCAAAAAATTGACTACATTTTGCAAGTAGGAATTACAATTTGAGGATTATCCATATAAGCATGTATCTGCATAGAAAACTTATAGAACAAATCGACGGCGTAAGTCGGCAATCACATAACTCGGTTTGCGACGTCGCAGACTTCCTGTCATACTTTATTTTTTGAACGGAAAACTTCTCAACGGCAATTCTTTGAAACGGCCGTGATTTTTCTTCTCTGTGCGAAGAAAATTCTGCAAAAACTTCAAGGAATGATGTCAATTTGTATGTATGTATGGGCCGCTTTTACGGCGCGCTAGGGCGCTCTGCGACGCCTATTCTCCACAGGAATCTGTCGTGGTAGAGATCCTCCGGAAGCTGGCATCTCTCCATCTCTTCATGGATGCCCTCTACCCACCGTTTGGCTGGAAGCCCTCTCCGTCGCCTACCTGGGGCGAATGTCAATTTGTTCTTTTTTGAAAAAACAACATAGATGCGGAAATTTTCAGACACCGCAAACGAGTTATGTGATTGCCGACTTACACCGTCGATATGCTGTTTTTAGCATGAGCCAGAAATTGCAGCTACTAATTGCAAAAAGCAGTCCATATCTATTTGGTAAGAAACTACAGTGTAGAAATTGATCATCAGAAGCTCAAAGATGCATCTTTAACAGAGAGTAAACAGAGGGATAACTGACTACGTACAGCTGAAACTATGATGAACAAGCTAAGGACGATAAGGTTGTTGAGTAGCGACCATTACACGGCTACTTCAAAAATATGTTCAAGCTAAATCGCACTGTTCACCGTTCAGACTGTCGTTCTAATCGAAACAGTAGACTATGACAACGAAGCAAGGTTAAGGTTTAACCTTGTCGCGATCAAAACTGAAACAGTTGTTAGCATGTACGCATTTTCGTACGTGAGTGCCGGGATAAATCGATCGTGCTGAGGAAAAAATGCAATTTTGACTTGTTGACTACGTATAGCAGGTCCAAAAAAAAACAACAACAACAATCAAACGGCTGTTCCAGCATAAGTTTCCATCAGATAAAAACTTGTTTAGAAGTCTGTTTTCCTTTTTAGTGCCGTTTTTCTTGTATGAAATCGCATGGCGAATGAAACAGGTGTCACTTCATTACATTTTTTATGCTTCATCGGTGGATTTGATTCTCACGTGATCATAGCGGATCAAAACTTTGCAAGCCATCACACTTTCTGGGTGCTTCATATTTTTTCCCCCGTGAGGAAAATCAGAGGGTTTTTTGGATTGGTCAAAATTTTGTAAAAAAGATAATGTAGATTGTTTTTGTTGCTTGAGGAAGACATCTCGTCTATTTTGTATAACCGCGCAACGGACCCAAAAATAAATCATCTGGCATTAAGATTCAAAAAATACAAATGCGACTGTCTTTTTTCATACTCTAAAATTTCTCCAGGTTTATTGAATAATTAGAGTCATGCCATAATAAATGCGTCTTCTTTCTCCGGTACTCATTCGACAACTTAAACGTAAACTTTTTTTTCACTTCCTGGCTTTTTTTTTTGTTTTATGTTGCATTTTTAAAGATTCCAGTTTTTTTAAAAAAAAAAAAAAAAAAAATTAAGCTAAGAAAGAATAGAAGAAGAAGGAGAAGAAGAAGAAGAAGGAGAAGAAGAAGAAAAATCACAATTCATTCATAAGTATTTACAGTGATAGATCTAGCACACGGGAGAAAGCTGTTGAATTGCATAACTTCTAGGAGACATACTTGAAACTACACACAGAATGACACTTTGAGCTTTCGAATTTACAATATCATACATTTTTATTTTCAAGAAAACGGGACCATCACGAATATTTTGTATCCTTAATGAAAAATGAGCCCCTATCATTATCCATAAGAGTCCTAGAAAGTGGGCACTAGGCGGATCAACCAATCAGAGACGACTCGTAAAAGTGGGGGTTGTCCCCGGGCCCGCAATTCGAATCGTTGCTCTTGTTCTCTCTTTGAGCTATACGGCTGAATTTCACTCGAGGTTGGTAAAAATTATCCTTTTCATATAACTGTGTTAAGGACATCCTTGATCCTCCCTTAATGACAATGTAGCGAGACAGGACGGGGTCTCTTAAGGTGATTCGATGGACGCCATATTTTGTGCCAAAACGGCATGCGATATATCGCATCAATTGGTTCCATTTTTTCAGCTACTCGTCATTTTTCTCCAATTTTGAGATCGCAATTCTGTTATCAGGAGACTAAAGCACTCACTTACCAATTTTAACAAAGAAATTCAACGTAATAAAGGCGTGGTTTTTTTAGAGAGAAAATATCGCATTCGAGTGCAGTTTCTATATCAGTATCGAATGGTATATATTCTCTCTGAAAAAACCACGCCTTCATTAAGTTGAATTTCTTTGTCAAAATTGGTAAGTGAGTGCTTTAGTCTCCTGACAACAGAATGGCGATCTCAAAATTGGAGAAAAATGACGAGTAGCTGAAGAAATGGAACCAATTGATGCGATATATCGCATGCCGTTCTGACACATAATATGGTGTCCATCGAATCACCTTAAGGAAAAGTGCCTGTTTAAGGTGCCCTGGAAGAAAGGTCGCTTGGATCTAGAGTCGAGACTCTTAAAAACATTGACAAGAAAAACTACTCTCGATTCAATTGGACTTCATGCTTGAATCGAAAGGAAATCCGCCTGAATCAAGAGACTTGGCTCTTCGATTCAAGTAAAAATCGGATTGAATCAATAGTGTTTTTCTTATCAATGTTATTTAGAGTCTGGACTCTAGATCCAAGCGACTTTTTTCCATAGTGTGATTCGATGGACACTATATTTGGTGTTAGAACGACATGCGATACATCGCATCGATTAGTTCCATTTTCTCAGCTACTTATCATTTTTTTCGAATTTTGAGATCGCAGTTCTGTTTTCAGGAGACTAAAAAATTCACTCACCAATTTTTACAAAAAAATTTCAACTTAATAAATGGGCGGTTTTTCTAGGAGAAAAATATCGCATCCGATACGAATGTCGTAACTGCATCCGAATGCGATATTTTCTCCCTAAAAAAAACCCGTGCCTTTATTACGTTTAATTCGTTTGTCAAAATTGGCAAATGAATTCTTCAGTCTCCTGACAACAGAATTGCTATCGCAAAATTCGAGAGAATTGACGAGTAGCCGAAAAAATGGAACCAATCGATGCGATATATCGCATGTCGTTTTCAAATAAATATGACGTCCATCGAATCACCTAAGGAACGACTATGAACATGATCCTTAAATCAGTTTTCCTTGTTTTGTTAGTGAAAGTAACTTAGGCCTATTATCTGCCGCAAGGAGCAGCAAGTGTCAAATTTTAGAAGTCGAGTTTCCTTCAAAATTAGTCTGATCTCTTTTTAATGAAAGCACTGAAATAGCAAAAATAGCATGATTTATCTTAATTCTATCAAGACAAGACATTTGAGAAAGCTGTAAGTGCGCAAAAATAATGTAATTTTAGGCAAGGCAGCAGTGTGTGACATTAACTATTCCACCAGAGAGTCAATGAAATCAGTGCTTTTAAGTAAAGTGCTGCCCTCTTTTGACGATTTCTAACCTGAAAATGTGTTCATTGTGTGTCCAAAACGCAACCACGAAAGCATGCAGAAGATAGCACTTACGGCTGTCTTGCCCAACACAAGCCTAACATGAAAATGAAAAATACCCCTTTTATGTAATTGAAATAAAATCAGTCGATTTTTAATCATCCAAACGAATTTTAGGAGTCTTTCGGATGATCAGTGGCAATTTGACAAAGAACGGAGGCTTCTTTCGATAAAATTTTCCTCTCAGTCGCTAGTGAGCCAATTTCTCAAAACTTCAATTTTGCTCCTATGATTCTCTTCGCTAAAATGGCAGAGTATTCCACTACCGGCGATTCGTGTCGTGGAACGCGAGTGGACGGGGTGCACCTCATAACATGGTGCACACTTCAGCAGGCGCAGTGTAGGCAATTTGCGCATCGGGATTTATGCGTAACGGTGTAGCGTTTGAAGTATCTCTAGGATGTCGAAGGCGCTATATGAGAGGCGCTATATACAATTTCCCGGTCAGAAGCTTCGGAGCCCGTTTTCTCAAAACTTCATTTTTGCACTTACTGCTCTCTCTGGATATCACGGCAGTTATCCGTCGACTTTCTTCGTCCGTTTTCCGGCGAACACAGCCTCGATCTCATCGAGCGTTTTGCGATGTGTCTCGACGAGAAGCGTAGCGGAGTACAAACCAAACACCAGAGACCCGGCCGCGAACAGGAGGATCATCCCCTCCAGTCTTAGGTTATCCAGTAGCGTGTTGTACAACTTCACAGACACAAACATGAGCCCGTACATTGAGCAGAAGCTTACACCGCACATGGTCCCTCGCACCTACAACAGGAACAAAACCAACGACGGAGTATAAGAAATATTATTGAATGGATAAAAAAGTTTATGAGTACTTGGGAGTGCGGTTGACCCAGGATGGAAGGACCTTAGCAAGGAAGGCTATACTGCCGTGCTAAAAGGAAAAACGCCGTATGAACCTTGAGGCGTTGCCAAATTGCCTTTGATAAAACACGAATTTCTCGGTAAACTTATGAATATTTTTTTTTTCTATTTTTCAGATGATTTTGTTTGCAATTTCACCGAATGTTTCTGAAAATTTCAAGGAAAAATATTCATTACTTTCCTATAAAATGAACATTTAATCGAAGGAAATTTGGCAACTCTCGAATGTCCATACGGCGTTCTTCCTTAGCACGACAGTACAGCAATGTTAAATGGAATCCTCTGGGATCCGCGGAGTTCCAAACATAACCAGAGGAGAATCTACAGGGTTCCAGTCAAAAGTATTCTTACGTATGGATGTGAAATTTGGCAGCTGAAGAAAGGGACAAAGGGCATGTTTAGCGCAATGGAGATTAATTTCTGGAGGAGGACAGTAGAAATTTTAGGATGGATCGGGTCCGTAAGATAGAAAGCGTCAGATCGTGGGAGTCGAAACCGACATCGTATTCGACGTCATGACCAAATGGCTTGTCTGGTATAGTATTATTAAAGGGATGACGACAGAGAGGCTACCAAAGAAGATACTTGATTGGGTTACTATTGAAAGGAGGCGTAGGGGACGCCCAGTGAAAGGGTGGCGACAAGGGATTTCAGAGGAAAAGGGGGAGTGCCAACTCCCTGAAGGACTTTGGGAGGATAGGGAACTTTGGTAGCTAGGAGTCGCAGAGCGCCAAAGTTAGCGCTGTAAAAGCGGTGTCTATGTGTGTATATAAAAATGTTTATAACACGGTGGTATAGTAGTGCTGAGTACACAGTATTTTTCGGGGAAAGCAACGCCAGAAAGTTCAAAAATTTCAATTAGAGTCAAAAATAATTTTACTCCACAAAATCGTGTGGACTCAAAACTATTCTACTACCTTGTTACATACAGTCCGGGATACATTTGTGTGTGTTTTTCCCCCTAAAAAGGTTAATGAAACTTGTTTAGTTATTTAGTGAAGATGAGAACGATTAAATGAAAAAATACCCAAGAAAATGGGAAATTCAAATTACCCCTATTATAAATATAGAACTATTCTACTACCTTGTTACATACAGTTCGGGATACATTTGTGTGTGTTTTCCCCCCTAAAAAGGTTAATGAAACTTGTTTAGTAATTTAGTGAAGATGAGAACGATTAAATAAATAAACCCAAGAAAATGGGAAATTCAAATCACCCCAATCCCAGGTAGAATTTTCGCACGGAGAAATCCTGATATTTTGAAATTAATTTGTGATTTCTCACGATTTTTTGGCGCTGAAATCGTTAGAATTATCAACATCGGAGCGATTAGCGTCGATCTTTTCGCAATTTTATCTCTATAAAATAAAAATTGTATTTCTATTTATCGCGATTTTTTGTTCCATACTATTGCGATAAATCACTATAGATAAAATCGCGATTTTCTTGTAAATTTGTGTGAAGAAATTGCAATTTATATTGGTTGTTTAATGTCTATCCGATAATATTGCAAAAACTTGACGGCAATAAATTCGCGATACATTCTCCGATCAAATCGCAACTTATCGCGATCACTGCTTCTTTGGAAAAAGAAACTTCAAAATTCCCCCGATGAGGGTTTCCAAAAAAAGTTAAGATTTCTTCGTTAGGAGTTGATTTCAGTAATTTTAGTTGGTCGAATCGTGTTCCATCTGAAATTTTGGTCGGGGAACGTGAATCAGAATGCTTAAATTCGCACCTAGGCTACAGCCGTGCTAAGGAAAAACGCCGCATGAACATTCAAATATTGCCAAATTTCCTTTCACAAAATGTTTTTTTTCCCAGAAAGTTATGGATAGTTTTTTTCTCAAATCTTCAGACCCTACGTGTCAAATTACAAACACAATTCTTTGAAAAATCAGAGGAAAAATAATCACAAATTCTCCCGAAAATTTGTGATTGTTCGTAGGAAATTTGGTAAAATCTGAAGGCTCATACGGCGTTTTTCCTGAGCACAGCAGTCTGGTGGCCCACTTGGCGAGTTGACGATACCGCACAACATTTCCGACTTTGACGTTTCCACACAAAAACCAGGATTGACACACCTGCACAAAATTAGTAACTTTATTTTCGGGACGATTTGGTAAGAAAATTTGGGGACGAATTGGAGGGTTCCATTAGCTACCACAATCGGGCTGATTTCCTCCAATAATCAAAGATCGACTTCAAACGTAACGATAAAGCACACACGTAACGCACAAACTTCAGACGTAACGCACACTACTTCTTCTTCTCGTTATATTCCCCCTCCTGCGACATTCTGGGCGTCCGAGGTGGACACAAACACGGTACAACTCAGGCCAGAATACCTTCTGCGAGCAACGTTGCTAGTAACTTGTGCGGGGAATATTTTGTGCGGAAACGTCAATCACGATCATTGTGTGGAATGGAGATGTTGCATGTGTGAGGAATTTGCGATTTGGCTGTTGATTCTTATGTAAAAGTTCGCGAGAAACACGATGGTGCTACTGGTTTTCTCTGAAATCAACTCCCAAGCTCAAAAAAAGCTCTCAAGTTGAGGCTAAAACGGCCGGGGATATCTCACGCTACCCTGAGAGTCCACCTCTACATCAAGACAAACTCTCCATGCAAAGATATAAGGAGCAAATACATTGACAGGGCTGCCACTTTATTTGGGGACTCCAAAACTGAAAACACGGCAACCCTGCTAATGTATTTGCTCCCTATCTTTGCATGGAGAGTTTGTCTTGATGTAGACGTGGACTCTCAGGGTAGGGTGGGATATCCCCTCCATTTTGGCCTCAACTTGTGAGCTTTTTTTGAGCCTGGGAGTTGATTTCAGAGAAAACCAGTGGCACCATCGTGTTTCTCGCGAACTTTTACATAATAATCAACAGACAAATCGCAAATTCCTCACACATGCAACATCTCTTGTGTCGAAGTCCTAGATTTCGTGCGGAAATTACATACTGTCGTCCTCTTTACCTTGATCGGGAACATTTCGTATGGCATGGTCCACGGTAGCGGGAAAATCCCGAGCGTCATGGTGAATATATACGCGAGGAACAGCGCCATGGGGGTCCACGCGTTGGGGGCCAGTTCCGGCTTGACGAGACACCAGTAGACGAGGAGAAGGGACGCGGCAGCGCCGAAGCCAGACACGGCGCCGATCGTCCTTCTCCCGACGTGCCGCAAGAGGGCGCTCGTGACGCAAATGGCCGCGAGTCGCACGACGCCGATGGCGACGGTGGCCTGGAGCGGGTCGAACGTCGAGTGGAACTCCCGCATGAAGTTGACCGTGTAGGAGATGACGATGTAGAAGCCGGAGATGTTCTGGAGCGCCGAGAGGATGAGGACGGTGAGGTACGGCTTCCAGACGGTCGGGGAGGCCACCACGCGGAGGCTGAAAGTGTTATGGCCAGATTGCGTCTCTGAAATGTGAAAATTGAACATTGTATTACTGTGTCAAATGAGGGGCTTGGAAGACAAGGCGCATAATTCTGTTTTCGAAAAAATTAAGGTACTAATAATTTCAACTTGTCAAGTTTTTAAGTTTTCAAGATTTTCAAGGACTTCTGGCGTAGATCCGCTGGTATTTCCAGAAAGGATCGCGTCAGGAATAAGACGGTACGGAAGATCATGGATGCCAAGCAGACCATCGTGCATGCCATTATGACAAAACAACTCATTTGGTATGGTCATGTCCAGAGCGAATGACGGGAGACAGGTTGCCGAAGAAGGTCCTTGATTGGGTTCCTCCTGGGAGAAGACGCAGAGGGCGCCCAATGAAGGGTTGGAGGGAGGGGATTGAAGCGGAAATGTTAAGGTGCTCATTGCCCCAAGATTTGTGGTTGGAAAGAGAGCAGTGGAGGTTGGGAGTCGTAGAGCGTGAGGGAGTGCTGTAAAGCGACTTATATGTATGTGTATGATTTCAAGTAAAACTAGTTATGATGCATACTCTGTAAAAAATTCACTCCCAAATTCCAATTTGTGAGCATCAAAAAGTCAGTTTAAACTTTCTTTCCGCCGTGAGGATCCGTATAATTTCGAATCTTTAAACACAAATTTCTCGACTTAAAAAAAAACTGCTCTTATGCGCCTTGTCCTCCAAGCCCCACAAATACTTTATATACTTGTCATGCGTTAAAGGCTTTCAGTCGGCAGGAAAGAGATTGTGTTCTCCTTCATCTACCTGGAAGTCAAAATAGTTGTGTCATGCGCTTTGTTTCATCCAACTTTTCTACTCAAACGTTGAAGTCTCTGGATCAGTCAAATAGGAACCGGGTTTTCCTTCAGTTTTTAAATATGCAACTTTGCCTGCCTAGAAGTCGAAATAGTTGTATGACGCGTTTCGCCTCAGTCAGATCTTTTACTCTGCGTGAAGGGTCTCAGTCTTTGGTGCCTCCTGAGGTGCAAAATACTTCTCAGAATATTCTGTATAAATTTCAGGATCAGGTCATGGACTTGGCTAATTTTTCTTTGGGGAAACAAAAATAGGAGCAGATTTTTTGATATACCACGATGGAGATTCGTTTTTTCGCACATCGATCATCGATATATCATCGATGAATAATACTGAATAATTTGAGTTCACAGATCGGCTGCCCTTTTGGGTGCTAGGAGCTGGGTTCGTGCGATCAAACATACTCTCCAAAATTACCGACAAGTGCATAATTTTCCTATCTAAGTACTCTGGTGCGGTATTAGCAGCATCTGCGGGCTGATTGTTGAAATTGATAGATAAAGCTATAGACAAAGAAGACAAAGGGATCTGGAGGGATCCTACATCGGTGGAAGCGGGTGATTGCAATGGACAAAGGAGGCAGGTAATAGACTAACTAACGGCAACCAACGAGAGACCCATATAACTTAGTTCATCATCTGCCCATTTTCTATCTATCAGAACCACCCATTACAACTAATAGGATCGCTCCACACTCTTTATGTCTTTCTGTCTATAGCTTTGTCTATAATTTTCTACAATATGCCCGCCGCAGGATGATTTTCAGAAATTGATAGACAAAGCAATAGACAAAGAAAACAGGGATTATGGAGGGATCCTATTGGTTGAAGCCGGTGGTTCTTATAAACTAAGGGTGTAAGAGAATAGCCTAACTATAGCGTCCCTCGTGGGTTTCCGTTAATTGGACTACATTTTGCAATTCGGAACTATAAATTCCGGCCCGGTTTAAAAACAACGTATGTGCCATTAGTTTCCCTTTACATGTAAGTGTTTTTTTCAGATAAGCCAGAATTTATAGGTCCAAATTGCGAAATACAGTCCAGTTAGTCTATTACCTACCACGTCCACCATGACCATTGCAACCACTCGCTTCCACCAATAGTATCTCTCCATATTCCTTTTGACTTCTTTGTCTATAGCTTTGTCCATCAATTTCCACAATCAACCAGCAGATGATGCTAATACCGCACCAGAGTACCTAGATAGTGAAATTATGCACTTGTCGGTAATTCTGGAGAGTACGTTTGATCGCATCATCCAGCTCCTAGGACCCAAAAGGGCAGCCGACCTGTGAACTCTAGGATCCCTCCATATCCTTTTCGTCTTCTTTGTCTATTGGATAGCTCTCGACTGGAAAAACCACAAAGCCAGGTGTATTTAGAGTCTAGACTTTATAAAATCATCGACAAGAAGCAATTCGACCTTGATGGTCAATTATCAAGCTTAAACTACAAGAACTAAGCCTCTAATTTGAGGCAAAGCTTCGCATATGATTTAAGTAAAATGTGATTGAATCAAGAGTCCTTTGGCTTGTGAATGTTTTCACATGCAGACCTGGACATCTAAGAGTTCAGTGATGCTCATCATTTTTCCAAGTGTTGTCTATCGATTTCAACAATGAGCCGGCTGATGGCACTTGGGATGTTTCGGGTTTTCCTTTTCGAATATTACCTGCGTCACGTTGGGCATCAGCGATTTCCTGGAGCTGCTTGAGCCTGGCATCGACGTTGGCGGAGCCCTCGATCTGGGCGAGGCTGCGGCGGGCGGCGTCGGGGCGGTTCTTGCGGAGGAGCCAGACGGGGGAGTCGCGGCAGAAGAAGGTGAGGAGGAGCCCGAGGAAGGCGATGAGGCAGGAGAAGAGGGCGGCGATGTTCCACGGGAGGTAGACGCCGACGACGTACATGTAGACGAGACCGGTGGAGGCCAGCAGGGGGTTCAGGACGAGGAAGAGCCCGCGGTAGGCCGGCGGGGCCATCTCCGAGACGTAGACGTTGGCCGGGAAGCTGCAACCTGGAATCCGCACGAAAAAGGTTTAAAATACTGTCTAAAATACCTTTAAAGGGAGCGGAGACGTAAACATTCCGTGCCCGTCAAAAGTTCCGGGATTTGGAACTTATTTGTTCCGATTTCTTCCACTATATGATTGCCAAAAGTTCCGGAATACCTTGTAGAATTTTGGACCCCCACTGAGGAGTCGTACTCCTCTAGCAAAATGTTCACCTGAGCCGTAGTATCGTTTTTGAAGCGGGAAGCTCAAAAAACCGCAAATTTCTTACGCAGATTGAGAAGTTATGAGAGCATTTCATTCTTTGCTGATGCGCTCAACGTGATTTGGACGTATTTCTATCAAACGGACCTAGGCGCCATAGGATTAGGAAGGTAGAGGGGAGCTTGGATCGGCGGCGGAATCGGGCGTCCGGCTTATTCCGGCCGTCCTATACTCGCAATGCTTTTCCATGGCGCTTAGGTCCGTTTGACAGAACGCGCTATCCGGGATTCCAAATTCCTCAAAAGGAACTCAAATTGGCGCTTAGTTCCGTTTGATAGAAATACGTCCATTTTTGAGGCATTATCTATAATAAAATACTCTTAGTTTTGCTCTAGCAAAAGTTTGCAACAGGCCCATTCACAAGCGCAATTTGCGCTCGGGCGCAATGTCGCCAGACATCTCATTCCCAAAGAGTTGTTCGGAATCGAATTCAGGGTAAGTCAGAGTTTAAAATAAATTTTATATATAGTTGAATTTGACTCAAGAATTGAGTCGAAGTTAACTCGTTCTTGTCCTCAAAGTGGGCACTGACAGTGGCGTGGCGTGAATTGCGATATATCGATTGCTATGCCATTTAAACCAATGGAAAAGGATCGATATTCAGGGTGTCCGCGGCGAACACCTTGATAATCGATTCTTAACCATAGGTTTAAATGGCAGAACAATCGATATATCGCAAAGCACGCCACGCCATTGGGCACTGAGTATTAACAGTGTACTCACCGACACCGACCCCCGCGAGAAATCTACCGACGACAAGGAGAGTGAAGTCATTGGCTGCTCCGATGATACCGTAGCCCATTCCGAGGAGGAAATAGGCCATTTGGACCATTCGAATGCGGCCGAATACATCCGATAGAGACCCGCTAGTGGTTGCCGCAATGCATGTTCCGATGGTCGGCACGCTTGCTGCGGTCAAACAAAAGGAAATACCGGTTAGTAAAAATCACACAGAAAAAAACATCTCGGTGTATTTACTAAGAAAAGGGTAAAATTACCAAGAATTCAGGGTTCTATTTGATCCCACTTTTTTCTTGGTAAAATTACCATTTATGGAATTGGTAATTTTACCGAGAAATCTCGGTAAAATTATTGAACTTTCTCGGTAATTTTACTGGACCTTGGTAAAAACGCCAATATTTTTTATGGACTGTGGTAGAATTACCGAGATAAAATGGCAAAGTTACCAGGAATTGATTACCAATAAAAGTGGTATTCTTACCTGAAAAAAAACAGTAAAAATACCGGTTTTTAGGTAAGCTTACCAGTCTGTCTTGGTAAAATTACCAATAACTGGTAAAACAAAGTGAGTTGGTAAAAGTACCAACGGACTGTGGTAAAAACGTCGAGAATTTTTTTTCAGTGTAATACTATTGAGGAAAATACATACATGGATCGAATTCAACATAAAGGAGCCCCAAGTAGCATTTTCCAAAGGAAAAATCTCAAATTTTGAATTTAAGATGTAGGAGAATCTTTAATAATTATTAGTAAGAGAGGAGAAGAGATAGAATAATATGTAGTAATCATTAGTAAGAGAGAGAGAGATAGAATAATTATACTCAATAATATTTAAGTGCTGTACTAATAAAACAGCACTTAAATATATTAGATAGCGATGAAATTTCTTGGATCGTCAACATCGGAGCGATTATCCTCGATAATGTAGCTATTTTATCTCTAAAAAATCACGTTCAATAAAATCGAAATTTCATCTGAACTTAGCTCGATTTTTTGTTCGATAATATTGCGATAAATCGTCGTCCATAAAATCGCGATTTTATTGCAAAGGGGTGGGTGCAAAATCGACAAAATTTCCCCCCTCATGGATGTTGACCAAATTTCAGTATGTCATTCCTCACTATGGGATACGCCTTTTCCCAAAATTTCACGGCCTGAAACGAATTTCTCTCCGCGTAGCAGCGTTGCCAAGTTGAAAACCGTCGAGTTCCATATCTTTTGAACGAAAAGAGATATTGAGATGCGGTTTGCGCTAAAATTCTCCAAAAATTGCGTTTTTTCGATATATGTACTCAATTTGATCGTTTAGGTAATTTAAGATTGCAATGATGCCATTTTTCACACTTTCTTAAGGGTCAATTTTTTTTCAACCCTAGTACATCATCAAATGCCGGATTCTCGATTCGAAAAAAAAACTGTTCATTGTATTATTCGTACTTTTCCATTTCTTTTGATATATTATAGCTCCCAGGGAAACGATTAGTAACGGAGATATGAGCAATCTAAGTTTACGCTCCGCGCGCGCCGACCGGAATCCGGGCGCCGCTCGCCGCTCTGAGTCGTCTGCACACTCCCTTTCTTAAGCTTCACGAGGTCATTCCTATGTATTTTTTTGCGTACTTTCCATTTCTGGCCTTTGAAAAGGGCTCCGATGAATTTTTAGGGGCCTCGCGGTCCATTGTTGCCATTTTTTGCTCGTATTTAGGGTTTTTTTCCCTATTTTACTCACAATTCTACTGAAAAACTTAATTTAAACGGAAAACTGTGTGCGTTGAGGGAAAGAACGTAAAGAAGAAATAAAAATTCATGTAAAAATTTTCCTTCGTTGCCAAATTTTCGAGAAAAATCGTACTAAAGAGCCAAATATTTGAAAAATTGGATAAATCCCCACGCCATGGTTTATGAAAGTGGGGCATAGCTTTCATATTGACGTACTTACGTAACAGATCTTACCTATCTATACAACATATTAAAAAAGCATAGTTGTATTTGGATTCCCACGATCTGAAAATTGTCCGGGATGTCACCTTTTGCGGTCTTTTCTTATGTGTAAGGTAGATCTTTTGAATGTTTTTCGACCTTTAGTCATCCTCCGTAGGGGTGTATCGTATGTATTTTTGCTGTAATTTTCATTTTTGAAAAGAACGTAAAAAAGTACATCATTAACGTTCGTAAGGACTTATTCTTACGTTGCCAAATTTTCAAGAAAAATCGTCCTAAAGTGCCAAAAATTGGATTAATTATGACGAAGATGTCTCTAGGAAAGTGAATTATGACTTCGACTTAATTTTATAATTATAATTTTAAGTATGACTTAATGCTACGGGCCACTTCCCCAAGATGAGAGGCAGAGAGGCTGCATGAGAAGAGAAGCCCACAATTGAGGAGCATTCCGGAAAAAGGGCACATACGCGTATGTGCCCTCTATCGGAGGTGACAGAAATGGATTCCTTGCATCCTAATGTACCAATGCCCCGAGTTTCAGCTTAATTGATCAATTTTTGGAGCTACGAGACCACGTTTTTTGAGGCTAAGAATAAGTCAGGGGTCACAGACGTATTTCATCTATTTGCTTCTGGGTACTTTCGCCGCGACGTTTAGGAGATAGTGCGCGGGCAGGCAGGGAGGTGATGGGTACTGATAAGGATCCCTCACTACAGATGCATCGCACTGATTCTGCTAATCAATGCAATAGCATCGGGTTGCAGGGATTGTAGGGATTCTCTACGCGTTGCACCAGTCACACGTGAATTTTTTTCAATTATTAATGATTTATTTTTTATGGTCTCGTGTGAGATTGAATTTTTCGATTTTTTCGCGTGTTTCGCAGTCTTTTTCATTATTAATGATCGAAGATGATCCACCCGCGCGTTCTCAATCGAAATTATTATTTATTAGTCAATCGGAATTATTTACTCTTGTTTAGAAACTCGTTGAAGTCTCGAAAATTCAGCTTCAAAAGCCAAAACCTATGACCACTGGTCCATTTCCAGGAAAAGGGCACATAATGAATAATTTTAAAAAATTCTTCCCACAACACTGGAAGAAGTGTAAGTTTTATCAATGGCCGTTATTCATTCTGGAGTGTATGAACGTTGATATGAGTGCCCCAGTTCCGATGTATGTCATCATCAGTGGCCAGAAAGTAAGAATGAAAACTTCAAATGCGTTTTTCTCACAACACGTTTTTTCGGTATGTGCCCTTTTTCCGGAAAAGCTCTTCAATTCTGCATGAAAGTGATTATTCATTTCCTAAAACCTTCTACGTTCTACGACATATGATTACGATACATCCCTACGGAGGATGACTAAAGGTCGAAAAACATTATAAAAATTAAGTCGAAGTCATAATTCACTTTCCTAGAGACATCTTCGTCATAATTAATCCAATTTTTGGCACTTTAGGACGATTTTTCTTGAAAATTTGGCAACGTAAGAATAAGTCCTTACGAACGTTATGATGTACTTTTTTACGTTCTTTTCAAAAATGAAAATTACAGCAAAAATACATACGATACATCCCTACGGAGGATGACTAAAGGTCGAAAAACATTCAAAAGATCTACCTTACACATAAGAAAAGACCGCAAAAGGTGACATCCCGGACAATTTTCAGATCGTGGGAATCCAAATACAACTATGCTTTTTTAATATGTTGTATAGATAGGTAAGATCTGTTACGTAAGTACGTCAATATGAAAGCTATGCCCCACTTTCATAAACCGTGGCGTGGGGATTTATCCAATTTTTCAAATATTTGGCTCTTTAGTACGATTTTTTCTCGAAAATTTGGCAACGAAGGAAAAATTTTTACATGAATTTTTATTTCTCTTTACGTTCTTTCCCTCAACGCACACAGTTTTCCGTTTTAAATTAAGTTTTTCAGTAGAATTGTGAGTAAAATAGGGAAAAAAACCCTAAATACGAGCAAAAAATGGCAACAATGGACCGCGAGGCCCCTAAAAATTCATCGGAGCCCTTTTCAAAGGCCAGAAATGGAAAGTACGCAAAAAAATACATAGGAATGACCTCGTGAAGCTTAAGAAAGGGAGTGTGCAGACGACTCAGAGCGGCGAGCGGCGCCCGGATTCCGGTCGGCGCGCGCGGAGCGTAAACTTAGATTGCTCATATCTCCGTTACTAATCGTTTCCCTGGGAGCTATAATATATCAAAAGAAATGGAAAAGTACGAATAATACAATGAACAGTTTTTTTTTCGAATCGAGAATCCGGCATTTGATGATGTACTAGGGTTGAAAAAAAATTGACCCTTAAGAAAGTGTGAAAAATGGCATCATTGCAATCTTAAATTACCTAAACGATCAAATTGAGTACATATATCGAAAGAACGCAATTTTTGGAGAATTTTAGCGCAAACCGCATCTCAATATCTCTTTTCGTTCAAAAGATATGGAACTCGACGGTTTTCAACTTGGCAACGCTGCTACGCGGAGAGAAATTCGTTTCAGGCCGTGAAATTTTGGGAAAAGGCGTATCCCATAGTGAGGAATGACATACTGAAATTTGGTCAACATCCATGAGGGGGGAAATTTTGTCGATTTTGCACCCACCCCTTTAGGTGATAATATCGCGATTGGTTGCAATTTTTTTATCCAATAGGTAATATTGAAATAAATGGATGTCTATAAAATCGCGTTACGTTTTTCGATCAAATCGCAACTTAAACTGATTTCATATTGCGAAAGTTTTCATTCTTACATGCGTTTTTAAATGGACTCAAATTTCGCACAGGTTTTAACATTAAAGGATTTAATCATGTTCAATCCACTAGGTTGATTTCGTTCCAAACTGCCTCATTTTAATTTGGTGCAAAGTTCTCGCATGTAAGAAATTTGACAGATGATTTCTATGTTAAGTCTGATCCCAGTGCTCTAAAATTAAGATGGAAAAGGAACGGACACATTTGTCGATCCTTGGTCGGCTTATGTTCCTATTCAAGAAAAATTGATTGATTTTAGTTTGTAAGAAATGACTGACGAGTCACGGCATGCGTGTCTATTTAACAAAAAAGTCCTGGAATTTATCCTCTTCATATTATAAAATCAGTTTTAAGACGAAGACGTCCGAAAAACAGGGTGAGGAAGGAGAAGGAGTAAGACGGTCCAAATTTCGAATTTTAAAGAAGGAATCAAAATTCAGAGTAAGGAGAGAGTCATTAAGAATATTTTTTGGCGGGGAATTTTCCCACGAAACATCGTTTTGTTATTCAATTAAAATTATTTGCTCATTAAACGCCGACGGACGATTTCGCTGGCCACGTAGCGGCCAGCACTGGAAATTACACATATTGGATCTAGAGTCCAGACTCTTGAAAACATTGACAAGGAAAAGGACTCTTGATTCAATCAGATTTAGAGCTTAAATTAAAAGGAAATCCGCTCAAATTAAGAGGCTTGGTTCTTGATTTAAGCAAGATTCTGATTGAATCAAGAGTATTTTTCCTTGTCGATGTTTTTAAGAGTCTGGACTCTAGATCCAATGTGTTTTTTTTCCAGTGAGGGGGCAGATCCCCTAGTTTAGAATATCAACATTCTATGGAATTATTAGACGGTTGATATGTCACGCTGTAGCACCTTCTGATTTATGTGTAACGAACCTATCCAAGTAGCTTCCTCCCTGCTGGTTGGTATAAGACTGTCTTCCTCCATCAATTGAGGCAGCATTCCAGCAGACTCGCCGAACAGAGCACCCACACATACGTAGAGTGGAAAAAGGCTGGATATCACGAGGAACTGTGGAGGTAAAATAATAATTTTCACTAGTGACTTTCTGGAATATAATCAGGGTGTGCATCAGAATATAACACTCGTGTTACCGAAAAAGATATGAGTCTAAACAAGCGGGGAACCTCTAATACGTTCGTATTAAAAAATCGCTTAGCTATTTTCTACGTAATTTTTATCTGTGATTGGAGAATTTCAAAGTGTATACTTTGTGCAACGTAGAATTGTAGTGAAAGTAAATGGGTTAGTAGTTTCTAAAAGAGAACAAGTCTATTTCCATGATAAGCCCCACAACGCTGGTGGCCTTAATACAGCTCAAGGCTCATCTGGAAAATTGACTTAGTTCCTTTTAGAATAAGCTCATTAGCAAAGTTTTAAAATAAAGGTGATTGCTTCAAGTGTCGAGACGAGAAAATGGGATTCCAACCAAATATTTTTACACTTTATTTCCTCTAGTAAAAACTACAAATATTTACTACCTACATTCTCGGATTCTCCAATTATTTACAGATAATCAAAATGCCCACCATGACCCCCAGCCAGGGCCGGGTTTACCTACTTGCCGCCCACGGGCCGCTAGTATTTTTCCGCCCCCTTCTCATTCGTTTTGAAACATCAATGAAAACCATCAAATGAACGTGCCAGCGGGGGAGGGGTGCATGAGACGCGTTTACTCGTGTTGAACACATTTTTGTGGGAAAGCCCTGTCAACACTACTAGCAAAAGTTCACGGAACTTTGCGCGAAACTTAAGTTTCGTAAACCTATCTCTGTGTGTACAAGGCCCTCCATTCATAAGAAATGAACGAAAAAATTATGAAAGAACAAACATAAATACATAAATGTGGATTCATGATTTTAACTTCCGCCGCCGCGCCTCGCAGACCGCACTAGGTTTGACGCAATGCGTGAAGTATTCACGCAGTCTTGTAGGCGCTGTGCGTCTCACGCTGATCGCACTTTGTTTGCCGCAATGCGTGAGGTATTCATGCATTCTGGTAGGCGCTATCCGTTTCACGCTGTTCGCAATGACCGCACTGCTTTTGATGCAATGCGTGAAGTATTCGTGCAGTCTTGTAGGCGCTAATATGTGTTACATGCCGATCGCCGCGCCGAGGGCTTCTTTTTTTCATCTCAAGTCCTCGTCATCATTTCTCTCTAGGTTTTAGTCGCGCCGTTCCAGGCCAAATTGCGTGTTTGGTTTCTCTCTTAACTCGACTAATTAAAGGTGCTGCCTCTTGTATCACTGAAAGACGACAAAAGTAGAAATTACTATATTCTCAGAAAATTAGAGATTTTGTCGCCTTTTCTCGTTTGTAATTTTTTTCTATATCCGAATTTTTTTTATACCTACATTTAAAAAAATTGCAAAATTTGCCGTCCCCTATAGATTTGCCGCCATGGGCCGCGGCCCATGTGGCCATGCACCCCCTTAATCCGGCCCTGATGACCCCATGGTCGACTCTTCCGGCACATACGTGCTGTAGCTGTCAGCTTGTTTTATTTCGCACGTTTGAAAGGTCTCGTGTTTGACTTGAGCTTCTTCCGAAGCACCGATTCAGTGATTGAAAAAACGATTGATTTAACGCAGTTTTATTGATTCATCACTTCATCTAGAGTATTTCTGCATGATAATCCTCCCATCCAGGAATGATAAGGAATCGCATGTGTTAGACATGCCAAGTTTGAAGAGGGATTTGGAATGTAGGGCTGTTACAATCAATACTTCATCAATAGTTTACCACTTGAATTCAGTCATCACATTTATGTAATCGAAGCTTTTAAAATAACGACTGATGTCATTTTCGTGTGATGGTTTCAACCATAAGGGGTCAGCCTACATTTACATTCATGTAATTTACGCACATGCCTACATTTACATTCATGCCTCGTGATTTTCTCACTCTGCGCGTGACTTAATCAAACCGCAAAACTATACCAAATTTGTACCAACATTTGAACTTATTCATCCTTAAAAGGACAATGCACGAATGAAATAAATTATACAGAACTATGAAACACGCAAATCTTATGTGGATGATTCCTCTTGTTTCATAATTATGTGTACATAGTTTGTCTTAAATTAAAGTCGTTCAATTGTTAAAATGTAAAAGGGCCATGCTGATTGATAAACCAAAAATGGGCCAAATTTTGCATTGTCAGGTTGAAAGCCACAGACTTAATTCTGTTATAAATCGAAACTTACAAATAATTCCTGATCGCAGTAATTTTTGGCACTTTCATGGTATGAAAATTAACAAATTTTCAAGGTAAAGGGAGATTTTAGGAGGATCTGGGAAGTTTCAAGAAGAAAAACTTGGTTTCCCTCCTTAGACCCCCTGGAATCCCCCTGTAATTTAAAATTTTAAAACTTTTGAGGCTTTGGATGAATGTAACACTAAAAATTAAGGGGAGCCAATTTTCATGATTTATGAGCCCACACCATCGCCAACATTTTTTTTTTTTTTTTTAAGAAAAAAAATAATATGTTTCAAGAAATATGAAAGGGTTAAAACCTATGACACACGTTCCTATATTGGCGGTCTCATCCTGCAACACCTCGGTTACTGGTTCTATTCTGTTCAACTAAGTTTATGAAATCAGTGTGCACATATTCTCAAACCTATTGATCTATGGCTTATACCGCCGTGCTAAGGAGAGAACACCGTATGAACATTCGAGAGTTGCCAAATTTTCTTAGATAAACTGTTTATTTTTGAATTCCATTATGAATGCTTTTCCTTGAAATTCTCAGATACTTCAGATCAAATTACAAAAAAAATTATCTGAGAAATTGGCAGAAAAATATTCAAAAATTTTCCTGAAAATTAGTGATTTGCCTGAGGAAATCCGGCAACGCCTGAAGGCTCATGCGGCGTTTTCCTTAGCACGGCAATATAATGGAGCTAAGATACGACAGCTCAAATATTCTGCCGTGATAAAAAGAAACGCAGAATGAACCCTCAGACATTGCCAAATTTCCCTCTATAAAATACGAATTCATTGAAAAAGTTGAAAATTTATTTCTCCCAATTTTTCTGACAATTTTGTTCGCGACTCATTCTGAAAAATCTGAAAATTTCAAGATAAAATTTGAAATGCTCTGTTTCAAAATAAATTCCTCGTCAAGTGAAATTTGGCAGCATTCGAATGTTTTCACGTCTTTTACCCTAACGGCAGCAGTATTAATTTAAGTTTATTCTAAACTCCTATGATCCAACGATCTGAGTAGATCAGTTTTAAATAATGCGGTGTTCATCATGTTTTAATGTTGTAATATGTTTGATATATATTTGAGAGAGGAATGGATTCAACAGTTCATTATTTTCGTTTGTGCTCAGATCATGCATGCTTTACACTAATATACTAATTTATCCACCACGTTAAGTGCAATAAAGACTTACCGGTCGGCAGCAGCCACCACTGGGAGGCGATGAATCCGGTTCAGTCATGATGTCTATTTTGTAGTACTGATCACTTATTTAGGCTTCTTTCCAGCATTTGTTTCTTACTGCCCTGTAGCCTCATTACTTGTTTAGCACTAACTAAACCGAAGAACTATTCCTCTTGAAGCAAGAACTTACGAGTACGAGATATGTAAGGTATGCACAGAGGCTTATCACTTCACGTAGGGCTTATCAATTTTCCGAGTATTTCTTTCTTTCACTTTTCGAGGCAATCGTTACTCCTTTGGCGTTCCAAAATTCAAAAATAGTGTATCCTTGAATGAGGTAGGTCGTTCTGATCTCCTGAGCTTTTACCTTTACTCTCAGGGTTTTAACATTTTCCCGGGCGTTTATCACTGTTCAAGGCAATTGTTATCACTCTCTAGGCGCTCAAAAATTATACATCCATTGGACTACACTTGCAATAAAAAAGCACTATTCTTGGCTCATCGTAATTTGGCTTTTGTAAAAGGAGTCAAAAAATGATTGAACCTTTTTGAAAACATAGTCGCCAAATGTTTTCTCAGAAGTTTATCAATTCTCTAGAGACTAGTCCATTTCCCAAACGTTCCACTCTTCGCGGCGCTTATTGCTCCTGAAGGAGCTTATCATAGTTTTCCAGGCGTTATCACTCTTCAGAGCATTTTTCTTCACAAGGCAACCTATTTTTCTTTCCAGCTTAACATTTTCACTTCTTAGGGTGCTTTCAACTCTCTACCCTGAGCTTATCACTTTTCCAGGAGTTATCACTTCTCAGAACAATATTAACTTCTTTCTTACACGAGGAACGTTTATTTTCTTATAGATTCACATTTTCATTTTTCAGAGTGCTTCCAACTCTGTTCTCTGAGCTCATCACTTTTCCAGGAGTTATCACTCTTCAGAGCAATATTAACTTCTTTCTCGCTCGGGAAACCTTAATTTTCTTTCAGCTTCACATTTTCATTTTTCAGGGTGCTTCCAAATCTTTTCCCTGAGCTTATCACTTTTCCAGGAGTTATCACTTTTCAAAGCAGTAGTTAACACGGCTGAGGCAGGACAACGGATATTTCCTTTTATGTTCACGTCTTGACTTATCAGGGAGCTTGATGCGACTCCTTTCTCCGAGTTTATCACTTCCCAGAGCGCTTATCACTTCTCCGGAAGCTTATCACTTCTCCGGAAGCTTATCACGAATCACTTTATCCCGGAGCGCGACCCAACGAGCACGGACGAACGAGCAATTATTCGCGCGATTTCTGACGTCGACGGAAGATAGCTCGACGGTGTTCTGAGCAAAGGCATTTTCCATTGACAAGATCGGATTCCCGAGAAGGCCTCTCGAAACGGGCTTCAGTGTGATTTTTATCCGAATTACAACGGTCTCATCGGAGCGTTGAACGAGCCACCACTTGAACTCGCGTTTTAATAATCACCCGGCGCTAATGAGTGATCATGACGCGACGCTGCCTCAAGTGTCCACAGCGTTGCCAAATTGCAAAAGAATATCTTGTGATAAAATAAGGATTAACACAGGAACCTTGATGCTCATACTTGTTTTTACTTACATAATACAGTACATGCAGAGGTGGGAGCCGAAGCTTATCAAACGTTTATTTTTTGATCACTTGTCAACTCGCTCTCTCCTTTCTTACCTGTACAGCTACAAACGTTTGCTTTTTTTTTTTTTTTTTTTTTTTTTTTTTTTTTTTTTTTTTGTCAAGATAAGTCATTTATTTAAACTAAATTGATAACAGAAAGTATTCAACAACATGGTAATAACTATAGTAATAGATCAGCCCTCCAGCCAAAAATATACCTTCTGGTAATTCCGGCGTGTCTCGGGAAGTCATCTCCTAATTAATTACTTTACTTGCATACTTATTCTACTTCATTTATTAATTAACTATTTGTATTTTCCAATCTGCTATTTACTATTTTACTGTACTATATACTTTAGGTATATCTCTACGTAACGTTTGCTATTTACTGAGCTATGTAATTCACGTTAGTGCATGATGTAGATTATTAAAGCTTGTTGTTTATTATTTTCCCCTTTTCGCTGTTACTATGTATGCTAGCCCTGATGATGAACGCTAGACATTTGAAAAGCTTTGGCTCCCACCTCTGCATGTACTATATTATGTAAGTAAAAACAAGTATGAGCATCAAGGTTCCTGTGTTAATCCTTATTTATAATTCATAGATGCTACTCCAATCATGTTTAAATATTTTGTGACGTACAATGAAAGGCATGGTCACGTCGTCTGAACGATCTGTATATTGATCGTTGGTCCAGTTGTAACCGGACACACAAACATGGATTTGCCGGCCAGATTGGCCTAGTGGTCAGCGCGTCTGACTCTAGGTCAATAGGTCCCGGGCTCGAATCCCGGTGGTGGCGTCTAATTTTCACGGAATTGACGAGTAGATCTGCTGAAACAGATTCTCCTCGGCCCTAATCCCTGAAAATTAGAAAAGCCTGGAGCATGGAGCCTGATGTCTACGGACACTAAACATTGTCTAAAGTTGGCTGAAGGTGCAATAGACACGAAGCCATTAAACCAGCAGAAAAATCACAAAAAAAAACATGGATTTTACCTTTAGGATGGCTGACTGTTGATGCTCTCTGAAATCTTTCGAGGCAAGTGTTGACCAGTGGTGATTTTTGAAAGTTGGCAACGCTGATTGTCTTCCATTTAAATTCATGAAAAACAATCGATTCTTAGTGAGGCAGCTTACCTCGTCTAAAATCGATATTTTTAATGGATTTATATGAAGGAAAAACAATGATGCTGACTTGAAAAATCGCCACTGGTATTCTGCCGTGCTATAGGGAAAAACTCCGCATGAGAGTGTAAATGTATAGCCCAATTCCCTCTTAGAAATTTTCACTTTGGAAGAAAGTTAAAATTATTTTTCTTTGAAATTTTCAAGCACTTCAGATCAAATTCCGAACAAAATACGAGGTCTGTTAGATTAGAAACCGGATTTTGGTTATAACTAGCCCACAATGCGTCCGAATTACGTTTTCTTGACCTTTTCTGATAGCTGAAAATATTTTTGAGAACGCTACGTTCACAAATTTGAAAAATCCTATTTAGCTTCGTTGGTATGTGGCTTGAAATAAGGCAACCTCAAGGGAGTTTTGCGATTTTTAAATTTGACCGAACTTGTCTCTCTTTTTTCGGTCTTGCACTACATTTTTCAACCCACAAGGACGATTGGAGTTTCGTCTCTATATCGTAGACGTACACTAAAGTATTGTCACCGAAAATTATTATATCCAAAAATGTAGGATCATTGTTAGAACGTTCAAGCAGCTAAAGGGAAATTGACATTTGGTTGGATTTTCGTTCAACAGACAACAATCAAGGGGCAACTGTACCTGAAACTCGATGCGTGTCTACATATTCTATCAAAATTGTACGTGCAGAGCCTTCAGAAATATTACTCTGTTCAACAAGCTCGAAACGACCGTTTTCGAGCACTTTTGCCCGCACTTTTTCCACGTGATAAATGTCAGTTGCCGTTGAGGGTCGATTCCCATGCTCCTCATCTTTGACGAACTCCTGACCAGTTTTGAATCGTTGAACCCATTCAAAACAGTGGGAACATCTCATACAATGATCATGGTAAACTTTACTTAGCATATACCAAAAGTTTCGGTACAAGGTATACCGAGTTTGAAACAAAATTTAATGTTGAATCTTTGCTCTATCAGTGATCGCATGATGAAAATCGCAAAACGCACCTGACTTACTCGTACTCAAGATGACACAGGATAAGCACTGATCAAAATAAACAAAATCTGTGAACGTAGCGTTCTTTAGTATATTTTCAGCTATCAAGAAAGCTCAAGAAAACCTAATTCGGACCTATTGTGGGCTAGTTATGACCAAAATCCGGTTTCTAATCTAACAGACCGAGGTCTGTTAGATTAGTCAGGTGCGTTTTGCGATTTTCATCATGCGATCACTGATAGAGCAAAGATTCAACATTAAATTTTGTTTCAAACTCGGTATACCTTGTACCGGAACTACCGAAATAATTTTCGGTGACAATACTTTTGTGTACGTCTACGATATAGAGACGAAACTCCAATCGTCCTTGTGGGTTGAAAAATGTAGTGCAAGACCGAAAAAAGAGAGACAAGTTCGGTCAAATTTAAAAATCGCAAAACTCCCTTGAGGTTGCCTTATTTCAAGCCACATACCAACGAAGCTAATTAGGATTTTTCAAATTTGTGAACGTAGCGTTCTCAAAAATATTTTCAGCTATCAGAAAAGGTCAAGAAAACGTAATTCGGACGCATTGTGGGCTAGTTATAACCAAAATCCGGTTTCTAATCTAACAGACCTCGTACCTTATATATTTATAGGTACTTTTTTTATTTTTTTAATTTTTTCTTTACGAAATTATTACTTCATTTTAAAACAACTTATATTTTTAAAACGTGAACAATATTTTTAAAACCTTCTCCAAGCGACATTAATCTCAATGAGCCGCAGTTGTGCCGACAGAAACTGCAAAAATGAATGAAAGAGGAAAAAAAACCAAGAAGCACACAATCTTTAGTTTTAACCCATTTGCACATCGATCTTTTAGAGTCAAATAAGTCAAATTTTGAGCGTTTCGTTGCGCGTACACCCCGCTGCAGCATAATAAAAGCACAAAATGTAAAAGAAAAAATTAAAGTGCTTTGGAAATCATTAAAATTGACACGGAGCCACCAAGATTTAAAAAACACACATTATATTATTATTCTCCTTTGATAAATTGATACATATTTTTCCCCCATCAATTTAAATGAGAACTAGGGGCTCATGAGGGCTGCTTCGCAGCCCCTTATTTTTCATGTACACCTTTCCCTTTCACATATCTTTTTTTTTTATTTATTTATTTATCTAGTTATTTTTATTTAACTTTCTGGTTTGTCTTTGAATTGGTCCTGATTTTTTCTTTGAAGTAATAAATATAGCAAATTTTTTCAAAATTTGTAAGTTTATTTTGCAAACTTTAAATTAACATTTTTTTTAAACCTTCAATAAGGTCCATTACCCGGGACATCAATTCGATTTGTAGAGAAAGAGACAAAAGCAACAGCACTATTATAATATCGGATATGCTTTATGAAATTCGGAGAATATAAAAATAAAGATTTCAAATCGGTATTTCTCCGAATACTGGGTAAAGAAATTGTGCCATTTTGGCAGCAGTTATTAAAATGACCATCGGACATTTCACCCTGCAAATGGCGAGCATCACAATGATGACAAATCATATTCGTTGAACCGACTGAAAATTGGGTAACAAAATTTTCATCAAAGTTCTGATCATCAATTTTATACTTCCGAAATGAAGAAATGAAACTTTGATTTTCTTTACTAATGATAGAGTTAAGTTCTTGCTTCACCAAACGAAGATGCGAAGAATTCTGGAAAACGCGACCACGTTTTGGAAGACGACCGCTTCGGTTATTGAAAATTTCACTCATAACAACTGTTAAATTTAAATTTAAAATTAGACGTTTAAAAATTATTATTCTTTTAAAAAATCATAACTGACGAAGTTCATTTACAAATTTTAAAAAAATAAATCAGAAGAAAAAGGATGAAAAGAAAATAGAAATTAGTAATAAACATATTAATACACATTGAAAAAAAAATAACTAATAGCGTGAAACAATAAACAAATTAATACACATTGAAAAGGAAATAACTAACAGCGTGAAACGTTCTGATTGGAAATGAGAAAGAAAAATTGGAGGTTATTGACTTGATGAGGAAAAATTGGAAATAGGAAAAAGATGGAGCCAATCACGATTTGGGGGTAAAATTTCAAAAGGTTAAAAAGCGTAAAAAAACGCGGGAAAAGAAAAATGTAAGTTGATGGCAGTTGAGTGTAGGAAGTAACCTCATTTAATGATGATTGTTGAATGAAAACAGCTGATAAAAAGACAGCAAACAGTAAAGTAAGATGCGTAGCAACAAAACTTTTCCGAAAAACAAAAAAGAAAAAACCCCCACTTCCCCTCATCCAATTTATGAGTTGTTGGTTTTTAGGGATTTAAAAATCGGGGACGAACCCCAGAAAATAATTTATAGTTTTCCCGAAGCATTGAGAACAACACCTTTCAAATGAACCAACGCCCCTCGCAATTAGTACAGTGGTTGATTCACAATTTCATTCTATTTTTCAAATTAAATATTAAGATAATCAATGCAGAGTGTGCAAACATTTCAAAATCATGACTTAAAAAACGCTGACTATGCGAGTATAAATATTGAAGCCTTACAGAGCGGAACGGCTCGGCGTGCTGTCAGCGCGAGAGGCTCACTGGCGCCTACAAACCTAAGTGGATACTTCACGCATTGCACAATGCTTGAAGTATCCACTTAGGTTTGTAGGCGCCAATGCGCGTTCCGCGCTGGCCGCCCGCCCGCCGTATGCGGCGGCGCCTGAAGCAACTACATAGGCTGTCCCAAAACAACTGGCACTAAGGCTGTCATTCGGGAACTACAATAGGTATCGACATGCGGTTTGCGGGAGGTGATAGCTCTTACTCTTAGCTCTTAAACGAGCCTAAGTTGAGTTAGTTTGGTTAAAAACTCAACGAGTTACATCAATTTTCCCGAGACGTGTAAGAAATACCCCTACGGAATTTTTCGGTAATTTTGCATTCCTTAACTTTGCCTCCGCAAGCTGTGAAATTGGTTCAGACGTTATGAATCAAGTTTCCACTTCTCTGGATGCAAGTTACCACTTGTCAGCAAGTGTTTCCATCACAGCCGAGAAGTTTTTTTCTGTTTGCAAAGTCAGTTTAGTGAAACTGTCCGGCCTGATAACGCGTTTTTTGTGTTTCGTCATGAGTTCACCCGCCGAGTTGAAGCAAGAGCAACGATACGCAATTCGATATTGCGATCGTCGTGAATTATCTGCTTCTGAAACACTTCTAAGCCACTGTCATTTCATTCACAGTTTCAGAAGCAGATAATTCACGACGATCGCAATATCGAATTGCGTATCGTTGCTCTTGCTTCAACTCGGCGGGTGAACTCATGACGAAACACAAAAAACGCGTTATCAGGCCGGACAGTTTCACTAAACTGACTTTGCAAACAGAAAAAAACTTCTCGGCTGTGATGGAAACACTTGCTGACAAGTGGTAACTTGCATCCAGAGAAGTGGAAACTTGATTCATAACGTCTGAACCAATTTCACAGCTTGCGGAGGCAAAGTTAAGGAATGCAAAATTACCGAAAAATTCCGTAGGGGTATTTCTTACACGTCTCGGGAAAATTGATGTAACTCGTTGAGTTTTTAACCAAACTAACTCAACTTAGGCTCGTTTAAGAGCTAAGAGTATGAGCTATCACCTCCCGCAAACCGCATGTCAATACCTATTGTAGTTCCCGAATGACAGCCTTAGTGCCAGTTGTTTTGGGACAGCCTATGTATTTCACAGCAGAGGTGTTGCACAGAATTATACAAAATTGAACGAATTAAGAATGACAGGAATCCTTTAAAAGTACAGATCTTTCCTCGCAAAATAAATCAAGATACTTATCGTACACAGGAAAAATCTAAGAGCCTTTAGCTGAGGCAAATAAAGAGGTTTATCCGGTCCAGGTATAACAAGGTGGGAATTTCTTGAAAGATAATTAAGTCCTGTTTCATCAACAACATTTTCATCCAAAAATGTCGTGAGCAATTGTCGTTTGTATTTACATGTGGGCCAATTAACTTTGGGTCTCAGGTGGCTCGTGGACCAAAACTCCCGTGCCGAAAAAGCGCGTGGGCGTAAATTACTGGAAAAAACAGGTGCGCAGACAAAAAATCGTTGACGAAATGTCTTAAAACCGATTAATTTGCAAAAGATACTAGAATTATTTTTCAATGTCACTAGGTAACTATATTTTGAAACCCATTTGTGTATGTGTTTTACCTTTTACCCTCGTTATTTTTCAGCCTATTGTATCATTACTTGTTGCTTAATTTTCTATTCATGTTTGACTTTTTAAATAGTGAACTAATCAAAACTTAGCCCTGAGGTCATACTAGTGTGTTACATGATTTAAAAAAAAAAAAAAAAAAAAAAAAAAAAAAAAAAAAAAAAAATTACTGAAGTTTGATGCAACTGTGTGGATTAGTTTTCAATTGAAATAATAAAACGTGTCACATTTTCGATTGTGAGAGAATATTGAGCAACTTGGAGTACGCTAGACTGATTTTGTCGAATACCTACATTTGCATTGACCACTTCTTGCAACGATAATAAGATAAAATCTGTAATTGCCTGAAACTGTTATAGTTGGAGGCAGAGTTGCATAACATTTTGCATTCTCATTTTTTGAAGGGCCTTATTTCACGAAGAGGTTTTAGTTAAATTATGAAATACGATAAAAATTGGATCCGCAATTGGACGCATTTCTGCCAAACGGAACTATGTGCATCATGACATGAGCCCTGTTATACATTCATTCTTATGGGACGCAGGGCTCATGTCTTAATGTACATAGTTCCTTTTGATAGAAATACGTCCAATTCATTGTTGCCCTTCTTCTAGTTGCTGTTTGGAATCGAAAAGAAGCGCAGCTCTGCAAGATCCAAAGTTATTTATGAATTAAAATAAAAATTCCAGTTTACATTTTCTGTTTAGAAAAAAACGTAACATTTAATTCAACAATAACAATTAAACGCAACTTTTAAAATCAGATAGAAAGAGCACGTCACGTAAAGGTGGCAATATGACTAATATTATAAAAAAATAATTAAAATATACACAAAGAGAACAATCAAACAGGCATGATTTCTTTCAATGCCTTCAGACATATTTCTACATGAAACAAGTATTACACAAAATCTCACAGTCTTTTTAATCCCTAATAGATAAAACATCTCAGAACTTTCTCTGCACAAAAAGAGATCTCTCACTAGATTCTCAGTGGCGTTTGAAACTGTAACTTACCACGCCACAACTCAACCGTTTATGTTACCCCCTCAGTGGTTGGTTAACGACGATGCCGAACAGGGCTTTTGGATCACCCTAGCCCTTCCTTAGCGCTTTTATCAGAGACAAGAAACCTTCCACTAGTATCTTGACAATGGTGGAAGCTGTTTCTTTCGGGACTTGAACATTTAACTGTCGACCTACCTACTTGGTCGATGGTTAACGACGTGTCGGCAGTTTCGTTTTGCAAAAAAACGGAAGTTCGGGAAACTTTTTTGGCTCATAAAGTCACCCGAAGTTCATCATCTACCGTGTAGGTAGGTCAACAGCCGAAAAAAAAGAGTGATGGCTGTTGCTCTCTTATAATTGTCCATAAGGAAGTGTTGAGTGGAGATGTTGCATGTGTGAGGAATTTGCGATTTGACTGTTGATTCTTACGTAAAAGTTCGCGAGAAACACGATGGTGCCCCTGGTTTTCTCTAAAATCAACTCCCAAGCTCAAAAAAAGCCCTCTAGTTGCGGCCAAAATGGCCGGGGATATCCCACGCTATCCTGAGAGTCCACCTCTGCATCAAGACAAACTCTCCATGCATAGATAGGGAGCAAATACATTGACGGGGCTGCCACTTTATTTGGGGACTCCAAAACTGAAAACACGGCAACCCTGCTAATGTATTTGCTCCCTATCTTCGCATTGAGAGTTTGTCTTGATGTAGACGTGAACTCTCAGGGTAGCGTGGGATATCCCCTCCATTTTGGCCTCAACTTGAGAGCTTTTTTTGAGTTTGGGAGTTGATTTCAGAGAAAACCAGTGGCTGCACTATCGTGTTTCTCGCAAAATTTTGCATAAGAATCAACAGTCAAATCGCAAATTCCTCACACATGCAACATCTCCATCGTCCATGAGGAAGTGTTAAATTCCTGGACGTAAAGGCTTCCACCTGTCGCCAAGAGGCCAGTGGAGGGGCTTTTGTCTCTGTCTATCCATGGAACCTAGAGTCGGTCCTCCGGAAGAACCACAGGACGACGATGCCGAACGGGACTTTTGGATTACCCTGTAGCCCTTCCTTAGCGCCTTCATCCATTAGACCTGGAGTCGGTCCTCCAGAAGAACCACAGGACGACGATGCCGAACGAACGGGACTTTTGGATGACCCTGTAGCCCTTCCTTAGCGCCTTCATCCATGAGACCTGGAGTCGGTCCTCCAGAAGAACCACGCGACGACGATGCCGAACTTGAGGGCGGCGGCGGTCCAGAGGGCGGCGGCGATGCCGAAGGGGGTCCTGGACCAGAATCCGCCGATGACGACGCCGGTGAGGAGGAGGATGGGGGCGGCCGTCCGGCGGTTCCGCTCCACGTTGCTCCCGAGCCCGGCGAAGAGGTTCCGGTCGGAGAAGAGGTCGCAGTAGCTGCTCGTCAGCACCACGCTCGTCAGGCCGGAGTACTCGAGCGCCCGGCTCGCCACTGCTTGACCGCTCGACTGGAACGCCACCAGGGAGAGAGGAACCAGGACCTGATTCAGGAAACACCAACAATTGGACGTATTTCTACCAAACAGACCTATGTGGAGGTGAGAAATATGGGGTGTGCTCGTTGAAGCTGCATAAGAAGCAATGTAAAATGGGCGTGATTCCTTTTGAAGAATTGGATAAGCGGTATTTTACATTCTATCAAACAGAACTATGTGCCAACTGAATGCGAGATTCATGAGCCGCGGGCATGGCAAGAGAGCGTTGTGCACAGGGCTCATGAGTTACAACGCCCCGACGACGATCTTCCCCTCGTGCGTGGTCTCGATCATTGCCGCTGACGTCACTGGCGCTTTATTATTCTCATTCACTCTTACGCAAAGAGAACTAACGAGCACACCCCATATTTCTCACCTCCACATAGTTCTGTTTGGTAGAAATACGTCCAATTATAGTTTAACAAGTTTCATATCGGACGGATTTCTGTTAAACGGAACTAGAGACGAGTGAGGAAGGATAAAGTACCTGTATACGGGAGATACAAAACGAAGGACATTCTACAAAAGTAGGAAAATTTTAAGAGAAACAAAACATTAATTACTGACCCGGTTCGTCATCTAAGGGTAAAAAATAGTGAATGTAATTATTCTTTGATAAAACATATATCATATTGCTTAAAGCCGCTCCTTATTGTCCACACCGAAAAAAAGGATGCTGACTTGACATTCTAGATGTAAAAAGCGTGTGACATCTCACAAAACGCTGAGTTAACCGCCACAGCATTTAGTTTTACATCTTGACATTGCTGAAGTAACTGCCACGGCGCTTCATTCAGCGTTTTGTGAGTTGTCGCACACTTTTTTACAACTAGAATGTTAGTCAGCATCCTTTTTTTTCGGTGTAGTGCACTGAAAAAAATGTATGCTGTTTCAGCACCTAGGATATCAAAAATGTGTCTGGTAATCTGAGATGCTACCTTGATTGCCCACGCAGTTAAATTTGCATTCATAGGTTGTAAAGTTAACTGTGAGGGAAGTAAAGGCAGCATCTTGGGATCACCAGACACATTTTTGACATCCTAGGTGCTGAAATAGCATATTATTTTTTTCAGTGTGGTCTATTCTGTGATGAGCGAAACTGAGCGACTTCCTTACCTGCCAATGTAGTTCTCCGGGCTTGACAGGCGGCGCCAGCAGCACAATGAGCGCAGCCGCCACAATCATAGAAAGCTGGACGGTGAAGCTGAAAACCAGGACCCAGCGCTTGGTCGGCGTGAAGACCCTGTGGAGGCGGCTGAACCAGAAGGACCCGACGCAGAAGGACGCTATGCTGGAGGCGGACTTGATCCACCGCGTGGAGGCCCCCGGGTCGACGATCCCGAGGCCCACGTAGACCGTGTTCCCGGTCTGCATGGAGACGAAGGAGCCCCAGACGGCGGTCGCGAAGGAGTCCAGGAGACCGGTGATGATGTAGCAGATGAGGAGGACCAAGTCCCCGTGCCGCTTCGTGACGCAGGTCGTCATGTGACGCCGGAAGGAGGGCTTCTCGCCGCCGGAGAGAGGGGTCGTCGTCGAGGCGATGGAGATCGCAGAGGCGGTCGTCGTCGTGGCGATGGAGATCGTGGAGGCGGCCGGGTTGGGCGCGGCGTTGGTTGACCCGTAGTTGGTCATCTTGGACACCGTGGTTCTGGAGTTCGTATTTGTGACGGTTGCTCAAGTTATTTTAACTAGATTACTGAAATTACTTTCTTGATGAGACGAATATAGTTGATTATTTATTGTTCCTGTAAAACAAAATCAGAATTGTCTGATCATTGCTTCTAAATGATCAGATTTCAACACGTTGTTCTGCGCGCAGATTATTATGTATTTAAAGTTTTATGAAGGAAAAACATACTTATACTCAATCACAATGCACTGCTGAACGAAATTTTGAACCGAGGGCGCAGTTACAAACGTCACTGATCACTGGAATATCTAACAATCACAAGTTTAGTTCATTAGGGTGTTGAATCTATCAGTATTTTAAAATGATAATGAAAATAAGGCTAAAAACAAGGAAAGTACACTTTGATTAAGAATTAAATCGCTAAAATTGAACGGACAGTTAAAAATTAAAAAATAATTAAAATAATTAAACGGACAAATAATTGAGTGAGGAAAGATTGAGTTTTTAAATTCTAGCGATTTTGTTTATTCTTAATTTACAAAGGTTGACTTACGTAAGTAACTTGCATGTAACTTTTACCCTACAGTTATCGGAAGTAACCTCGAGTTAAGTTAGGTTAGGTAAGATCTTGAGTATGCGACTTGCTGAAGGTAACTAAAATGAAAGAAACTTATCATAAAAAAGTATCCGTGGTTACTGGTGTGGCTGAAATTAACTCTAATATTTGTACAATTATTACAACATCGAACACTATCAGTATACAAAAGTTTTCGATTTCAGTACATTATATACATATTTAAAAACTTAGCATTTAGAACCTGTTACATGCAATGAACACAATTTAAACTGCGCTGCCCTCAATAAACTTGTGGTTTAGTTCATTAGGGTGTTGAATCTATCAGTATTTTCAGAAAAGGCAAAAATTATTTTCTCAATATAGTTTACCCTAGACAATCAACACTAATTAACGTCAATATGTTTTGACAAATTAAAATGCATAACATTTTTCCATTTTCGGAGCTGAAAAATTAAGCTGATCGCCTGTTTTGACCCTGATCTGTTGGAGGATTAGGATTCTGCCCAGTGATATCGGTAAAGTACAAGGAGGACTCTTAGTTGTCGTATATTCCTTAAGTTGCACTGATAACTCATTCGTGGTTAAGCTATCTATCGGCACGAGCGTCAGTTGAGTTCGCACACTAACGAGGATCCAATAATATCGAATTTACAGCATCCACTTCGAGTAGTTTTTGTGTTGTCTTGAGATATATTTGATGTATTATTGCTTGTGTTGTCTCTTTGCTTAAACTTCAGCTCTATAAAGCTCAAGATCCATTTCACCTGCAATCATAAAATAGGAAGTTATACTTAGATCTACTGAGAAAGCTGCGTAAGACCTTAGCAAATGTTCATCGAAACAGAAACTAGCTAAAAAAAGAGGTAAATGCCATATCCGGGTTCGAAATTGTAAGATTGAAATACTATTCAAAGCCTCTGCCTTTGAAGAAATGTATTTGATCACGTGCCACTTCCCATAAGTAAATTTCCTCCCCACCAAAGCACCAAACACGCCTTTGGCGTTGCTATCTATGCTTTCAAGAATATTGCGCTTTGAAAAAATCACGTCTACATTTTCCTGTTTCCTAACTGTCTTGAAAAAACCCGAGATCTGTGGAAGGTAGAGCGCCTCCAATGATGTCTATAGGCAACACAAACAACCATTGAGTACTAATAATTGTATTCAAGCTCAATTTACGGCGCTACGTTACAGCTTTCCAATCCATTAGTCTCATTTACTGACATATAATGGCCTCGTTTTCTCTATATTTCTGCACGATGCACATAATTTACTACATCAATTTCTTTACCAAATTAACTATACCTAATTTCATTTATATTTTCTTTATTTTCTTGACTCCAGGATCACAGAGCGGAAATTATTTTCGAAACGCTGCGTAGCGATGATCAAAAATACAATTTGACTTTTTACGCATAATTGGTAAAATACCATTGTTGACTGTTTACCTGTGACACACATATCAAATTATGAATAATAAAGCGCAACATAAAGGATTTGCACAGGAGAGTGTAAAAAAAGGGGGGGGAGAAAAATTTGAGGGTGCAAAGCCCCGATGTATTCACCATATTGATATTATTGGATTTATATATTGACATCAGTTATACCGCTTGGCCTCAGATATTTCAGCGATGGGATGTCATACATTTCTGCTTTAAAACTCTCATACTAATACCTAGATCATCTCTCAAAAATTGGAATAAGTCTACTGGTGAAAGTTGGAGCGTTCTTGTTAGCGTAGGTTATTCGCTAATTGCTTTTAGATCAACCAAAGCAAAATAATTTGACGCTGCCATTATTTCGTTGAACAACTCTCATCATTCAAATAGCTGCTGCGTCAAAAAATACTTCATCGCCGCTTTCCTCTCCTGAGAGAATATTTTCATCTCAACATTTCAATTGAGTCCTCCTATCTATTTTTTAATGGTTTTAAATCATCTCGCTATTGAAACGTTATTAATAACTCGAAGAGCCCATTGTTCCTAAAGTAATTAATTAGGACTTGATTATTCCACTGCTTTAAGGTGGTGCTCTGCGTATTCCCCCTCTAAGTGTGTCTGTGTCCCCAAATTAGAATCTTGGCAACTTAGTTCACATTGGATGAGGGTGTATAAGATGCGTTTTTACTGAGGAATTGCCAAAAAAATGTCTCATAGGTTATTATACAGCTTGTAAAAAAATCCTCAAAATCAGCGTATTTTTCGAAAGAATTGGCTTGGTATCCACATAGAAATGTGCGAGACCAAAAGACCCATATTTATTGTATTGATTTCCACACGGAGAAAAAAACCTCTTGCGTGGGACCCGAAGTTTGGGTCATATGGATCTCTGAAGTTTTCGGATTGAGCATCTGAACACTTTAGGTCTATCTGCCGAGGTTCGGATCACACATCTGAAACTCCAGTCCTTACATCTGAAGTACTTCAGATGTGAGCACCGAAGTTTTTCGGATGTGAGAAACGAAGTTGTTTGGATGTGAAAACCGAAGTTACTTCAGATGTAAGAACTGAAGTTTCAGGAGATGCGTGATCTGAACCTCGACAGCTAGACCTAAAGCGTTCAGATGCTCAATCCGAAAACTTCAGAGATCCATATGACCTAAACTTCGGGTCCCACGCACGAGGTTTTTTTCTCCGTAAAGATAGATCTTGATCGCTGCTCAAATTAAAATGAATCCAAAACAATTATTTTGTCAACTGTGGATTAGTCTCCTCGACCTTGTGTGACACTTTCGAGTGGGTGCTATTATACATCGCCCCTCTGACGTGAAGCGTATCTCTATTACCGCATGAGCCGCGAGAAGCATAGAGTTATCTAGAGCACAGAGGTCATGTGGAAACAGAGGCGCGCCCTCTAGTCAGAGGAGCAACATTACTGATCTTTGGCTACTTGAAGTGAGGCGAGGATCTTATCTGTGGCGTGGCGTGCTTTGCGATTTATCGATTGATCCGCCATTCAAACTGTTGGAAAAGGATCGATAAACAGGGTGTTCGAAACGAACACCTTAATAATCGATTCTTTACCATAGCTTCAAATGGGGAAATATCTATAATCGATCATTGACGGCTCGATCCTGGATCTTATCTATGTTCTCCCAGAGAGTGAATTGGTAATCATAGCAACTTATCTGACATGGTCCGGACGTTAGCCAAATATATTCTCACGCTAATCTTGCCGATTGATCTCTTACATTATTAACGATACATCATTGTTTTTATCCATGTTCTCCTAAAGAGACTAAATAAGTAACCGTAGCAACTTATCTGACATGGTTCGGACAGGACGTTAGCCCAATACATTCCCACGCTATAATCTTGCCGATTGATCTCTTACATTATTAACGATACATTTTGTTTAAGATAAGCACCTACTCAAGTTGCACTGTCCGCAATGGAATTTTTGCGCAGCCTTCCTGTTATCTTTGAAGTATTTAAGAAATTAGAATGGCAAAGATACGGTGTTCAGCTTGAAAAGTGTACGTGTATATTCAAACGCGAGTTGTAAAAGTGGCCGAAATGCAGAATGAGATGTTTTTTTTCGCTTATAAATATACCTCACTACAGACCTGACCACGATAAATGAAATCAGTTCATTCGTTTCGTATACTTTATTACTTACAGACATAGTTGGAAACCAAAGGGGGCGGCAAATTTTGCAATCTTTTTGAATGTAGGTATCAAAAAAAGAGAGGGAAAAATCGGATTCAGAAAATAAATTACACACGAGAAAAGGCGACAAAATCTCTCATTTCCTGAGAGTGAAAGTATAGTAATTTCTAATTTTGTCGTCTTTCGGTGATACAAGAGACAACACCTTTAGTTAGTCGAGTTAAGAGAGAAACCTAACACGCAATTTGACTTGGAACGGAGCGGCCCGGCGGTCGGCATGAAACACATAGCGCCTATGAGACTGCATGCATACTTCACGCATTGCTCCGAACACACTGCGGTCAGCAGCCGTCGGCTTGAAACGCATAGCGCCTACAAGACTGCTTGAATACCTCACGCATTGCGCCAACACAGTGCGGTCGGTGCGGCGGTGGAAGTTAAAATTTTTAACCACATTTATGTTTGTTCTTTCATTATTTTTTGGCTCATTTCTTATAAATGGAGGACCTTGTCCAAACAGGGATGGGTTTACAGAACTGAACTTTTGTTAGTGTTGACAGCAGGGCTTTTACAAAAAATGTGCCCAACGCGAGTAAGCGCGTCTTATACACCCCTCCCCCACCGACACGTTCACTTAATGGTTTTATAGATCGTATTCGACAGATCACACAGGAGAGATTATATTGATATTGATTGGATCAATATGTAACCAAAGCCTCAAAAGTCAATTTAGAAATCTGAGGTAACCGGGTCTTATGTGATCGAATTTTTAGTCTCTCGAGTAGCAAATGGCAATGAAAATGAAATTGTTAGGAATTTTCTCAGTTTCAGCTTTTCCAAATTAAATCCTAAAAATTTGGTTTGAGGTTATGTTCTATTGTTTTGAACCAAATGATGTATTGAACCACTATCGAATACGATCTATTGATGTTTCAAATCAAATGAGAAGGGGGCGAAAAAACACAGGCGGCATGTAGGTAAATCCGGCCCTGGCATACACATGAAATTTTCACTACAGATACGCGGGACAAAAGTTTAGACAGAAAATGTATTTTAGAGAGAAAACACCGCTTTTTGTAACTGTAGATTCACTGTTATTTTATTATCTCTATCCGTCATGAACCGAAAATCAATTATGCTCAAATCTGTTCCCAGGATATTTATTTATTGCTCCATATATCTGCCGCAGTTCAAATTGTGTTGGGTAGCTAGTGCTATGGATTGAAAATAAAGAAAAACTTACTTTAAAATGTTTTTATGAAAAGTTTCTTTTCTTTACTTTTCGGCCTTGGCCATCTTTATTACTTTAATAAAACACATTTAATTTAAATTCTTCTTCATTTTTAATCAATGGCACTGGCTACTCCATAACATAATTACGTTCGTTGCCATCACCAAAAAATGTTGTACATCAGCGCATTCAAAAATAGTTCAAATGTTCAATGAACTATTTCGACGGTAGGTGAAACCACCACACCACGTACCTCGGTTTATTTCGACGTTGCAGACTTCCTGTCATACTTTATTTTGTGAATGGCAAACTACTGAACGTCGATTTTTAAACATTTCTGTGATTTTTTTTCTTTATGAAAAAAAAACTCTATGGAATCTTCAAGTTTGATATTGAATTGTTCTCTTTCAAATAAATAAAATAGGAGCAGACATTCTTAAATACCGTTAACGAGATACCTGATCTGGTCACCGTCGTTTATAGGTCGCAAAGATCTTTCTACAACTTGGTTGTGGGAAACAGCGTAAATTGAATCTTGATATATCCGTAAATACACCTTTTATCAAAAATTCAGTTGCAGAAAAAATTTTCTCTGCTTAATATCGTCTATCTGGTAATTTACTTATGATTTCAACTTACAATATGCAAGTACCTATTTTAATTTGATTTACGAATCAAATATAGAGGAATACACCGATTCGATATTTCATTTCCATGCATTTAATGAAGATAGTACCTCACTGAAAAACATTTCTCGGCGTTTTTACCAAGGTCCGTTAGTACCTTTACTATCTCACTTTTTTTTACCAATTATTGGTAATTTTACCATGACAGACTGGTAAGCTTACCTAAAAACCGGTATTTTTACTGTTTTTTCCAGGTAAGAATACCACTTTTATTGGTAATTAATTCCCGGTATCTTTGCCATTTTATCTCGGTGATTCTACCACAGTCGATAAAAAATATTGGCGTTTTTACCAAGGTCCAGTAAAATTACCGAAAAAGCTCAATAATTTTACCGAGATTTCTCGTTAAAATTACCAATTCCATAAATGGTAATTTTACCAAGAAAAAACTAATATAAGATATATAACTAATATAAACTAAAATAGAACCCTGAATTCTTGGTAATTGTACCCTTTTCTTAGTAAATACACCGAGATTTATTTTTCAGTGCTACAAGTGCATAACTAGCTCAAAAACTATAACTGAAAACCACATGTAATCTTTTAGCGACTGCGTTGCAATCTTGATTTCTCACAGACGTCCTTTATCTATATATGTAGCTATGCGCAGTAGTCTATTCCGCTGAACTTGACTTTAAAATTGTCCCCAATTATTGCATAACCGTTTGATAACAACGCAGTCATACTCGAGAGAGAGTCATTTCGTTCTAGAAGTACAGATAGCTCTTCTATTTCTTCTACGAATGACTAGGGCATAGCCCTGTTTGTCAGGCCGTCCGGTATCGAGCATAATAAACTATTTAAAAATAAAAAATCTAAAAATCACTAAACAAGTACAGACATAACTATCTATAATGTGTCACGCCTAATGAAGGAGTGGGGTTACTTCTCTGGCGTTATTCGCTTTAAAATAAATTTTTCAAATATTGTATTTCAATTTCTTTTGCTTTTCGGACGCTCTAGTCCGATGTCATTTGCTTTGAATGTTGGTTAATAGTCTGCGTCACCTACTATTGCAACCACTGCTCTTTTCAGCAAAGGCTCAAAACATTGTTTAGCTGCGCTCCATCAAACAAATGACATTTTTTAATACTTTTGTAGTAGGCGAAATCTTGAATAAAACTTTAAAAAAAAATATGAAAAAAATGAAAAATGCGTGGTAGCTTCCGAGATTGTATTTTGGGCTGTGAATCTAAAATGTCCTTAGTTTTTTTAAAAACGCACCCATTTTCCTTGTAGAAACCCGTGTTTTTAGAGGGGGAGTCTCTATTTTTGGAAAATTGATGGATAAATGGGAAAAACTGGAATCATTTTATCATAGCTTTAAAAAATATACCAGAAACAACCATTGTATCCCTAGTGTTTTTAAACGGAAAAAGTCCAGTTCTTGTTACTTTTCCCTTAGAGATAGTTCTTTTGACTGCTCAGTTTGTTGCAATTGTTTTCTCCTTGCAGTAGATAGATTGGTAGGAGCCAAACAAAGTATTAATTTTTTACTTTGACACTTTAATTCCAGAACTTTACCTACTCCTACAAAGACCACACTGGAAAAAACAAAAAACACATTGGATCTAGAGTCCAGACTCTTAAAAACATTTCTTGAAAACATTGACAAGAAAAAGGACTCTTGATTCAATCAGAATCAAGCTTAAATCAAAAGGAAATCCGATCAAATTAAGAGGCTTGTTTCTTGATTTAAGCTTGAATCTGATTGAATCAAAAGTATTTTTTCTTGTTGATGTTTTTAAGAGTCTGGACTCTAGATCCAAAGTGTTTTTTTTTTTTTTTTTCCAGTGCAGTGTTTAAAAATTGGGACAGTGCTTTAAAATAAAGAGAAGAAATGAAGCGAATTAAGTCGTAGAGGCTCCATTTGATAGCATGATAGAAAAAACGAATGTGCAGAAATTCGAAGTTGTTTACTTTAAGATAAACTGAATGCAGAATGCATCAATCAGAGCTGTTATCACACATTGACACGCAAAATTTTAGTGCGTCTGCGTACACTAATGAACCAGTCAATGAATGAAAAAAAACATACCTGATGTTCAGCCCGAAGGGATATTCCACACGATCATAAATATCTCACTTACAATTATGCGTGAAAAAAATCCATAACAAATACAAAATTCCAGCACTATCGTTCGGATGTTCGATCGGAAACTTGCCGAGAAAGAAATACCGATCCACGTTGTGTACTTAACGGCATAATCTAATCGACTACCTACTCGTACCGCGAGTTTTCCCCGCAGCTTCACCAAATCGTGACAGAGTGTTTATGTGTGCGTGAGAGGTGAGATATTCGAATTCAAATCGGACTCGTAATCTCAGCACCCGACTGCGAGGTGCGAGGTAGAGGGGAATTCAGCGTAGAACAAGCGGTATCTTCCGAGATTGAAGGCGCTTGGTTCAACTGGTTCAACTATAAGGTCAATACTGCAGCCCTAGGGAAAAACGTCGCATGAGCCTTCAGGCGTTGCCAAATTTCCTTTGATAAAACACACATTTTTTGATAAACTTATGAATATTTTTCCTCCAATTTTTCAGATAATTTTGTCCTAAATGTCACGTAAAGTTCTTGAAAATTTCGTGGGAAAATGTGCCTAACTTTTCTCAAAAATTAGCATTTTATCGAAGGAATTTTAGCAACTCTCGAATTTTCATACAGCGTTCCTTCTCAGGACGGCAGAATAATGGAGTATCTTTATTGAAAAAGTCGAGAAAAATGGCCATGGATGTCATATAGACCATTAGGAGCCTCAAAAATGGCGGTGAATCAAGGTGGAACTTAGGTGTCCTTAAAGCTCCATAATGCTTAAGATGAATGAGCATTGCTGTACTCGAAATAAAAATAAAAAAAAAAAAACTCACGAGGATCAGCTTCATAGACATCTTGATCTCACTGGCAGAAGATATTGCTTCTTTTTCAAATACATAGATGATCATCGATGATAGTTTCTCGCGAAAATTACCAGTTTGTTAAATTAAAATTAATCTTCCTGTCTCCACTCGCCTGCCTAAATCGCCTAAATCGCCGCCTAGCTATCCAACTTTTTACGTAGAGTCTCGCATTTATGACAAGGTATTTGACTACCGCGTATTTGAAGGCGCTTTTTGGAGTGTTGAATATATGGAAAAGCCAAAATTTCACCGATTCGCAGACGATTTTCTTTCACTCGGTGGATTTACTACCTTCGTTATAATAGCTCCTAGGTGCGGAAAAAATTATTTCATATTAGACTCAAAGGAAAAATTAGTGCCTCCAGTTTGTAATCCCTCATTCCGTTCTACTTTCTTCTGCCTCTTCAGCGGGCTGGTTATTAAAATTGATGGACAAATCTATGGACAAAGAAGCGGGATAAATTGAGCATTCCTATCGATCGAAACGAGTGGCTATTATAGGCTGAGGGTAAAAATGATGGACTAACCATAGGGTATCGCTCGGGATTGCCGTTAGTTATAGTCTGTTACTGATCTACTTTTTCCATTGTGACTACAGCACGCTTCCACCAATAGGGTCACTCCACGTTCTCTTTGCCCTCTTTGCCTATTGCTTTTTCTATCAGCTTCAATGAGAATCCCGCAGGCTCCATCATTCTGAAGATTTTAGACGAGGCACTTCAAACCCCTGAACAGTCACTGACTGCACACTGGAAAAAAAAAAAAAAAAAAAAAAACACATTAGATCTAGAGTCCAGACTCTTAAAAACATCGACAAGAAAAATACTCTTGATTCAATCGGATTTAAGCTTAAATCAAAAACCAAGCCTCTTAATTTGGGCGGATTTCCTTTTGATTTAAGCAAACATCTGATTGAATCAAGAGTCCTTTTTCTTGTCAATGTTTTCTTCTGGACTCTGAATCAATGTAATTTTTTTTCCAGTGCACGCTTTCATGCATAACTTAGAATTTGAAAAATGGTGTGAGAACAAAAAACAACTAAGGAATTTTATTTAAAAAATGTTATAATTAAGGCAGTATCTATGTACAGATTTATTTTCAAAATATCACAAAAAATACAAATGGAACCTATCGTGTTAGGATCGGATTGATAACTTTCATTTTTTTTTTATTTTTACAAAATATAGGTAATGCGAAAACGCAAAACAGAGATGTGCCCGAGAAAATCAGAATATGATACATGAAGGATTTTATTTGAACACTAGTCTCTGCATAATTTTTTATTGGCGTACTGTGGTTAATTTTTGCATTGTGCTTGGCTACGATATCTGTGTTGAGTATTGAGGTTGCATTAAGACAATTAGTCAGGAACTCAAAAATATGGCAAATCGTTGCATTAGCTCTTCAACAAGGTTCTGATTTTTGGTACAGTCACATTGTATAGCCGCAACTTATTACGAGTTAGAGCAACTATAACTGGGGTTAACTTTGTCTCGGATTTTTGGTAAGGAAATTGGCTAAATATTGAATGGGTTCGTCACACGCAAGAGATGATGCCGCGTGAATTGAAATTAAAGAAATAAAATGGGACAAAAATTACGATGGTCGCCAAAAATTGCCGCAAGTTGTCGCAAGTTGCCGCAAGTTGCCGCAAGTTGCCGCAAGTTGCCGCAAGTTGCCGCAAGTTGCCGCAAATTTCCGTTGCTTAGTTCAAGATACAGTGACTTGAAACTGTCCTGCGACGCGAGAAACTCTGTAAAGAGCGTAACAAACTATGAAAAAGTTGCAATATAGAATAGATTGCCGACTTTTTAAATTTGACACCATCAAGGCGTTTTACCTCCATAAAATCTACACACACGGCTGTATATCTCTTGCACGCAACAAAGTCATTTTCGCGGACTCCGAAGTCATTTACATCCCTAAGAAGAATTCAATTAGATAATTATATGGCGCTCACTGAATAATATTCGAAATACCAGACTGATTGTATTTATATAAAGATGACCCACCAAAAATAAGATTTCACAACTTCTGTCGTATTCCTGGAACAACAAATGAGCTATCGTGTTCGCCGGTGACAAAATGGGTGGAGTCAATAATTTTCATACAAGTTTACGATTACATTATTTTGTACCTACAAGAATTAAATAAATAATATTCACTATCCGGAATGAACCATGGAATAATTGATGTTCAAAGTCTTACGCATTCATTGAAACGAAAAAAGACTCAATTTTACAGATTTTTTCGGTGTCATCACAACCCAACTTCACAACATCATAGGTAATGCATACATATTTACTGGGAGGGGAAAACATCAACACAAAAATCAACAATAAAAAGCAAAAGTTCACCGGCAGGCAGTTTGACGTCAGTCTCATTCCTGATCAGGTCTTTGACTTCAAACTGATCGTATACCCTTAGATTGATATCATATTGATGTTATAATGTCGTCCTGCCAACTTCACATTAATATTGCCCCGATGTGAATGTGGCATCACATTGATTGTATGTGTGATAAAAAATTCTGATGTCATTTTACACCCTGGATTCTTCCGTTTTTGGGGCCGGTGGCGTGGCATGCTTTGCGGTATATATGGAAAAGGATCGATAAAAAGGGTGATCGCAACGAACACCTTAAAAATTGATTCTTTACCATAGCTCCAATTGAAAAAATATCGATAATCGATTGTTCACGCCTCACTGGAAAAAAAACACATTGGATCTAGAGTCCAGACTCTTGCAAACATTGACAAGAAAAAGGACTCTTGATTCAATCAGATTTAAGCTTAAATCAAAAGGAAATCCGCTCAAATTAAGAGACTTGGTTCTTGATTTAAGCTCAAATCTGATTGAATCAAGAATCCTTTTCTTTTCAATGTTTTAAAGAGTCTGGACTCTAGATCCAATGTGTTTTTTCTAGTGCTCGCCACTGTACCCTTCCCGCGTTATCATAAAATTGAGGCTCTTAGTTTAAAAACTGAAGATTACAAGACTCATTTTCGTCGTTGCAAAGCCGTCGCGACGTAAGATTGAAACAAAATGACGAATACAAATGCCAGAAATAAAACTAAGAACACCGATGTTCATGCTACTCGAAAGTCGACAAGGCCCGTGATACAATGTTGGTTCCAGAACGTCGGTCAATATTCGGCCGCTCGTAGATCGTTGCTTTTGGTTTTCTCTTATACGTCATTTTCGTCTGTTATTTTGTTTCAGCGTGAAATGGTCGCGAAATACCAACCTTGAAATGACTACGTTCTTTTTTCCGGGAAACGATGTATTTTCTGCACTGAAAAAAAAAAAAAAAACTCTGGCCGTGGATGCCGTACTTACGAGCTATTTAGACATACCGTCCGTGTTCTGGGCTCAGAGGCCGTAAATTCCGGGCGCAGCACCCGGAGAAATCGCAGCTCCGGCTCCAGCACCCGGAACTTTCAGCCTCTGAGCCCGGAACGGACGGTTTGTCTATATATAGACATACCGTCCGTGTTCCGGGCTCAGAGGCCGTAAGTTCCGGGCGTAGCACCCGGAGAAATCGCAGCTCCGGCTCCAGCACCCGGAAGTTTCAACCTCCGAGCCTGGAACGGGTGGTATGCCTGTAAGTCGCAGGCAAATAGTATAATCAGGCATTTCTTCAATTGCCTATGCAAATATTCAAATATTCTTAAGTAGAATGTAATTTCGATTATTTTCCTAATTTTAGGCAGAATAATTGATTACTTCAGTAAAAAAGAATTTTCTGTAAAAAATATCCTTCCAAAAAAACAAAAATATGATTTTTGTACAAAATTTCGGCCCAATCCAAAAAATGTCACTAATTACCAAAAACAAAAAAAAAAACCAGGCACCCAAAAAATATGATGGCAGTACCGTTTGGATTCATCATATAAAAGGAAATGATATCAAAACGGCCCAATTTTCTCTTTCATGCCCATGCAATATACCAAACACCCCAACTTTTTTCACAAAAAAAAAAAATAAATAAATAAATAAATAAATAAATACCTATAAGGTATGATGACCTGAACACGTTTATTGGATCCATCGATTTAAAGGAGTATGATATCAAATCGGCCCAACTTCTCTGAAATATGCCCATCTCGGATCAATAATTTTTTTGAGACCTTCCGACTCATCGCTGAGGAGACACTGATCATTACTTGACCCTTAGTATATATCCTTGTTTAGATGTCAAAGAGTTCCTTATGAGAACTGTAATGAATTTTTTTTTCTTTGAAGAGATAAAATCAAAAAATCGTCATAAAATTGAAAAAAAAATTCGAAGAAAAAAAAAGGAATGGGCCGGCCGGCCGTACATACAAGTGGTAGATAATATAGGGTGATTATCGTCTCTCTTTCACATATACATGAACAAGTATCATCGTCAAAAGGAGGATCAGTCCTTCTTGAAATCGTCATTGAAAGATAGACTGAAAGATATTCACACATGAGTGAACAACTTAACAACTTTCAAGCAATGCCATATTCTTTGTTTGTTTCTGATAGAAGGCCTTACAAACTACTGAACCTTGGCGTATTATTGCGAATATTATGTGCCTCCTACTTACAATGCTTCTTTCTTAGCAACTTCATGGATGTTGGCAAGACCGGGTCGGTCACCCATGCCAAAATGTTGGGGCATACCAATGTATCTACATTTCCCCCCTTTTTTTTTTGTACGTGCCGGCCGGCCCATTCCTTTTTTTTTCTTCGAATTTTTTTTTCAATTTTATGACGATTTTTTGATTTTATCTCTTCAAAGAAAAAAAATTCATTACAGTTCTCATAAGGAACTCTTTGACATCTAAACAAGGATATATACTAAGGGTCAAGTAATGATCAGTGTCTCCTCAGCGATGAGTCGGAAGGTCTCAAAAAAATTATTGATCCGAGATGGGCATATTTCAGAGAAGTTGGGCCGATTTGATATCATACTCCTTTAAATCGATGGATCCAATAAACGTGTTCAGGTCATCATACCTTATAGGTATTTATTTATTTATTTATTTATTTATTTTTTTTTTTTGTGAAAAAAGTTGGGGTGTTTGGTATATTGCATGGGCATGAAAGAGAAAATTGGGCCGTTTTGATATCATTTCCTTTTATATGATGAATCCAAACGGTACTGCCATCATATTTTTTGGGTGCCTGGTTTTTTTTTTGTTTTTGGTAATTAGTGACATTTTTTGGATTGGGCCGAAATTTTGTACAAAAATCATATTTTTGTTTTTTTGGAAGGATATCACGTATTTTTGGTATGACTTCTACGAAGTATCAGGCAAAGAGAGTTCCCATTTTAAATTTAAAAGTTGTTCCCGCGGGCGCGAGGCAGAGAGGAAACGACCCCCCCCCCCCCCCCCCCTCGAAAGCGGCCCACCTTTTTTTAAGGAATTTCGTTCAAACCGCATGTCAATAATCTGTAATCGTTCTCGAGACATCAGTAAGGAAGGATCCATATTTTTGGCACACCCTGTACGTCACAGAAAAAAAACCGCAGGTCAGTATTGAAATCGTGACAAAGTTGGGTCACTTGACGTAATGCCTAATTCTCATTGGCTACGAACGATAGAAACTACAGTAAAGCGCATTGACTTATAACGCAATCTAGGTCGCGCGGTAGGTAAGACAGCTAGCGGGGTAAATCAGGGTAAAGACGCGCCTTCCGCTTAGTGGATACATCCGGATATACGAACGAAAAGTACCCGTATCAGGCAACGGCACTGGCATGACAGGCATTTCCATTGTCTCGGTCTCGGACTTGCTGGGTGTTGCTGAGTTGCCTATCGTCCCGCCTGAAGGGACTCTAGTCTCGCCGAAATTTCCTAATGCGCAGTCTAAGCCGTAGATAGTGCATGCATAGAGAGGTTATGATAATTATGTTATTGTTTCGTTTTCGTTTGGAAATTTTGAATCGGGTTTGAGCAAAATAGCATTGCAATTTCAATTTCTCCTGGCTCCTGTCTCTTTTTCTATGTCATATTATTTCTGACATTAATAACAATATAACTTCTTGAATGGTTTTCTCATTGTACGCACGAGACATTTTCAATTTTATGCTGCCCCGAGGAATAATACTTCCAAATGTGACCATTCTTGATTTTGCATGATTCCTTCTCTCTCTAGGTACCTTTTTCGTTGTGAGTGAGTTTTCTTTTATGATTCTCTGATTACTGAGGGCACAATGCTTGGGCACAATGTGCCTGAAACGAAAAGTTGCTACTTACTTGTTTACTATGTGCATTCCTATCCAGACATCATATGAAATCATCTTGGTACTTGCGTTAAATCTTTCCGTTCATAAGGAGATGGTATACAATAAACTTTAGTTGTGATGACATAAATTTTCTCAACTGCATGCTGATTATTGAAACTATGTCAGTACGACAAGGCAAGACAGCCCTATCTTAACCGTGCAATATATCGCATTTCGATCTCTTATCAGACTGCTTCAAACTTTCAATAATCGGCCTGCTGCAATGAAATCCTTTTATAGCTTTCATCATTATGATTCTCCATTTGGCCATTCTGGTCAACTAGAGTCCACAAAGACACATTGACTTTAAACGCACAACAGGGTGAAAGGGAGAGTGCCAGTTTAACTAATAATGGGTTTATTTTCAATGATAAAATTAACCAGTCTATTTACTGTCACACCTTCAAAGTGGGTGAATGTGTCAGGCAAGAACCCTGATAATCAACAACTTCAGAGCTGCTCTTAATATAGGACTTCTATGTAATGTTCCATCTCCTGTGTACAGTAGGCACAAAACCAGGATTTACATTAGAGGCATCACCTGTGTTAAGGGATACCTTTTATGTCTTACATAATCCAACATTTTTTTTTTGGATTCTTGGAACTAATGATAGAATGCAAGCTAGATTCTGCAGCTCAGTGCAGGACCTCTATCATTTACGCTGCTTATACCTAGTTATGCCTGCCAGGTCCTTTGACCATTCGAATCGCAATTTCTCCGAGCTCCAATTTCATCATCAGTAATAACATTGCAAACGCGTGATACCGTCTCATAAAGACAGTAAGCAAAGTAAGTATTTATCAATATTTTTAGTTTAATGAGAGATGTCTCTAAAGCTATGGCATTCTGTATCTTGAGAAATGTGACCAGTTCACTCGTCATTGGAAAAGATAAACAGTAAAAGTTGATGCTTCCGCAAGCAAAAATTACAGTTACCACAACTGAAATTTCGATCTCAATAGCATGAATCTTCTGAACTGTAATGAAACAGTTTGATAACATTTCATTTTCAGGAGCCTTTATCTGCCAATGCTGGTCATACAGAGTCAACAGCGATTGAGTTTCAGTGTGTTATCAGGGTACAACAGAGAATACCACTTTAATTTTTGGTTTTCCTTTCAATAACATTTCATTTTTATGAGTCTGTATCTGCCAATTCTGGTCATGCAGAGTCGGCTGCAATTGAGTTTCAACGCACTATAAGGGTGAAACGGAGAGTACAATTTTGATTCTTTGTTTTACTTTCAAGGATGGAAAAAAACAGTCCATTTTCTGTCGCACCTTCAGGCATGAACTTTTCAGCTAAGGACTCAAATAAATGACAACTTAGGAGCCACTTGTCATGTATGGTTCTTCTGTATTAGTCCGTCCCTTTCGTACCGTAGACCGAGAACCAGAGGTTAGAGTATAAACATCACCTATATTCAAGGCTTAATTTTATATCCTATGCTATGTGATCCCTCTCATACGATTCTATCGAGCGAATGATTCTGCCGGTAAGTTAATTATGTGGAGCACCATCATATCTATGCTGGGAATTGCCAGGGAGATTCTGCAACCATCCGATTAAGGTAACTCTCACATCAATACAGTGGCAGGTAAAGTAAGCAGGTATTTATGAGAGATTTCTCAACTCGGGCATTCAATGCCCACTTTCTGTCAAAGAAGATGCTCTGTTGATATACTATTGCAGCCCAAAATATTAATTACAACTAATATTTTTAGTCGCCTCAGTCTCAATCGATAGCTTTCATTATTCTGCCAGTTCTGGCTACCCAAAGTCCACATCTAATGAGTTTTAACTCACTTTCAGGGTGTGCCAGAGAATTAATTCCTGTATCCATTTTCCGTGCCAAATAAACCAGCTAATTTTCTGTCGCACTCTCATAGTGGGTAAATTTGTCAGGCGAGGACTCAGATAATCTAGACGTCAGGCGGCACTGATGTATTATATCGAACAGCTGCTCTGTATTATTTCCTATATGTGGTAAGCAGTGACGGCAAGTTTACGTCTCCAGGTACTGCAAATTTTAGCCGATGTATAGAGAGGTTATCATCAAGGATATCCTGCATTAGTTATAGCATTTCAATTTTATCAAACCAATGAAATAGTAGCATACAGATACATACCTTCTGCAGAGGTCAATATGAAAGACCTTGATTTGAAGAATTTTATCCAAATACAGGCAAATTAGACGATTCAATCAACTTCTGACACAGAATCAAGGAGACTTGCTGATAATCAAATTAACAGTAATGTTTGAAGTCAAGTATCTTGGATGTTGTGACATTGAGTTGATTTCATTAACGGAGCGCTGCGTAGCTTCTTTGAGTAGACACATACGCACGACTGATTGGTGAATGCGTAAACCGCGTTTCCAATATAGAGCATTACAAGTCTATGAAAACATTGAGGCTTTATGCACCGATAGCATGATACACTGAGAAGAGACACATCAACTCCAGAGGAGTTCGGCTGCTAGCAAAATTTTAGGAGAAAGTGGAAACACAACTTCATCCCCACAAATTGAGACCCCGACAGACATCATCGTATTGAGGGAAAGGATGATTTTCTGGTGGATAGTTGTTGAATCTGATTAACGAGAAATAGTATCTAGGACTCACTAATATCATCAATTATTCATAAACAATTACTTGTAAAGATCACTAGATCCGGGCCGCTGGGAAGAAATAGCAGGTTGCGATCTGAGTAGGTACTTACTGTAACAGCACATGGTAACAGCTCATAGTAAGGGTGTGGGACTCATAAAAGGATTATATAGAAATGGATCCAGTTATCTTCGGCTACGATAAAATGGAAACACGCATCAATTAATCTATCTTCATCTTATTATTTCAATTAATCTTTCTTCTTCGTATTAATTATAAATATTTAAAGCCATAATAACAGTAGCATAACCTGAAATTTAACCTCTGGAGTCGGCGCTCACCATCCATCGCGCGGTTCTACAAGTTATTTTCAAATTCAAATGTGCTTGAAGAATTGAAGGACCCGCTCCTTCTTTCGATTAATTCTCCTTTCGACGCCCATGTAAGTCTGAAAACTTTTCAAAGGTTTGATCCTTGGAGTTTACAGATTCTAATTATCCCCAGTTTGATGGGTTTTATGCTACCCTTACCTCCACAGCCCTGGCAACATATCCGACTTTCAGAGCAGCAATAAACGACCTAATTATTAATTGTTCTCGATTACACCTCAACAATATCAAATTTCCAAAAAATCATTTTTAGTATATGTGACGCTGATTCGAAATATCTATACTTGTATGGGGTTTTTTTCTACGGTATAGCTGTAATGTCAGTGAACTAAACACGATGGTCAATCCCGCGGCCGACCGTTTCGCGGGCCCCGTATCTGCTCTCTGCTCATCAACAATTCCATCAGTGTCAGCTTTTGGGGTCCATGTCGTCAAAAACGATCGTCAAGTTTTGGGGTCCAAAATTTGTCGTTAAAGTTTAATAACTTTTTTAATATTTAACTAAAGTTAAAAAACGAGGGCATTACGAGTAGAGCTGAGCATACTCTACCCAAATATTATAGGGTTTTTGGGGTTTACTCTCCGACTTAATTAGTAGGAGAGCTTAATGGACCGCAAACCGTGCAGAAAAGCCCGGTCGCGTTGTTTCGTGTAAAACTAGTTAGGCAGCAGCCACCCGTCTTTTTTTTTTTTTTTTTTTTTTTTTTTTTTTTTTTTTGGGTCGTCATTTTTTAGAGGGAGTTTTTTAGGATTGGGCCGGGGTGGCTACCGCCACCTAGAATGGATTATGCAATAATATTTTAAACTATTTTCAGCTCCTGAATGAAAATGTATCTAAAAGTTAGCAGCATTTCTCGAATTATAAATTTTTTAAAATTTTAACATTTGAATATATGTGAGGCATTTGCAGTGGAAGAAACGAGAAGAGTTCGTAAAGATGAGTTATTTTTCCCCAAAAAAGGAAACTCGAGATCTCTTCGCCATAAATTTACAAAATTTTGTAAACTGTCAACATTTGACTATCTGCCTAGGCATTTGACATAATGCCTGATTTGACCAATTGCCTGGAACATATGGACTGCATTTTGCAAAAAGGAACCAGAAGCATTGCAACGATGCTAAGATTGTGCAACTTCATACTTTGCAATGAAATTACTGATATCATGAAAAAACATGAAATTTACATGGTAATTTTCGTCTTAAATTTACAGTTTTTAACGGGTAAAATAGAAACTGTAAATGGATAATCAGGTTTTTCTTCCAAGATGAAAAGGTGCACAATCTTAGCAACATTGCATTGCTCCTGGTTCCTTTTTGCAAAATGCAATCCATATATGGACTGAGTTTAACGGAAAAGAACCAAGCCACATCAGCTATTGCCAAATTTAATTGGACAATTTAATTTTCTACAAGAAAACAGTTGTACGGATTTTCGTGCAAATTTCAGTGGATTTTCTCCATAATACAAAGCAAATTCCTGAAAATATTCAAAGGAATCCATACACGCGTTCTTTCGTAAAAAATTAAATTGCTCAGTTAAATTTGGCAATAGCTGATGTGGCTTGGTTCCTTTCTGTTAAACGCGGTCCATATAGCCCATAATTATTTCTTTTCAGTGTGGTAAACTCATTACCTCAACCCGTGGAGCTCGCTTACTCACTTCGATGCCTAGCGGGGGCGGCGGCATACTCAGCAGTCTTACTATACCCTGAAGAAATGACGATCCTCCTAGGAGGCGGCGGGGAGACCTCCCGGGCGGCCAGCGCCGTGGCGTCCTTCTTGTGGAGTCCGTTCTTGGAGCTCGGCTTGTGCGGGAGGGGGTACGGAGCGTGGTTCGCCGGGAGGGGCGTCGAGGGCGTCTTGGGCGTATTGGCCGTCTTGGGCGTCAAGGGCGTATTGGGCGTCTTGGGCGTCAAAGGCGTATTGGGCGCCGGGAAGCGAACGGTCTCGATCTCGGAGGCGGCGCCCTCGGGCTCCTCGTCGCCGGAGAGGGTGTCCAAGTCTTGGCTCTGGGCGTTGGATTCGGCGACGCGGACGAAGGTCGAGGAGAGCTCGCCGCGCAGGTGAGAGAGCTTCTGTGAGGTCGGGTCGTACATGAAGATCTCCTTCGAGTCGTTCGAGGGAGCTTGGGCCGGCTGCGGTTTGTCTTCCGTCGGGCTGGAACAAGGACAGGTTTCGTCGTCAATAAAAGGAGAGACAATCGAAAACACAGGAAAATGCGGAAACAACACCGAAAAAAATTATATGCTGTTTTAGCATCTAGGATGTCAAAAATGTGTTTGGTGATCCCAAGATGCTGCCTTTACTGCCCCCGCAGTTGAATTTCCATTCACAGGATGTAAAATTAACTGCAGGGGCAGTAAAGGCAGCATCTTGGGATCACCAGACACATTTTTGACATCCTAGATGCTAAAACAGCATATTATTTTTTTCGGTGAAGGCTAAACTATCACGGGAAAAAAAATTGCTGATTCAACAATTCAATTGCTAAAAACAGTGAGTGCAATGTTTCAACGCAGATTTTACAACAAAAAAATGCTACTTCAACCACATTGTAAACTAATTTAACCACGGGGGTGGTGAAAGTAGCATTTTTTTTGTTGTAAAATCTACGTTGAAACATTGCACTCACTGTTTTTAGCGATTGAATTGTTGAATCTGCTTTTTTTTTCCGTGTACAAAATACAAAGGCAGGACGTTTCGGTACCTTATGGCACCATTATCAACTGCTAAAATAGAATTAAAAATAAAAAAGATATTAAAATAAAAACCAGCAAAACGGCATTACAAGGTGAAATTAGTATTGAAATAAGACTGCAGCGATAACAGAATAAAAAACAAGGTACGATATGCAACAATCATCGGAAAACGAGAGAAAACTGATCACCGATGACTAAGAAAGTAAAAGAAGAGACCTGAATACGTGAAGAAAGCCACGTAGTTAAAAATTTCCGTGTTAATGGTTGCTTTTGGCAGTGCTGGCATTCCATGTCCATCAAAAGTTCCGGGATTCGAGACTTTTTTGTTTCAATTTGTCCCACTCCGTGACCGTCAAAAGTTTCGGGATTTCTTTTAGATTTTTTCAAAAGTTCCGAGAAATTTCCGGAAAATGCAAAAGATCCGGAAATTGTTGGGACTTTCAAAAGTTACGGGAGAAATTCAGGAAAATTTCAAAAGTTCCGGAATCCGGAACTAGTTCCGGGAAATGGGAGCATTATGGACACTTGAAGAAAGCCGCACAGATAGAAATTTCCGTGTTCATGGTTGCTTTTGGGTATGCTGAGTTACTTCGTTTCCGATAAGATCAACCGAAAGAACTTAGCTGTTCCTAAAATTTTCTCCTAAAATTTTACGTAGGAAAGGATACACACAATCTTACGAACTATTCAGCAATTCGTCACCTTTCGGCCAAAGTATCACAAGTGCCACGCGACGTTCCAAAATTTCCGCCGCCATTTTATTTTCTCGTAGAAATTTTGTCGGTTTAATCTGTATGAAAATTTCACTGAATTTTATCGGCAACATTAAGAAAATTCAGTGAATTTTCGTGAAGTTTCGTTGAACAATTTCTCCGTAAATAATTGAAATGGCGGCGGAAATTTTGAAATGTCGCATAGCGCTTGTGATACTTTGGCCGAAAGATGAAGAATTAACACAACAAAGCTTAAGCTAATTCCGACCGGAAGACACCACTAAATCAAAGAAAGCGAGAGGAAAATTTCAGTGCAAGCAAATGCCGCGGTCATCATTTCGTCGCGATTGAATGTTTATTGCATCAGCACCACGTAACAAGGAACGTTATCGGCGTAAAAACGATTTTTTAGCGGAGTCAAAGCGAGCCGATAATCTTGGAAAGTCGTCAAGTGGTCAGCTTGACGGCGGCGTTCCAAAATAAATCCGATCATCTGCCGCATTTGGCCCTTTGCTTGGTAGTTTATTGTACTTACTCGTGAATTGAATCACGACCATAAAAACTCCGGAACTTTCACTCAGAATCCGATATACGCGAGGAATTCATATCAGTCGCTTCGCGGACGCCACGCCGAACGCCGCGCCCTTGCCAAATCTCGCAAACAATGTTTTTTTTCATAAAATCATAGGATAAAAATTCTCACACTACCGTTGAACTTGACTAAAATACTAAATATATTATATAATCTAATATTAATAATATATCGTAAACACATTGACTAAATAACTTGACGCTTTCTCCTTCACTGGAGAGAGAGCTGTCGAAATCTTAAAATGTGACTTTTCGACTAAAATCGGAAAAAATTCGCTGTGCTGAATATCTGACATAATTCCAGAATTTTTTTTAAGGAGAGGTTTAAAATGCAAATGTATGGTCCCTTTACTGCGATATACCTACAGTCGATATGCATCGATAACATCATGCTATCGATCAACCATCGAACCGCTCTCCAAAAGGGGCTGTGTCTAAATAAAATAAAAACAGAATACCATAACGCTCACCTCGACCCTCCCCCCAACAGCGTTACGCCATTTTGTTTTCACGTGGTATAGGATAAGGACCTACATCGCACAAAATCGTTACAAGGGGGGGGGGGAGGGGGGTCAAAAAATGTCGATAAAGTGCCGAAACCCCGCTCAAATGAGCCAAACACTGGAAATCGATCCTCCAGCGGGCCGATTATTGAAATTGATAGAAAAAGCTATAGACAAAGAAGACAAGAAGGATATGGTGGGATCCTATTGGTGGAAGCGGGTAGTTGTAATGGACGAGGAAGGTAAGTAATTGACTAACTAACGGCAACCGCCAAGAGACCCGACGGTTAATCCATCATTTTCCCCCTCAGTCCATACACGGAGAAAAAAAATTTCGTGTTTGGGACCCGAAGTTTAGGTCATATGGATCTCTGAAGTTTTCGGATTGAGCATATGAACACTTTAGGTCCAGCTGCTGAGGTTTGGATCACTCATCTGAAACTTCAGTTCTTACATCTGAAGTACTTCGGTTTTCACATCCGAATGACTTCGGTCCTCACATCCGAAAAACTTCGGTTCTCACAACTGAAGCACTTCAGATGTAAGAAATGAAGTTTCAGATGTGTGATCCGAACCATGACAGCTAGATTCAAAGTGTTCAGATGCTCAATCCGAAAACTTCAGAGATCCATATGACCTAAACTTCGGATCCCACGCACGAGGTTTTTTTCTCCGTGTAGGAACCACCAGATACAATCAGTAGAATCGCTCCATACTCCCTATGTCCTTTTTGTTTATCACTTTGTCTATCAATTTCAATAATCAGTCTGCAGTTCGTATTCTCCTCTTCGGTGTGGCAACCCTGTGGCACAGAGAGCTCGCGAAGTGGAAAGCAAGAGATAAATCAGAAGTGCGCGATCGAGAGATCGGCCGACACCTGACAGTCCTGGCTTGGCACGCGCGTGCTTGCGATGAGTAACGCGAGCGCCGCGGACGACAGCGACAGTCCACCGCAACGAGGCCCAAGTCCAGACTCGAACACACTTTTCGGCCCCGTGAAACTTCCATGCTCCCCTTTTAACTGCAATGATAAGGCACTCTATGCTCGTCATGCCTTGCCAGCCTGGACTCCGATGACGCAGGATTTTCTGGTTTACGGTTGATCAGTGTTGCTGTTTGGAAGAAATAGAAGGAATGGAGATGTTGCATGTGTGAGGAATTTGCGATTTGACTGTTAATTCTCATGTAAAAGTTCGCGAGAAACACGATGTGGCCACTGGTTTTCTCTGAAATTAACTCCCACGCTCAAAAAAAGCTCTCAAGTTGAGGCCAAAATGGAGGGGATATCCCACACTATTCTGAGAGAGTCCACCTCTACATCAAGACGAACTCTCCATGCAAATATAGGGAGCACATACATTGACAGGGCTGCCACTCTATTTGAGGATTCCAAAAATGAAAACAAGGCAACCCTGTTAATGTATTTGCTCCCTATCTTTGCATGGAGAGTTTGTTTTGATGTACAGGTGGACTCTCAGGGTAGGGCGGGATATTCCCTCCATTTTGGCCTCAACCTGAGAGCTGTTTTTGAGCTTGGGAGACGATTTCAGAGAAAACCAATAGCACCATCGTGTTTCTCGCGAACTTTAACATAAGAATCAATGGTCAAATCGCAAATTCCCTACACATGCAACTTCTCCAATATCTCTGTTCCAGTATGGGGAGTCATGAGTCCTTCTTAAATTATTTCTTCAAGAAAACTAGCTGGCATTTCCTCCTGAAATTTTCAACCAAAGGCCAGCGTTATTTTCGTTTTACTTCCTGACCAAACTTGTGTAATAAAATTTCTCTCTGTGAAAAACTGAAGACAATATAAAGTTTTGATCAAAAACGACGCATGACTCCCCTTAACAACGGGCAAAATTATGGTGAATCACTTTCTTCGTCCCCAGATGTCTGTGAGAATTTCATAGTTCCGGTCGCTTTAACCGAAAATTGCCAAATCGGCCTCACTCTTGACAGCATTTTATCAGCAAAAACGACGGGGAAAATGGAAGAAAAAGTTACACCCTTGATGGGTCCTGGCTGTAACCTTATCGTCGATTTTCCCTGTCGTTTCTGTAGTAAAAACGCTGTCAAGAACGATGGTCATCTCGCTACTTTGCCCGCCCATTACTCAAAAACCGTTCATTTGCTCAAGCAGAAATTTTTACCTGAGTCATGGGGTATTATAAAGTATCGTTTGGCCCCGTTTCAGAAAAATTCCCGCGATCTAAAATTGTGCCAAAAAACAACCGGTCAACAGCAAGGTCCTTTGGAAAAAAAACACATTGGATCTAGAGTCCAGACTCTTAAAAACATCGACAAGAAAAAATACTCTTGATTCAATCGGATTTTTGCTTTAATGAAGAACCAAGCCTCCTAATTTGAGCGGATTTCCTTTACATTTAAGCTTAAGTCTGATTGAATCAAGAGCATTTTTTCTTGTCAATGTTATCAAGAGTCTGGACTCCAGATCCAATGTGTTTTTTTTTCCAGTGCAAACCCTCAGAAATGAAGTAGAACTCGGTTTCTTTTTCGCTGACTCAGAGACTTTAACGCGGAGGTAGAAAAGTTGGAAGGGGCGAAGCACGCGATACAACTATTTCGGCAATGTGTTTTTTTCCCATAGAATGTAAAATGTGGCGAAATAAACATCTTAATTTGCAGCTTTAGTCAAACATTTCATGCCCGACCTCTCTGATTGAGTCGATCCACTGCGCCACGTTTTGAGATGTTATTCGATATATTTTGCGTATCCTAAGAGTTCGGTCATTTTTTATTCATATAGTTAAATCTTTTTCCTATTCCGAAAACTTTTCTTTTTTTTTACCATCAGATCGATCAAAAGATCATCGCGGCAATTGTCGCCATAGCAATTAACGCTTATCCTACGAAGATACCCGATTTTTAGATGACAGTAATCCATTTCTGTCTCCGAGTCTAAAATGCAGTTAAAACCACTTTCGGATGAAGCTTTGTCGTGCTGAGGAGAAACACCCGTTTGATTTAAGCAAAAATCTGATTGAATCAAGAATATCTCCTATGGGTCGGCCTCCTATGGTGTAGTGGTTGTAGCGCTTGCTCTATGATCGGGAGGTCCCGGGTTCGATTCCCGGCCAGGCGACCCGAGTTTGATGGTCTCAAACAATGGTTGCCTGGGACTGGTTCAGTAGGGACGGAGGGGGGATGGGACTTAAAGCGTGGGATTAGCCCTTGTGGGCTATTTGAAGTAGTAAAAAAAAAAAAAAAAAAAAAATCTTTTCTTGTCAATGTTTTCAAGAGTCTGGACTCTAGATCCAATGTGTTTTTTTTCATGTGTTCTTGAAATTCTCGTTTTCCATGGAATTCTTCATGTGGGATAGGCGATAATTACCTGGTAACTAGGAGGATGACGGACTGGCTCTCGGCGGGCATGGACTTCTCCCTCTCGAGCCAGCGGCGGTAGTTCTGGGCGGTGGGCTCCTTGACGAGGCTCTTGAGGGAGTCGCCGGCGATGAAGCGGACGCCGTGGACCTGGGCGGCGGCGCGGCCGGCCCGCTCGTCGGTGCCCCGCTCGGCCGCCCGGATGAACTCGTAGTCCACCGGCGCCAGCACCACCACCGAGCTCACCTTCCGCCCGCCCAGCTCCAGGGAGTCCGGCACCGGGAACTGAGTCCCGGAGACCTTGAGCGGCAGGTAGCGGTTGTACTTGGAGTCGTTGAGCACCACCGGGTCCAGCTGGGTCGCGTCCTCTTGCACGTAGGTCTCGGCTACGCGCTCGCCCTCGGATTCGGAGTTGTAGCGCACCACCTGGAACCAGAGATGGAAAATTTCATGAAATTTATTCGAGTGAAATTTCACGAAATTTCGTGAAATTTATTGAAACTTTTGGGGATACATTCAGGAGGCTAAGAAACGCCTAGAAACAGTGATTCAAAATTTTGAAATGTTTTACCGCAAGTCCAAAACATTCGCGCGTTGCAATTGTTTTCGTTTAGTTTAGAGGTTAGGTTGGGGTACTTAACTCCCGTTGTGTCTGGCACCTTCAGTAGAGTAGCACAATACCGCAGCATCAACAGACAGACCATCTGAAATGCTTTCAGACTTCCAAAGGTTTAATCAATAATTCTAAAAAAAATTAATAAATTTCAACTTTTGTGAAATTTATTCGAGCCTTATGAAATTTCACTTTCCATCTCTGCCTGGTTCAAATACACGCTTAGGTCCACTCACATGTTCAGAGATAAAGAGAGGCCCTCAATGCTGCTGTAATGGTAAATTGAACAATACTGCCGTGCTAAGGAAGAACGCCGTATAAGCCTTCAGGCGTTGCCAAATTGCCTTCGATAAAATACGGATTTCCGAGGAAACTGTTGGTTTTTTTTCTTCCAATTTTTAAGAGAATTTTACCAGCAATTTGATTTGGAGGTTTCGGAAATTTCAAGGAAAAATATTCATAACTTTCCTCAAAAACTAATGTTCTATAAGGGGAAAATTGGCAACTCCTGATGGCTCATACGGCGTTTGCCCTTAGCACGGTAGTATCCACATGGTAGTTCCGGCGTGACTTTGGCCTCGGGAGCCACTTGATTATATGATTTTCTAGTATTTAAATTTACACTCTTGCACGGATAAATGCATTTATATCCTCCTTATTTTGTAATACTTTTCTATCTTTCTTTTTTTACTTCGCTAATATCGTATACTCTATATTATGTACTTTTCTTTGTATTAAACCAGGTCACAAGAGAAAAAAGAGGACCAACCTAGAATTCTTTGTTTCTGCAATTTTATTTAGTTCCCGCCCTACATTGGAATTTCAAACTTGTCCCGATTTCGCCGCCAATCCTCTAACCAATAGTAGAGGTGGTTGAAAAGAAGCTTCATTTTTTGCTTTTAGCGCTCCGTCTCTATATCTTGGTCTCTGTCAATGATGCCTACAACAAATACTAACCTTCATTTCAAGTGGTGCAGTGACATTATCCGGCGCCACGATGGACGGCACGGGCGCGCTGCCGGCTCCCTGGAGCTGCTCCAGGGCCTCGGGTGGCAGATTCTCAATGGGGATATCGCCGACCTTGTCGTAGTCCAGAATCTGGATGTCCGCGTTGTTCAGGATACCCGAGGCGATGAGCTGCTCCCGTAAGTCGTCGGGGACCTCGTCGGGGAGTGCCGCCAGGCTCGTCTTCACCTTGTCCTTCTCGCTCTTCTTCGTTTCCTTCTCGATCTTCTTCTTCTGGGAGTAGGTCGTGGATTCTGGCGGAGTGTAGTAGGTCGTCGATTTGACTGTCGTTGTTGTGTAGCTAGGGGTTGGGCTCGTCACGAACACCTGCTGGAAGAATATTTGGAAATTCATTTGATATTCTTCAAAAGGAATGGACCGCTAGACAAGGTACGAATTTCAGCATTCTAATACATGTTTCTTAACCAAAATTTCACGTAAAACACGATGCGCACAACAAAAATTAACGAAATCAACTCCTTCCGAAAATATTTAATGATTCCTGAAGCGAGAATTCAAACTACCCGCTCATTAAAACTCATTGCTCTACGTAATTCACATCGCGCGCTAAACATTATCATGAGAGTCTCTGCGATATAAAAATCTGGCAACCTCAATCTTGCCGCTTTGGCTCAGCTGTAGCAAATTGCTTATAGTTTGAACAACACATGGTGGGAAATGAACATTGCTCGATTGAGAAGGTTGCTGAAACTGTTGTAGTGCGCGATTTGACTCAAGTACCTAGAGCTTTGAGTTTCTTGTGAGTGGGCGGTTCAAATTCCTCGTAACCAATGTGAAGTAAAAACGTTACTATCTTCGTTAGGAGTTAGTCTCAGTAATTTTCGATGTGCAAATCGTGTTTTACGTAAAAATTTGGTTAGAAACATGTATGAGATTGCTTAAATGTATACCTTGTCTAGTGATCCATTACGGAAAGACGGAAGATGACGGAGGAGAGGCTACCGAAGAAGATACTTGATTAAGGAGCCTCTTGGGAGGAGACGAAGGGGACGCCTAGTGAAAGGGCGGTGGAAGGGAGTTTTAGAGGAAATGGGGGAGTGCCAACTCCCTGAGGGGCTTTGGGAGGATAGGGGACTTTGGTGGCTGCATGGTAGTCGCAGAGCGACAAAGAGCGCTGTAAAAGCGGCTTCTATGTATGTAATTTGAAATATTTGCCTTATCACGCAATTTACTAAAAATGGTGTATATCACGGGCTGTGGACTTATTATTGAAATCGATAGACAAATCTATAGACAAAGAAAACATACGGAGTATGGAGCGATCCTAATGGTTGCAACCGGTGTTTCTTACACGCTATGGGGCGAAATGATGGACTAACAGTCAGGTCTCTCCCCGATTGCCGTTAGTTAGTCTATTACTTATCTCCTTTATTCATTGCAACCACCCGCTTCTACCAATAGGATCCCACCATGTCTTGTTCGTCTTCATCGTCTATACCTCTGTCTGTCAATTTCAACAATCGGCCCGCAGGTAGCCCGCAATGGAAATACGAGGATTTCGCATATTGACCATCGATACTTAAACCAGCAAAAAGGAGGATTCATTTGATTTATAGCATTTTTTCATACTCTGTAATTTATTACATTCACGATTCACTCCAATTTACTTCATCTTGAATCTTATATTGTAAAATATTTTAAACACTGTTCCTTAAATCTTGATCTAAGTTAGGATTTTCATATTCAATATTTTTACCTGCTGCGGCTTTGATGATTTTCCGGGCGAGAATATACTCGAGTACTTTCCCTCTTTGTCCGGCTTGTGGTTTGGTGGAAATTGCGAGAAAGGACTCTCCGTTGGCTTCTTGTAATACTTCTTTTCCTCTTCCTGTTCTTCCGAGTACTGGAGGTAGGAAGGCGTTGAAGACTTGAAGGACTGCGTGGTGGGACGGAATCCCTCGGTCGAGCGGTAATTCGGTGACTGACTAGACTGTTTTGGCGTCGAGTCCCGGGTTACAGCGACGTACGGACGCCCGGTCGAAATGGGTTGATGGGTGGTTTCGGCCTGCGCGAACTGGGGTTGATGCTGATGGAAGTTCTGTTGGCGAGCCCCGAACTCCGGCCTATTCTGTTGATGGAACTGTTGTTGCGGCTGTTGGTGACCGTCCTGTTGGTGATTATGTTGCTGGAATTGTTGTTGGGGTCGTTGATGAATGGGTTGTTGTTGCTGGTGGATGGGTTGCTGCTGCTGGTGGATGGATTGCTGTTGCTGGTGGGTGTTATGCTGCTGCGGATTTTGTTGAGGTTGTTGGTGGTGGTTTTGTTGCGGTTGTTGGAGGGAGCTTGGCTGGGGTTGCTGATGGAACTGGTGGTGGTGGGGGTTGCGCTGCTGCAAGAAGTTATTTGACGGCTGCTGTTGTGGGGGCCCAAAGTTCTGTTGGGGGTGCTGGTTTGGGGGGTTGAACTGAGGCGAGGCAACGAAGGGTTGGACCTGCTGCGGATTCGGGCGCTGTTGGATCCGTTGGTTCTGCTGGTTGAACTGTTGATTCTGGGGCTGGGGGTTGAACTGGTGGTGAGGAGTGAATCCAGGTTGCCGCTGCGGGGGGTTGAATTGTTGGTTGAAGTTCGGTTGGTGGTTCAAATGCTGGGGAAGATTATTCGACGGTTGGGGATTCGGCTGGACGAACTGCTGGTTGGGGTTGAAATTCGGGCGCGGTCCGAACTGGAAGTTACCCTGTGGTTGCACCTGGGGGTGATAGTTCGAGGCGTGCGGCACCGGGAACTGCGGGGGCTGATTTTGTTGGGGTGGCACGAAGGGTCGGTGCACCTGGTTCTGACCGGTCGGTTGGGGGCTGTTCGGTCTCTGTTGATTGGGTGGGGGAATGAACGGGGTTTGCTGGCGTTGATTGGGGTTGAACGGCCCTAAGAACGGAGGTGGGTTTCTTTGAGTCTGTTGCAGTGGCTGGTTCTGCCTGTTGTTGAAGACGTTATTCGTGTGCTGGGGCCTGAACGGTGGTTGCTGCCCTGGGAAGACAACCCTTTGCTGGGGTTGAGACTGCTGGAAGGTGACCGGTGGCGGTGTTTGGTAGGTCTCGATGTGGGGTTGCGAGGGGATGAAAGGCTCCTGCCGCGTGAACTTGACTTCCGGAGTGGGTTGAGGCTGAAACTCGGTTTGCTGCCGCTTGTGGGCATGAGGCGTGACTATGGCGACACTCGGTTTTTCAGTCAAGTCCACGGGGCTCGAACTGGAGACTTGGCTGAAGTGTGGCTCGCTCTGCTCGCTGATGGAATCGCGCTTCTGGGCTTCGATCGGGCCGTCGGCGATGGCCGCCCGATGGTACGACGCGAAGTCGTGGCCGCTCTCGTCGGGTTTCCCGAAGGAAATCCGCAACCCGGAGGTCCCGTGGTACGTCTCCGAATCTGGCCTGATGATGGCTTTGATGGTGGTGCTAGGGGGCGGGGCCACCGTCGCGGGGGGCGCGCCGTAAGTGGGGACGGGGGGCGCGGGCTGGTGGGAGGGTTCGACGATGTCGTGGGTGTGGGGACTTAGGGCTGGGATAGGCGGGTCGTAGATGACGTCATCCTCTTTACCGTGGCTGTTGGGGTTCTTCTTGTACTTGACGTAGAAGACCTGGACGGGCTCCTTGGTGGGTGGGGTCGGTGGTGGAGTGGGAGGTGTGGGCGGGGCCGGTAGGGATTCGTTCGATTCTTTGATGATTATCTCGATTATCGGCTCCGGTTCTTTGTAGTAGGTTGGCACGCCGTAGACGGGGGCCGGATGGTCCAGGAAGGGACCGTTGTACCCGCCACGCTCCACGTAACCTAAAATTATAAATTTAATCTCATTAGAATTTTGGAATTTCCGGGGGGGGGGGGGGTTGATCAGATATAATCAAGACCTCAAGGGGTGTCATTGGTCATTTTTTGTGAAAAGAAATTTTTCCTCGGGTTTTTTTCTAATCAAATTCAACAAATCCTAGAGCTGTGATTCAAGACCAAGGTTTTAAAATCTGATAATTTTGTGATCTGCAATGTTTTGTGATGCACGGACTTATGCAGTCTTTCAGCGTGCTCAAAGCTTTAAAAGATAATTTTTCTCAAAAAAGCGTTTTTATTTTATTTTGAGGTCAAATTTTTTCAGGATCTGATAAATTACGAGTATGGTACAGAATGGTATATTGATCCAACGATTATCTTGTAATTTCAATAAAAACACACTAAAATACAAAAAACAAATGGGTATACAAGGCTAGAGGAGACATAAAACAACCAGGACGTTTCGGGGCAATTACATGCCCATTCTCAACTGGAACAGAAGCTATAAAATGTAAAAATTAAAACGAGGAAATGAGCATGCAACTGACCGAGGTAGGAATCAGTGCAAACTCCATGTAATTGGTCCAAAACGTCCTGATTGTTATATGTCTCCTCTAGCCTTGTATACCCATTTGCTTTTTATATTTTAGTGTGTTTTTATTGTTGTCTGCATTCGGGCTATTGTGTCTCTCTTTTTCTCTTATCTTGTAATTTCTATATCAAAATTACCTGCTCCAGAGATATCAGTGATATGGTTGCTCGGCTCCGCGACGAGATGGTCTATCCGCGACTTCTGCTCGTAGCCGGGTGTGGTGAAGCTCTCTACGATGGGCTCGTCATCCTTATCGTGGTACAGGGGATCCCGTTGCGAGTACTGTACCAGAGGCTCCATGGGTACCGCGTACGATGGTACCGCCGGCGTCGACGTAGGATTCGGCTGTCGTGCTAGTCTCTTCTGCGGGCTCAGGGCTCCATTGCGACTCAGGCGTCTTTGCGCCGAGAATTTATCGCCTTTTTTCGGTTTTGCGTCGGCGTCTTCCGAGCCCAGCGACGAGGCTACGGCCAGAACTGAAGACAGCGCCAAAACCTGCAACACATGAAGGACGCCATTCTGTATATTTTGTGCATACCCATCAAAAGAAAAACAACTGCGGGCTGAGTATTGAAACTGATAGACAAAGCAATAGACAAAGAAGACATGAGGAGTAAGTAGCGATCCTGTCGGTTGAAATGGGTGGTTCTCTTAGACCAAGGGAGAAAACGATGGACTAACTAAAGGGTCTCTCATGGGTTGCCGTTAGATAGCTCTATTACTTCTCACCTTCGTCCATTGCAACCACTCGCTTCTACCGATATGGTCCCTCCATATCGTTTTTGTCTTCTTTCTTTATCGTTTTGTCAACTGATTTCAACAATCAGCCCACTGGGAATGATAAGACTTAGCGGATATTGACCACTGAAATTTTTTAATATTGTTTACAATCTAATTGGCAGCTGAACTGGGCTCAGCCTGGTCTGCCGAGCTGCAAGGAGTAAGGAAAATGAGAAAAATAAAGAAAAATAAATATTGCATGCACTGAAAAAAACTCCGGCCGTAGAAACCGTACTCACGGGCTATATAGACATACCGTCCGCGTTCCGGGCTTAGCACCCGTAGCGATCGAAGCAACGGCTCCAGCACCCGAAACTTTTACCCTCTGAGCCCAGATTTGACGGCATGTCCATATAGTCCTCAACTCTTCATTCTGCATGGGCAAACCGATCCATCAGCCCGGGAACGTGGAAATTCTATCCCTCAACTTTCGCCTCCGACGAGTATTTTCACTCGGTACCCCACGCACTTTTCAGCTGAGAGCGAAAGTTGGATTCGACGAAACTCGGGTGCACGGAGAAGAATTCGCCCCCTCTCTCCGCAAAGTCTATTGTGATACCGGTGCTGCCGCGGTGTCAGATCTAGGAACCTCCCGCGAGGCGCGAGAACCCCGGGGATGACCGTCGGCGGCAGCGCCATCTGGCTGCGCCGCGCGCAACTATGCCTCTTCAGCGCAATTAAAACTGTTAGTTTCCGCGTCTGGGAGAAATTAATCGGTGGGACTGGCGATCTAATTAAGCGGCTCCGGGTAGATTTAAGTAAATCTGTGACTCGGATCTCATTGAGGAGGATTGCGTCATCGTGTGAATAGACGTTTTGCGAGAGATACGGATCTTCCAGTCACCTCGCGGGTGCCCTGTTTACTCAGTCTTCGGATGTTTGTTCGGCGATTCGTAATTGTTGGTCCTGGTGGACTGGATTTCCTGAAAAAAATGGGGCGTTCAGGAGTTTGATCAACCATTTCCGTGCTGAGGAAGAACGCCGTATGGACATTCGAACGTTGCTAAATTTCCTCATAGAAACGATTTAATTTTGGAAAGAATTATGAATATTTGGACTACATTCTGCAATAAGGAACCACTATCTATGGCTCTTCCATGAAAACGCATATCTGCATCGGGAAACCAATGGTACATATGTTGTCTCTAAAATGAACTAGAAATAGTGGTTCCTTATTGCAAAATGTAATCCATTTGTCCTTGCAATTTTTTTAATTTCTTAGATCAAATTACGGACACAAGCTTTTGTAAAATTGGAAGAGAAATATTCACAAATTGTCCCGAAAATTCATGATTTGTTGAAGGAGATTTGGCAACGCCTGAGGGCTCATACGGCGTTTTTCCTTAGCACAGCAGTATTCATTTTTGCAAAGTTAAACATAGAATGAGTTTCCATTTACTGTTGCTGCTTCTTCTTCCTCATCTTATTCTTTGGTCGTCCTTGATGATTTCACCTGCTTCCTCCACTTCTTCTTCTTCCTCTATCTCTCCTTCTTCTTTTTCTATTTTTCCTTTTCCTCTTTATTTCCCTCATCCTATCATCCGAAGTCAGACAAAATATATCCTCTTGTAACACATACAAATGCAGGGTTTGAATCCGGAAGTTTAACCGTCACGATGTCCCCTTCTCTCTCTCTCTCCCCTCCCCCCCAAATATATTTGGGGGAAAAAAACAGAACAAAAAAACTGAATATTGATGTTGTCCAAGAGCATCTATTTAAAACTATTCTCACCGTATCGGCCTCTCTCGAATTTCACTCGTATTACCATAACACACGGAAAAGAAAAACTCCCCGCCGGAAATACGCCGAGTTTTCGAGTGTGAGTGAGGAAAGACATCAATCGTCGCCAAATTTAATCCGATCATTATTTGAGATATTTTATGTTGAATTCAACGGAAATAATTTAAAATTCTGCACGGGACGGCAACAATGGAGGACCCAACTAACGTGCCTCTTTTCGAGTAATGAACTTGCGTATTTTCATCAAATCGATCTGAGTCACTCCGTTCGGGTGCGTATCACTGTTGCACTGACGCACGCACGCAAATCACTTTTCACCCAAGCTGCCGTGCTAAGGAAAAACGACGTATGAACACACTAGAGTTGCCAAATTTCCTGTGTAGAGCCCTGTGAAATTTCTTGAAATATATTACAGCCCTGTGAAATATCATAAAATATTTCACAGCCCTGTGAAATTTCTTGAAATATTTCACAACCCTGTGAAATTTCTTGAAATACTTCATAGCCCTGTGAAATGTCTTGAAATATTTCACAGCCCTGTGAACTTTCATAAAATATTTCACAGCCCTGTGAAATTTCTTAAAATATGTCACAGCCCTGTGAAATTTCTTCAAATATTTCACAGCCCTGTGAAATTTCATGAAATATTTCACAGCCTCGTGAAATTTCATGAAATATTTCAATGAAATTTCAAATCTTTCATTTCTTTCTTACGTTTAATGCCACCCTGGTTCACGCATCTAAAGCCCTCCTAGTTTTCTACAAATTAGTAAAATATCGCTTTTCGTGCCCTTATTTTAAAAGACAAAAGACTCAACAGTGCTATAGGTCCCAAACAATTTAAAAGACACACGCAAACACAAAAATAAAAAAATTAAATAATTGTGAAATCATTACTTTGAACTATCCATAATATTCATGAAATATTGGCACTGCGGCTTTTAAATTTTTGCCCCCATTCAACTTAAAAATTGATTCTTACCCCCATTCAACTTAAAAATTTATTCTACCTTTTTGCTTCTTTTCCGATTTGCACAGATTATTCTATATCCATCCACGTGTGATATTTTTCAAATCACTGGAACTCATCAGAGTTCATTGCGTGACCCTAAGCGGCACAACTTTCCTGTACTAAAAAGGTAGAAATGACCTTACTCTATCTGTAGAATTCACTCTAGAGAGTATATTTTCAAATCATACAAGTTAGGTCTACACTGGAAAAAAAACACATTGGATCTAGAGTCCAGACTCTTAAAAACATCGACAAGAAAAAATACTCTTGATTCAATCGGATTTTTGCTTAAATCAAGAACCAAGCCTCTTCATTTGAGCGGATTTCCTTTTGACTTAAGCTTAAATCTGATTGAATCAAGAGTATTTTTTCTTGTCGATGTTTACAAGAGTCTGGACTCTAAATCCAATGTGTTTTTTTTCCAGTGTAACTCGCACTGAGTTATCTGTTCATTTTTTCCTCCGCTTGGCAACATGGCGCTTAGGAGAGCAAAGACACGGAAGTGGCGCCCGAACACGTCGGAGATAGGCCGGGCGGGTGCCGAAATATTCGTTTATACACCTGATTCACCTGCTCGTTGCTCGTTGCTCGCTCGTGTTAATTGAATAAAAACACGAGGTGTGAAAAAATCAAAGGGGCCAATTTTCATGCTCGAGCGGACCCCGCAGCCCGGGCTCCGAGTCCGGATGGCGTCTTTGTGATTAGCACAATGAGCGCCCAAACCTCCTAAAGTCGCCTTTCTTTCGCCCGGCAGAGCGCGCTGTTGTCACGTCAGAAAGTCCAAGCGAAATTCCGTGGCCGAGTGGAAGCCCCTAACGCCGGAAGCTTTCACTGGAAAAAAAACCACATTGGATCTAGAGTCCAGACCAGAGACAAGAGACCCTCCACTGGCCTCCTAGCGACAGGTGGAAGCTTTTACTTTCGGGGTTTCAACAATTCCTTAAGGACAATTATTAGCGAGCAAAAGTCATCACCCTATTTTCGGCTGTTGACTTACCTACATGGTCGATGATGAGCTTCGGATGACGTCATGAGCCAAACAACTTTCCCAAACGTCGGTCATTTTCGGCTTGTTTGTAAAACGAAACTGCCAACACGTTGTTGAACATCAACCATGTAGGTAAGTCAACAGTAGAATGCTGAAGTCCCGAAATTAAAAGCTTCCACCATGGCCAAGATACTAGTGGAGGGTCTCTTGTCTCTGGTCCAGACTCAAAAGTACTTTACTCAAAAGTGAATCTCTAAAAGTAAAAGTATAAAAACAGAATACAGTTTTTGCTGAAACAACGCCTCGGAAGTCGAAATAGTTGCATCGCGTGCCTCGCCCCTTCCGACTTTTCTACCTCCGCGTTAAAGTCTCCGAGTCAGCGGAAAAAAAAAAACCGAGTTCTACTTCATTTCTGAGGGTTTGCAATTGCACCTCCTTGGAAGTCCAAATAATCTCCGTTCGTTCAACTTTTCTACCTTTGCGTCAAAGTCTCCGAGTCAGCGGGAAAAAAAATCAAGTTATCCTTCATTTTGTAGACCTTATGTTTTTTGTACGCCCAAAACGCGCTATCATGAAACACTAGAAAAAAACACATTGGATCTAGAGTCCAGACTCTTGAAAACATTTCCAAGAAAAAATACTCTTGATTCAATCAGAGTTAAGCTTAAATCAAAAGGAAATCCGCTAAAATTTAGAGGCTTGGTTCTTGATTTAAGCAAAAATCCGATTGAATCAAGAGTATTTTTTCTTGAACATGTTTTTAAGAGTCTGGACTCTAGATCCAATGGGTTTTTTCCAGTATTCAAACTAATCAAATGTACCAGTGGACACGGCAAGAATTTACTGCCGTGAGGGGGAAGAGAGCATGCAGCAAGTGTCAAATTTTCGAAATTGAGTTTCTTTCAAAATTCGTCTAAACTCTCCTTAGTTTAAACGCATGATAGAGCCTCTATCATGCGTTTAAGTCTCTTTCAAATTCCTACTCATGCGTTAAAATCGCGGAGTTCGCGGTCAACAAACAATTGCCTCCTTCATTTTGTGGAAATGCAATTTTACCTATTCGGAGGTGAAAAGAGTTGTAACGCATTTTCCGCTGAATCCAGCCCTAGTGGAAGTCAGCCTTGTGCAGGTCCGTGCGGCGGAAGGCTAGGTCCGTGCAAGTCCCCGTCACCTCCCGTGAGCCCGTGCAGAGGGAAGCGAAACAAAGGCATAATTTCGGGAATCCCATCCTTCGCAGATGGCTGCACGAGGTGACGGGGACTTGCACGGACCTAGCCTTCCGCCGCACAGACCTGCACAAGGCTGACTTCCACTAGGGAGATCTCCTACTTTGCGTTTATAAAGTCGCATTTTCAGGTGTCTCCAATGGTGCTAATACTTTCTCTCTTTTTTATCACATAGCGAAGATAAAAGTTGACATTGGACCAGTGGACAATTTCTCTGTGCGCCGAATGCGGAAGACGACACTGAAAGAAAAAACTTCGGCCGGTAAGCAGTTCCTACGGGCTGTATAGACATATCGTCCGCGTTTCGGGCGTGGCACCCGGAGAAATCGAAGCTACGGTTCCTGCACCCGGAACTTTCGGCCTCTGAGCCCAGAACGGACGGTATGTTTACGAGGGCTGTCCCAAAAGAAACCGGACTTTTGTCATAGAAGGCGAACCGAGCGTCGTAATGAAGTTTTCTTGAGCTCGTTGGAAAGCTGATAAGCTACTGAAGATGCTTGTTTTTACAGAATGCATAAATTCGTCTTGGTAAGGAAACTACACGCTTTGGAATGAAGGAAAGTCAAACTCGAGTTGCGATTTTTGTCTTTATTTCAAGAAAACTTTAGATATATAACTTAAAAAAACCCAGGTTTTAACTTAAAAACCTCGTTGCTCTCTTATTCAAATTCTTAAAAATAAGGAAATTAACATTTTAAGCAGCTTACCAAGTCATCATCTATATCCCCTTCAAAATACTCGCCAGCTTTGTCGATGCATTTTTGCCACCGTTTCTTCAATTGGGAGAAACACTGTTGGAAATCCTCAGGTTTGAATGATCGCAATTCCTTCAAGGTGTTCTCTTGAATTTCCGGAATGGTTAGAAAACGTCGAACTTTCTAGGTAGATTTAAGTCGTGGAAAAAAGAAAAAAATCACACGGAGCCAGGTCAGGTGAATAAGGGGAATGAGGGAGGACACTCATGGCATTCTTTGCACAAAATTCGCGAATTTGGAGGGATGCATGGGCAGGTACATTATCGTGATGCAGAAACCAGGAATTCTCTCTCCAAAGCTCGAGACTTTTTCTGCGGACATTTTCGCGTAATCGTCTCAGGACACCATTGTAATATTCGCCATTGACAGTTTCTCCTTTCGGTAAAAATTCATGATGGACAACTCCTCGAACCTGAGGATTTCCAACAGTGTTTCTCCCAATTGAAGAAACGGTGGCAAAAATGCATCGACAAAGCTGGCGAGTATTTTGAAGGGGATAGGTGATGACTTGGTAAGCTGCTTAAAATGTTAATTTCCTTATTTTTAAGCATTTGAATAAGAGAGCAACGAAGTTTTTAAGTTAAAACCTGGGTTTTTTTTTAAGTTATATATCTAAAGTTTTCTTGAAATAAAGACAAAAATCGCAACTCGAGTTTGACTTTCCTTCATTCCAAAGCGTGTAGTTTCCTTACCAAGACGAATTTATGCATTCTGTAAAAACAAGCATCTTCAATAGCTTATCAGCTTTCAAACAAGCCCAAGAAAACTTCATTACGACGCTCGGTTCGCCTTCTATGACAAAAGTCCGGTTTCTTTTGGGACAGCCCTCGTATATGACCCGTAATTTTTTTCAGTGAATGTTCTAAGTGCAATTTCTCATCCCTCACTGGAAAAATACACATTGGATTTAGAGTCCAGACTCTTAAAAACATCGACAAGAAAAAGTACTCTTGATTCAATCAGAATCTAGCTTAAATCAAGAACGAAGCCTTTTAATTTAAGCGGATTTCGTTTTGATTCAAGCAAAAATCCGATTGAATCAAGAGTATTTTTTCTTGTCAATGTTTTCAAGAGTCTTGTTGTCATCTTTGTTTTTCCGAGTTGGGCCCGATCTGACACCCGCTCCCTCGAGCGGTCTAGATCGGCAGTGCGGTTGGCGCGTCCGACGCGGCGGTGAATGGTGATCGATTAATCACGCTAATCCGGGGATCCAAGCGTTGATCTAATCGTGACGTCACTTAATCGCACGTGAAAGACGCGTCGTCACTCTCGCCAATGAATGTCATTACGATCCGCTCGCGACGAGACTTCACGTTCCCCGTGGACGTGAACTTGGCGGCAGTCAAGTGGGGTTCTTGCGATATATCGATTGATTTGCCAATGGAGATGTTGCATGTGTAAGGAATTTGTAATTTGATTGTTGATTCTTAAGTAAAAGTTCGCGAGAAACACGATGGTGCCACCGGTTTTCTCTGAAATCAACTCCCAAGCTCAAAAAAAGCTCTCAAATTGAGGCCAAAATGGAGGGGATATCCCGCCCTACCCTAAGAGTCCACCTCTACATCAAAACAAACTCTCCATGGAAAGATAGGGAGCAAATACATTAGCAGGGTTGCCACCTTATTTGGGGACTCCAAAACTGAAAACACGGCAACCCTGCGAATGTATTTGCTCCCTATCTTTGCATGGAGAGTTTGTTTTGATGTAAAGGTGGACTCTCAGGGTAAGGTGGGATGTCCCCTCCATTTTGACCTCAATTTGAGAGCTTTTTTTGAGCTCGGGAGTTGATTTCAGAGAAAACCAGTGGCACCATCGTACTTCTCGCGAACTTTTACGTGAGAATCTACAGTCAAATCGCAAATTCCTCACACATGCAACATCTCCATTAAACTTTTGAAAAAGGATCGATAAACAGGGCGAACACCTTAATCCATTCTTTACCATTTCCTTAAATTGCAGTGCTCCTATTCCACGCCCGTCAAAATTTCCGAAATTTGGAACTTTTCTTGTTCCAATTTCTCTCAATCCATGAGGAATGTTCTCAAATGTCATTCATACGGCCTTCTTCCTTAGCACGATAGAATATGCAATCGACCTATTGAAGACCGCAAGTCAGTTAGCCACGGTAAGTTCTGTGCCGTAGTAAGAGAAACACGTATGCACATATACTTTTTAAACGAGTTATGTTGTTTTTGCCAGGAAATGCAAAGTTGAAGGGCCTCCGGACCATGACTAGAGCGAAGCCAAGAATGCGTGGGATGTGGACCAGGAATAAACGCATTCCGACAAAAGACACCGGCTATTTTTAGAAAGCGATCAACTAGGCTCTGTAACTATCTTTTAAAACGTTGGCGGGCAGGTAAAATTACAACCGTAATGACCTATATATCCGGTGATTCAACCGTTGCCGGGTGGTATATTTAAATTATTAATAATCGGACCTTCACGGTAAAAATATAAATTGAGTTTCCGAATTCTATTCGTCGTAAAACAGGGCAAGAAGTATCACCAAAATATCCATCCTCTCATTTAAATGTCATTGCAAACATAATAAACTCACTGAATGTTCTGCAATCGATTAAAGAAAAAAAAATACCGGACAGTTAAAATAAAAATTAGTGGCAAATGCAATTCAAAAGTTGACATTTTGCAACTTGGAAATGAGTAGCTACATTCGTTTCTCTAAAAAACGAATACTTGTTTTCCATCGCTCAATTCACTCGAATTTAATATGTTCATGTCAAAAGAAACTATATTTCATGGAGATTCTATGCACATATAGTTCCCTTTTGGCATAAGTACTTCCAATCAATGATCACTAAACAAGTTTGATGAGCATGCGGATTGGATTTATCCACCCTAAACACCCGCTGAACCGGACTCCAACGTTGGGTGCCAAGAAAAAACGCCCTATGAAATTTTAAATTTTGCCAAATTCTTCCCGGTAAAATATTTATTTTTGAGGAATTTTTCCTTGAAATTTTCAGACATTTTAGATTATATTGCGACAGGCATATGTGGCGTTTGGGTGTCGTAGAACGCCAAAGTGCGTTGTAAAGCGACTTTATATATATATATATTGCGAACTAACTTCCCTCGCCGGCCAAGTTGGCTTAGTGGTCAGCGCGCCTGACTCTAGGCCAATAGGTCCCGGGTTCGAATCCTGGTGATGGCGTCTAATTTTCACGGAATTGACGAGTGGATCTACTGAGACAGATTCTCCTCGGCCCTAATCCCTGAAAATTGGAAAAGCCTGGAGCATGGAGATCCCACGATGTCTACGGACACTAAACATTGTCTAAAGGTGGCTGACGGTGCTATAGACACGAAGCCATTAAACCAGCAGAAAAAAGAGGAAAAAAAAAAAAACACTTGCCTCAGAAACTACTTAATTTTTTGCGTACTTACAGCTTTCTCGTATGTCTTTACGTTTTCATAAAATTCAGATGAATTTTGCTGTTTTAGGAATTTCAGCGATTTCATCTAAAGAGAATAGACGAATTTTGAAGGAAACTCGATTTCGAAAGTTTGACCCTTACTGCTCTCTTTGCTATCACGGCAGAAGACACGAACCTTCCTACCTCTGATTAGGCGCACGCAGAGGCGGATCCAGCAATTTGGCAACACCGGATTCCCTCCCTTTAAACCTATGTTAAGTGATCGATTCTTGTCAGGGCACCTGGCCCCACCAAGAATCGATACATTTCCATAGGTTTAAATGGAGAAAAACCATGTTGCCAATTTGCTGGATCCGCCAATGGGCGCACGATCAGCGCGGCGCACTATGGTCTGGGGGCGCCGAATTGTGGCCATAAATCAGGAAATGATCAGAATATCATGAAATTTGGTGTACTTATGTTTTTTGGGTCGCTGAATTCAAATTTGACCTTAGTTTTACAAAATTCTTAAATCCAAGATGGCGGCAGGCCCTTGAAACCAAAAAATTAGAAGAAAAGCCAAAATATGATTAGAATACCACATTGAATGTCAGTTTAATGTTTTGAAGGTTGTCTAACTATAATATGAAATCTATTTTTCAATGATCAAGAGGTTATCAGGGCAGAAGCCCCAAAAATACGTATTTAATCCAGAAATATAAGAGGAGAAGAAATGATTGAAATTGAATCAAGTCAGTACTATGTTTTTCGGTCTATTGATCCTGACTGGAGCGTAAGTTAAAAAAAAATGCACATTCAATATGGTGATATTCGTGTTAGCAAGACATATGGTATTAGCCCTTTAGGTCGCCCCCTCCCCGAACCAAAAATTGTCCCTAAAAATGTTCATTTCTAGCGATTTTTTAAAAATAATTTACTCTTTGATCATCAAATCCTGCTAGCAAAATTTTCTAGATATATTCAATACTACTTAGACCTAAATAGCTTTGACATTCTTATACTCATTGGAGGCTGTCAACCATTCTGCGCTGATTTTCATGGTTAGAATTATTATAAAGATTCTAGGCCTAATGAATCGTGGCCAAAAATCCGATTTTGGAAAGTACGAAAATCTGGCAATCGAGCATATAATCCTTATCTACATCATTTACTAGGTGTGAAATGACCTATCAAATCTTGTGTAATTGTTTTTACGATCAGATATAAGGTGGCGAACTTCACATCCTCCGAGGTACTAAGTAAACAAACGTGAGAATTTAAAGTGCACGTTATCGTGTCTTGCCTTGTGTCGTTTTGTGATAAGTTGGCGTAAATCCCCGATCAAATATGGAAAAGAAAGGTGAAAGTAAGTACTTTTTGATGGTTTAATCGTTTTTAGTATTAAGATTAATTTTATGACCACCATGAGACTCCAAAGTTTTGTCCTAATTTAGGCAAAAAATTGCCTTCACCTTAAGTTTAAGTTATCACTAACACGAGCTAACACGTTCTTATCAGTGCAAGAATGTAGCTCATATGTTCCTCTAACAGGATATCATAGGTTTTTTTGCATCTTTTTGGCTCTGGGGCCTTCAGACCCAGACCCAGATCAGACCCTAAAACCTTGCGGATTACCATTCTCGGGTTGCCTAGCCAGGAATTGAACTCGGAACCTCTTGATCTTAAAGCCAGCACTACAACCACTACGCACCACAGCGGGCCGAGTTAATACATTTGTATTATGTATACAGGCTGAAGAATAAAAAAAAATACCTAAGTTTTATCCACCATTTGTCGTTTTTCCGGAGAAAATATTGTTTTGCTTAAAAATGAGGTTTTTTGCAAAAAAACTTTATTTTCCGGAAATCTGGCAAGTGCTGGAAAAAAACTGATATCATTTTCGGATTCAGCAGCCAAAAATACATATGAATCACCCTATATCAAATGTTGACCTTGTCTCATCTCTCTTATCTCCTTCTGCAATGAAATCAGATTGCGCAGAAAATCGTATAAGTCCTTCACTAAAATGACCAAAAAAGGCCCCAGACGCAAAAATACGCAAAAAAACCTGTGATATCCTGTTAGAGGAACATATGAGCAACATTTTTGCACAAATGAGAACGTGTTACCTCGTGTTACCGATAACTAAAACTTAAGGTGAAGGCAATTTTTTGCCTAAATTAGGACAAAACTTTGGAGTCTCATGGTGATCATAAAATTAATCATAATAATAAAAACGATTAAACCATCAAAAAGTACTTACTTTCACCTTTCTTTTCCATATTTGATCGGGGATTTACGCCAACTTATCACCAAACGACACAAGGCAAGACACGATAACGTGCACTTTAAATTCTCACGTTTGTTTACTTACCTCGAGGATGTGAAGTTCGCCACCATGTATCTGATCGTAAAAACAATTACAGAAGATTTGATAGGTCATTTCACACCTACTAAAGGATGTAGATAAGGATTATATGCTCGATTGACAGATTTTCGTACTTTCAAAAATCGGATTTTTGGCCACGATTCGGCGCTCCCAGACCATAGTGCGGCGGCACGACGGACGAGATGCATCGGGGGCCGGCCGGCCGGCTGGTCGGCATCACGGCGCGGTGGTGCAGCGTCAGCGGTCAGCTCAGCATCCGGATGGCATTGAGAAGGTCACCGAGCTTCCTCGGGGTCCTCTTTCTTCTTGCTTCGATCTGCTCTGCTTCTCTCACCGCACAACACCCGCCCCCCTCCCTTCGCAGACCAGCCCGGCCCCCCGAAAACTTGACCCACGCCGGATGCTGGACGACCCCATTTTGGATAATAATCCGAGTCAAGTTGTGTTGAGTCGAAGGGCTTGGTTCGAGACGGAGTTAACGCGGATAAGTTGCGCCAGTCCCAGAATGGAGTTCTTGCGTGTATCACGGGATTTGCGATGTAAGTGCTTATGTTAACATAAAAGAAAAGGTATTCTGCCGTGCTAAGGTAGAACGGAATTTCGGCGGAGAATTCGAATACAAAAAAAATCCAAAAATGTCAGCAAAATTGGCCTTTAGGCCCATGTCTAGTCTAGTATTAGACCCAAAGAGAGACCAAAAATGACCAACACTGAAAAAAAGTATGGTAACATCTACTATTAGCCTACTTGATTTTGTACACAGTGATGCTATTCAGTGGAAATAACCAAAATTATAGGAGTATTCACGAGAACTCTGCACCGAAATAAAATATGTCAAAAAAATATGCGACAACTCTTAGATGTTGTCATTATAACATTCTTTTGTTAAAATAAAATAATGGATCTACGATTTTTACGGAAATGAATCGGGAATAGATCAATATAAATGGATTATTTGGGCTGAGTTTAACGGAAATCTTGACGTATTTCTGCTAAAAAAATGGAATGCTAGTTTACTCAAAAGCAAATCTCTAAAAGTAAAAGTATAAAAACAGAACACAGTTTTTGCTGAAACAACGCCTTGGAAGTCGAAAAAGTTGTATCGCGTGCTTCGCCCCCTCCAACATTTCTACCTCCGCGTTAAAGTCTCTGAGTCAGCGAAAAAGAAACTGAGTTCTACTTCATTTCTGCACTGGAAAAAAAACCACATTGGATCTAGAGTCCAGACTCTTAAAAACATCGACAAGAAAAAGTACTCTTGATTTAATTGGAATCTAGCTTAAATCAATAACCAAGCCTCTTAATTTAAGCGGATTTCGTCTTGATTCAAGCAAAAATCCGATTGAATCAAGAGTATTTTTTCTTGTCAATGTTTTCAAGAGTCTGGACTCTAGACCCAAGTGTTTTTTTTTTCCAGTGAAAAAGGCCGTATGAACATTTGAGAACATTCCTCATGGAGTGGAAAAAATTGGAACAAAAAAGTTCTAAATCTCGGAAATTTTGACGGGCATGGAATGGGAGCACTGCCATTTAAAGCAACACTGGAAAAAGAAACAAATTGGATCTAGAGTCCGGACTCTTGAAAACATCGACAAGAAAAAGGACTCTTGATTCAATCGGATTTTTGCTTGAATCAAAACGAAATCCGCTTAAATTAAGAAGCTTGGTTCTTGATTTAAGCTAGATGCTGATTAGATCAAGAGTACTTTTTCTTGTCGATGTTTTTAAGAGTCTAGACTCTAGATCCAATGTGTTTTTTTCCAGCGTATGTTAAAAAAACGTGCGACAACTCTTAGATGTTGGCTTCATAACATTCTGATGTTTTTTATAATAAAATAATGGATCTACGATTTTTACGGAAATGAATCGGGAATAGATCAATATAAATCGATTATTTGGGCTGAGTTTAACGGAAATCTTGACGTATTTCTGCTGAACGGAACGAGAGACAGAAACGAAATTTCATTTTTCTCCGTGCAGACATTTAACGATTGTTTCTCCACAAGCCGTCTTGGGAATCGCAATCGGCAGAAGCAAGACATCGATACTCATGTAATTAAAAGAAATTATCCTAGGTATTTCATCCTCCGAGCGATTAATCGGCGCGAGGAGGCGCTAGAGACACGTCGACGAGCGCCTCGAAGTGCTTAAGCGCGGTGGCTCGCATTGCGTCATTGGATGGAGCTATATTTACTCATAAGTGGGTAACGAGTCAAAGAGATCCTAGTCGCAATAATTAAAGTCGTGTCCGACTTACATCAGGCCCGCTCTCCATCAACGACCTAGCGCCCCGCTCTCCCAGTTGAGATTCAAACACGGACAACAGGATACCAATGACCCAAGTGCGAAACCACATTTTGCTCCTATGGATCGTATTCGATACACAGTGTTCGGAACTCACCTTTGAGTTTTAGGAGTCATGTTGCGCATCAAGCCCGATTTTTAGGCGCCATAGAAGATTTTTCAGGGGCCAAATTAACTTTTTGCCTATACATTACGGCGCATTTAGTGAAAAGTTAGATGCAAGATGTTTCAGTAATAGAACTAGTAAGTAGCTGTAACTTGGGGAAGAAAAAAGCACAAAAGATGAAATCGTGAAGAATAGAAAAAGCTTTCACTTGTAGTGCTGAAAATTTCGAACAATCATCTGATATGAAAATTCATATTTTTAGGGGGAAATTTCTAGGGACCACGTTGGCGCAGGGCCTTCATTTTTTAGGCGCCATGACCGATTTTTTAGGCGCATTTGGCGCGTTGGCGCCTGTAAGTTCAGCATGTCCATGAGATTTTGCAATACTCTGCACGGCTCCGTTGAAGGGAAGTTATATGAAAAGTGACTGGTCGTCTCCGGACTCTTCGGCATCTTCAAGTAGGGTAAAAATACTACGTTTTTAGCCAAAAATCGAAATGTGTTGTTCGAGCTCCTCGAAAAATAAATCGACTTTTAGGTTTTTTTCCTCAAAAAAATCACGAAATCGAAGAGATTTCCATTTTTTTCAGGGACAAATTTTATCGCAATCTAAAATCTAATTATACCGTTAAAAAGCCCTTGCTTTCAGCTTTCTAACGGCCTATAGTTTTTGTAATTTGGAGCAACTGACCGTCTATAAACGGAATTTTACTGCAATCATATCAAGGGATTTTCCACCAACTCGGACGGCCGGTTCCCTTGAAGTTATCTCTGCTATTTTTGAAATTAAGAAATAAAACATGCACACCGTTAGAAAGATCACACTCTCAGCTTTCTATTGGTATAATAATTTTTGAATTTTGAGCAACTTAACGCCGGCACATAGGAATTTTTCGAAAAAATGTCCAAAAACAAAGAAATACGGGTGGCTCCAGTCAAAGTCAATTTCTCGCCGCACAAATGCACCAAAATAAAAAACCATCATGTCGTTAGAAAGCTGAAATCGTCAGCTTTCGAATGGTACCTTGGTTTTTTTTGTAGCGTTAAAAAATCTTGATTAAAAAATACGAATCTATGTCGGAGATGAAACCTTGAATTTTTGCTACTCTTTTTTGTGGGGAGGCATCTCTTAATTTTTCTCCCCTCATTTTTGGGGAGATTTTGGTCACTCTAAATATTACCTGAGAGTCTTGTGTCTCATATGACACATTATGAATCACACCTGTCGCAGCGAAAATTCATGGTTGCCAAATTTGGCCATTTATCAAAGCTTTTCCAAATTACCTGATGTAATTATCGTGTTTTTCCGTGTAATATGCCACCGTCCGACAACGAGTTCTCTTGGGTTATTGCGTTGCTCAGGTTTTCGCGTTAATGATTATCTTAATATAAACATTGAGTGATGATAATGTCACTAGATTGGTGCACAATAAGATGATAATGATTACTGAGCATTGATTATTGAGGAAAATGCGACAGTTTGACAGCAGTCGTTGACCCGATGTCAGTGCCTGATCTTAATAATGGGCTTAAATCGTAAAAGGAATCACGTAGAAAATCGGCATGCGGTTTGTTTGTTGTGCTTATGTCGCAAAAGTCCTTTGCATAAGCTCTCCGAGTCCCTCCGGGCTAAAATTCAAGTATTAGTGCCGAAATATGACTTCGATAACGAATGTTTACCATGTGTTGTGTGTGCCAAATGCAAAGCAAATGTTAACCGTGGAAAAGCAATCATAAACATACCGGACTTTTCAAAATTCGTTTTGAAAAAAGAAACTAGAGCCGTTGCGGAGAGGAGTGATGGCTACCCATGTCTGTGTTATCTGTGCAATCTTGCTAGGATGCCTGCGAACATAAACTTTTCACAAGAGAACGAACAAGTTATGCCTTCATGTGCCAAGCCGTTTCAAATGTGTACCGCTCCAAGGAAAGAAGTGGAATCTGGACGTGTAATCAAAAAAGCTGGGATCGGAAAGCGGTGCAATAAATGCATGAACTTGCTGAAAAAAGGACGGAATCATAAGTGCAACACTGTAGCTCTGGTAAATAATATTGTAACCCTTGTTAAAGATTCTTGTAGTTTAAAATGTGAAGAACATGTAGGTGCAGCATTGCTGAAGGGAATTGTTCAGGAAAAAAAGAGTGAAGGTCATGATGTAAAACCTAAGTCATCAGGGGTGTTATCACTCTCGCAACTTAGAGGCAGGCCTTTAAAAGTAATGGTTGGCGTGAATGAAAAGTTAAACAAGCCATTATTTACCCTTGGAGATTTTCAAAAGATTAAAACTTCGTTTAATCTAAGTTCAAAGACAACATTAGGGATTGCAAAGATAATTCGAATGGCCACAAAAAACAGGAGTGTTATTGAGCCTTACCTTGAAAAAAATCTTCAGCATGCAACTCATGAGATTGATAATTTTTTTAACGCTGAGCAAGTTGAATTTGTAAACATAAAAGGTACCTCAGAAACAAAAGCTGTGGAAACTTTAATTTTCTGTAACGATCTTGGAGGTTTTTTAAATTTTGTGAAAGAAAAACGGCAAGTGGAAAATGTGCATTATAAATTTGGTATTGACGGTGGCCAAGGTTTTTTAAAAATTTGTGTGTCCGTTCTTTTACCATGTGAATTAGTCATAAATAGTTCGGAAGAAGGGAAAAGAACTCGAGGAAAATATAATGAAGGTATTGTGACCAAGAATTTCTCACCATCTGGGGTGAAGAAAATTTTCATTTTGGGTATTTGCCCCCATACCCAAGAAAATTTCATGAATATTCACACTCTCTGGACAAAATTGTCCATTAATAATTTTCTAGGAACTGTTGCTACCGATCTTAAATTAGCTAATATATTGGTCGGTATTATGACGCATTCCAGTGCACACCCGTGCACCTGGTGCGATGCCAAGAAAAGTGAGTTACATAAACAAGGCATTTATAGGACCGTAGGGAGCACCATGAATAACTATAATGAATGGATAAAATCAGGCGAAAACAAACAAAAAGCGCAGAACTTTAAAAATTGTATTTACCCTACTGTGTTCAATATGGACGAGGACATGTTGTTCCTCGATCTCATCCCTCCTCCCGAATTACACCTCTTACTGGGGGTCGTAAATACTTTGTATAATCATATGCACAAGGAGTTTGAATATGATGCACAAAAGTGGGCAAAGCTCTGTAACGTGCAGCGTCTGATGCGGCACGGCTCACCCGCATTCAATGGCAATGCATGTCAATTATTGTTAAATAAAATCGATTTCCTGAGAAGAGATTCTCTTCAATGCCTTAAGTATGTGGATGCGTTCCAAACATTTAAATCTGTGGTAGACTCTTGCTTCTCTCTTGAATTAAAAGAAAATTATCAGGAATGTATTCAAAAATTTTTGGATGCTTATCTTTCTTTAGACATCCCTGTAACCCCGAAAGTACATGCGGTTTTCTACCATGTGCCCGATTTTTGTAGAAAGTATGAGCATGGGTTGGGATATTATGCCGAACAAGCGATAGAGGCTACCCACCATGATTTCAATGAAACGTGGCTAAAATTTAAAGTGGCGGAGACGAATGAAAATTACGGACCCGCTCTGTTGCGCGCCGTTTGTGCATACAACGCGTCGCACCTCTAATTAAATAAGACTGATTTTCTTGTAACTTGTTTATTCTATGCTATTATTTGAGAGATATCTTTTGTTTTATGTAATAAAGTAAATTTTATTTCTGTTTAACAATCGGTTTTTTTAAAAACAAATTAGACTGAATCGTCATCTATTTTACATTTTTTCCCTCATAAAGTATTAAAAGTGCAAAAACAAAAAACAAAAAAAACATTAAAAAAATGAAACAAAATACTCGATGAACAGCCTTTTCATATTTTCTTATACAACTCCAGCTTTTTATTTTCTATTGACTTCGCACTTATCACGACACCTTTTTTTTTTTAGCCAAAAACACGATGTTTACATCAGGTAATTTGGAAAAGCTTTGATAAATGGCCAAATTTGGCAACCATGAATTTTCGCTGCGACAGGTGTGATTCATAATGTGTCATATGAGACACAAGACTCTCAGGTAATATTTAGAGTGACCAAAATCTCCCCAAAAATGAGGGGAGAAAAATTAAGAGATGCCTCCCCACAAAAAAGAGTAGCAAAAATTCAAGGTTTCATCTCCGACATAGATTCGTATTTTTTAATCAAGATTTTTTAACGCTACAAAAAAAACCAAGGTACCATTCGAAAGCTGACAATTTCAGCTTTCTAACGACATGATGGTTTTTTATTTTGGTGCATTTGTGCGGCGAGAAATTGACTTTGACTGGAGCCACCCGTATTTCTTTGTTTTTGGACATTTTTTCGAAAAATTCCTATGTGCCGGCGTTAAGTTGCTCAAAATTCAAAAATTATTATACCAATAGAAAGCTGAGAGTGTGATCTTTCTAACGGTGTGCATGTTTTATTTCTTAATTTCAAAAATAGCAGAGATAACTTCAAGGGAACCGGCCGTCCGAGTTGGTGGAAAATCCCTTGATATGATTGCAGTAAAATTCCGTTTATAGACGGTCAGTTGCTCCAAATTACAAAAACTATAGGCCGTTAGAAAGCTGAAAGCAAGGGCTTTTTAACGGTATAATTAGATTTTAGATTGCGATAAAATTTGTCCCTGAAAAAAATGGAAATCTCTTCGATTTCGTGATTTTTTTGAGGAAAAAACCTAAAAGTCGATTTATTTTTCGAGGAGCTCGAACAACACATTTCGATTTTTGGCTAAAAACGTAGTATTTTTACCCTACTTGAAGATGCCGAAGAGTCCGGAGACGACCAGTCACTTTTCATATAACTTCCCTTCAACGGAGCCGTGTCTGACAAAGTGCAATTTCTGTCATTTTCTTCTGTTATTTCTGCTAAAATTTTATTTTGGCAAAAGGAGACCGTCCAACTTAACAGCTTGAAATGTATGCAGAATTGTCTACCAACACAGAGAAAGAATGTAGGCAGTTTCCAAGAAATTAAGTTGAACAGCAGCTTTCCGAAAGAAAAATCGAGTGTGACGGGGAGTTTACAACGTCGCAGGCGGAGATACGTGGCTTCGCAGTTTGGGCGTAGAAAATTGCCGTTTGGGCAGATTTTATTATTTTTAGCTGATCTAGAAGAAGCAACCATCAAAATACGATTCTGTGACCAGCCCTGAACTGACCCATCCACTCTTACAGCCTGAGAACCATCGAGCACACCCCATATTTCCCACCCGCACGAAGTTCTGTTCGGTAGAAATTCGTCCACTTGACCGCGCGCGGGAAAACATGTTTAACGCGAAACCGGGATTGGCAACAGAGTGCGTGGGCGATTAATGTGGCGAAACGAGCTCGGAGCCGAAGCGTGTGCGCAATTCATTAACTCAACACACACGGACACGCGGCTCGTCTTCATTTTCATTTTCATTGCGGTGAATTAGCGTTGATTGATCATTACCCCCGGCGCGCGCCGCGCTCGCAGCCTCCCCGGTGGTGGCCCTGTTCCAAACGAAAGCTGAAATCGGATACACGCCTCGGTCACAGCTAACGAGCTGGAAAAATGTGGGGAGGACGAGGATGCTCCAAGCTCATCTACTCGATGCTCGCCTAGTGCCCTAGTAACAATGCTTCATAAAGATCTCTCCAGGGATTCGCGTTAAATATAAGGGATATGTATTTAATTTTGAAGGTTGCAAAATTTCTAATTTTCAACTACTAACTTCATTTTTACCAGGAAAAGGTTGGAAGTATCTGACCAACAAGTTCCTTGCGTATAGCAGAAAGCAACCAAGCCACATCAGCAAATTTCTAATTTAATGGGCAATTACATTCTTTACATGTGAACATCTGTGTGGATTTCTATGAAAATTTGAAACAATTTGCTTCGCACTATGCAGAAAATCCACTGAAATTTGCACAAAAATCTGTACAGCCGTTTTTATGTAAAAAATGAGTCAGTTAAGTCATTTTTTTTTATTGTGTCATTCGAAAGTAGTAAGTGACCGAAGCTTACGGTTTTTTTCCTAAATTTTTTTGATGACTGCAAACAGGAGAAAAGTTTATTTGAAAGTGCCAAAAATTAGGGTGGCCTAAAACGGCGTTTGAACTGCGCGCTCGTAGGTCTTGGACGTACACGTCACGATCAATATGGCGGCGGAAAGCGTAGTGGAAGAATACACGGCGGCGACGCGTTGGCGGTATGTTTTTGTTGGTCAATTGGAGGTTATGTCGGTTACTTTGTTTGAAATTCATATCCATTGTTCTTAATTCTCTAAGCTTTTCAATCAGAATGCGATACAGATGTATGTAGGATATGAAACATTCACACAGAGCTCACTTAACCTCAAACGCGAAATCGAGATGTCAACAATGACAGTGTGGTGGTAGTAAGCAGGTCGGCTTCGCCGCCGCCATCTTCCCGTCTTATGACGCGTAGATCCAAGAATTCACGGCGGTCGGTTCAAACATGTTTTCGAGGACCCCTAAAAAGGAAGCGTTATATCTCCGCGGAGACAATATTTCGTGAAATTTTGACGTGCGCATCGTTCTTCTCGTACCGATTACTGTAAGATTCGACTATTTGCAGGCAAATCCCTCCCGAGCTTAACTGACTCATTGAATTGCCCAATTAAATTTGGCAATAGCTGATGTGCTTTGGTTCATCTCTGCTTAACGCGGTCCATTTCTCCTCCGATTACTCGCAAACATTCTGGACAGGAATGACACAGCCATTTTCCTGTAAAAAGTTGCATTACTCGAGCAGGGCCGGATTTACCTACTTGTCACCCATGGGCCGCCTGTATTTTGCCGCCCCCTTATTCTCATTCGTTTTGAAACATCAATAAAAACCATCAAGTGAACGTGCAGCGGGGAGGAGTGTATAAGACGCGCTTACTCGTATTAGACATATTTTTTGCAAGCCCTGTCAACATTACTAGCAGAAGTCCACGGAACTTTGCGCGAAAGTTAAGTTCCGTAAACCTATTGCTATGTGGACAAGGCCTCCCATTTATAAAAAATTAAGGGAAAAAGTAAGAAAGAACAAACTGACCGCACTAAGTTTGGCGCAATGCGTGAAGCATTCCTACAGTCTTGTAGGCGCTATGCGTTTCACACCGACTGCTCCTGAACGCACTGTGTTTGACGCAATGCGTGAAGTATACATGCAGTCTTGTAGGCGCTATGCGTTTCACGCCAACCGTTGCTGACCACACTGTGTTTGACGCAATGCTTGAAGTATTCATGCAGTCTTGTAGGCGCTAATATGTGTTACACGCCGACCGCCGCGTCGAGGGCTTCTCCTTTTCATCTCAAGTTCTCGTCGTGCTCTCTGCGCCGCGACGTTCCAGGCCAAATTGCGTGTTTGGTTCCTCTCTTTACACGACCAATTATTAAAGGTGCTATCTCTTATATTTACAAAAACGACAAAATTGGCAATTTCTATACTCTCAGGAAGTGGAGATTTTATCGCCTTTTTTTGTTTGCAATTTTTTTTCTGAATCCGATATTTGTTTATACCTACATTTGAAAAAATTGGAAAATTTGCCGCCCCCTAAAATTGCCGCCATGGGCCACGGCCCATGTGGCCACCCTCTAAATCTGGCCCTGGAGGGATACACAAGAAACTAATGCACTGAAAAAAATCCCGGCTGTGAAAGCCGTACTTACGGGCTATATAGACGTGCCGTCCGTGTTCTGGGCTCAGAGGCCAAATGTTCCGAGCGTGGCACCCAGAGCAATCGAAGTTACAGCTCTAGCACCCGGAACTTTCGGTCTCTGAGCCCGGAACAGACAGTACGTCTATGTAGCCCGTAACTGTTTTTCAGTGTGAAGTTCTTGCGTTCCAAAGTTGAAAAATCTACTCCAACGATCAGGAACAAGACAAGAGACCGTCCACTGGCCTCTTGTCGACGGGTGGAAGCTTTTAATTTCGGGAATTCACCACTTCCTTATTGACAATTATAAGTGAGTGATGACTGTTGAGTCATCACTCTTTTTCTCGGCTGTTAACCTACGTAAATGGTGGATGATGAGCTTCGGGCGACGTCATGAGCCAAACAAGTTTCCCAAACTTCGGCTTGTTTGCGAGATGAAACTTCCAACACGTTATTAGACATCAACCATGTATTTGTAGATAAGTCAACAGTTTAATATTGAAGTCCCGAAAGTAAAATCTTCCACCATAACCGAGATACAAGTGGAGGGTCTCTTGTCTCTGATCAGGAACTTTATTTGAACTCTGCCTTGATAGCGACAGTGCAGTGGCATGGCGTGAATTGCGATATATCGATTGTTATGCCATTTAAACCTGTGGAAAAGGATCGATAAACAGGGTGTTCGCAGCGAACACCTTGATAATCGATTCTTTACCATAGGTTTAAATGGAGTAACAATCGATATATCGCAATTCACGCCACGCCACTGGATAGCGAGGCGAGCAGTAAGTGGAGAAATAAGGTTTTGAAAAAACGGTCTCAAAAGCGTATTCGTACCTTGTCTAGTGGTCCATTCGTATATTCACAGCTTCATATCCATCACCGAAAAAAAAATCCTAGATTTGCCGCCAATACATTTTTTTCTCGAATCAAGAATGATGCTGCTTAATCCAGCCGCTTTTTTTCTTAACCCAAAAGCTGATTTCCTAGGTAAATACAGCTTGAATCGAGATAGATAAAAAAACTCGTAGCGGCAAATTCAAGAGTCATTATTCTCGAGCCAAGAACTTTTTTTCAGCGATTCTTAATTAGTTTCTTCATCGGCGAGTATGATGCAGCGCACATTATGTGACGCCTCAATTCTCACCGACGTCTAGCGATCCATCAGGTTCATTTCTCCCGTCGAACCCCGATCCGAATGCGATTAGATAATAACTGTGCCAAAATTACGAAGGAAGAGAGAAAGGGGAAAAAGAAGAAAAAATCGCATTCCTATTGTGCTAATACCGCCGACGAATCCGAGTCCATCTGGTCTAGTTTCTTTTTCACTTTTCGCGTCACATAACGTTGCCCGCTGACGTAAGCGCGTATCCCAACTTCCAGGTGAGCCTTGTTTTACATGTAAATCCATGCTCTCCGGGGCCCATGCGGAGCTCAAGGTACGCCCTTACGCCAGAGGATCGACGGTAACTGCCCGGGCAATTAGATCATCCCGGCGATGCGACCATTGTTCAAATTGGTGTAATCGGCAGGTGAAAAAACAATTACCGCGTGAGAAAAACGGCCCAGACGCCACACAGTGGGATCGAGTCGATAGAAGAGGTCGGACGAAATTTGGCAACTTTAAACGCTTATAATGGACCACTAGACAAGATACGAATTTAAGCAATCTGTCACATGTTTCTTAACCAGAATTTCATGTAGAACACGATTCGCGCAACGAAAATTACTGAAACCAGCTCCTGATGAAGATATTAACCTTTTTATTTCACATTGGTTACGCGGATTTTGAACTGCCCGCTCACAAGAAACTCAAAGCTCTACGTGAGTCAAAGCGCGCACCACAACAGTTTCAGCTAGCCTCTCAATCGATCACTGTTCATAACCCACCATGTGTTGTTCAAATTATAAGCAATTTGCTTTAGCTGAGCCCAAGCGTCGAAATTGAGGTTGCCAGATTTTTATATCGCAAAGACTGTCATGATAATGTTCAGCGCGCGATGTGAATCACGTAGATCATTGAGTTTTAATGAGCAGGTGGTTTGAATTCACGCATCAGGAATCATTTAATATCATTGTAAGGAGTTGATTTCGGTAATTTTTGTTGTGCGCATCGTGTTTTACGTGAAATTTTGGTTAAAAAATATGTATCAGAATGCTTGAATTCGTACCTTGTCTAGTGGTACATTTCGTGTATACAAAACTTTGAGGTTTTAAAGGTGGTTCCATTGAGTTTTTCATGAAATTTTCCGTTCGAAGCACCCCTTGAAATTTAAAATGTGACGAAATAAACATTAAAATTTGAAGTTTTGGTCAATAATTTCATGTCCGACCTCTCCCAGTGACTCGATCCACTGTGCGCCAGACCGGCGAAACATCCCAAGGAGAGGAACGGTACGTGAGGAATGCGGGTTAGAGCTACGGCTCTCAGGGTTGGCAATATTAAAAAAAAATGATTTCGAAAAGAGTTTCTGTGCGCAGAGGAACAAAATTTCCCAGAGCGCATGAAGAAAGAGCATTTTTTTTATAAGACGAGTTCGGGATAAAATCGATGTATTTTTGTTTAATCGGAATCCATTTAAAGACATGGTAAAGAATCGATTAAAGTATGCCTTGATAATCAATCCTTTCCCATAGGTTTAAATGACAGCTCAATCGATTCATCTCGAAGCGCATGACATGCTACTCTACTGCAGTGACGAGGCGTGACTGATCCCCAATGATATTCCCCATTTGAAACCACGGTAAAGAATCGAGTAATTAGGTGTTCGTTACGAACACTTTGTTTATCGATCCTCTTCCATAGGTTTATTGCCGGTAGATTCATACCCAATCCCACCTGAAAAACCTGAACTATGAATTTTGTTGTCTGTTCCATTCAAGCTTCCGTTTTTCCGTTTCACTAACCCTTTCCTCTAGAAAAATTTAAGTGTAAGCTGAAATGCAAGCCATCAAATTTTATTTTATTTATATATGGATTGCACTTTGCAAAAAGGAACCACTAGCATTGCAATGTTGCTAAGATTGTGCGACTTCTTTTGTCTTGGGGGAAAAACCTGATTATCCATTAATAGTTTCTATTGTACTTGCTAAAAATTCTAAATTTAAGACAAAAATTACCGTCTAAATTTCATAGTTTTTCACAATTTTTGTACAGTGGCGTGGCGTGCTTTGCGATATATCGATAGATCTGTCATTCAAACCTATGGAAAGGATCGATAAACAGGGTGTTCGCAGCGAACACTTTAATAATCGATTCTTTTCCATAGCTTCAAATGGAGGAATATCGATAATCGATCATTCACGCCACGCCACTGTTTCCGTAATTTTATTGCAAAGGATGAAGTTGCACAATCTTAGCATCATTGCAATGCTAGTGGTTCCTTTTTGCAAAATGCAATCCATATAGTCTAAAACTTCATTTCCATATTTCAATCCAATCATCGCAAAGCACGCTTCGCCACTGCTCTACTGCTGCACATCACCGAAGAGCGGAAGAGGAAGACCGCTTTGTCCACCCTCGCGTCCCTTTTGCGGATCGGAAGTTCCGCACTTCCGCATCGCTATTCGGATGTATTTATGCTAAAAGGAACTATGTTGCACGTAAATCCTATGCGCATAATCCCTTTTATCATACATAGTCCATTTCACTCATTAAAGAGCCCGTAAACGCAGTTCACCTCTCTAAAGCGCGATTGAAAATCACGTGCAAAGCTGCCATCCCGCACTAGTGATCAGTGGCTATTCGTACGGTTCCGTGGGATGCTTTGAAATATACTCGGCAACTTGGCAATGCTGTTCTTTTGCGTGGTCGAGGATGATTTAAGGGCGCCTTATTCGGAGGGCGGCTTCGGACGCTGTTCCGCTATCATTTGTTCCTTGTAATTACTGGATAATTACCTCGATGAAAGGAGATGAATGCGTTCAATTGCGTGGGAGTGCCGCCAGAGGGAGCTTTTGGCGGCCTCGTAAGGATGGCGCAGGAGGAAAAATGCACGTATTGTCGTTCCTCATACAAAGGGACGTGAGAACATTCTAAAATTGGAAAATAGTTTCAAAATATTTGATATTATCCAGGAACAAGATTGCAAGATTGCTCTACATTCCCCTAGAGTCCCTTTATACTGAGAGTCAAGACAATGTGAATCCATTCCTGATTGGTTCCCGTATTTTAGGCCTTCACGGTGTCACAAACGGGAATAAAGATTACATTTTTGCCGATTGCAATTAAAGATTATAATCTGGAATGGACCAGGGAATTATGGGTTTGGCAAGGAATAATAAACGAAATGAGAGAAGGAACGGAGAGAGGAATTTGAGAATGAACCGATCAAAGATTACGAAAAATGTTCAATTTGTGTAATCTTTATTCCCGTTTGTGACTCCATGGGGGGTGTTGTCTTGACTCTCAGTATAAAGGGACTCTACGTTCCCCAAGTTCCCCAAGTGATCATGAGGAAAATGGAACAGACTTTAAGGTAGAAAAGTTCTGGATTTCAATGAAAATCCATTGAAAAAGCGGGTAACAAGGCAAATTTTAACGAATTAAACCAAAACGTTTCGGCTGAAATCTCAGCTTTCCTCAGTTGGATGACATAGTAAGAAGAAAAATGGTGAAAATCTTAAATAGAGAGAATGTTAAAGCGAGATAACAACATTCTCGCTTCGAAAGGTACAGCCAGGTACTTTTTTATATTTTTATCATTTTCCTTTTTACTATTATATCCAACTGAAGAAGGCTGAGATTTTAGCCGAAACGTTTTTGTTTTATTCGTTAAAATTAGCTAACCATTCTAGCGAACCATTCTAACAAATGTTTCCTGGCCAAAATTTCACAGAAAACACGATTTAGGCAACGAAAATTACTCCAATCAATTATCCTAGCCAAGATATCCAATGTTTCTTGACGCGTGGATTCAAACCTTCCGCTGATGAAAACACAATAGTCTACGCGAGTCAAATCGCACACTAAACTTTACCATGACAGTCTCCACGATATGAAATTCTGGCAATCTCAGTTTTGACGCTTTGGCTCAGATATAGCAAACCGTTTAGACTTTGAACGATAAAGGGTGGGGAAGGAACAATGCTCGATTGGGAAGCCGGCAAAAACTGTTGTGAGGTGCGATTTGACTCACGTAGAGAATTGAGTTTCTTGTGACCGGGCAATTCGAAATTCATTTTGCCAAATAGATACATTAATATCTTACGCTTCTTTACGTTATCTTTATCGTTAGTTAGAAGTTGATTTCAGTAATTTTCAATGCAAGAGTCGTGTTCTACTTAAAATTCCAACCATGAAAAATGTGTCAGGATGCTTAAATTCGTACCTTGTCTAGTTTGCTCTTAGTTGTATTGCCAGTCGCAACTACGCCCTCTCCTCAATGTTTTGAAAACAGCGTTATTTTTCGAAATTTTGGCGCGGTTTATCTACCAGTACCCATGAAAAAAAAATACTTCTATAATATTCTACGTTTCATATATTCATGGCCAATACTGCACAAAAATAGCCCGAGTTATTCTACTAAAAACCACAAGAAAATGCGGGTAACCATGGCTAAAAAACAAAAGCCTATGTGGTCGGAGTAGGAAACCTGGAAGTGTCATCGTTCTTGGCACCTGGATGTGGACCTCTGGAGTCTCTAAGTTGACCTCTCCTCTTTTTTTTAATCACGAATGGGGGTTTAAGGGTTTCGATTTTTTAAAATTTTACATATATTTTTCGTTTCCTGGACGAGAAAGAAGTTGAGACCACCCTAAAGCGTCCGAGACTTTGCGTTTGATGTTTTTTAGCCATACTGCCGTGCTAAGGAAGAACGCCGTATGAGCCTCCAGACGTTGCCAAGTTTCCTCCGATGAAAACGGAATTGATTGGGAAAAATTGCGAATATTATTTTCCAAAATTTTCCAACAATTGTGTACGCAATTCGATCTAAAATACCTGCAAATCTCGAGGAAAAATATGCATTAATGTGGTCGAAAATACATGCCTTATCAAGGGAAATTCGGCAACTCTCGAATGTTCATACGGCGTTCTTCCTTAGCAAGGCAGCATAGTTACCCATTTTCTTTTGTTTTTAGTACCTTTATGACATTGATACGCAACGATCGCAACGAGACGTAATCCTTAATCGCGAACGAGACACGTGGTTTGGGAGTTTCACCATCGAGTTGCAGTCGCCTGGCACAATCTGACAAGCCGGTCGGGTGAAATTGCATCACAAGTCGGTGCAGTTCGACCGGGAGCCGCCGCCGGGAGATGACAAAGCGATGGAGACTCGAACGCGGGGACAGAAAAGTGGAGACAGACGCACCGGCGACCGGCGCGCCGCGGCGCACATCGGATCGAGTCGATCAGAGAAGCCGGACATGAAAGTTTCAACTAAAACGAGAGTAGCTCCATAGGAAGAGTATGGACGACTCGCTTTATGTAGCTCTTAGGGCCCAAAAGGGCGACAACGTGAAAAACGAAAATCACCAGAAAAGTGCCGCTGCCAACCTAAACACTGGAAAAAACCACATTGGATCTTGAGTCAGACTCTTAAACACATCGGCATGAAAAAATACTCTTGATTTATCGGATTTTTGCTTAAATCAAAAACCAATCCCCTTAATTTGAGCGGATTTCCTTTTGATTTGAGCAAAAATCTGATTGAATCAAGAGTATGTTTTCTTTTCAATGTTTTCAAGAGTCTGGACTCTAGATCTAATGTGTTTCTTTTCCAGCGTATAGATACACTTGGAAGATTACTCAATACGATCAACAGCGCATTGCAAACAAGCGTCTTCAATGATTAAAACTTTGAAACTGAGAAAATCTATGCAAAATAAAAGTTTATATCAGTGTAAATAGTTGAAATGTGATAATCAGCACCACAGCTGCTCACTGGATCATTCTAGAGTACCTGTATAGCGTGAGTATGGACAGATGTGAAACTCCGAAAATCCATCAGGCCTTCACCGATGCTTCTGCGAATAAAGTTAGGGCCCAGAAATGCAGCCAACCTGTGAATTTCAATTATCCAGAACGATTTACGAATACTATTGTTACGAACCGTCGTTTATTAAGCACGTGTTTGACTCAGTTTTTGCATAAATTTACTCAATTTTGCGGAAGAACGCTCATTTCTGTACATTCTTGGCCATCTTGGTTAGAATTGGAACCTGCAGTCTGGCAGTGAAATTTTGTGCGTTAGAAGTTGGTTAGAAGGGTGGCTGCACTTTTGGGCCCTAAGCCCTCCATGAAGCGATCTGTCCATACTCTCGCTATACAGGTACTCTAGATCATTCGAGCTCATAGATTATTGGCTCCCCTTTTGAGTCCTAAGAGCTACATGAACTGACTAAACCTAACCTCCAAATTTTCGAGTTGTCCATATTCTCCCTATAAAGGTACTCTAACTGGACCGAGTTCATCAGAAAGGAACCAACCCCTATCAAGATGAAACTGAGGAAAAGAGGTTTGAAGTTTTATTCCTCCATAAGACTCAGTGTAGATAGTAAATTTTAACGCCTCATTTCACAACCTAATATTTTTTTTTCGACTTTGAATTTTTGGCAGACGAAAATATATGACTAGAGGAACTCAAAAACATACTCAACTCAAGTTATTTCAAAAATGTGGGTTGGTTCCTTTCTGATAAACTTGGTTCAACTAAAACTGCACATTTTGATGTTTAATTCGTCACATTTTAAATTTTAAGGGGTGCTTGGAGGAAGAAATTTTTACGAGAAAACCAATGGAACCACCTTTAAACCTCAAAGTTTATGTATGAATGGAGTTATGAGCCTTTAAAGTTTCCAAAGGTTTTCCGACCTCCTGGATCGACTCGATCTACTGTGCGGCGGGGACGACGCGATAGACAGACGCGGAGTCGCGGATCTGTTGCCGAGCTCGAGGCAGAGCCGACCACTGCCCCGGCCTCGTAATTGCCGTAATGTTTAATAGATTAGCTCCAAGTCCGGACCAACGAGCTACCTCCTCCATCCAGCCGCGTTGCCGCCGCCAGAGCCACCACCCGGAAGAACTTTCAGTGGGTTTTCTTCTTGAGCTTGGAACTTTCTTAACGTGGGGTTTCAAATTTAATTTTTAGGAATTTTTTGCCGTGCTCCCGTGTTCCGGGACAAGTACCGAATTTGGGAACTTTTGAGATTTTCCGGAACTTTTGAAATTACCGAATGATCCGGATCTTTTGAAAGTCCTGGGACATTTGGATGAATTTCTGCCGGACGGAACTAAGCGCCAAGTTGAGTTCCTTTTGAGGAATTTAGAATCTCGGATAGTGCGTTCTGTCAAAAAAAACAAAGTGCCATGGAAAAGGTAATGTAGCATCGCGTCCATGATATTGGACTCCATGCTCAGCTGTATGATATTCGGTTGCTCATCACGTCCAAGATCTTGGACTCCATGCTCACTTTAATTAGGGATAATTTTTTCGAAAAATCGAAGTGAGCATAGCGTCCAAAATTGTGGGACGCAGGTATTCTCCGACAATATAGGAGCATGGGGTCCAAAAAATTTATTAAGAAATTTTTGTGAAATAAAGACAAAAAAATGTGTTCTCGAAAAAAATTGTGCATTGCTTAGGTTGAGTTAGGTAAGGTTAGGTTAGGTTAGGTTAGGTTAGTTCAGGTTAGATTAGATAAGCGAAGTATACGATTTTCTATCATGATGAACTTTAAAACTAAGGGAGGTCTACTTGCTTTTGGACTCCATGCTCAAGCAAAGAAGTGAGACGTTTAGCGATGAGCATGGAGTCCAAGATCTTGGACGAGATGAGCAGGTAAGTATATCAAGGATGAGCATGGAGTCCAATATCATGGACGCGATGCTACATAATCCATGGAAAAGCATTGCGAGTATAGGAAAGAGTGAGTCCGACGCCCGGTTCCGCCGCCAATCCAAGCACCCCTCTACCTTCCTCCCCCGATGGCGCTTAGTTTCATTTGACAGAAATACGTCCATTTTAGTCTTCCTTTACGGCAATGGAGATGTTGCATGTGTGAGGAATAATTTGCAATTTGACTGTTGATTCTTACGTAAAAGTTCGCGAGAAACACGATGATGCCACTGGTTTTCTCTGAAATCAACTCCCAAGCTCAAAAAAAGCTCTCAAGTTGAGGCCAAAATGAAGGGGATATCCCACCCTACCCCGAGAGTCCACCTCTACATCAAGACAAACTCTCCATGCAAAGATAGGGAGCAAATGCATGACAGGGCTGCCATTTTATTTGGGGACTCCAAAACTGAAAACACGGCGACATTGCTAATGTATTGGCTTCCTCTTTGCATGGAGAGTTTGTCTTGATGTAGAAGTGGACTCTCAGGATAGCGTGGGACATTCCCTCCGTTTTGGCCTCAACTTGAGAGCTTTTTTTGAGCTTGGGAGATGATTTCAGAGAAAACCAGTGGTACCATCGTGTTTCTCGCGAACTTTTACACAATAATCAACAGTCAAATCGCAAATTCCTCACACATGCAGCATCGCCATTATAGCTGAAAGCTAATTTTACGATGTTGTAAAACAAATTCTGCCGCGTGACTCAATGTAAGCATTGACCGATCGGCAACAAAGTCTTTGAACCTGACAAAATTTTATAAAAATATGCCGCGGCTTTTTGGGCATTTTGCTTCGGTAAGTCTTCATCGTTCAGGGCTGAAATAATTTTTAAAGAAAATGGGACCTACTTAAACTAACTTATGATTCCATATTGATTGTGCGAAGGTAAATGTGTTACTCGCTTACCTGAAACAGAAAGAACAAAAAATGATGTTCAACTTGATAAGGATCAAAACAAATAATTTAAGGGTATTCCAGATACAAGCAGCGCTAAATTACGTTTATTTCTTAATAAAGCAAAAACAAAGGTACTAGCCATTTTTTGAGTACCTGCACTGGAAAAAAAAAACACACTGGATCTAGAGTCCAGACTCTTAAAAACGTGCTTCGCCCCCTCCAGCTTTTCTACCTCCGCGTTAAAGTCTCTGAGTCAGCGAAAAAGACACCGAGTTCAACTTCATTTCTGAGGGTTTGTAGTTGCACTTCCTTGGAAGTCCAAATAGTCTTCGTTCGTCCAACTTTTCTGCCTTGCATCAAAGTCTCTGAGTTAGCGGAAAAAAATCAAGCAACTAGAAAATCTTGGGCATTTCTAACTGAAAATTTTACTGATTTTTCCTAAGATTTCATGCAAAAATCAGAAAATGTTGGATATGCAAATTGCACAGGAGCGTTTTTGCAAAATAAGTTAAATGTTTGAGTCAATAATGGGCAACATTGGAATTGATTTACGTTCCTTCGTCCAGGAGATGCCGATTCAAAGAGGTCTAGGCAGTTTACAGTGGCGTGGCGTGAATGATCGATTTTCGATATATCCCCATTTGAATCCGTGGTAAAGAATCGATTATTAAGGTGTTCACTGCGAACACCCTGTTTATCGATCCTTTTCCATAGGTTTAAATGGCATAACAATCGATATATCGCAATTCACGCCAGTGCAGTTTGGAAGATAACAAGTGTAGATTGAGCGTTCCGGCCTCTCGCCTCTCGTAATCAAGTATTATTCCGCCCGTCTGTGTAACGGTCATAAAAAGCTCCGAGCCAAAGTCTGGTGGGACTGAACTAATGAGAAGTCTGTCTATCCAATAAAAAAAACAATGGATACCCAATTCTCTCCATTCTTACAGTCGGATAAAAAGTTCGAGCTGTCTTCATTACTTAATGCAAATTCAAGGCAGACGTTAATGCTCGTTTTTAATGATCAACACTGCAGAAACACGTGTTTTGTCCTGTTGAACAAACTTGGCATACGGACAGAGGCTAACCAGAGGAAACTATGTAGAAACAGAGGTGAATTTAGGGAGTACGCCCCACCGGTCGCCTGGAAAAAAGGCGGAAGAAAAATGGAGGATAGACAGAAATAAGGAACGGAGGAAAAAAGAAAGGAGGACGCTTATATTTGGTAATTATCCATGACAAAATTGACTCAAACTCCTTTGAAATTTCGATAATCTTCTGGGAAGGGGGGAGGTGCCCTCCAGACCCGTCCCTACCCCCTCGTTCGAAGTGTCTGGATCCGCTCATGTTTAGTGCGACCAATCAATCCGAAATTTGATGTCGCATATAACTCACTTTTGAATTTTGGTTGATTGAGGTCCCTTCTTCCGTACACAATCACAAAATTATGTAATGAATCACTAAACCATTAACGAATTTTCTTCCTGCGGGCCGATTATTGAAATTTAGTGTTTGTTGGGCGGACATAGATGACATGGGTTAAATGACGAGGCGTGATTAGTCAGCTATGTCTTATTGCTGCTTTGTCGTGCCTATGTCGGGTTGAACTCACGACAAGCTATCGGTACCTCTTAAGTTTCCGACAGTATGTCGTCCATTCCACCTGTCAAAGGCACGACAAAGCAGCGATAAGACATAGCCGACCAATCACGCCTCGCCATTGAACCCATGTCACCGCCCGACTAACACAAAATTTCAATAATCGGCCCACTGGTACTTTCAGAATAATAAATAAAAAACACTAGGTTTAGTGACCCATTTGAGGGAAAACTTCCGATGTTAAATGTTTCAAAACACAGCTATTTAAGAGTGTCGCGTAAAAAACAATAATGCTGTCAAAATCGGCACCGTCGCAAATTGGCTAGTTCGCAGGAGCAGTAATGGGCTCGTGGACCACCGTTTTCGAAAGCATTACAGATATTTCAATTACAGGACATCACTAAGCTCTGGCTCCACGCGGCGCCGGCGCGCCGCACGGGGTCTTACAAGAACCTGAAAACCCGCCGTATTTGCCACGACGTCCGAAAATTAGCGAAAACGAAGTGGATCCGGCGGAAAGCTAAGCGATTTTTACACGGGTTCCGAGTCACGAAGACGATGTCACGAAGTTTCGCAGACATTGGAGAGCTCCTTGGATCTTTTTCGCGGAAGTTCGGTGATCGAACTCCGAAATTATGAACTCCTCGTGACGTGCCTTGCATGAAGTCGTGCATGAAGTTGCGAGGAGTCAGTTTTTTTTTTTTTTTTTTTTAATTGAGTATTATACGAATAATATGTAATAAAATCAGACCCACAATACGTGATCTTTATAAAATCCATATTTACCCTGTATGGCGTATCGTTACGAATTCGTAACAACATATTTTTGGGGTTTTTAAAAATTTAATCTTTCCTCTGTGACGTAATTTTGCGAATTTTCATGAGTTTTTTTTTCTTTTTTTGAAAAATTGATTCCCCTAAATTTAAAATTTTGAAACATTTAGTACATAATAATATATAATAAAATCAGACCCACAATACGTGATCTTTATAAAATCCATATTTACCCTGTACGGCATATCGTTACGAATTCGTAACAACATATTTTTTAGGTTTTTAAAAATTGAATCCATCCTCTGTGACATGATTTTGCGAATTTTCATGAGTTTTTTCTTTTTTTGAAAAATTGATTCCCCTATATTTAAAATTTTGAAACATTTAGTGCATTATACAAATAATATATAATAAAATCAGACCCACAATACGTGATCTTTATAAAATTCATATTTACCCTGTATGGCGTATCGTTACGAATTCGTAACAACATATTTCTGGGGTTTTTAAAAATTGAATCTTTCCTCTGTGACGTAATTTTGCGAATTTTCATGAGTTTTTTTTTCTTTTTTTGAAAAATTGATTCCCCTAAATTTAAAATTTTGAAAACATTTAGTACTCAATATTGTTATGCAAGTTACAAAATAGATTAGTGTCCCCCAGAATTTGAGACCCAAAATTAATTCATGTCATAGAGGGTTTAATAGTAATATTAATATATTATACACTTTTACTGGCACTTTCCGGAAACATAATCACACCGAAAAAAAGGATGCTGATTTAACATTCTGGAGGTGAAAAAGAGTGCGACAACTCACAAAACGCTGAATTAATCGCCATAGCAGTTACTTTTACACCTCGACATTGCTAAAGTAGCTGCTTTGGCGATTAATTCAGCGTTTTGTGAGTTGTCGCACACTTTTTTACACCCAACATGTTAAATCAGCATCCTTTTTTTTCGGTTTGTGGTGTGAAAAATTCAAGAAGGAAACAGAAAAAAAAAAAAAAAAAAAAAACAGTGAAATGAAAAAAAAATATTTTTCCTACTCTCTGTCATGCTGCGTTCTGTATTTGTACACACCCTCTTCATTGTTATTCTCTTCAGAGGTGCAAATGGCCTCCGGTAATAAGGGACAGTGGCGTGGTGTGCTTTGCGATGTATCGATTGATACGCCATTCAAACCTATGAAACAAGATTGATTATCAGGGTGCTCGCAGCGAACACCTTCCTAATCGATTCTTTTCCATAGCTTCAAATGGCGAGATATTGACAATCGATCATTCACGCCACGCCACTGATAAGGGACTTAGTAAATATAAAATTAATTTATTATTGCGATCCTGATTATCTTATCCTTCTTGAAAATGTTTGGTTCTGCGCATGGAATATCAATACTCGTCGCCCGAGCCGGCAACGTTTTCTCATATTCATTCAGCTTTCCTGTCGCGTCATTCATGACCACTTTTACCTCAACAACCACGCGAGAATGTTCGTTCTGTTAAGCCATACCCTGAGCGATGTTTTGACAGACTGACAGAACGAGATCGGTATGGCTCAAACAATTTTCCAACCTGAAGGTCAGTTTTCCTAGACTCTTCACAAAGGAAGTGATATACACACCGATAGTACTTGGAACTCCAGTAATTACCGCTTCGTGGAATCCAAACATTGCTCGTGTGTCGAAAGTACTTATACTTCCTTGGACATAAAAACACTCGATTTCTTTTTGCATCGGCGGGATGATTGTTGAAACTGATAGGCAAAGCAGGCACATAGCCAGGATTTTGTTTCGGGGGGGGGGGGGGGGGGCTTGTGGGGTCCCTCTACCACCGGCGGGTCTGGGGATATGGAATACCCCCCAGTTCGGAGGGGTGTTCGGGGATCCCCTCCCGAAAAATTTTGTAAATTTGTAATCTAAATAGAGACATTTTGAGGCTTCTGTGACGCATGATTTCCATCAATGTCTGCAGAAAAAATACGTTTCCTTTTTGAAATTTCAGCAAAAAATGCATAATGCACATTCAAAAAGATCCTGAACATTTTTGAAATTTTAACTCTGTTCGGACGCATTTCGAGGCTTCCGTGATGCAGATTTTCCATACTTTTCTGCAATTACGTTTCCTTTTTGAACTTTCAGCAAAAAAGTCTCCTGAATTATATGCATTGAAAAAGATCCTGAAAATTTTTGAAATTTAAACTGCATTTGGAAGCATTTCGAGGTATCCCCAACGCAGATTTTCCATCTGTTTCTGCATAAAAATTATGCCTTTTTTATTTCTAACTTAAAATACTTTTGAATTATATGCACTCAACAAATCTAGAAAATTTTGGAAATTTCAACTCTATTTGGACGAATTTTGAGGCTTCTGTAACACGATGTTTCATATATTCATGCAGAAAAATTACGCTTTTCTTACTTTAACACAAAATAGAGCATACTCTTGGTTTTTCCACCGTTCTTCTATCAATCAGAGAGACACACAGTTGCATTGAAACCACGGGCGTCACAACCGCGGTAGATGACGTCATTATCCGATTTTTTCAAAGCGCAATAAGTCGGTTAATATTGAACGAAGAAAGTTGCTGTTTGGAGGGGTCTCATTATTTTTAGCCAATCTACATAAATCAAACATCAAAACACGAGTCTGCGACCAGCGCAACTGACCCATCACTGGTAAAAAAAAACCTCTTGGTTCAAGAGTGCAGTTTCTTGTCGCCGGATTTAAGAGTCTGGACTCTTGCTTCAAGCGGATTTTGAATTGAATCAATGCAAAATCCGCTTGAAACAAGAGTTCGAGACTCTTAAATCCGGGGACAAGAAACTGCACTCTTAAGTCAATGCACCGCGGCATTGGTCCAAGAGGTTTTTTTTACCGGTAATTGATATCAACAAGGACCACATCGGTTGACTGACCATTTTACCGGTAAAAGTAAGAGTCACCGCTCAAGGGCGTCAGTGAGCTCACAAGCTACATTGCCTAGCCTCAGTAATGACCCATAACGTTCACTTTTACTCGATAGGTCGACGATTCTTCGAACGGTGCTTTTCAATTTTGCGGCTTATTTCGTATGCGAGACGCGACTCCAGCCGACTGGTTCCGCGTGCGTCGTCATTGTTACTACTGTTGAGACGCCCTGGATGACAGGAAAAAGTGAATCAGCGCACCCATGCCACCGCGTTTGAAGAAACATCATATCAACAGTCAAATGTTGCCAAATTTCCTCTCACAAAATGATTATTTTAGAAGAAAGTTATGAATATTTTTCCTGAAATTTTCTGATACTTTTGATCAAATATGAGCAAAATTATTTTTAAAAAAATCGGGAGGATAGTATTCACAAATTTTCCGTGAATTAGTGATTTGTTACGGGAAATTTGGCAACGCCTGGAGGCTCATACGACTTTCTTCCTTTTCACGATAGCATGGCCGAACAAGAATAATCATTACTAGGCCAGCTAACAACTCCAAGTTAACACCTAACTGACCCACTTGAATACAGTATGACGTTCTAGGGTGCGGTTTGGGAAAACCACCCTATCGTTATAAAGGTCAAAATTATGACTTTCCTGTATTCTATGTAGAGGTCTGGAAATATTTCGTGGTGGTGGAATGATTTCGAAAAATCACATCCGATATTTTTTATTTCAACAATAACAATGCAGATTTTGAAATTTCGTAATTCAAACACATCGCACAACAGCTGGTTTGATATGATCATGTTAACAAGATGACGGAAGGAAGGCTGCCAAAAAGATATTTGATTGGCTTTCTCCACTAAGCCTACTAACTGGACGAATTCGTACCAAACGAAACTATAGACGAGTGGAAAATATATGGGCTTGCTCGTTGAAGCTGCGTAAGAAACAGTGCTAAAAAGGGCGATTCCCTTTTGAAAAAATAGAAAAGCGGAATTTTAGGTACATTCTGTCAAATGGAACTATGTGCCCACTGAATGCGGCACTCATGAGCCATGGGCATGTGACAATGGCGTTGTGGACAGGGCTCATGCGTTAATGACACCCGCGCGTAGCCGCGGTGGCGGCTTATCGTCGCTGCTGACGTCACTGGCGTTTTATAATTCCCACCCATACTTACGGCTCTCTACTAACGAGCACACCCCTCCTGTCCCATCTGTCTTTGGTTCCGTTTGGCAGAAATGCGCCCAACTTAACCTAACCGATTGTGAGCATAGAGCACATAGAGTCGTAATGTAAATGGGAGAGCTGGCGCCATGTTCTGCTCGACGAGTTCCGAGCCCGGTGTGCGCCGAGTTTTGGTCACTTCTTCGATACTTGTTCGATCAAAAATGGCGGTGTGGAATACGTGGTGATTCCTATCTTCTTTGTTTACGTCGAATGGCAGGGTACCCGTGTATCGCGAACAATCGATTATGTATCGAAAAAGTGACCCGGCGTCACCCAGGAGTCTCGGAATTCGGGACCTGGAAAATGCTTAAAAGTGGCGCCAGCTCTCCCACTTACATTACGACTCTATGTACTCTATGATTGTGAGCCACGCCTTTTACAGTGCGTCTCAGGAGCTAATCGTCGACGAGAAATTCTATTTTTCGATAGTTCTGGCCGATGAGTTTTCTAGAATAGATTCCTCAAGATTCAGACGCAAATGAAAGGAAGAAAGTTGATTAAAAAAATAAAAAAAAGCATCTATCATCACGGCTGTCTCACAAATAATTTCCTTGCGTACCTACCGGAAACAGCGGAGCCCAAGCTGCTAAAAGCTGACTTCCGGTAACTGTGATTAATCCGCGGGCTAATCTGCCGTGCTAAGGAAGAACGACGTAAGAACCTTCAGGCGTTGCCAAATTTCTTCCGATAAAAACCGAAATCACTGAGAAAATTGAGAATATTATTTTCCAAAAATTTCGGAAAATTTCGTACGCAATTAAATCTAAAAGGTCTGAAAATTTCAAAGAAAAATGTGCATGCATGTCGTCAAAAATACATGTTGTGTCAAGGGAAACTTGGCAACTCTCGAATGTCCATATAGCGTTCTTCCTTAGCACGGCAGTAATGATGGTGATTTGATTTGATGATGGACACTCATCCTCCTGAGATTTGCAGCTCCAGCCTTATTTGAGTCGTAAAGTATGTCGTGAGTCCGCAATTTCCGAAACAATAATTTTTAATGCTGCCTACCTTTGACGTTCATGAGCTCTGGTAGGAGGGCTAAGTGCTCATTCGTAACTCCGATCTATTATAGAAAATAATAATTAAAATGCCCGTTGCTCGCGTCTTTAACGGGAAGTTTGAATTCATGCGTGCACTAAAAAACGGTAATTTCTTGGTTAGTAGTTATTTTGAGTAATTTTTTTTGTACAAATCGTGTTCTGCGTGAGATTCTTTTTTTTTTCTTTTTTTGGAAGGAATTTTATTTAAGTATAACATAACTACTACAAGTATTTCCTTGTATATGTATATACATTTGAAAGTAAAACTAAACGAATTGCATTACATTTACGAAGTAACGTTAGATAAAACAATAATTATCTGAAAAAACAGGGATTTCAAAATTCTCGGCCTTTTTTTTTTAGAGGTATTAAAACGTGAAGGTTTTTAGTTTCATTGTTTCACATTTTTCTTTTCGCACTCTCATTCATACCTTACAGACTACTTCCAAAGTAAATCTTGATGGGGGTTCTAAGGTCTCCAACCTTTTTAACCTTTTCACTAAAATTCTAGAGGTTCGTCTAAAATTTTACTAAACTCCATCTAATAGGTTTGCACACTGTTAAAAAAAATTAGCTCAGAGCACGACCTATATAAGGAAGTCGCTCGGAAGTCACTCATCGCTCAGGGCCAATTTCCACGGAGTTGAAAATCTCCGACGTAAGTATGGAAATGCTGAGCTAAAGTAACTCAGGCATAAGGACGGGCTGCGTCGCTGGCGACTGCCCTCCCCTTACCCCTGGCATCCGTCTCATACCCCGATCCGTTTCCCCCCTCTCCTCCCCTCCCTCCCCTCTCCTCTCCTCCCCTCCCTCTCCTCCCTCCCTCTTCTGCCTTTCCCTTCCACCTGTAACTGCAATGTATGTTCTTTTTTTTTGAAAAGATGTGAAGTTGTACTGCAAATCAAATCATGTTTGAGGAACTTTCGGGCCAATATCCCACAAATTCGGAGCCAAAGTGTTTTTTGAGTTGCAAACACGCGACGGAAAATCAATATTTGTCATAGCTGAACAGCTGTCTCCAGTAATTTCGAAAACGCTTTTAGACAAAGAAAAGTTTTATAGATATTAAGTATTTTGTGAACATAAATTCAGTGTAAGCTTAAAAAATAAATATACACGATAACAGAATTCTAACTTTACTGGACGCCACGCCATACCCATATAATCAGGCTTTGATGCCCAAAAGTATCATACGAGCTAAAAAGAATAAATGACAATTTCGTAGAATTATACTGCAAAATTTTATTCAATACACCTGAGGTTTTTCGGCATACAGTGCCATCTCCAGACGCATAACGAACCTTCACCAAGGAAACTACAGATACTTGACAAGGAAGTACAACTAAAAGCAAATAATCCATTAACGGGAGCAACATGATGGTTTTAAATAGGGAATCAGTGGCGTGGCGTGCTTTGCGATATATCGATTGTTATGCCATTTAAACCTATGGAAAAGGATCGATGAACAGGGTGTTCGCAGCGAACACCTTATCAATCGATTCTTTACCATAGGTTTAAATGGCATAACAATCGATTTATCGCAATTCACGCCACGCCACTGTAGGGAATAATCTAAATAAACTACCATGCACATGCAAATCAACAAGCGATAAGGAATGAAGCGATAAAAGAGAAAGAGATACAATTTTGCAGTATAATGGTACGAAATATGTATTTTTCCTCTTAAACCTAGTTTCATAAAACTGCTGCCCTTACCGGCGTTTTCAAAATTCCTGGAGGTAGGCTATTCTACTAGGACGAATTTTTATTTTCCGTCGTGTTAGGAACTCAGCGAACACTTTGGTATGGGATCCATTGGGTATTATCCTGGAAAGCCTTCAAACAAAATTTAATTTGCTGTACACCTTCACGAGTCGCAACTAATCACTGTTCACGCAAAAGCCACTGGCTGGAGACTGACGCCGTCGCAGTCGTGAATTCCAGAATAAGATTGTAACGGTCAATGCGCGTTGATGATGCGCAGAAAATTATAGCTCTGTTTCCTCTTAAGTATCTTAAATCTGAGTGGAAAGTATCTCTCCCGAGCATATAGCTGTCTTTCCTGGAGTGACACATGCTACAAGGAGCTTCCCATGCCAGAGCGAGCTATCTAACTCACCGCAAAATTTTTTCACTCGATGCTCCAGGCAGGATAGCTCCATAATATTTCACTCAGGCCACTCAGGCCAGAATAATTTTTAACAGTGCAGCCTCTTCATTACCATGTTTTTCTAGTCGACATTCGTATCTTCTCGTTGTCTAAGCAATCACTTGTGTAACCGTAGGCACCTCCAATTCTCTCCTTATGTCTTCGTAAGCGTGAGATTGCGATGAGAAAATCTGCATCAGGATGCTTAATTGCGCACCTTGTCTATTGACCTACTGCCACTAACGAGACATGTTCACGTCTGATTAACAGAGCTTTCCGACGTCACTATCAGCGGGCTGATTGTTGAAATTGATGGACAGAACGATAGACAAAGAAGACATAGGGAGCACAGAGCTATCCTCTTGGTTGAAATGGGTGGGATGTTACAGAATACAGAATTTTTCAAAGGGTGATATCTCAGTTAATATTGAGCATAGCAAGTTGCTATTTGGACTGATCTTATTATCTTAAGCTGATTGACAAGGATCAAGCATAGAAACAAGGTTATCAGACTCATGGCTTAGGCGGAACTACGGATACCCGGATTTTTGGCTGACGCAGCTCTTCACAGGACATGGAGTTTTTGGAACCTACTTATTTAGATTTAAGAAAACCGATTCGGAAAACTGTAAATTTTGTATTATAGAGCGAGACACGCCGGAACACACCTTTTTCTCATGCTCCCGATTCATTAATAAGAAACGCTTATTAGACTTAGAACTTGACACCACTCTTACCCCTTCAAACTTCCAAACAACCATTTTAAAATGTCCCAAAAACTGGAACCTAATTCAAAAATACGCAAAAGACATCCTAACAACAAAGTCCCCTCTTTACCAGAATCAACCTTTGATCAACACCCAACCCCCACCCCCAGCCGAAGATATACCAGATGGTAATTCTGGCATGTCTCGCGAAGTAAACTCTTGACCGTATTTCCTAAACTTATACTATTATCTTATTAACTATCTCCTTACTTTACTTGTCTCTTTTATTAGCATACACATTATGTTATCACTATATATAACTTATATCTATCATCACCTAAGCAAATTAGTAATAAGATACACACATTACAATTTCTGTAAATATGTACTTACTGAATAAAATTTCGCTTGACAAAAAAAAAAAAAAAAAAGAAAAAAAAAGAAAAAAAAAAAAGAAACAAGGTTATGTGACCGGTGCAGCTGACGCATTAATGTGCGTCACAAAGTATGATGTAATTCTTAAACTTCGTTTATTTTGAAATCACGGAAATCTCAATTAAGTCCTTCATCAGTGTCAACGTGCATAATCGGATAAACCGGAGGAATGCATTCCACTTCGACTTCCACCGCGTCCCAGATTCGAAACAAGGAGGAAAAGCATGGAATCCAGGTTATTGCGGCTTGATACCGTGATTTTCGGGTGCTTTTTTCCACGCCGTATTCCGGTTCGCCCGAATTATCCAACAGTTCCGGGGGCCAAATCCGAGGTGGGTACATTGACTTTGCGGTCTCGCATTACGCGCTGCGTCGCGACGACAACGCGACGCTTTGCCGGTACACTCCGCGGGATCGAACTCAAACCACTGGCTGTACGTAATCGATGCGAGAACTTCGACGCGATCTTTTGTTCCGCCAGAAACGAAATTTCGGCACTGTGTTGCCGATTAGGCGAATGAGAAAGACCATGGTGCGCATAAAAGATTCACTGGAAAAAAAAGACACATTGGATGTAGGGTCCAGACTCTAAAAAATATCGACAAGAAAAAGTAATCTTGATTCAATCAGATTTAAGCTTAAATCAAAAGGAAATCCGCTCAAATTAAGAGGCTTGGTTCTTGATTTAAGCTTAAATCTGATTGAATCAAGAGTACTTTTTCTTGTCGATGTTTTTAAAAGTCTGAACTCTAGATCCATTGGGTTTTTTTTTTTCCAGTGTAGAGCGCATGAAAGATTGTACCGCAAGATAAGGTACGATTTCAAATGAATCAGTAAGAACGGAAAATCACCAACTCGAAAAAATGGAACTAATCAAGACGCACACAAAACTGCACGGTAGGCGAAGAAGTCAGTCTATAGGAAAAAGAGTTTTGGTGCCGAAAGACGAATACTCAAGGACATTTTTAGGGTCCAAATTGGTACAGATGCCGCGGTAAATATTCAAACCACTATTCCCAAATGCAAGTAGATAAAATTGCATATCTATCAAATGAAGGATAACACGACATTTTTCCGCTGATTCAGAGACTTTAACGCAAAGGTAGAAAAGTTGAACGGACGAAACGCGTGATTAGATTATTTGGACTTCTAATGCGGTAAAATTGCAAATCCTCAAAAATCGAGTAGAGCTCGGTCTGTCTTCTGCTTATGACTCAGAGACTTAAACGCGGAAGTAGAAAAGTTGGATAGATTGAAACTCCTGATACAACTATTTCGACCTCTCAGGCGTTGTTTCAGCAAAAACTGTATTCTGTCATCATACTTCTACTTTTAGAGCTTTACTTTTAAGTAAAATAGCATCCCTTTCTGCAAAATATCTAAACTAATAATGGACCTATTGCAAACTTCCAGCAAAACTAGAGCAAAGCTATAGAACAAAAATAAGAGTGGTATTTAGTCGGACTTGGCTCGAAATTCACGATGAGCGCATCGAGAATATCTGGAATACACTCCTAACTTCTCAATCTGCGTAAGAATCATGCGGTTTTATAAGCTTTCCGCCTCACATTGGGTAGCGCTCTAGTGGGCAAGATTTGGATGGAACGACTCCTCCAGTGGCGTGGCGTGCTTTGCGATGTATCGATTGATATACTATTTAAACCTATGGAAAACATCGATAAACAGGGTGTTCGCAGCGAACACCTTAATAATAATCAATTCTTTACCATAGGTTTAAATGGCATAACAATCTATACATAGCAATTCACACCACGCCACTGGACTCCTCTTACGAAATCTTCACCTGTGTGGAAGTCCCGCTTTTGAAGCGGAAAGCTTAAAAATTGCTATGGAGATCGTGAAGTTAGTAGTGTATTTTATACATTCCCAATTCACGCATCGTTATTTTCGAGCCATGTTCGACAAAAAAACCACTTCTATTTTCGCTCTTGCTTTGCTAGAAGTTTGCAACAGGTTTAATTTAAGGGTCGGCATCTTGTAAAAAGGGATGCTAGTTTATTCAAAAGTAGATCTCTAATAGTAATAAAAGTATAAAAACAGAATACACTTTTTGCTGAAACAACGCCTTGGAAGTCGAAATAGTTGCATCGCGTGCTTCGCCCCTTCCAACTTTTCTACCTCCGCGTTGAAGTCTCTGAGTCAGCAAAAAAGAAACCGAGTTCTACTTCATTTCCGAGGGTTTGCAATTGCACCTCCTTGGAAGTCCAAATAGTCTTCGTTCGTCCAACTTTTCTACCTCCGCGTTGAAGTCTCTGAGTATGCGAAACAGAAACCGAGTTCTACTTCATTTCTGAAGGTTTGCAATTGCACCTCCTTAGAAGTCCAAATAGTCCTCGTTCGTCCAATTTTTCTACATTTGCGTCAAAGTCTCTGAATCAGCGGAAAAAAACAAGTTATCTTTCATCTTGTGGACCCTTTGTTTTTTGTATGCCCAAAACGCGCACTGGAAACGAAAACACATTGTATCTAGAGTTCAGACTCTTGAAAACATTGACAAAAAAAGGACTCTTGATTCAATCAGATTTAAGCTTAAATCAAAAGGAAATCCGCTCAAATTAAGAGGCCTAGTTCTTGATTTACGCTAGATTCTGATAGAATCAATAGTATTTTTTCTTGTCGATGTTTTTAAGAGTCTGGACTCTAGATCCAATGTGTTTTTTTTCCAGTGAATAGGTTTGAAGGGTGTCTACTAAAACAGGCCGGTCACGAATCAGTACTTTTACAGTACTTTTTCAGTACATAACCAAGAAATTCAGTACCTCCTCAACAGAAAAATTCAGTACTTTTTCAGGACCGCCATTGGAAGAAATTTGAACACTTTCAAAAATTTGAATTTCTCGCTTAAATTGCGACAAAAATGACGGAGAATGAAACAATTCCGGACCTTTTCACGGAATTTCCGCAGTAGTATTTTTTCTTGTCGATGTTCTTAAGAGTCTGGACTCTAGATCCAATGTGTTTTTTTCCAGTGCGCTATCATGAAAATGTGGGCTGGCGAGACGGCAACGTTGGGTTTGTCTGATGAGCGGTGAGAACCCCCGTCGGAATTTCGGGAGGGCTCATTCGGTCACGAAGAAAGACGCGGCCGACAAAAGCTTTTACACGGAGACTCGCCGAGAGCCCGCAATAAAACTCACGCGGCGCGCCCGCCTCATCATTACACGCATGCATGCTGTTTTCCGCGCATCCTTCCCCAAACGCCCCGTCGCTATACCGCCGTGACGGCAGAACCCCGTATGAGCCTTCAGACGTTGCCACATCTCCACAAAAATAACACTGGAAAAAAACACATTGGATCTAGAGTCCAGACTCTTGAAAATACTGACAAGAAAAAGGACTCTTGATTGAATCAGATTTAAGCTTAAATCAAAAGGAAATCCGCTCAAATTAAGAGGCTTGGTTCCTGATTTAAGCTTAAATCTGATTGAATCATGAGTATTTTTTCTTGCCGATGTTTTTAAGAGTCTAGATCCAATGAGTTTTTTTTTTTTTTTTTTTTTTTTCCCAGGGTAGAAAAGTTGAACGAACGAAGACTATTTGAACTTCCAAGGAGGTGCAATTGCAAACCCTCAGAAATGGAGTAGAACACGGTTTCTTTTTCGTTGACTCAGAGACTTTAACGCGGAGGTAGAACAGTTGGAAGGGGCGAAGCACGCGATGCAACTATTTCGACTTCCAAGGTGTTGTTTCAGCAAAAACTGTATTCTGTTTTTATACTTTCACTTTTAGAGATTTACTTTTGAGTAAACTAGTATATTAAACTAAAATATTTTTATCAGTGTAATGCGTTTGTATTAGAGAAGCGCTCATCTCTTTCCTATGTGGGCGCGTTTTTCAGTCCCCGAAGAAGATGAGCAACGTATTTAGCAAAATTTGGCAACCCTAAAATATTCATGCGGCGTTATTCCTTAGCGAGGCAGTATACACGCTCTTTCAACGAGCCCAGCTCACCGCATGCTCCTGCGTCTGCTAATAAGAGGCGTAAATTTTTCAGAAAATTTTCGCAACTGACTGTGAGCTCGCGAAACTGCACCCAAATTTCAACTTCCGCGAAAGGCCGTTGTTTGTGTTAGCGGTATCGTGAGTTGAGGATCGCGCAATGTTTGCAAACTTTCTGTTTAACACCGGCTGTCATGGTGGGATAACACGTTCGTGCACGGTTTTTGGGCGTAAAGCTGAGAGTCTTCACGCGGAGAAAAATTGGAGTACATTTTGCAATAAGAGACCGTAGTGGCTGTGCAAAATATGGTCCATTCATCTCTGATTGGCATTCCATCCGAAATAAAATTTTAAAATCAAAATTGAATTCCTCATCACCATCACCATATTGGCATAATTCGAGGTAAAAATGTCGTTTTTGAACCAACATAAAATGTTTAAAACTGAACCCAAGAACGGAGAGCACTACTGCACTGAAAAAAAAAAATCGTAGAATTTACCATTCCTTCATGCTGTATTTCACACAGCGTTAGTTCAGAGTCAATTCTGCCAGAAGAAAGGTAAACGTTACTATGTACTGGTACAACCATTCCTCTGGCAAAATCGACTTGAAGATGTTTACCATTCCTTCACGCTGTGTGAAACACAGCATGGAGGAATGGTAAATTCTACCAATCTTCTTTTTTCAAAGTGTCAGTGGTTGATCTCTAATATCTATGGTCATTGAAAAATGATCTGATCAGCGCGTTAAAGAAATCACACATACAGACTGATCTAAAAGTCCTGCACTGCCTCTGTAGCCCCTAAGGTTCTTGTCAATTTTTTAGGGTAGTTCCCGAAACAATTTTTTTTTCAGAGGGGGCAAGAGGTTCCAACAATAATTTTTTCTGACTTAGAAGCATTCACAACGTATCGAGTCTCTATCTCAATTTACTCCAAAGTTACAAAGGTGACGACTGGTATTCTGATGGTTTGGGACTTTTGAATCAACCTGTATACATCAACCAAAATGCTTCGAACACGGATAACGGCTTAATGGGCATAAATCCAATCGATCCTTTTTTCCCCGAGTCCAACTCAATTTCTCATCCAACCTGTTAACGCTCCGTGTTGTGTATACTTTCTTCAAGCGATTAGTTTCTACCTACTCTCAGATTATTGCTAAGATTGCTATAGGGCTCATTTTTCATTTACCTGGGTGTCCAAAGAAGGTGTGAAAAAGGCTGAGAAGCGAAGAAAGGGCAGAGGCAAAAAACGAACGAAAAAAATATCATCGCCAAACAAAAATAGCATCAATAGAAATGTGATACCTTATTTATCAACCGGTCCCTATCGATGTTTTTTTTTATTTGGGAGCCTTGTATCTCTCTAAACCCAATAAAAAATCTTAATCGATTAGCGACAAAGAGTGTTCCGTCGGAATACGAATTTTGTATCAGATCGTCGATTAAATGAGTCAGTGGGCCACGGCGCAGGTAGCGCTGTTAACCGACAGGTAGAAAATAAACCTGTTCACCCATTTATTACGGGAGGGCCGTTCGTTGATGGAAAGGGAAAGCACTCGAATCTAGCCTTGAGATTCTTCGTTCTGTCTCGGAGTATTTTGATGGGCTCTCTACCCTCTTCTTGTCCTCATATTCCCAAACTTTTTTTTTAAATCAGGAGAGTAAAAAGTCTCTCCTATCAGACTGCCCTTCATCGCTGACTTTAGAACAACTTTACACCAAAACATACATTTCAAAATGTGGAAAACAAAGGGAATGTGAAAGCAGCCCGAAACGGAAATGACAATCGAAAACACAGGAAAAAGCGGAAACAAGGCTAAAATTTATATGTGTATTAATAATATGTGTGTATGTGTGTAATAATATGTGTATTTTAGCCTTGTTTCCGCTTTTTCCTGTGTTTTCGATCGTCATTTCAAAATATTTGGGATATCCTCTTATTTCCCTCGTGTGGTAACATTGTGATCTCAGGCTGTTACATAACTAAAGAAATATTTTAAAGGATCATTTCTGCACAGGATCATTTCATGATTTTTTCTGTCGTGTTGAGGAAAAATGCCCCAAGAGCCCTCAGTCGTTACCACATTTTCTTCGATGAAATACTCGTTTTGCAAAAACTTGATTGCATTTTTCAGAGTTTGTACAGAATTGTATTCGCACTTCAACTTAAGTTGTTTGGAAATTTCAAAAAAAAAAATGTTCATAATTCTAGTTAAAAATGAATGATTTACAAGAAAGGAATTCTCTTTCATCCGAGAGCTCATACGACATTTCTTTGTTCCCCTCATACGAAATAACGCAACTACATTTCAATGTTGCCATATTTTTTCTCAAATTGCATTTTTTTTCTCAAATTGCAGTTTTTTCATTCAAATTTTGGGCATTATTAACTGGACATGTCACTGATTTTTCTGATGCTTTCATGCAAAAACCAGAAAATGTTTGGATAAAAATTGTACAGGTACGCGATTGTAGAAATTTGAGTAGCTTGGGTCGATTTTGCGAAATGCCAATGGAGTTACGTTCTTTCGACCGGGAAAATGCGATTTTTCTAATTTTGCTTCTCGCATGACAGTATTCTGACGTGCTAAAGAAGAACGTAACACGAGCCTTCAAACGTTGCCAAATTTTCCCTCATATTTACGCATTTTCGCGGAAATTTATGAGAGCTTTTTGCTTCAAATTTGTCAGAGGATATTGTTCGTAATATAACTAAAGTATCTGAAAGTTTTAAGGAAGTATATTCAAAGCTTTCCTCAAAATTGAGTTTTTAATGGAGAAAATTTGGTAGCATTCGAATACGTTCATCAGGCGCTCCGAGTCAATAGGAGAGGTCGAACACAATTAGGAGACTTTGAAGGCTTATAACTCTGTTTATACAAAACTTTAAGGCTCTCAAAGTGGTTCCATTGGTTTCCTCGTGCAAGTTTCTTTCAAAAGCACCCCTTGAAATTTAAAATGCAACGAAATAAAATTGCGTTTAGTAAAAATGTCTTGTCCGACCTCTCTGATTGACTCGATCCAACTGTGCGGCAGTAAGAACTGGACTGCATTTTGCAATTTGGACCTATAAATTCTGGCTCTTCTGGAAAAACACTTATGTGCACAGGGAAACTAATGGCACATGCGTTGTTTTTAAATCGGGCTAGAATCTATAGGTCCAAATTCCAGTCCAACTGAGAGACGCGTTTTTCGCAGGTTCCGCAGTGTTTGCGGAGTCCAAGCAAAGATCGTGGTAAGCGGAACGAGCAGTGGTATCTCTCCGAGTTAGACTCGATGGTGGATGTGGTCGCGATGGTAAAATGATGGTAGCCGTGGTTCATTTGACGTTAAGTCGAGCGAAAAATTGGCTTGTTTGTTTTTGGCACCTTCTCCGACCGCATGGCCGCTAATGTATTCCCTATTACTCGTCGCGCACGGATGGAGAAAGGCGTCTATCCGCACTCAGTAGTTGCCAAATTTACAAAATAAACCCCCGATTCTTTAAGTATTCTATCGTGCTAAGGAAGAACGCCGTATGAGCCTTCAAGCGTTGCCAAATTTCTTGTAGTAAATCGCAAATTTTCGGGAAAATGTGTACATAATTTTCCTCCAATTTATCAAGTAAGTTTGTTCGCGATTTCACCTAAAGTTCCCGCAGATTTCAAGCAAAAATATTCATAGCTTGCTTCAAAAATGAACATTTAATGGAGGGAAATTCGGCGACTCTCGAATGTTCATACGGCGTTTTTCCTCAGCACGGCAGTATTTTGTGGTGATTTGCATGAACCTACGTGTATTTTAAAGCAGATTTGATAACAAGGTTAAGAGACACAGCAGTCTCCTCTGCTTTCTGTTCAGTTTTCTTGTGGGCTGATTATTGGGATTGATAGATAAAGCGATAGACAAAAGAGGGGGGGGGGCGGAGTGATGGACTTACTGTAGCTAGAGTCTTGTATCGATTGCTGTTCGTTCGTCTATTACGTACCTACCTCCTTTGTCCATTGTAACCACCCGCTTCCGATAATACTGTTGTGCTAAGAAAAAACGCCGTATGAACATTCGAAAATTGCCAAATTTTCTAGGATAAAACACGTATTTTTGAGTGAAGTTATTCATATTTTTCTTTGAACTTTGTAGGTATTTCAGATCAAATCGCAAACAAAATCGTCTGGAAAATCTGAAGACAAATGTTTACAATTTTCCCAGGAAATTCGTTTCTTCTTGAATGAAACCTAGTGGCGCCTAAAGGCTCATACGACGTTCTTCCTTGGTATGACAAAAAAGGATCTCTCCATATAACTTTTGTCTTCTTCGTCTATAGCTTTGTTTATCAATTTCGATAATCGGCCGGCTCAGTGGTGAGGCGTGAATGATTGACTATCGATATCTCCCCATTTGAAACTATTGTATAAAAGAATCGATCATTTGCGAACACCCTGTTAATCGATCCTTTTTCATAGGCTTACATGGCAGATTAATCGATGTATTGTAAAACACGCCACGCCACTGGGTCATGCTGGCATATTTCGTCGTTTCTTAAACAAGAGAACGTAACTACAATGGCAACGTGGAAACGTCCTTTTTCCTAATCCCGCGTTGAAGTCCTTTTGAATGCGAGGGTTCTCGACAGAATTATTGATCATTCAGGCTATGCGAAACTTTGCCACAACTCACATTCGTATGGTTTATTTTGTGTTGAAAATGTTGGAAATTTTGATAAATCACTTTACTTCTCCTTTCCCGTTTAGACGTTTTAAGCTATTAAAATTCCGACTCAGAAGCCTCCAACTGTACAAATTTACACAATCAAATTATACCTACCATGGCTATGGCAGCGTGGTCAAATCATGATTAGATTATTACATATAACTTTAATTAATAAAAGAATGATAAAAATTAATGATTAATTAGGAAGATTGTAAAGCTATTTAATTTTCCATCAAAAACAGAAGAGGCGGGATGAGATCTACGACTGCCAACACAAAAAGTGCTGTAATGGTGATTTTGGGTAGTTCTCACGGTGGTAGAGAAGAATTGCGAGGAAGCATAGAGTCACGCCATTCATTACAACTTTCCCATCACAAAATGATGTCGGCATTGAGAACGAGAGAGGAACTTGGAAAGGTAGATTAGTTTGACGGCGTTAACAAGTTCATGAAATTTTCCGAAGTGTTTCGCGTTAGATAAATACGAATTTCTTTAGAGGATATTCAAGGTGACTCGTTTCTTTTGAGACACCCTGTAGAGTATGATACGGGCTCAAAGCCTCGCAATCATACGGTCATGAAGCAATGTTAAAAGTTGATTTACTCGCTAATATCTTCATTCCATCAAATTTTAAGCTACGATAATTTTCGCGAAGTCTTTTATTGGCTAGACGACACGAGTGAGTGCGTTTTAATCGTGATAACACAAATATAGTCACTGTTGCGCATAATATTCCAAAAAGTGGTACAGAGCTCATAAAACAAGCAAGTAAAAACAGAACAATGAGTGCGCGAGCTTCCTGTGAACAGCATTCTATCCCATTTTAGGTGCTTGTAGCCTGATTAGCATAGTGGTTAGCGCAGCTGCCTGATTTTATCCGAAAGAAAGCTGCCGTGCTTTCTCTTTACCGATGATTCTAGAGCGAACGTTGAAATTTTTCCCAGATCCCGTCCTCTTTATCCCGGACGATGGATAAAATGCCAAATTTAACAAAAGCAACGGTGGATTTCAGCTAGTGGGATAAAATATGGGAAAGAAGTGTAACTGCTTGCTCAAAACTTTCAATCATAATATTTTCTCTCAATGTTTGGTTTTTTGCGTAGAAGCATAGGCGGTTCTACGGGGATGCCAATGGTTGCCGGGCACCCCCAAGCAAAAATTAAGTGTGGTTATCGGAACCGTGCGAAAGAGGCTTTTGGGCAAGTAAAAACGTCGAGAAAAATCGTTTCATAAAGCGCAAAAATTTGCAATATTTTTAATTCGTGAATTTTTGAAATCTGCAGGTGTCCAGTATTCAGTGATCATGGGCAAGGGATGATGGGAAGAGGGGGGATGGGAGGAGGGGGGATGGGAGGAGGGGGGGATGGGAGGAGGGGGGGGTGGGAGGAGGGGGGATGGGAGGAGGGGGGATGGGAGGAGGGGGGTGGGAGGAGGGGGATGGGAGGAGAAGGGATGAGAGGAGGGGGGATCTCGTCGAAAGTTGACTTCTGGTAAATTATGAGGTTGATATGACTTGAAAAATGAATATTGATAGCCGTGTTTTACAAACATTCTACTGTTTTTTTATGGTAAGTTTGTAGTTTTGATGGAAAGTTTTGCTAAAAATGTTTTACATTGAATTTAGAGGTATTTAAGTAGAAAGGAAGGAGAGAAAAAGAAAAAGGAGGGTAGGAAAGGGATGAAACTTGAGGGCCGAAATTTAGGCCTCCCCTGAGCGACCATTTCCCTTCGGGGCCGGTCTACGACATTTTTTACCTCTGGGCACCCCCAAGCATGGAGGTCTGGAACTGCCAAATTATTTGGCGACTGTCGAATGTTCATAAACGGCGTTTTTTCTTAGCGTTTTAGAATAGATCTATCTGTAAAAATTAAATTACGAATTGACAACATTGTAAAGATTCGCGGAAGGGTGGTGCGAACGACGCCAACGAAGCGGTGCGATAATTTCGGGCACCACGGAGCACGATGGAACGAGTCAATGCGAAAAGTCGAACAAAATGTAGAAACTTTAAAAGCTCATAACTCTGGTAATACCAAGAATTGAGGTTTTAAAAGTGGTTCCAGTGGTTTTCTCGTAAAATTTACTCACGAAAGCACTCCTTAAAAGTTAAAATCTGCAAAACTAAACATAAAAATAATTACAGTCGTCGTCCCGAAAAGTACGTCCGAATTCTCCCATCGTGTCGATCCTCTGTGCGGCGGACGACGGCGAAAAGTGGCTGCGAGGAGTGCGAAGTGACTTAAACAAACGGTCAAATAACCACCTAGAGGCGAGCCGCGGATAAATTCACGACGAGTCGTCCATAAACAAAAGCAAGCAACGCCTCCAGCCCAGACGACAAAATTGCACTCGCAAACGTGGTCTGTTACCGATCTTCGAGACGTGCATGAAACAGACGCTTGATGCACAGCCTGCATGCGCCATTAGTTGCCACGCTGCCGTCTAAAGTAGAGTACCTTTATAGACAGAGTATGGCCATTTCTGTGCCGGTTTTTCATTTGTCGCGAGAAAATAGGCTGACACGGTGATCCTACAGCCGTAAATAAACAAACAAGATGGCTGTTATCAGCAAGCAAGTTTGAGGTTGCCGGCCAGGTTGGCCTAGTGGTTAGCGCGTCTGACTCTAGGTCAATAGGTCCCGGGTTCGAATCCCGGTGGTGGCGACAAATTTTCATGGAACTGACGAGTGGATCTGTAAGCAGAATTCGCTCGGCCTTAATCCGTGAAAATTTGTAAGCCCGAGCATGGATGTCTACCAAACTCCCTGATGTCTTCGGACAATAAATAGTGCCTATAGATGGCTGTAGATTCCTAAAGGAATAGAAGCCACTAAACTCTCAATAAAAAAAAAAAAAAGTTTGAGGTTATGCACATCTTACATCCTCCTGTGATGAAGGCGAAAGGCGATTTAACAGTGTTTTCATAGGTTTTTTCATGTTTTATTCGTAGACATGCTAGTTTAAATTGTTACTGCTGTATAATTGAAATGTTTTTCAAATTTTAGCTTCTTATCAATGTTACGGGGAGTCGCCGTCTTGTTTGTTTATTTACGGCCGCAAGAGCACCATGAAGCCTAGAAACTCTTTGACCAATCAAAAAGCGGCACAGTTTCCCTACAGTAAAAAGATACGAATGGCCATACTCTGTCTATAAAGGTACTATACCTGTCTTCATTAGTTCACTGCAGCAGATAGAAATAGAAACAGAGATAGCATGAGTTCTTTTATCGTATTTTTTTCTAAGATCTGAAGGAGTTGTTGGCTTGTCTCAGTAGTTCCTTATTGGAAAATGTATTCCATCTGGCAACGCGTAAACGGGACCGAATACGGCTCTTTACGCTCATCCGCGGCGTGTGTGTGTGTGTGGGTGCTAATCGCAGTGCAAACAAGTAACAGCAACAGTGACATCAAGAGTAACAGGTAACAGGAACTGGGCGCTCGGAAAAAGAGGATACGCCAATTCCAACTGCATTTTCTCTTTTCGCACCTTCGCGCGGCGTCCGGCGTCGAGCGTCGCGACGCCCGAATAACGAGACGCCTCGCGACAAGGCGCTCAGCGCCGCGACGCCGGCGTCTCGGCTCATTAAACTATGCACAAAATTATGCGACGCCGAACGGACTGCACCCAGCCCGAGCCAGCGGCGAGGAAGCGAGATGTTTGAGAAATGAGAGGTCCGGCTCTGTTTAGTCGGTGGAATTGGTCAGTTACATGAATGAAAGAATTCGGTTTTCATGTATGGCACGTGTAGATTACTGCCGTGCTGAGGAAGAACGCCGTATGAACCTTCAGCCGTTGCCAAATTTCCATTTATAAATCACGAATTTCCTAGTAAAATTGTGAAATTTTATCTACCAATTTTTCTGATAATATTCGCAATGGACCACTCGGCAAGGTACGAATTTCAGTATTCTGCTACATGTTTCGTAACTAAAATTTCACGTAAAACACTATGCGCACAACAAAAATTACCGCAATTAACTCTTTACGAAGATATTTAATGATTCTTGATGCGCGAATTCGAACCACGCGCTCATGAAAACTCAATGCTCTACGTGATCCACATCGCGCGCTAAACGTTATCATGACCGTCTCTGCGATATAAAATTCTGGCATCATCAATCTTGACGCTTTGCTCAGCTATAGCAAATCTCTTATAGTTTGAACAACACATGGTGGGAAATGAACATTGTTCGATTGAGCAGCTTGCTGAAACCGTTCTAGTGCGAGATTTGACCCACGCAGAGCTTTGAGTTTCTTGTGAGCGGGCAGTTCAAATTCTTCGTACCCAATGTGAAATAAAACCGTAATATCTTCGTTAGGAGTTTGTTTCAGTAATTTTCGTTGTGTGAATTATGTTCTACGTGAAATTCTGGTTAAGAAACATGTATCAGATTACTTAAATTCATACCTTGTCTAGTGTTCCATTTCGTTCGTAATTTGATCTACAGCGTCTGGAAGTTTCAATGAAAAATATGCATAACCATCCTCAAAAATAAGTATTTTCTGAGAGTAAATTTGGCAACATTCGAATGTTCATGTGGCGTTTTGCCTTAGCACGGCAGTACAGATGAACCAATAAAAGCGCGACCCAGACATGTCAGTAATCGTTTATAGTGGGCACTCGACGCCCACAAACCGGCTAGACCAAATCGAATGATTAAGAGAAGAGTAAAATATGTAGTAGAGAGTTCTCCATATCTTCATCACGAATAAAACGTGATCCACAAAAAAAAAAGAAAAAAATACGATCAGAAGTAGATCAACTTGAATCGTGGTAAACTTGACAGCTGCGAGATCGTTCCATCCGTGCCTTACCCCTCCCCCTATCTGGGTGAATCTTCGACTATTAGTATTTTCCCATCAGAGACTATATTAAAGAATCGATTTTTAATTTTTCCTCGATAATCGATTCTTTCACAAGGTTTAAATGACTGATCCATCGATCTGTCGCAAAATACGAGCCTCGTTGGAGAATACAGTCCGAAAGCAATTTCCGATTCCACTCGCGTGTTGATGTGATATTTAGCGATCGAAAGTTTTTGTCTTACCTCCGACGCGATGTCGATCCGAAACGAATGACAGGATAATCAAGAGATATCTTCTCGGCGCGGCGTTTTTTTCCGTCCTTGAGTTGAGTGGAAAAAATATAGATGAAATCGGTAAGGCGCGTTTTTTTATTCGATTTTATCGTCACTACTTTTACTGTGATTCGAGGACTTTCGTTCGGGTTTTGGAAGTGTGCACTCTCTGTTCGACGCCAGCTCTGCCGTGCTAAGGAAGGAAGCCGTAAGAACATTCGAGAGCTGCCAAATTTCCCTCGATAAAACATGTATTTCTGAAAACATTCATGTCTATTTTTTTAGGAAATTTTCAGACATTTTAGATTAAATTGCGTACAAAATTGTCTGAAAATTGTAGAAACTAATATTCGTAATTTTCCCGGTAAATTCGGTTTTTATCGAAGGAAACTCGGCAACGTTTGAAGGCTCATACGGCGTTCTTTATTAGCAAGGCAGAGCTCCGCCGTGCTAAGGAAAAACGTCGTATGAGCCTCCAGACTTCGCCAAGTTTGTTTTGATAAAATACGAATTTTCAAGGAAACCTGTGAGTACATGTCTCCTAATCTGTCGGAGGATTTAATTAGCATTTTAATCCACAGTATATTTGAAAATTTCGCGGGAAAATACCCATGCACATCTTCAAAAATAAACGTTTAATGAAAGGAAATTTGGCAGCATCCGGATGTTCTTTGGGCGTTTTTCTTCAACACGACAAGGCTTTGCCCGAGAGTGGTTTTAACTGCATTTTAGACTCGGAGACAAAGACGGATTACTGTCATCTAAAAATCGGGTATCTTCATAGGGTTAATTGCTATGGCGATAATTGCCGCGATGGTCTTTTGATCGGTCTGATGGTAAAAAAAAAGGAAAAGTTTTCGGAATAGAAAAAAGATCTGACTATGGATAAAAATGACCGAACTCTTAGGATACGCAAAATATATCGAATAACATCTCAAAACGTGGCGCAGTGGATCGACTCAATCAGAGAGGTCGGACATGAAATGTTTGACTAAAGCTGCAAATTATGATGTTTATTTCGCCACATTTTACATTCTATGGGAAAAAAACACATTGCCGAAATAGTTGTATCGCGTGTTTCGCCCCTTCCAACTTTTCTACCTCCGCGTTAAAGTCTCTGAGTCAGCGAAAAAGAAACCGAGTTCTACTTCATTTCTGAGGGTTCGCACGGGAAAAAAAAAAAAAAAAAAAAAAAAACACATTGGATCTAGAGTCCAGACTCTTGATAACATTGACAAGAAAAAATACTCTTGATTCAATCAGATTTAATCTTGAATCAAAAGGAAATTCGCTCAAATTAAGAGGCTTAGTTCTTGATTTAAGCTTAAATCTGATTGAACAAAGAGTATTTTTTCAAGTCGATGTTTTTAAGAGTCTGAACTCTAGATCCAATGTGTTTTTTTTTCCAGTGTAGCCCATCATTTTCTTGCCAGGTATAATTAAAGAATGTAAACGTTTTTTATAAATTTAATTAATTAAATAATCTTTAGAGTTTATACCAAAGACGATCTGTTATCAATGGCGAGTTTTATGCGAGAAAAAATACAAAATACTTTAGTGGCGGAAATACAAGGTTTGTATTCCTCCTTTGTATTCCTGAAAGTTTTCGAAAAAAAAAAAAAACACATTGTCGAAATAGAATCGCAAGCTTCGCCCCTTCCAACTTTTCTACCTCCGCGTTAAAGTCTATGGGTCAGCGAAAAAGAAACCGAGTTCTACTTTATTTCTGAGGGTTTGCACTGGAAAAAAAAAAAAAACACACACACACACACATTGGATCTAGAGTCCAGACTCTTGACAACATTGACAAGAAAAAATACTCTTGATTCAATCAGATTTAAGCTTGAATCAAAGAACCAAGCCTCTTAATTTGAGCGGATTTTCTTTTGATTTAAGCTTAAATCTGATTGAATCAAGAGTATTTTTTCTTGTCAATGTTTTCAAGAGTATGGACTCTTGATCCAATGTGTTTTTTTCCCCCAGTGAGGTATAATTAAAGAATGTAAACGTTATTTATAAATTTAATTAATTAAATCATCTTTAGAGTTTATACCAAAGACGATCACCAAAGACGTTATCAATGACGAGTTTTATGCGAGGAAAAATACAAAATACTTTGGTGCCGGAAATACAAGTTTTGTATTCCTTCTTTGTATTCCTGAAAGTTTTGCTCAAGACAAGTGCGGTTAAGGACTAGCCGTTGAGAAAACGTGTCCTAATGGCCTGCATAATACCCAGCTCGTCGACAGAACGATAGCCAAGTTCTTATGCAAGGAGAAAAAAAGACCATCTCATGTTTGCCTGTCAGCGGATTATCATTTCGACGGCGTGGAGCAAAAACACCGCAAGTGCAATGAGCTATTCCGTATGGAACAACTCTTTTAATACGGGCTATTTGAAAGAGGCTGTTCCGCGAGGATCCTTTCGCCGCAGTTACGCGAATTCTGCTCCAATTTGTCCGTTTACACCACCATCTAAAAAGGCGCGGTGGTAATTTTGCACCATTAACTTTAACTACGTTTCGATAAGCCCCCTTGTACCGCACATTTTATTGGCGGAAGGTGCTGTTGAAAGTTTTGCGCGGTCAGGCAGCAACTTTCCACCGTGGTTATGTGAATATTTTATTGGCAATATTATGGCAGATGCATATTATCCAAGTGTCTTTCAATTCATGAAACTCCTCTAAGTTGCAAGTTTCTATGTTTTCACTGGTTTCGAGTTATTCGGTACCAGCAAAGAAATATTTTTAGGCAGATAAGATTCACTGGAAAAAAAAAAAACACATTGGATCTAGAGTCCAGACTCTTAAAAACATCGACAAGAAAAAATACTCTTGATTCAATCAGATCAAAGCAAATCAAGAACCAAGCCTCTTAATTTGAGCGGTTTCCCTTTGATTTAAGCAAAAATCTGATTGAATCAAGAGTCCTTTTTCTTGTCAATGTTTTCAAGAGTCTGGACTCTAGAGCTAATTTGTTTTTTTCTCCAGTGTTATTTAACTTAAAGTGGGGGTCATAAAAGCACGGGAAACAATGATAACCCCGTTTACCGAGATAAAGATCTTGGTCTACATAGGCGATATTTGCAATGAAGCGAGTTTTGTCTAGCTGGGTTGAAAAATCGAATTTTGGTATTTTAAGGAGAAAATATCCTCATCGTCCCTATAAATAATTTTAGAGAGATTTTATTATCATTCGTTAACTTTTTATCGTCTTATTAAAACGGCGTAGCGCGGGATAACACGGTAGACATTATCCTGCAAACTTTATGAGGAAAATGAGATGTATTTATGGGGGGAAAAAACGTGAAGTATGCTGTAAAAGCTCATCATACTCCGGCATGTTTTGCACGAACTCTTCGGGTGCAATTAATTCTCGGTTTCATTTCAAGACATAGAATTAATTGTTGTGATTCCCCTCCTCCTACTAAAATAAAACCCCCGCGGATATTTTAATCATATCCAACCATGAGTTCGCAATTTAACTAAGACCTTTTCATTAAAGGAACGGTAATTTTAGCGGTCGACGATATGGAAAAATAATTAATAAACTCATCATATGAAGGTTAAAAAATTAAGACAAATTTTGGAAGGATTCGAACACCCTAAAACAGGAAAAAAGGAAACAAATATTTCAAAAATATTTACCGTAAAAAGGTACTTCATCGTGTTCAGTTTCTCTCCGGCTTAACAAAGCACATACACTCGTACGCAGATTTTTCACAATCGTGACAAAAACAGAAAAAACTACAAAAGATCGCGCACTCCAATATAACTGGTAACTAAATTTTTGAGCATATCATCATGGACCCACGAGACATTTTTTTACGAGAAAATAACTAAGCCTTTTAAAATGTACACTTATTTACAATCTCACTCACACGAGACCAAATTCCACCCGGGGGGAAAGAAAAATTCCAATCGATAAATTAATAAATTCACACGAATCTTAACCACGCACGCATTGAAATATAGTTTTCGCTTTGATATAATCTCGACTTTTTTTTTTTATTTTCTTGCGATTTTAAAATATCTCACATTTATTTAATTATCCATCGCCGGATGTAGCATGTACATGTAGCACCGTAAAAATCCAAAAACACTGCTCGATTCCGGGACGACCACTCCGATTCGAGATTTGCCAAATCTACAATCCAATGTCTGTAAATTTTACAATCCAATGTCTCCAGTCGTAATCCAATGCGGTAATCCAATCCAGGGAACAGCAACTCGCGACGCGGGCTATCTGGCGCGGCGCATGCGCATGTTTTCTCTCTCACGTCGGGCGCCGTACTGGGGCGCTCTTGGGACCGCTCGGGCTCACTTTCTTCCTGGTCATCTTTGGCCCCGGGTGCCCCCCCCCCCCCCTCCCCGGGTCCCTCCCTCGTCGTGCGAATGCTGCGGGTTTGGATTCCTGACCTGTGCGCGTTGTGCCTTTTTCCCCGTTTCTATATTATCGATCTGCTCGATGATGTCGAGACCCTTTGTGTTCGTTAAATGGGAGGCGTTGATTGTAGTGATGATTGCGTCGAGATGGGCCCCCCGTTGAGCCGAAAATCCTGGAATCCTCTTCAAAATATGATGATCGTAGGTTTATTAAAAAAAAAAAAAAAAAAAAAAAAAAAAAAAAAAAAAAAAAAAAAAAAAAAAAAAACGACTGAGACTATAAGCCCGTCTTCATAGTCGTTCTTTGAACGGATCCTTTCCTTAAGGTGTTTCGATGGACGCCATATTTTGTGTCAGAACGGCATCCGATATATCGCATAGATTGGTTCCATTTTTTCTGCTACTCGTCGAACCTCAAGTTGTGTTCAGCAGTTTAAATTTTAAACTGGAATCTTGCTTGGGATAATCATGATTTGCTCCTGCAAGAACTTCATATTATGAGAGAAAAAAGTCGATGACTTAACAAACTTCAAGACGGGTTCGAATACATACCTGAAAATTTACAGTACTTGAAATACAATAAGCATTCCCTCGAAATTTGTATTTTTAGTAGTGACAAAACGTTATAATCCCTCGCAAGGATCTGTTTCAAAAGTTATAATATACTCGAGGTTTTACCATGGTTGCAGACAGTATCATGAAGTTTATACACTCATACAACTATTGCGACGTCTGAGTAGGTAAAATTGCATATCCACAAAATGAAGGCGAATATGGTCTCTTTTCCGCTGACTCAAGGACTTTAACGCGGGGTAAGAAAAGTTGGATGGGAGAAAGGAGAAGTTTTTTTTTCTGACTGAAACAGTCAAATGCGAAGAACGAGTATAGTTTGGTCGCCACTGGCTAATAAAGTACAATTAAATCATTTGAAATCCAGAGATTTGTAAAACAAGATTAAAATCTTAAGAATTGCCAACAAATCGAATCGATGACGCGAATCCTGGGCTAAATTTCTTCTGTAACTACCTCAATCAAGTCCATAAAAATACGCTAAAGGTCGGCACGAATCATCGGCTTCGGTTGATTTCACTTATCGGCTTTGCAAGCAGCGTTTAAATGGTAATAGGTAAACAGCGCCGAGGCGTGAATGATCATTATCGATATTTTCCCATTTGAAGTTGTGGTAAAGAATCGATAATTAAGGTGTCCGTTGCGAGCACCCTGTTGATCGATCCATTTCCATGAGTTTAAATGGCAGATCAATCGATATATCGACAAAGCATGTCACGCCACCGTAGGTAAACATTTCTCGAGGAGCGTATAGTAATCATAAAATGCCTGTAATTGTGCCACAACGTGAAAGTGCCGTGTAAATATTTGGATAGGCGCATGAAAATTAAAGTGCAAGCAGAAAGGCTAGCTTGCAACGTTTAATTTTCTCGCTCGGCCGTGCGGAGCGCTGTCGGTAGTGTCAGTCTTTCAAAATGGGCCTGTTGCAAACTTTTGCTAGAGCAAAAGTAAGAGTTGTTTCTTATAGATAATGCCTCAAAAATCACGATGAGCGCATCGGCAAAGTCTGAAATGCACTCATAACTTCACAGTCTGCGTAAGAAATTTGCGGTTTTTTGAGCTTCCCGCTTCAAAAACGATACTACGGCACAGGTGAACATTTTGTAAGAGGAGTCACTCCATCGTCGGCAATAATCATCATGGCCGACGCCAATCCGCCAAAACACGTTTGATGGGACGAGATAACACCTGAACTGGATTAGACCAGATAACAATCGGTGTGTTAACGTTCATATTTTCCACGCCCGAATTGATTGACCTTGAACTCTCCTCGAATTACGCGCGGAACTGCGCGCAAGCGTCGGCCATGATGAATATCGCCGACGATGGAGCGACTCCTCTAACAAAATGTTCACCTGTGCCGTAGTATCGTTTTTGAAGCGGGAAGCTTAAAAAAACGCAAATTTCTTACGCAGATTGTGAAGTTATGAGTGCATTTCAGACTTTGCCGATGCGCTCATCGTGATTTTTGAGGCATTATCTACAAGAAACAACTCTTATTTTTGCTCTAGCAAAAGTTTGCAACAGGCCCATTGGAAATAATCTAAACTTTAATACACGTAATCAGAAAGGGAATTTTGTTAAATGAAAGAGGTGAACAATTTAAAACACTCCCGCAAAAATGGTCACACATAGTGTTTTCAGACGATTTCGGTGGAATAAATCGAAATTGTAGACGAAAAATATTCATGGATTAAATGCTTTAACATTGTAGTAAAATCATCACACATTTTAAACCTTGTTTATCAGACTTGGGTCAATACTCCCATGCTAAGGAAAAACGCCGTATGAGCCTTCCGGCGTTGCTAAATTTATTTTGGTAAAAAATGAATTTACTAGTAAACTCATTTTTATTTTCCTTCCATTTTTTTTAGATATTTCTGTTCGTAAGTTCACCTAAATTTCCTGAAAATTTCAAGGAAAATTAACCATAACATTCCTCAAAATAAGTATTTTACCGAAAACCTCTGTCAACTCACGAATGTTTACACGGCGTTCTTCCTTAGCACGGCAGTATAGGAGACCAGTCCTTTGACTCAAAAAACGAGGAAGAAAAGAAAGGGAAAAAGAATAAGAAAATAAGATTGAAAAAAAAAAACGGACGACAAACTAAGTCATGCGTCAATAATTTTCTCCTTTCTCCTCAGTTCCTCTTCTTTTTCTTATTATTCCTTCTTGTCTCCTTCCTCTTCCCTTTCTTTATCCCTAGTCTTCTTATTGCTATCTCTGATATTCTTCCTCATTTTGTTCCTTTTTTATTCTTCTCCTCTTTTTGCGGTCCACTTATTTTTTTCTTTTTAATACAGTTTTATTCGGATAAAATTTCAAACGCCGAAAAGCGAAATGATTCAATGTAATTTTAAGAACTTTGAGCAAGAAGTCAACGGAATTCGGCAAATTAGATCATTCTGTCATATCTCTCCTCATCATCTGCTCCACATCCATCTCGACTTCCATCACATTCTAGAGACCAGCGAAAAACAGAGTGCTTCCAAGATTTCAAAGATAATTACTAACAGATTTACTTTTACACATTTCACGTTTTAACCAGAAAATTTTCGAACGTTTCATTTGTCAAACGACAGGACTTTGCCCCCTTGCGTAGCTGCCCTGCTGGCGGACCTGTATTTCCTGTGTATAAAAACAGGATGGAGAACAATTGCTTCTTTGTGAGTTAGCTCGTTTCAAATAAAATCGGTATTTTCGAAGCATTTCAATGTGGGGATGACAGTGTCGCCAATGGCAGAATCGCCATTATGCGCGATTCTCAACGAGTGGCAGCCAAGCACACACGATTATCATATTCGGTTTTCATAGCGTTTATGGTACTCTGTCCATTCTCAACATTCGCGAAAAGAAAACTTTTAAAGTTTTCAAATTTTTAATAATGACTGAGTTTGGATACAAATCAGTGAACAGTTCGCCTGCAAAAGTGAGGAAACTCACAAATAAACCGAATATGAGCCCGATAAAAGCTGACTGCAAATCGTTCAGATTATAAGGCTTAGGCTCACCACCTTCTGCATCTGTGCCCTCAAATGAATATACCATGAAGTTGCTGTCAAATCTCTCCATCATTTTTCTCGTGTGTCCAGTCTCTAGATTTTGATAAATTATTCGATTCAATTTATCATAGAGAAAAGAATATTTCAGGAAAGGAATCATTACCGGAAACGTAATTAGGCACTCTTGCATTAGATGATACTCCAAATCAACGTGAAATGCATGATGATTTATACGGACATTTTCCTTGTGGTTTGAAGAGAACGGCACACTGATCATCATAGCATCCATTGAAACCATTGACATAATATTCTTTTCAATCTCCCTGATGCGATTTTTAGTAAAATTAAAATCTGCGGAAGACTCATCTTCCTTAGAGAAACTATTATGAAATAATTCCCCAATTTCCGCCACAGAGTAATCGTATAAATCACTCACTAATTTTGCACCAAGCACTTCCGAGTGGTTTTGCTGAGAAAACATTTCCTTTTCCGTTGAAACATCATCAAAGCTTATTTGAATGTGAAGATCTGATTCCTCCAAAGCTTTCAGTGAATCAATTTCCGGATACAGAACTCTCTTGCTGAGAAGCGTCGTCATGCAAACCAATTTTAGTTATGACGAATGCAGAAAAACTGAAAATTACGAAGAGGACTTTTCCAGTCAAAAGATGACCCAAGCGTAGGTTTGCTGGGCTACCACACATGAAGTACGCGTTAACAGTTAACAGAGAAGATGAGTTCCTGTAAAATTCAACTTCTGCGTCTGGGTAGAAGAAGTAAAATACTCTACATTGTAAATAATGGAAAGTTCCCAAAATGATCCAGAAACTAAAAATCGTGAGGACAATGAGTGACCATACGAGTGGCGAAAAGCTTTTGAAAATCACCAGTCCTTGTGGCATAAAACCACTATGTGGAGTTGCAAAGCACAGAGATCTCGTATCAAGGCTGACTGAAAAATCATACCTGGAGTAATCATTCCCCTCTAAACTTGTTCCGTAATCAAACGGCTGCAAGTCTATGTCGAATTTCAAGCCTGCTTCAGTACCGTAACTATTGAATTGGTCACCCATGTAAATCGTAAATGATGGGTACTTCAAGCTGCAATTTACAGCACGTTTTAAGTCATTGAATACTGTCTCATACGTTTCAACCAGAATGTTTGAGGATGAAGACTCAAAAACTGTAGAATTATGATTTTTTCCATCAGTGAAGAATATGCTGACTGATTTTCTATGCATATCGCTCCAAGAAAAATCGATAAAATATCGATCGGTTTCACCTTCAGTTGAGATGAGTTTTTCCGTGAAGGGATCATATCTTTCACAACCCTGCGAGTGGCAAATGACTGATTTGAGTCCTTTGAAGAAGCGCCAAAAAAATTTGAAACAGAACACGAGCCTAGCGACCGGGTCTATACTGACAGGGTACTTTTGCGTTCCATTTCCTGTTTCTCTTAGTGTTGTATATGCCGGGTGTTTATGAATCGGATCGAAATTTTTTAAGATGAAAACCAGATAATTCTTAGAATTCCAAATTTTGTTGATGTACAAACCGCGAGTTACATTAAACACCCGATCGCTTAGAATCGAATCGGGCTCCAATTCGGCTGATGATAGTCTCAACTGTTTACTGCATGTTCTTTCCCCTTGCGACCAAAAAGAGCGCCCATCTACAGTCACGCAGTACAGAGGTAAAATACCTTTCGACTGATGTTCTGTTCTCATTTTATCGTATTTGACACTTGTTGTGTTTTCGCCGTTTTCTTCCAAGATCCTTGATTTTGAAACTGTGTATAAAATCAAGCTCATCAGCTCTCTCACATCTTTCAGAATGAATATGATGTTTTTGCCATGATCGGCATTGACAGCATTCGTCAAATAACTGTGATGGGATATCAAAATAGTTTTGATTGAGGCTTCGTGCAACTGTTGATTGAAGTGCTCGAAAGATGGTTCGGAATGCAGTCCGTCCTCGTAAATGTAAAATAAGTCTTGTTTCGATTCGTCGACAATGCTTCGACATGCGTTGAAAGCTATTGAATTCAAAGGATCCCATTCGCTCCCCGAAGGTAGCGCCAAAATCCGAATGGTTTGCGTACTGAGGGAAATCAGACGAACGTGAAGGGAATATATGAGAGAACATAAGTGCATCATTTAGTGTTGTTGTTTTTTTTTCGATTTTCTGAAGATATTGATTTTTAATTAAACATGATTGGAGTAGCATCTAAGAATAATATAATAACGACAGATACTATATGTATACATGATATAAAAATATTGATTTTTGACACCAAATAATCGCTTAAATGGGCGTATTTCTGTCAAACAGATCTATGTGCAGGGGGAAGCTGGGGTGTGCTCGTTAGTGCCCGGGCCATAAGAACGAATGGGAAACATAAAGCGCCAATGACGAAACCGCCGTGTTCATTCAGTCAGTATTTTCTAAAATTTTCATCGCTGAAGCCTCAAAACGCGTCTGAATTGAGTTGAAGTTTCTAAAATTTCCAGATGTGTTGAATGCAACAATTAGAAAGTATTTTGTGCTGAAAGTAAAAAGAGTGGAATTTTTCTGCAAAATTGGTGGAAAATCTGAGCGTCACGGAAGTCTCAAACTGCGTCCAAATAAATTCAAAATTTCAACGAATTTTTGGGGGAGGCCCCTCGGACTGAACCCGAGTGGTAGGAAGGCCACATTTTTTTGGCAAAATGACCTAGTTGCGCCTAAAAATCGAAAAATTTCGATTTGTGAGTAAACAATCGATTAGTAAGGGATAGGAAAAACCAGTTTCCTGCAGCCACTTTACCCGTGTTTTTCCAATAGGTATTGTGCAGTGTGCACCCCTACTAAAGCTGGTTATGATGGAGTGTCTATAATGAAAGTATAGTTTCAATTGCTTACCATTCGAATTTCCACGTAAGAACCACAAAACTTAAACAGTTGATGATCCGTGCTGCGGAAGGGTTTCACGACTGTATTTTAGTCTGTAATGAGACTGAACTTTTATTCAAATGTGCTTTCGCAGTTACGTTAAGCCCCTTTTCAGCCGCCTCTGAAACCTTCAAAAAGAGTTTCGGAAGAGTTTCTTTTATGACCTTGAAAGTTGCTGCTAGGTCAAAGCTTTTACCTGAATTTTCATGTTGAGTATTTACGTTGTTAACGAGATCGTTACCGCATTTGAAATTCTAGTTGAGTTCTAAATTCCGTAAAATTGCAGCTCGGTAGTTTTCCTCCATGAATATATTTGTACCTATTTTTCCTCGTCTCTGATCGATTCATTTCGTAAATATTCTCGACTTGTCAGCTCTTGACAGTTAACGACGCAAGCTACAAGGGTGTTATATTTGCAATAAAGTGGTTCGACACTGAAAAATTCATTCATTTCTGGTCATTATACTTTTGACGTGCATTTCCTTTCGCGTCCATTATTTAGCAGCTGCGGAAGGATTATGAGGTTTGCATTAGGTCACGCCATGTTGGCCATGATTTTCCTTTGCGCCTTCTCTTTCAGTAGCGAGGTGAATGATCGATTATCGATTTTTCCCATTTGAAGCGATGGTAAAGAATCGATTATTGAGGCGTTCGCTGCGAACACCCTGTTTATCAATTCCTCTTCTTGCTTTAGCTGAAGTTTGCAGCATGCCCATAGTAAATTTTGGAACAAGCGTCATAGGGGGCGGTCCGATGCTTTTGGATCACCCTGTAGAATGGCGTAGTTGAAATCTGAACATTGTGGGATGCAGTCACTGGCGCACTCATTAAGGTGTAAATACTGACTTATAGGTTGCGAGCTCCTCAACCAACCAAAGGCGAGGGATTCCTTCTCTTGCAACCCTGGTTCTTCGCTTGTCGAAAAAAATGACATCGTCCTCTTACGCCTCAGGATATTTAACCGTACATCAGCATTCTCATCAGTATCATTGACAACATTACGACGTCAAATAACTCAGCATCTGGACCCAAGATGTTCGGTTGCGGCTATCGATGTTTAAGATTAGTTGAGATAAAATTTATCGAAACCAAAAAATCACAACTAAAAATTTTGACAAAGAAACAAATGCTGCCGCCAATGAAACAACGAACATTTGCAATGAACAACAGCAATGATTAATTGAGTGCAATTCTAAGGAAACTTATCTTCTAAAAATACACTGACGTACTAGGCCTTGCTCCCAGATGGTGTTTTAAGGAATGTTGAAATAGGTTCGGATCGGCTATACTTTTGACTGCTTTTATCATTATTTGAAGGCCTCAAAAGGGTAGTAGAATTTTGCGCATCATGCTTTTTGTTCCCATCATCCAAATAAATTAGTACATCCGCTAATGTTCTTTCTATCTCGACTTCTAAATTGGACGGAGTTAAACAGAAAGGAACCAAGTCACATCGGGATCGAACCGAGATAAAGAGGTTTAAAGTTTGGCTCCTGCATAAGACTCAATGTAAAAGATAAACTTCAAGTTCAATTTCTGCAAAATTTGCTCCAACAAAAACTTTGAATTTTCGGCGATAAATAGTAGAGCAGTGGTTAAGTTCAAAACCACTCATAACTCAATTTTTTCCAAAATGTGGGTTGGTTCCTTTCTGCTTAACTCAGTCCAATTGTTAATGTTGAAGGGAGAAATAATCCAAAAAGTGGTACGGTAGTTTTACATTTATCCGTATTAATGTTCTGGTATTTTTTTTTAAAAATTGCTTCGTCTACATAGATAACCTTAAACCTACTTTTCGTAAGGAGCGTTTTTGGGACGCCCTAAGAACATGATTATCCAAAAACTTTCAATGTCATTTTTTCCCTAGAAACTTTCCTTCTGTGAGTCCTCGGCCATTATTCAGCATTCGACACCTTGAAATTTGTTAAAGGCAGTACGTATTTGAAGTCGTTTATAATGATTTACAATACTCTACTATAAGTTTTTATAGCTTTTCCTTGTAATGTTGAAGTACATAGGATTAAATTGAAAAATGCGGAAGCATTGCCTTTGGGTAGTGTCATTACGTCGAAAGAAATAAAAAACAAGAAAAAAAAATCCAACATGAGTATGTTGGAAAAGCGTGCCGAATAACTGAAATGTTGGACAAATACCTCTTATTTTCACGTCTTTGCTTTTTGCATCAATTGGTACTTTTTGCTAAATTTGGGAGAAAATATTGATTCATGAACGTTGAATGTAAATTAATTTTAAAGATTCCGTCCAATTATCTTGATTTTAAGCTGATATGCGGCATTTGCGCACGACCGTGATTTGGGCGAACTGCCGTGCATCGAAATCGCGTTCAGTTAATCTCTTTGGATTTCGAACTGTAACTTCTCTCCTATTCGGCCGATTTGTACAAATGAGGTCTCTTTTTATTTGTACTTCAACGGAAAGTAAAGAAAAACTCGCTAAATAGACGGAAAACAATTTTTGAGAAAATTTGGTGGATCCTGGCATCACGGTGAATGGTTAATCGGTTAATCGCCTCGCCGTCTTTTATTGCCTTGCTCGAAACCGGACACCCAAAGCTATATCGCGAGATAACTGTAGTGGTTTAAGTGGATTTCGGCAGGGGCCATGGTTAGTACATAGTATAATGAGTCACGAGGCTCATCACAGATTGACGCTCATTGGCTATAGAGTTTTGGCGGGAAAGAAGGTTCTAGAGTTGAGTCCTCCGAGCGTAAGAAAGCTCCTATGAGGTTTCTGTCAAATTGAATAATACGGTTTTGACAGAAAAATGTTCTCAAGGGTTTCCAATTAGCAGTTCATTAGATTTTTTGGTAAAAGACCATCAGGGCTTGACAGTGTAATGGTTCAAAGACAAAGAAACGGGTGCGAGGAAAAAAGTATTTGGACGACCCGTTGAATAGCATTGGTTGATCTGTGTGCTGTACTATGGTACATCCGAGTGATTTCAAAAAGCGAGCCCTACTGGCACGCTTAAAATATAGGTCTTGCCATGAATAAGAGAAAAATAGAACTTAAAAAAATGATCGGAATGAAGAAAGAGTAGAACGTAAATATGACAGGGAATTTTTTTAAGAGCTTTTACATGTAATATATAGCAAATTGAGTATGATTCACTGTAATGTAATTTAACATACATATTCTTAAGCGTCTCAGGGCTCATGTCTTAATGCTCATTGTTCCGTTTGGCAGAAATACGTCTAATTCCTCGAAAACCTCCTTGATTTTTCCTCACTGTTAAAAATACATATTTCGTATAATTTCAAGAAGATTTAAGACACCGCAATGGAGATACGTGGTTTCGCACTTTGGCCCATCGATGATCTTGAATAGAGATGTTGCATGTGTAAGGAATTTGCGATTTGACTATTGATTCTCATGTAAAAGTTCGCGAGAAACACGATGGTGCCACTGGTTTTCTCTGAAATCAACTCCCAAGCTCAAAAAAAGCTCTCAAGTTGAGGCCAAAATGGAGGGGATATCCCATGCTATCTGAGAGTCCACCTCTACATCAAGACAAACTCTCCATGCAAAGATAGGGATGCAAATACATTTGCAGTGATGCCGTGTTTTCAGTTTTAGAGTCCCCAAATGAAGTGGCAGCCCTTTCAATGTATTTGCTCCCTATCTTTGCATGGAGAGTTTGTCTTGATGTAGAGGTGGACTCTCAGGGTAGGGTGGGATATCCCCTCCATTTTGGCCTCAACTCGAGAGCTTTTTTTGAGCTTGGGAGTTGATTTCAGAGAAAACCAGTGGCACCATCGTGTTTCTCGCGAACTTTTACATAAGCATCAATAGTCGATAAATCGCTAATTCCTCACACATGCAACATCTTCATTCTCTCTGCACTTTTCATCAACAGCTCGGAAGAACCACCCATCCCCCAATTTCTTCCTCCCGTGCTTTTTTCAAGGAAGATTAGCGCTCTCCAACGAGCTGAGTTTCTTCCGTCACCAAAATCATTATCAGCGCAGCATTGTTTTGGGCCGCGGCTTCTTCGAGTCCCACTGTAATTAGGCACTGTTACATAAACGCTAAACAGCCTCGCGATACATCGATCCTATCCGATGCGCCAACCCATTCATCTCCTGCAAATATATCGAATTTCGAGACTCGATCACTAAGCACCGTTACATAAACACAAAAAAACCCTCGCAATTTCTCGATTCCGTTCGATATATAGTTCCGCCCATCAGTTGCTAATGTATCGAAACTCGATACTGCGGGACACGAGTGCAGGTTGTTTGGTATCATTCTAAACAGGTAAATTACACGTAATAGAGGCACTCACTGCGGCCGGGTGGTTACATAAAAATGGTGCCCGATCGAAGCGCTCGCGGCGGGCTGCGGCGGAACTGCAAATAGGCGAGCGAAAGAAGATATTCGCTGGGTCAGAGGTCAAGCTGACTCCGCGTCCAGCAGCCAGCAGCGGCCACTAGCTTGTCCCAGCCGGCCAGTAGAGTTGCCGGGTTGTGCCACCTGTTTTTCACTTGGAGCGTAAAGATAGAATTAATTTATTTTTAATTATATTCTTCCTTCAATCGCAAAATTCACCGGCATAGGCGTGGAGGGGGGGGGGGGGAGGCGGGCGAGCCTGGTCTCTCTCAAATTGAAAATATTATCATCTGTCTTCTCCCCCCCCCCCAAAAAAAAAAAAATTATGAATGCTGGAAAAAAACCTTCGTTGAGGGTCCTTATCTCTTTTAATACAGAGTGTAAAACCCTCGCTCATTCAGTTACCATTATGTTTAAATTTGCCATTACGGAAGACATAAAGAAGTTCGCAAATAGAGATAAACTTTCAAAATTTACCGGGAGAGGCCCTACCCAACCCTATCTATGGTTGGGGGGTATGTTTTATCCCCCGTCGGTAAGGAGGCTTTACCTTACCTTACCCTTCTGACGGACCAAGATTCAACATTTCCCGCTCACGATCAGTCTAATTTTCCGCTAAATTTGAAATTCCCGCCATTTTTCATTGGCGGGAATTTCAAATTTTGTCCCCCCCCTCTCTGAGCTCCCTTGTCTACTATAATTTAAAAAAACCTGGGTCCTATTTCCAAAATCTGATTAAAGCGGGCTCATGGCGTTTGGCGCAATGCGTGAAGTGTCCCTACTGTCTTGTAGGCGCTATGCGTTTCACGCCGATCGCTGCTGACCGCACTGTTTATAACGCAATGCGTGAAGTATTCATGCAGTCTTGTAGGCACTATGACTTTCACGCCAACCGCTGCGCTGCTGACCGCACTACGTTTGACGCAATGCGTGAAGTATTCATGGAGTCTTGTAGGCGCTAATATGTATTTCATGCCGACCACCGCGCTGAGAAGGGCTTCTCCTTTCCATCTCAAGTCCTCGTCATCATTGCTCTCTCCGCCGCGCCGCTCCAGGCCAAATTGCGTGTTTGGTTTCTCTCTCAACGAGACTAATGAAAGGCGCTGTCTCTTGTATCACCGGTAGATGAACAAAATAGAAATTACTATACTTTAACTCTCAAGAAATGAGAGATTTCTTTTCCTTTTCTCGTTTGAAATTTTTTTTTCGGAATCAGATTTTTTCTTGATACCTACATTTGAAAGAATTACAACATTTGCCGCCCCCTAAACTTGCCGCCATGGGCCGCGGCCCATGTGGCCACCCACTAGATCCGGCCCTGCTCATCAAGGGACAATCACCTTTCGATAACCGTAAAAATCATGGAAATCAGCCTGGTAGTACGCTGGAACTAAACGTTACCAGGTATGCAAATGTAGGAGGTCTCGGAGCTTAGATGCGTTGTTAAAGTTAGAAATTGAAGTCAGCGGAATGACGTCAGTCCGCCATTTTTAGTTATCCGCTGAGCGATGATGCAAACAAACAAAGGCTGCCATCTTCTTAGCAAAACTGGTAAGCGCCCTGGGAAGCAGGCTGAGCGCTGAGCGATTTTGCTGAGAAGATGGCGGCCTTTCCTTACCTCAGCGGATAACTCAGAAAACGTTTAACAACACTTCGGCTGAGCTCAGCCACTTAGCGGATAACTCAGCGGTTGCACCTCTGACTTTAACAACGCGTCTATAATAGCATAGAGAGGAGATGGCAACACGAAGAAGAGGAGACTTCCTCAACACTCCATTTGCGGGGATGGACCGAAAGTAATCGGTGACCTGAGGAGTCCCCGGCTCCCACGTGAGGTCACGCTTAAGAGCAGGTTTCGTTCGATTAAATTCGTCAAAGACACAACTTGCAGCGCGGATAACTCAAACCGTTGCGTACGACTTGAGACCGGACTGGGCGACTCGTGAAATGAAATTATCGCCCTAAACGATGCAACTCGGCTGTTGGCAACAGATGCTGCTCTTCACCGTTGTACTACGGAAGAGAGCAGTAAAGTGAGTCCCGCTTGGCGCCTGAACTTATGCGATCTACAGCTCACTCCAGAGACACTTACTGCTGTTTTGCGCCAGACTGCAGTCTCGGAGATGCGTCGATTCCGGGGTTATTTTCCTAGGAGCGCGATTATGACGAAATCGTCGATACAACCAAACTAAGGAAAAAACACCGCATGTACTTTCAGGCATCGCCAAATTTCCTTTTATCACTGAAAAAAAATTCTCGGCGTTTTTACCAAGGTCCGTTGGTGCCATTACCATCTCACTTTCTTTTACCAATTATTAAAAATTTTACCAAGACAGACTGGTAAGCTTACCTAAAAACCGGTATTTTTACTGTTTTTTTTCAGGTAAGAATACCACTTTTATTGGTAATCAATTCCCGGTAACTTTACCATTTTATCTCGGTAATTCTACCACGGTCGATGAAAAATATTGGTGTTTTTACCAAGGTCCAGTAAAATTACCGAGAAAGTTCAATAATTTTACCGAGATTTCTCGGAAAATTATCAATTCCATGAATGGTAATTTTACCAAGAAAAAACCGGGATCAAATAAAAACCCTGAATTCTTGTTAATTTTACCCTTTTCTTAGTAAGTACACCTAGATTTTTTTCCAGTGTATATAATTTACGAGTTTATTAGCAAACTTAAAAAAAATAGTCTACTAATTTTTCAGACAATTTTGTTCTCAATTGTATCTAAAATATCTGAAAATGTCGATGCATATTCTTCCTCCAAATTAAATATGTTTTCTGGGGCAATTTGGCAACGTTCGAATATTCATGCGCCGTTTTTCTGATAGAATGGTAGAATATGTTTTAGCACATATTTCGACTAATAGTGGATTGTGAAGGAATCGAACGGTGAATTAAAGTGATACTGTTCAAGTCATTATTGGGAAATTTTCCGAAATTAGACGATGCCACCGTTGCGTTGTTTTCGTGAATACATCATTAGAGCTTGTGCAACCTGACCGACTGCAGTTACGAACTCAAATGACAAGCTCTGAAGAGTTCCATGGAAAAATTACTCTTAAATTATGTGGCTATAAATTAGTTGTATTTATGATGACACTATTAGTAGTATAATGTATTCTCTGTAGATTTAGGATGCATCCTATGACTTTGGAGCGTACCTACTGTTGTTCTGCGTAGTACTGCAGTCTCAAAGATACGTCGATTCTGGGGTTAATTCCCTAGGCGTGCTATTACCTATTATGAAATCGTTTCGATGTAGGTATAGACAAATATTTCGACTAATAGTAGGTCGTGAAGAAATCAATGGTGAGTCTGCGCCCCCTCCCTCTGAATTGAGCAATGTTTCCATGTAGGACAACATTTTTAAATTTTGAATTCTGTCAATACGCCATCTTCCTTATAGAGCTCATAAAACCTGCTATTTAGACCTATTATATGGCGTGGTTGGAAACTTTTTAGGAACTTTCCTTTCTATTCTGTTCATCGATCTTCAATCAACATTTAACCCTAGGAATGCTGAAATAAATCGGCTATACCCGTGAGTGACAGCCAACTAAGTAAACTTTACATCGGTAAAATTGCAAAAATGATCGTGTTACTTTGACTTGAAAAGGGTAGAGTCTCTGCTCTAGTGGTAAGAGACGATGCTCCTCTTCATTGTGTTGATGTGCAATAACTGACTTGAGAAGCGAAACAGTTGGATCAGGCGTTTTAAACCCCATTCAACTTTTCTAATCCAGCGTTTAAGTCTCTGAGTCTGCTGGAGAGGTTTAAAATCTCCTTCGTTTTTAAATATATGCAATTTTACCTACTTTGATGTCGGAATAGTCGTATCACGTGTTTTATTTGTCTAATTTGTACTCAGCGATGAAGCATCTGAATCGATTATCAATAAATACATCATAATGCGACAGTTAATTTATGAAAGAAGGGACTCATGTTATAGGATCAATACATTTTAAGCGCGGTATGCATATCCCGTGCTTCATGGTCTGGTTGCCTGAATCCGCGGCTGATAAATGATGCATCAATCATTACATCCTGGGTCATTTTTAAAGCCTACCCTACCCTGGCGTGGCGGGGACGTAGTTGTATTTGCATGCATTTGTACATGCATCTAATCGTCATAAATAATGACTGAAAGTAGCATTTTTTAGTGTCACAGAAAATATGTGCATGATAATTTTTACCATAGTGTATACACTATGATACAAAATTCTTTTAATTGAAGTTTTAAGACAAGGTTCGAATTCATTCAGAGTATAGTTAGAGTAGTATTGTTGATCATGAATAATACCCTATCTTCATTACAAATCATCCATTCAATATTACAATCATCTATTCATCTCTAAATTTTGGAAAATTCCACAGTGATCGTTCCTATTGTTTAAAATGTAAAATTCAATTCTAATCCAAGTTTTTTCAACGGTTCTGCACAAAAAAGCTCATAAATTGTTATATTTTTGGGTGAAAGTAAGTACTTTTTTTTTTTTTAATCAATAGTATTTTCTTTTTCAGGCAATTATTTCTGTTATTCTTTCAAACACCCATCGATAAGATAGAGAGTTCACAAAACCAGTATCAATTATCGATATTTCCCCATTTGAAGCTGTGGCACAGAATCGATTACTAAAATGTTCGTTCCGAACACCCTGTCTATCGATCCTTTCCCGTCAGTTTAAATGGCAGATCAATCGATATATCGCATAGCACACACACACAAAATACGACAGTACACAACCAAGCGCGAGATCAACATGGCTGACAATTCCGTGAAAGTTCAATGAAAGCACCGACTTTCGGATGGCCGTGCACTGTGTGTCAAGTCGTCGCTTGGCTGACATAAGGGCACAACTACACAACATTGAGATGAGCCCGGAAAAGCATTGAGTTATACGGACTACAAGGTTCATCGCGGAGTGCAGTTACGCCCTTTTGCCGGGAGGGCGGCGAGGTGGCTGCGCAAATAATTAAGACCTCCCGTTGCCACGACCTTTCATCACTTTTGAACTTGAGTTTTCCAGCCAACTCCACGATCACTCTGCATTGTCGCCAAATTGGAGGAAAAAATCGCAAATTCCTATTATATAAAGAGCCGTGCTAGTAGAGACCTCATAAGAGTCAAGAATACGTATCACGGAAAAAAAAATAATCAGGTGATTCGATGGACGCCATATTTTGTGTCAGAGTGGCATGCGATGTATCGCATCAATTGGTTCCATTATTTCAGCTACTCGTCATTTTTTTCCAATTTTGAGATCGCAGTTCTGTTGTCAGGAGACGAAAGCACTCACTTACCAATTTTAACAAAGAAATTCAACGTAATAAAGGCGTGACTCTTTTAGAGAGAAAACCTCGCATTCGAGTGCAGTTTCGATATCAGTATCGAATGCGATGTTTTCTCTCTGAAAAAACCACGCCTTTATTACGCTGAATTTCTTCGTTAAAATTGGTAGGTGAGTGCTTTAGTCCCCTGAAAACAGAATTGCAATCTCAAAATTGGAGAAACATGACGAGTAGCTGAAAAAATGGAACCAATTGATGCGATATATCGCATGCCGTTCTGACACAAAATATGGCGTCCATCGAATTACCTTAAATCCTTGGGTTGAGAATTCGCAACCTCGTTAAAAATCAGGCGCAATAGCCACCAGGATCAAACCTGCTTCGCATTAGTGATAGTCCACTAGTCTAACACGCTCGCCACTCGAAAGTCGCAAGCTCTAAGTGACATCATAGAGAGAAACAAGAGTACATTAGTTCAGCATGAAACTTTCTTCTTCCTGTAGAAGAATCAGAAGAACCTACAGTTTTGGTCGATCTAACCAAAACTTCGGTTGGTCACCGTAAGTCCTTTCGGTTGATCTGACCGAATGTAGTGACTCTTAGTAACGCAAAGTAACCATAAACATACACATTTTTAATTGTGTATATTCAGAGACACATGTTCAAATCGCAAACTCTTGACTCAAAGAGTGGGTCAGTTGTGCTGGTCACAGAATCGTGTTTTGATGCTTGATTCTTGTAGATTCACTAAAAATAATCAGATCTGACGACATACCAACTACACACGTCCAATATTAACCGAGATATGGCGCCTTGAAAAATTCGGGTTTTGACGTCATCCACCGCGGTAGTGACACCCTTGGTTTCTTCCACCTTGGTCTCATCATTCAAGGAGACACACATATACACTGCACTGGTTACTCAATGTAAAAGAGGGTTTTTCAAAATCGGCGATTTTACCCTACGCTTGGATTTTGCCCGGAGTTGGATATGTTGTTCCCTATCACAAGACACGCCTTTTTCCGGCATTGGCAAGTTCACCCGAAATTTTTCCCGCGCGCTACAGCGTTGCCAAGTTGAAAACAGGCAAATTCCGTAAGTGGCATCAAAATTGAGCTATGAAGTTGCGGTTTTAACGAAAATTCTCTAAAAATTACGCACTTTTAGGATATGACCATGTTTTTAATGTCGCATTAATTTTAACATGCATTATTGCCAAATTTCCGATTTTTAAATTCGACAAATGCTACATATTCGCAAATACCCAAAAAAGCTATCTTCAAATTTGAATAAAAAGTTGTCTAATCGATAGTTCGTTCGATTCCGCATCCATCGATATATTATAGCTCGCTGGGAAACTTTTGGTTCGCGAGATATCATCATTTTTGTGAACAGCTTTATGGAGCGACGACGCTTTTTGAGTCCGGGCGGATAGAAATTTTAGCCTCCAAAAACACCGGGTAGCATTAATTCCATGGTTTCCTATGTAATTTTTGGCGCTGAATCCGAATTTGACCATTTCATAAAAAAATTGTCACCAAGATGTTGCCAAATTTGGCAAAAATTGCTTAAAATCGGCCTTTTTGGCGGATTGTAGCCTGTGACTTGCCAGGAGTTGATCAGACGACAAAATTGGTTATTTCCACAGTTAAAACTCGTTAAACTATCTACAAGCTGAGTCAAATTCTTTCTGCTCACGGTAAAATTAAACGCGCGACAAGCAGCAAACTGAAAAAAAGACACCAAAATTGGCGCTTTTTGCGGTTTTTGTCGTAAGTTTCTTGTTTTCCGATTAAGAGAATGTTTCTTGACTATACTAATGAACAACATGAGCAGAATTTAATAAAATTGAACAATAAAATAAGATCGAACATATTCCAATGTTGCCAAGCTTAAACAAAATACTTTAATTTTCGCTGGTTTTTTCGATATTATTGTCCTATATTCTTTGTTCACCTCTTATTTTTAAATTTTATAAATGTATCTCTCTTGCAAAATAATACACTTCTGTAGAATAATTTAATTTTCAACTTAGATATATACTAATAACTAGGGTATTTAGTTCAGAGAGGAAAAATTCATAAAATAGTGAGTTTTATCGAATCGTGTCAATAAACCACATTTTGAAACAATAATGGAAAATTTTCTGTTAAAAATTAATGAATAAAATGTACTCCTCAGACAGACTTCATTAAAACAAGACAAGACGCATTGCAATATTGCCAAAATTACGTACAAATCGTTGAATTTTGGCGGTATTTGACCGTTATTATTCATTACCCTATATTTAGAATACAATTTTATTTTATAATTCTGAGATAATGGAGTTTAATAGAAAAAAGTAACGACACCAAACTGAAGAAGACGCCCAGGAAAGGACAATAAGGGGCTTAAAAAGGAACAAGGGCGCTCTAAATTACTGAGGACCTGTGGGTGGACAAGGGACAATGGCGGTTAGGCGTCGCGGGGCCCGAGAGACCGCTGTTAAAGCGGCTCTTTATCTATATATGTAACAATACAATAGTTTGTCGTTACACTCGGCGTAATTAGGATTTTCCTAAGAAACATTCTCTTAATCGGAAAACAAGAAACTTACGACAAAAACCGCAAAAAGCGCCAATTTTGGTGTCTTTTTTTCAGTTTGCTGCTTGTCGCGCGTTTAATTTTACCGTGAGCAGAAAGAATTTGACTCAGCTTGTAGATAGTTTAACGAGTTTTAACTGTGGAAATAACCAATTTTGTCGTCTGATCAACTCCTGGCAAGTCACAGGCTACAATCCGCCAAAAAGGCCGATTTTAAGCAATTTTTGCCAAATTTGGCAACATCTTGGTGACAATTTTTTTATGAAATGGTCAAATTCGGATTCAGCGCCAAAAATTACATAGGAAACCATGGAATTAATGCTACCCGGTGTTTTTGGAGGCTAAAATTTCTATCCGCCCGGACTCAAAAAGCGTCGTCGCTCCATAAAGCTGTTCACAAAAATGATGATATCTCGCGAACCAAAAGTTTCCCAGCGAGCTATAATATATCGATGGATGCGGAATCGAACGAACTATCGATTAGACAACTTTTTATTCAAATTTGAAGATAGCTTTTTTGGGTATTTGCGAATATGTAGCATTTGTCGAATTTAAAAATCGGAAATTTGGCAATAATGCATGTTAAAATTAATGCGACATTAAAAACATGGTCATATCCTAAAAGTGCGTAATTTTTAGAGAATTTTCGTTAAAACCGCAACTTCATAGCTCAATTTTGATGCCACTTACGGAATTTGCCTGTTTTCAACTTGGCAACGCTGTAGCGCGCGGGAAAAATTTCGGGTGAACTTGCCAATGCCGGAAAAAGGCGTGTCTTGTGATAGGGAACAACATATCCAACTCCGGGCAAAATCCAAGCGTAGGGTAAAATCGCCGATTTTGAATAACCCTCTTTGGATGAAAGCAAGGTGGAAGAAACCATGATATGCACTATCTTGGTGGATGACGTCATAAACCGAATTTTTTCAATGCGCGATATTTCGATTAATATCCAACGTAGAAAGTTGCTGTTTGGATTGATCATTTTTAGCAGATCTAGAAGAATCAAGCATTAAAACAAAATTCTGTGACCAGCGAAACTGATCTGTAGTATCTTAAAATTGTGATGAAATCTGACAACTCGCTTCTGTAATTCAAGTTTCCAGAATAGCTGATTTGCATGGCGGTGAAGGGGACTTGACAAAAAGTTCCCATAAAACGGATCCTGCATATTAATTACCTACCATGGTTTAATTAATTTCACTCGCTGGAGCCGTTAGAGAGTAAACATGCAGAAACGAAACTCTATGGCTCTTAAAAGCACCACGAGACTGTGCAATTTTGTGGTTTTCTGCGCTTCAATTCTGGCCGTTGACGGGAAAATCTCAGTGGGTTTTCTCTGATAGAACTTTCTACCACTGACATATATTCACAAAATGGTGAAAATAATTTCAGAAAAACCCAGAGAAAGATTTGAATTCAAGTGAATGAGTAATTCTCAACTTATACGTTATTTGGAATAAATCATTTTCACCATACATTTCGCTGGCATTCTCTTGGAAAATCATTACCTATCCTTCACTTTGTTAAAAATGCATAACGGTAACAAAAATCAATGCGTGATAAAGTTTCTTGAGGGTATTTACAAACCTGCCAAGCCTCACAGGATAGTCTAAGAGGATCGGCGGAAAATATGAATAAGACGTATAGCGGAACGCCTGAATATTTCGAGGATTCTAAATGGCTCGGAAATAGGTCATCTAGTTACAAGTCGATGGTAAAATTAGATTAACACATATCGTCATAATTCAGAACGATTTGAAACGATGGTGAATGAAATCCAGGGCGAGCACTTTACTTCGGAAGTTGTTGCGAATCGGTGGACTTGGTCTGTGGAACCAACTGGTCATTAAACCTCGAGTTGAAATTTTCAGGTTTTTACAGGGACGGATCAAGGGGGTGACCATATGGGCCGCGGCCCATGGCGCAAATTTAGGGGGTGGCAAATTTTGCAATTTTTTTTTTAAATGCAGGTAAAAAAATAAATTGCAAACGGGAAAAGGCGACAAAATCTTGCATTTCCTGTGAATATCGTAATTTCTAATTTTTTCGTTTTGCGGCGATACAAAAGACAGCACCTTTAATTGGTCTAGTTATGAGAGAAACCAAACACGCAATTTTGCCAGAACGCTCACTAATGAACATTCTTGGCCGTTTTGGTCTGACATTGGAATCTGAATTTTGTCAGTGACATTTTTGTGTCAGAAGATTGGCTGCCCTTGCATTAGTCTAGTTGAGAGAGAAACCAAACAAGCAATTCGGCCTGGAGCGGCGCGGCGCAGAGAGCAATGATGACGAAGATTTGAGATGAAAAGGAGAGGCCCTCGGCGCGGCGGTCGCCATGTAACACATATAAGCGCCTACGAGACTGCATGAATATTTCGCGCATAGCGTCAAACACAGTGCGTTCAGCAGCGGTCGCCGTGTAACGCATAGCGCCTACAAGACTGCATGAATACTTCACGCATTGCGTCAATTACAGTGCGTTCAGCAGCGGTCGGCGTGAAAGGCATTGCGCCTACAAGAGTGTAGGAATACTTCACGCATTGCGCCAAAGTGCGATCAGCACGGCGCGACGGCAGAAGTTAAAATTATTGAACCACGTTTATGATTGTTCTTTCATAATTTTTTCGTTCATTTTCTTATTAATGGAAGGCACTGTCCACACAGAGACAGGTTTACGGAACTTAACTTTCGCGCCAAGTTCCGTGAATTGTTGCTAGTAGTGTTGACAGCGGCTTCCGCAAAAAATGTATCCAACACGAGTAAACGCGTCTTATGCATCCCTCTCCCTCCGGCACGTTCACTTGACGGTTTTTATGGATGTTTCAAAACGAATGAGATGGGGGCGGCAAAATATAGGCGGCCCATGGGCAGCAAGTAGGTAAATCCTGCCCTGGCTTTTTAGATCGATTTACGAGCGAAATCCTCTAAAAAATCGAAGGATAAGTATCCACAAGTTTTTGTGGAAATTTTTGATTTTCGCAGGAAATTTGACAACGCCTGATGGCTCATACGGCGTTCTTCCTTAGCACGGTAGAATAACTGTACGCATTTGTAAAATGTATTCTGCTTACGTGATAATAAGGAAGTACGCAGTTGGAGCATTTAAATTCTGCCAAATTTCCCCCGATAATATAATCATTCCTGAGGAAAATCATCCATATTTCTCCTTGAAATTTTTAGGTATCTCAGATCAATTTGCGAACAAAATTGCCTAAAAAATTGGAAGGAAAATATTCTCAATTTTTCCAGCGAGATTGTTTTTTTACCAAAGCAAATCTGAGCGAAGTCTGAAGGCTGCCACGACGTTCATTTTTAACATGGCATTCCTGTCGACCCTAACATGGACCCCCGAGGTGATCAAACTTAAAATGTGAAGGAATTCTAGGAATACTTCGTCTGTGATCAAAGATCAATGCGCATCCATTCGTATTTTACTTACGAACTGTGGACTTAAAACTCCGAGCTTTATCACCCGACTAGGGAAGTGAGAGGCATCGCACTGTGAAACAAGGCTTTGAAAGAAGTTGGACATGAGAATTTTATGCCATGAGATTTTTATTGCTTGGTAAATTGCAAATGTTGATGTTTATTTTGTTACAATATAAATTGTGTATACATTCTGTGAATATGCAATTGTACCTCTTGGAAGTCGAAATACTTGTGTTATGAGTTTCGTCCGCCCATCTACCTTCTTTACTCTTGCGTTAAACTCTCTGCGTCAGCGAAAAAGAAACCATGTTCTCCTTCATCTTGTAGATATGCAACTTTTTACCCATTGAGAAGTCGAAGTAAATGTATATCCCGAATTGGTGACCTAGAACTTCAAGGTTTATCATCCAATAAGGGAAGAAAGAGGCTGCGGACAGTGGAGTGAAACATGGCCGTGAATGAAGTTGGACATGGAAGTTTTTACTAGAATTGCCAATTTTAATGTTCGTTTTGTTACGATATAAATTATATAAGGGGTGATTCGTGATACAATTTTTCCAAGAAAATCGATGAAACCCCTCTCAAACATATTTCCCCCATCACGAATCACATACACAGAAAAAAAAAATATCGGTGTATTTACCGAGAAAAGGGTAAAATTACTAAGAATTCAGGGTTCTATTTGATCCCAGTTTTTTCTTGGTAAAATTACCATTTATGGAATTGGTAATATTACCGAGAAATCTCGGTGAAATAATTGAATTTTCTCGCCAATATTTTTTATCGACTGTGGTAGAATTACCGAGATAAAATGGCAAAAATACCGAGAATTGATTACCAATAAAAGTGGTATTCTTACCTGAAAAAAAACAGTAAAAATACCGGTTTCTAGGTAAGCTTACCAGTCTGTCTTGGTTAAATTACCAATAATTGGTAAAATAGTGAGATGGTAAAGGTACCAACGGACCTTGGTAAAAACGCCGAGAATTTTTTTTCAGTGTAACTCTTCCTTTACTTCAGCTGAATTTTGCAACAAGCCCACCAACTTGCCTCACTGTGCGGAGGTCGAGAAACGAAACTTATCGCGGAGGCTCCGTTGTTCCTGGCCGCGCCGCAACCTCTGACCTTAAACTTCGGCGGCACAAGTTCCCGTCGCGGGGCGCGCCGAAAGCTCCGTTGCCGGCGATTAGCGAAAGCACTCGTCTGATTCCTACGGGTTCCCGCCAGGGCGAATTCTTCGACGTCGGCGATGAATGACAACGCTGAGCCACGGAGATTGGTCGTAGGTCGCGCCGCATAACAGGAATACTGCACTGCCGTGCTAAAGAAAAACGCCGTATGATCCTACAGGCGTTGCCAAATTTCCTTCGATAAAGGACGAATTCTCTAGTGAACTTGTGAATATTTCCTTTCCAATTTTTCAGAAAATTTTGCTCGCAATTTCACCTAAAGTTTTTGAAAATTTCAAGGAAAAATCTTCATAACTTTCCTCAAAAATGAACATTCTATCGAAGGAAATTTGGCAACTCTCGAATGTTCATACGGCGTTCTTCCTAGCACGGCAGTGAAGTGGCGTGGTGTGCTGTGCGATTTATCGATTGATCTGCCACTCAAACAGGAAAAAGATCGATGAACGGGGTGTTCGCAACGGACACCTTAATAATCGATTTTCCACCATAGTTTCAAATGGGAAAATATCGACAATCGATTCATGCCACGTCATTGGAGTGCTGGACGTTGTTTCAATTTTCTCGGCGGGTTTCACTTTTTATTTAGATGGATTTGTGCTGGACCGAGCTGTGTGCAAATGAGTGCAATCGAAGAGGCACGTGAAACCTAGGTGCATGTTCCCTTTTGATTTTATCTATTTGTAAGTGCGGTTCTTTTCAGCGTAAATACATACATTTGACGTTTCCGAGTTCCTGTCGATTAAGCATCTGAACACTTTAGGTCTAGCTGTCGGGGTTGGGACCACACATCTGAAACTTCAGTTCCTACGTCTGAAGTACTTCAGATGTGAGAACCGAAGTTTTTCGGATGTGAAAACTGAAGTACTTCAAATGTAAGAACTGAAGTTTCAGATTTGTGATCCAAACCTCGACAGCTGGACCTAAAGCGTTCAGATGCTCAATCTGAAAACTTCAGAGATCCATGACCTAAACTTTGGGTCCCACGCACGAAGTTTTTTTCTCCGTGCAGACCTTTTTTTTTATTTTTGTTTTTTTGTCTAACAGTATTTTTATTTGTTGATACAGTAGACTCTGGATTATCCGGACTCTGGATTATCTGGATCGATTTTGCAACCATGTAACTACGTACGCATTCCGATAAGTGAGCGGATCCGCGGAGAAGCAGGTCGCAAGGCATATTGGCGCCTGCAAGGCTGAAGGAATACTTCACGCATTGCGCCAAACAGTGAGGTCGGCGTGGAACGCATTAGCGCCTACTAGATTGCATAAATACTTCTCGCATTACGCCAAACGCAGTGCAGTCGGTTAGTTAGCCTAAAACGCACATTAGTCGGCTACAAGACTGTATGAATACTTCACGCATTGCGCGCTTTAATCGTTGTATTGTAATTTATCGTTGTCGGCTACCATTCACAATCACCATTGAGTCGTTCAGTTTGGCGTTAACCTTTTAAATTCGTGTTGGTATGTACATGATGTATACATAATAAGAATACTGTGGTGTTGGTTGGTGGTGTTTGTGTTTACTATTATTAATCCGGATTTCTTTTTCATCCGGATCGGGCCCGGCACCAATTAATCCGGATAATCCAGAGTCTACTGTATTACCTTTCTCCCGATCACTTGTTATCAGATTTTAGGCAATAGCTATTTCGATGTTACGTACACATCATCATCAGGCCACTTGGATTTGGTAAACACTAAAATGATGACGCAACGGCCGGAAAACCGGTGATAAGGACGCGTCCGCGGCGACGAGTGCACCTACGAGCATTTTAATAGTGTTTTAATAGTGTTTTTAATACATTTTAGTAAATTTTAATAATATACCATGTGACTTTAAGTGTTTACCAAATCCAAGTGACCTGATGATGATGTGTACGTAACATCGAAATAGCTATCGCCTAAAATCTGATAACAAGTGATCGGGAAAAAGGTAATATAAACAAACAAAATGCAGCCCGATAAAAAGAAGTTCAACTTTAAATTATAAGTTTTTTGTCTATCAGATTCAACAATCAGCCCGCAAAAGCCAAGATTTAGCATTCGGCTAGGCCAGTCATTTTGGCTGTCATGATCCGGTCGATACTCTTCATGGCCCTCGTCTTCCTCGTCGGACGATCCGAACTCGTCCTCCTGGAGCAGTTCCGGCGGGATTGGGCCGAGGGCCTCTCTCGGGTCGTCGTAGAGCCAGTCATCGTCCCCGGGCTGGGGTCTCTCCTGGATGGTGCGGAGCCGGCAGTTGATGTGCATGTGCTTCCGGAGGCCGGGGACGTGGAGCCAGGGTCGCGGGGCCCGCCCGGTGACCCAGTAGACGACCCAGTGGTAGCTCGAGCAGGTCTCCTCGTCGTAGAACACCATCCGCACGTTCCACTCCATCGCCCGCTCGATCATCCTCGCCCGATTGTACCCTGGCAACAGAGGTTCGACCCCATAGTTCAGAAGAGACACCCAGACTACCGTGATAGCGAAGAGAGCCGTAAGTGCAAAAATGAAGTTTTGAGAAAATGGGCCCAGAAGCTTCTGAGCGGAACATTTGATTAAAAGAAGCCTCCATTCTTTGTCATATCGCAACCAATCATTCGATAGACTCTTAGAAATCATTTGAGGGATTAAAACTCGTCCGATTTTATTTTAAAGTACATGAAAAAGGTAAAATTCAGTTTCATGTTAGGTTGGTATTTGACAAAACAGCCGTAAGTGCTATCTTCTGCGTGCTTTTGTGATAGCGTGTTGGACACACAACGAACACATTTTCAGGTTAGAAATTGGCAGATGAGGGCGGCATTCCTCTTGAAATCACTGATTTCGTTGGCTCTCGCGCACCTACGGCGCCTGAAAAAAACTATGTCATTTTGGTGTATAAACTATGTCATCATTGTGTGCTTGAACGAGTTAAACATTTTTTATACGTCCAAATCGAAAAATCTTTATATTTTTAACTACAATGTCTCTTGAATCGTTTAAGCCCCAAAAAAAAAAAAAAAAAAAAATTCCGTCGAGATTCTGGAACGTAAAGGCGCTTTAAAAGTATTCTGGGGCTATAATAGCTAAATCACCGGTAGTAAATCCCGTTATATTATTAAAAGAAATTGACTCCATAGTTTAATTCCTTAGTTTCTTGAATACGATTATTTTAAGCACTTAAACATTTATACCACCAATTTTAGCCATGGGGTGATTTCCTGAGAGCCGATAATATCACGAATTTCTCATAGAACCCTTCAACAGTGGCTTGCTTTTTTGGCAGCCGATTCGGCCATCGAACCGGAGTTTAAATGGAAGCTGATAATAACCCAAAGCTCTGAGAAAAATTTTGAGATGAGTATAAGAACGGTTTGTTGTAAGTAACGAGGAGAGGCGGGCAAAGCGGCTAAAATCCGATCTAATTTTTACAGTTTTTCTGTTGAATTAATGTTGCCGCGGGCTTCTGACTGTGTCCACACATAGTTTCTGTTCAGCATATCGATACATAAGTATTTACACACGTAGAATCTAATTTTCACGTCGGGGAGTCGACATATTTTGATTTTTTCGATTTTATACGGAAAATTGATGGTTTTTCGGGATTGAAATTATTATTGTTTCATGAAAAATAAATGCACCCAAAATGACTATAGCATATTGATTTTTACACATTTGCACTCACGAAATTGGTTGGTAAATTCAACGAGTGGGTGCATCGACCTGGTATATCAAGTTTCTGCAATTTTTTACGGCAAATCAGTAGATTTTCGGGATGTAGATTGCTTACTTTCAATTCATGAATGAATAAAGCAACGACATGGTTGAACTTCTTTGCATGGAAAGACGTTTAAAATAACAAAATCAAGACGTATTTAATGCAATTGCATTTATATCGAGTCAATTTCTTTTCAATAATATAACGGGATTTATACTACCGGTGATTTGGGTATTTTAGCCCCAAAATACCTTTAAATCGACTTTATCTTCTAGGAGTTCGACAGAATTTTTCCTTTCTTCGCTTAAATTATTCCGTAGCACTTTTCTTCAAGAATCTGATAAGATTTTGCTTGAGGCAGATCAAAAAACTTAAATTCGATCGAATAGCTTTCTACATTCACAATACACGGTCTCGTCAAGGTGCGTCTTTGACCTCGCAGTGTTGGATCGTGAATTCTCTTGTTGTGCTGTTTGCCTATTTTGAAATCTCTGTAAATGAAAACTAAAGGGGTTGATATGTGCGAGTTAATGACGCGCCTTATCAACACATTGTGTTGGAGTTCACTGCTTGTTTTAATTGCAAAATGCAGTCCACTTCAATTTTGATGGAAAATGACGATTTAACAGTTGTGCTACTCACCTCCACTACCAATGTTTTTACAGCTAGCGGAGTCTATAGTTTTCTTAAGGGTTCTACTGTCTGGAACATACATCCTCCTATCTGCCCGAATCTCAGCGATGTGGTTTTCGTAGGGCCTAGGATGCGCGTGCAGAAGTTCGTACCTAAAGTTGCGCAGGAAAAACTTAAGTCTCCAGAAGTATGTTGTGGTTTAGTCATGTGAGATTTCCTCTGCTATGGAAATTTACTGGATCGTGTTCGATCTACAATGAGAAAAAATAAACGAGGAAAAAGACTATTTTGAAAATATTGGCAGTATTTGCAAGTGGATCGCATTTAGCAATCGCAATCGTTTGTAATCGTTTACAGTGTTGTAATAATGTTGCTTCTTCATATGTAATTATCTGAAAAATCTCCCAGAATGGCGAACAGTTTTTGCTTCTCTTCGAAATATTGTTAATTAAAAAGGAAAATAATGGTGTCAATTTCAATACAGTACATGTATTAAGTATTTTTGAAAGAAAAGAAGAAGTTGGACGATTTTGAAAACACTGTAATCGCGCTGGTTCCTTTTTGCTAAAAGCTTTTTGCGTTGTTCAGAATGTGTGACTTTTACGCAAACCAGATCTAATTTCAGCACATACATGGTTGTGTATGAAATTTTGAAGTAAAAGATAAATCAATACTCAGAGAAAAAATCCTCGTATAATCCTCGATAGTTCTTGATGATAAATCAAAAAAGATGTAAATAATACATATATCAGCCCGGGCATTCAGTTTTGAAATATTCTGAATGCAGCATTCCGCATGAATTTGCTGTTTAAATGCTTCAGCACCTTACACTTAATGATACGGTCAACTTAACTTCAAATTGGTAATCAGCGATCCATAAAACCAACAACCATTTCAACCACACAGGAAAAATGTATCACAATCCTTAATACACGCCTAGCTTATTTTAGCGCCAGATATTAGAGTAGCTGCACACGCCAGAGAAATGGTTTAGTCGGTTGATAGTGTGGCGCCAAAATCAGCTGGAAGAATAGTTGAGATTATGATACTTTTTCAGTGCAATAGGATCGCCCCATCCTTCCTATGTCTTCTTTGTCTATCATTTTGTCTATCAATTTCAACAATCAGCCTGCGGGCCGATTATTGAAATTTATAGACAAAGCTATAGACAAAAATGACAAAAGGGATATGGAGGGAGCCCATTGGTGGAAGCTGGTGGTTGCAACGGACAAAGGCAGTAGGTAGTGGACTAACTAACGGCAACCCGCGAGAAACCCGACAGTTAGTCCATCATTTTCTCTCTTAGTATATGAGAACCACACATTTCAACCAATAGAATCGCTCCATACCCCCTGTGTCTTCTGTCTATAGCTTTGTCTATCAATTTCAAGAATCAGCCCGTTGGAGCGTTACGTACTTTAAACACAGGCTCTTACCCATTAACAGCGAGGAACCAGTGCGTCCCCCTCCAGCGGCCCTCCCCGATGAGATGGCAGACGACGACATCACCCCCTGTGATCTCGAGCTCGAACAAGGGTCTCCACAGGAAGGGATGAAGGTAGTGGGGCTGCATCCCTGGCGGGAGTCTTCTCTGGGGGCGCGGGATCTTGCTCCTCAGCGACGGCGACCACGCCACCCAATTCTCACTCACGGTTCGGGCCAGGGATTTCGAGGCTTGAACGACGCGCTCCCTGCTCGGCAGGTTCTCCAGGAATTTGCCCGACATTTTGTTCGGGATCCGAATTGAAGCGCCCGCTTGGAGGATAAGTGTTGCCAGGATCAGGACGGTTCTGCTGCAAAAGTCGAAAAAAACGTCAAAAAAATGTCAAAAAAAATGTCGAAAAAAAATTGTTGAAAAATGTAAAAAAATGTCGAAAAATGTAAAAAAAAAGTCGAAAAATGTAAAAAAATGTCGAAAAATGAAAAAAAATTTCGAAAATGTAAAAAAATGTCGAAAAAATGCTGTGCAACATGTGAAATGCCGCGCTGTAAAATGTCGCTATACCCGCTGCAAAAAAGAAGAGAAGTACGAGGATAGAATGAGACGGATTTTTACTAGCAGGTCGATTACTGAAATTTATAAAAAAAGACACAGGGCCGGATTAAGGGGGTGGCCACATGGGCCGTGGCCTACGGCGGCAAATTTTGGAATTTTTTTTAATGTAGGTATAAAAAAATCGGATTCAGAAATAAAAATTATCAATGAAAAAAGGGGACAAAATTTCTCTTTCCTGAGAGTATGGTAATTTCTAATTTTGTCGTTTTTCGGTGATACAAGAGACAGCATCTTTAATTAGTCGAGCTAAGAGAGGAACTAAACACGCAATTTAGCCTGGAGCTTTAGCGCAAAGAGGAATGATGACGAGGTCTTGAGATGAAAAGGACAAGCCCTCGGCGCGGCGGTCGGCATGTAACACATATTAGCGCCTACAAGACTGCATATTTACTTCACGCATTGCGCCAAACACGGTGCGGTCAGGAGCGGTGGGCGTGAAACGCATAGCGCCTACAAGACTACAGGAATACTTCACGCATTGCACCAAACACAGTGCGATCAGCGCGGCGCAGCAGCGGAAGTTAAAATTATTATACCACATTTATGTTTGTTCTTTCATAATTTTTTCGTTCATTTCTTATATAATAAGGACTGGGTGCATTTTATTCTTCACTTGGATTACATTTTGCAATAAGGAACCACTATTTTTGGTCCATTTTAGTAAATAATTCACTCCCGCCCCTTCCCCTAAGGTGTTGAAAATACACCACTGATTCCAATAGATTTAGCATGCAAAGTCATAGTAAATACGTTCACTAAAATGTATAATCACCTGAAAGTTAGCATTTTTCTCGTAAAGTCCTTGGCTGATTTGTATCTTCGTCCATTAAACATGTTCCGTCAGAGTCTAATCAAAACAATAACCCAGTAATATACGTCTTCAAGGAGATATTCATCTTAACACTATCTGAGCACGTAATTATTGTTTTTATCGCACATCAACCGTTACAATGCAATTACTGCAAGGCAAAAGTCAGATATACACTATCAATTCCACCTTGAGAAGTTAAATTCTTATAGTTAATTAAAGAAATATCGTCAGCACGAAAGTAAACTAAACTTTAAATTTCTCCTAAAAATTGGAGGATATGTAGTGTACAGGGTGCGCAAAGCACAGTCTTATCTGCGACTAAGTGTGAACTCATTCTAGAATTTGAACCTTTTGCGTCACTCATGCGTATGGATCGAGGAAAAAACCGAGGGTTCCCGTCGTTTCGAAAGTCGTAAGTGCTTGAAAAGCACTTAAAAAGCAACACTATTTTTTTAACTTCACCGCCCATGAACATCGGAGTGTCAATCAGATTTTAGAAGAGTTTTTGATTTTTGCAAGCATTGTTGCCAAATACAGTGCGGAAAATTGTCACTTTTCCCCTTATGGCGCCGTGTAAAATATCCACACGGAAAAAAACCTCGTGCGGGGGACCCGAAGTTCCGGTTATATCGACGGTGAAACTACCAGACCACGTATCTTGATTTGCGACGTTGCGGACTTGCTATCGTGCTTTAATTTTAAAATGGGAGACTATTTACAGTCAATTCCTGTAAACTTCCGTAATTTTTCTGCTTCGTACGAAAAAGAATCTGGAAAAAAGGATCAGGGGGTTATCCCCTAAAATTTTGCTACTACCACAATTGAATCAGTGAGTTCGAAAACACACCAACTCGGAAAAAAAAAATTGTTCAGGAAACACCTGAAACTGCGCAGCGGGCGAGGAAATTTAGTTTAAGAAAACCCTTTTTGGTACCAAAGGACATGTACTTAGAGACTTTTTAAAGCACCGAGTTGAAATCGATACACCATGTTTGATGACAGCAGGATTAAGCGTTTAAAAATTTCCGAGTTGGTGTGTTTTCGTTCTCACCGACTTTCAGATACTGATTTTTCATAGTCTGCCCTGAAAAAATTATATTTTCCGACCTGAATAACGGTTGAATATTTATATAACATGTTGGTACAGGGTATACTGAACCGAAAAAAGGAAACCGCAAAATTGGATGGTCACCCGTTTCCCTTGAAATGGCCAAAACTTGGTATTTGCAATGAAATACTTCGATTTTCCCCTTTTCCCGTCGCTGTTTCGAGCACTTTCGATTGCAATTTCGAAATTTCCTTTTGCGTGCAGATGCTTCTATCCATAATTGTTACGAAACCGTAAAAAAGTGAAAATCGAAAAAAAACCCGAGTTGATGTAATTTCGAACTCACTGATTCAATTTGATTGATGATTTGGACATTTCCAATTAATTTTAGTAGTGTCGCGACTCAAATTGAGGTCGTACCGCAACATTTGGGTTAGTAACCTAATTTATTAGGGTACTACCACAATCAGTTGGGACACTACCGCAAGTAATAGGGGTTCTACCGCAGTCAATTGAAAATGTCCATATCCTCCAACAACCTCGTGCTTTTTTTATCCGTGCTCAAGAATTGATATTGGTTTGTTCTCCTCCAAAAAAAATTAAATATGAGCGGAGGTTTCCAAACATTGCAAAAGAGGTGCGTGGTCCGGTAGTTTTGCTATCGCTATATAGATCTTTGAAGTTTCGGATAATGCATCTTAAAATTTGAAGCTCAGTTGCTGAAGTTTGGGTTATACATCGGTACGCTTTAGTAACCCTATGGTGTCAACAAGAGTTTCGAGTTATCTCGAATCGACGCAAACAAGGATCGAGTCAATTACAGAGGTTGGACGAAATTTGAAAACTTTAAACGCCTATAACTCCGTTTAAACAAAATTTTGAGAATGTATAAGTGATTCTGTTGGTTTCCACGGGGGATTTTCTTCTAAAATCACCCCTTTTTTAAAATGGGACGAAATAAACATCAAAATTTGTTTTAGTCAAAGATTTCATGTCCGACCTCTCTAATTGACTTGATTCGCACTGGAAAAAAAAACATATTGGATCTAGAGTCCAGACTCTTAAAAACATTGACAAGAAAAAGGACTCTTAATTCAATCAGATTTAAGCTTAAATCAAAAGGTTATCCGCTCTTAAGAGGCTTGGTTCTTGATTTAAGCTTAAATCTGATTGAATCAAGAGTATTTTTTCCTGTCGATGTTTTTAAGAGTTTAAACTCTAGATCCAGTGTGTTTTTTTTTTTTTTTTCCAGTGCACTGTGCGACGGTAAGACTACCAAACCACGAATTTGGTTTGCGGCGTTTATCAGAATCTCCGCTCTAGTTTTATTTTTCTTTTCAGAGGAAAAAATCAATATTATTCCTAGAAGTTTTCACAGTTTTTTCTCGGCTTGGAGAAAATCGAGGAGGTTTTCAAGGATTGACTTTGAGTAGTTTTCCAGTTTCAAAATAAAGTATGACAGAAAAAGTCTATGCAACGTCGCAAACCAAGATACGTGGTCTGGCGGTTTCACTGTTAAGATTTGTGACTCAAACTTCGACGGCTGGACCTCAAGGTTTGGGATGCACGATCTGTATTGTCGCCCAATCTGGCAATCTTGTTTGCATGCAGCCTCGGAAAGTTCAGATTCTAGTTTTAGCGTCTTGTCAGTCGGTTCATCTCCACATACACTGACGATATTTTCTCGGTAGTTCATTAACGCACATAAGGAGGGGGGGGGGTTTCAAGGTTCTTTTGGCAAGGCCATCCAACAAATGATTTTTCTCCAAATGAAATCAAAGCGGATGAAGAAACGTATTTAATTTTGAAGGTTGCAAAATTTCTAATTTTCAACAACTAACTTCATTTTTACCAGGAAAAGGTTGGAAGTATCTGACCAACAAGTTCCTTGGTTTGAACCTCGTTAAGCAGAAAGCAACCGAGCCACATCAGCAAATTTCTAATTTAATGGGCAATTACATTTTTTACATGAGAACATGTGTGTGGATTTCTATGAAAATTTGATAGAATTTTCTTCGCACTGTGCAGAAAATCCACTGAAATTTGCACAACATTCTGCACAACCGTTTTTATGTAAAAATGGAATTGCCAAATTAAATTTGGCAATAGCTGATGTGTTTTGGTTCATCTCTGCTTAACGCGGTCCGTTTCTCCTCCGATTACTCGCAAACATTCTGGACAGGAATGACACAGCCATTTTCCTGTAAAAAGTTACATTTCTCGAGCAGGGCCGGATTTATCAACTTGCCGCCAATGGGCCGCTAGTATTTTTCCGCCCCCTTCTCATTCGTTTTGAAACATCAATGAAAACCATCAAATGAGCGTGCCAGCGGGGGAGGAGTGCATAAGACGCGTTTACTGGAGCTGAACACATTTTTTGAGAAAGGCTGTCAACACTACTAGCAAAAGTTCACGGAACTTTGCGTGAAAGTTAAGTTTCGTAAACCTATCTCTGTATGGACGAGGCCGTCCACTCATAAGAAATGAACGAAAAAATTATGAAAGAACAAACATAAATGTGGATTAATGATTTTAACCTCCGCCGCCGCGCCTTGCAGACCGCACTGTGTTTGACGCAATGCGTGAAGTATTCACGCAGTCTTGAAGGCGCTATGCGTCTCACGCTGATCGCACTGTGTTTGCCGCAATGCGTGAGGTATTCATGAACTCTTGTAGGCCCTATCCGTTTCACGCTGTCCGCAATGACCGCACTGTGTTTGATGCAATGCGTGAAGTATTCGTGCAGTCTTGTAGGTGCTAATATGTGTTACATGCCGATCGCCGCGCCGAGGGCTTCTCCTTTTCATTTCAAGTCCTCCTCATCATTTCTCTCTAGGTAAGTCGCGCCGTTTCAGACCAAATGGCGTGTTCGGTTTCTCTCTTAACTCGACTAATTAAAGGTGCTGCCTCTTGTATCACTGAAAGACGACAAAAGTAGAAATTACTATACTCTCAGAATATTAGAGATTTTGTCGCCTTTTCTCATTTGTAATTTTTTTTTCTAAATTCGATTTTTTTTTATACCTACATTTAAAAAAATTGCAAAATTTTCCGCCTCCTATGGATTTGCCACCATGGGCCGCGGCCAATGTAGCCACCCCCTTAATCCGGCTCTGTACTCGAGTAAACTTTGCATCCTCGGAATGAAGTTACCCTCTTTCGTCAGGGATTCGACGAAAAAGTTAACAATGTAACGATGAATTCGAAGAATAAGCTCACAGTTAGCTTGCCGTCATAACATGAACCTAGGATTTAATAGCGGTGCACATTGATCAAGTTTCCACGCAAAAAACGTGTTCCCTAGAAAAGAGAGTATGGGGGTCCACCTCATGATAATTAGAATCTTAGGTTCCCAAGTTTTCTCCGAAATACACATTTTTTCCTGCGAAATTTTCCAACGCCCAAAAACATATACTGCGTTTTAAATTTGCATAGCTTGCACGCAATTAAATACTTTCAATGCCGAAAGAATTGGTGTCCCAAACAAAATCGGAATCAATTCACATTTTTAGTCAACAGATATCAAAATAATTTCCATGTTCATACTTTTTTTCTTTTTAATATTATTGAAGCATCGTTCATTTTCCACCTCCATTTGAAAGAGATAATGACATGCGTTGAAATTATCCACTCTTGCCATTCTCAACCAAGACCGATCGACACGGTTGTCAGTCACTCCCGTGGAAAAGTTTTGCGAGCCTACTGCTCATTGGTAGTGGGAAGTTTAAATGCAATGCATTTCTCACGGAAGTAGCCAAGGCTACGTCACACGGGCTGCGATCAGTGAGAGCCGGGAGGGGGGGGGGGTCGATTTAAAAAAGATGCCCAGTGACTCACCTGTGTGCATCGGTCTTGTTTTTAACGTAAAAATGGGAAGCGCTCATGTCCGCAGTTTCAAAATCAACGTATTCGAGTGGATATGAATGGAAGCGAATTTAAGCGATGTATGGAGGTTTGCGAATCACAAAGAAAAACTTTTCAAATTGCTCGCTTATTTAATACACTAATATCTACATTATTATAAACTTATTTATAAATTAAAACGAAAACACTAGCTACACATGAAACGAAAAAAATTAAAGCTGCAAAACACTTAACAAACAAAATAGGAATAGCATTATTAAAACTCAAGTTTTTTGTTTATTGCTCAAATATTTTAAACTATAGCCTCGAAAGCAATTTACTTGCATTTAGTCATTCGTTGAGAATAAACTTCAAGTGCGTCTTTGTTGTGGCATTTTTCGTCGGCGTTCTTTGAAATGACTTGATTGTTGGATCGTATTGATCTCGCTCATGAGGAGCAATTTTAGACATATTCATGTTTTGGTATTGAATTGAGATGTTGCATGTGTGAGAAATTTGCGATTTGACTGTTGATTTTTATGTAAAAATTCGCGAGAAACACACTGGTGCCACTGGTTTTTTCTGAAATCAACTCTCAAGCTCAAAAAAGTTGTGGCCAATATGGAGAGGATATCCCAAGCTTTCCTAAGAGTCCACTTCTATATCAAGATGAACTCTCCATGCAAAGATAGGGAGCAAATACACATTGACAGGGCTGCCACTTTATTTGGGGACTCTAAAACTGAAAACACAGCAACCCTGCTAATGTATTTGCTCCCTATCTTTGCATAGAAAGTTCGTGCTGATGTGGAGGTGGACTCTTAGGAAAGGGTGGAATATCCCCTCCATTTTGGTCTCAACTTGAGAGCTTTTTACTGAGCTTGGGAGTTGATTTCAGAGAAAACCAGTGGCTTCATCGTGTTTCTCGTGAACTTTTCCATTAGAATCATTAGTCAAATCGCAAATTCCTCACACATGCAACATCTCCATTGAAGACTTCTACAGTGGAACGACTTTTGAGGCTGACGCTGTTGCTAAGACTGTGCAAGTTTCCACAGCATTTGCGGCGAACGAAATTCATGCATACAGTCGATTTACCTCCACGCAACATGAGGAAAAATCCAGATGAAACTAAGAGAAAAAATTACAGCAGAGCTTTTGTATGGATCATTTGTAAATCAAAAAGTTTGATGCATGATCGTAGCAGCATTAAAAGATTCATACCGATGGTGAAACTACCAGCTGACGTACCTCGTTCGCGGTGTTTAAAAATCTCTCCTCCCATTTTATTTTAGTGAAGGAAAACAAACCAATATCATTCATTGAAGATTTCACAACTTTTTCATCACTCAAAGTAGAAAAATCACGGAAGTTTTCAAGAATTGACGTTGAATTTGTTTTCCATCTAAAAAATGAAGTAGAAAGTCTGCGACGTCGAAAACCGAGATAGTGATCTGGTAGTTTCACCGTCGATCCGTCCTTTTATCAAAGGCGTCCTTAATTCCTCTTGATATGCACAGTTTAGTGGCAATTTTTTAAGTTGAAAAGAGTGCTTTTCCTAAATTTAAATCCATTAAAAATATCGATTCTAGGTGATGCAGGATGCAGGCTCCTCCGCCGCGAATCGATTGTTCCGAATACATTTAAATGGAGAAAAAAACAGTGTTGCGAACTTTCAATAATCGCCTCCGGCACAATGGAGATGTTGCATGTGTAAGGAATTTGCGATTTGACTGTTGATTCTCATGTAAAAGTTCGCGAGAAACACGATGGTGCCACTGGTTTCCTCTGAAATCATCTCCCAAGCTCAAAAAAAGCTCTCAACTTAAGGCCAAAACGGGGAGGGAAATCCCACGCTATTCTCAGAGTCCACCTCTACATAAAAAAAAAACTCTCCATGCAAAGATGGGGAGCAAATGCATTGACAGGGCTGCCACTTTATTCGGGGACTCTAAAACTGAAAACACGGCATCACTGCTAATGTATTTGCTCCCTATCTTTGCATGGAGAGTTTGTTTTGATGTAGAGGTGGCCTCTGAGGGTAGGGCGGGATATCTCCTCCATTTTGGCCTCAACTTGAGAGCTTTTTTTGAGCTTGGGAGTTAATTTCAGAGAAAACTAGTGGCACCATCGTGTTTCTCGCGAACTTTTACATAAGAAACAATGGTCAAATCGCAAATCCCTCACACATGCAAAATCTCCATTAGCGTCAGTCTACTTGCAGAAAAATTCATGGCATAGCCCGACGACTGAAGCAAGTATGTCGGTCTAATACCTCTGCCAATCGCACATGTAAGGCTTTTTTGTACTAAAGTTTTATGCGGCAAATAAACAAAAAAAAAAAAAAAAAAAAAAAAAAAAAAAGAAACATGGCACCACGGAGCACGATGGAACGAGTCAATGCGAAAAGTCGAACAAAATGTAGAAACTTTAAAAGCTCATAACTCTGGTAATACCAAGAATTGAGGTTTTAAAAGTGGTTCCAGTGGTTTTCTCGTAAAATTTACTCACGAAAGCACTCCTTAAAAGTTAAAATCTGCAAAACTAAACATAAAAATAATTACAGTCGTCGTCCCGAAAAGTACGTCCGAATTCTCCCATCGTGTCGATCCTCTGTGCGGAGGACGACGGCGAAAAGTGGCTGCTAGGAGTGCGAAGTGACTTAAACAAACGGTCAAATAACCACCTAGAGGCGAGCCGCGGATAAATTCACGACGAGTCGTCCATAAACAAAAGCAAGCACGCCTCCAGCCCAGACGACAAAATTGCACTCGCAAACGTGGTCTGTTACCGATCTTCGAGACGTGCATGAAACAGACGCTTGATGCACAGCCTGCATGCGCCATTAGTTGCCACGCTGCCGTCTAAAGTAGAGTACCTTTATAGACAGAGTATGGCCATTTCTGTGCCGGTTTTTCATTTGTCGCGAGAAAATAGGCTGACACGATGTTCCTACGGCCGTAAATAAACAAACAAGATGGCTGTTATCAGCAAGCAAGTTTGAGGTTAAGCACATTTACAGAGGCGATTTAACAGTGTTTACATAGGTTTTTTCATGTTTAATTCGTAGACATGCTAGTATAAATTGTTACTGCCGTATAATTGAAATTTTTCTCAAATTTTAGGTTCTTATCGATGTTACGGTGAGCCGCCAGCTTGTTTGTTTATTTTCGGCCGTAAGAGCATCATGAAGCCTAAAAACTCGTTGACCAATCAAAAAGCGGCACAGTTTTCATGTAGTAAAAAGATACGAGTGGCCATACCCTGTCTGTAAAGGTACTATACCTGTCTTCATTAGTTCACTGCAGCAGATAGAAATAGAAACAGAGATAGTATGAGTTCTTTTATCGTATTTTTTTCTAAGATCTGAAAGAGCTGGTGGCTTGTCTCAGTAGCTCCTAATTGGAAAATGTATTCCATCTGGCAACGCGAAAACGGGACCGAATAAGGCGCTTTACGCTCATCCGCGGCGTGTGTGTGTGTGGGTGCTAATCACAGTGCAAACAAATAACAGCAACAGTGACATCAACAGTAACGGGTAACAGGAACTGGGCGCTCGGAAAAAGAGGATACGCCAATTCCAACTGCATTTTCTCTTTTCGCACCTTCGCGCGGCGTCCGGCGTCGACGCCCGAATAACGAGACGCCTCGCGACAAGACGCTCAGCGCCGCGACGCCGGCGTCTCGGCTCATTAAACTATGCACAAAATTATGCGACGCCGAACGGACTGCACCCACGCCGAGCCAGCGGCGAGGGAACGAGAGGTTTGAAAAATGAGAGGTCCGGCTCTGCTCAGTCGGTGGAATTGGTCAGTTACATGAATGAAAGAATTCGGTTTTCGTGTATGGCACGTGTAGATTACTGCCGTGCTGAGGAAGAACGCCGTATGAACCTTCAGGCGTTGCCAAATTTCCATTTGTAAAACACAAATTTCCTAGTAAAATGGATATCTTGCATGTGTGAGGGATCTGCGATTTGACCATTGATTCTTATGTAAAAGTTCGCGAAAAACACGATGGTCCCACTGGTTTTCTCTGAAATCGTCCCCCAAGCTCAAAAAAAGCTCTCAAAGTGAGGCCAAAATGGAGGATATATCCCGCCCTACCCTGAGAGTCCACCTCTACATCAAAACAAACTCTCCATGCAAAGATAGGGAGCAAATACATTAGCTGGGTTGCCACTTTATTTGGGGACTCCAAAACTGAAAACACACTGCTATCGCATTTCCTCCCTATTTTTGCATGGAGTGTTTGTTTTGATGTAGAGGTGGACTCTCAGGATAGCGTGGGATATCCCCTCGATTTTGGCTTCACTTTGAGAGCTTTTTTTAAGCTTGGGAGATGATTTCAGAGAAAACCAGTGGCACCATCGTGTTTCTCGCAAACTTTTACATAAGAATTAATGGTCAAATCGCAAATCCCTCACACATGCAACATCTCCATTTTATCTATAGCGTCTGGAAGTTTCAATGAAAAATATGCATAACCATCCTCAAAAATAAGTATTTTCTGAGAGTAAATTTGGCAACATTCGAATGTTCATATGGCGTTTTTCCTTAGCACGGCAGTGCAGATGAACCAATAAAAGCGCGACCCAGACGTGGCAGTAATCGCTCATAGTGGGCACTCAACGCCCACCAACCGGCTAGACCAAGTCACTCGAGTGTTTAAGAGAAGAGTAAAATATGTAGTAGAGAGTGCTCCATATCTTCATCACGAATAAAACGTGATCCACAAAAAAAAGATAAAAATACGATCAGAAGTAGATCAACTTGAATCGTGGTAAACTTGACAGCTGCGAGATCGTTCCATCCGTGCCTTGCCCCCTCCCCCTACCTGGGTGAATCTTCGACTATCAGTATTTTCCCATTAGAGACTAGGGTAAAGAATCGAATATTAAGTTTTTCCTCGATAATCGATTCTTTCACAGGGTTTAAATGACTGATCCATCGATCCGTCGCAAAATACGAAGCCTCACTGGAGAACACAGTCCGAAAGCAATTTCCGATTCCACTCGCGTGTTGATGTGATATTTAGCGCTCGAAAGTTTTTGTCTTACCTCCGTCCCGGTGTCGATCCGAAACGAATGACAGGATAATCAAGAGATATCTTCTCGGCGCGGCGTTTTTTCCGTCCTTGAGTTGAGTGGAAAAAATATAGATGAAATCGGTAAGGCGCGTTTTTTTATTCGATTTTATCGTCACTACTTTTACTGTGATTCGGGGACTTTCGTTCGGGTTTCGGAAGTGTGCATTCTCTGTTCGACGCCAGCTCCGCCGTGCTAAAAAAAGACGTCGTATGAGCCTCCAGACTTTGCCAAATTTGTTTTGAAACACTGGAAAAAAAAAACACATTGAATCTAGAGTCCAGACTCTAAAAACATCGACAAGAAGAAATACTCTTGATTCAGTCGGATTTTTGTTTAAATCAAGAACCAAGCCTCTTAATTTGAGCGGATTTCTTTTTGATTTAAGCAAAAATCTGATTGAATCAAGAGTATTTTTTCTTGTCAATGTTTTCAAGAGTCTGGACTCTAGATCAAAGCGACTTTTTTTCCAGTGTAAAATACGAATTTTCAAGGAAACCTGTGAGTACATGTCTCCTAATCTGTCGGAGGATTTAATTAGCATTTTAATCCACAGTATATTTGAAAATTTCACGGCAAAATACCCATGCACATCTTCAAAAATAAACGTTTAATGAAAGGAAATTTGGCAACATCCGGATGTCCTTCGGGCGTTTTTCCTCGCACGACAAAGCTTCACCCGATAGTGGTTTTAACTGCATTTTAGACTCGGGAGAAAGATGAATTACTGTCATCTAAAAATCGGGTATCTTCATAGGATAAGCGTTAATTGCTACGGCGACAACTGCCGCGATGCGATGGTCTTTTGATTGGTTTGATGGTAAAAAAAAAAAAAAAAAAGGTTTTCGGAAAAAAAAAAAAGTTTTACCTATGGATAAAAAATGACCGAACTCTTGGGACACGCAAAATACATCTAATAACATCTCAAAACGTGGCACAGTAGATCGACTCAATCAGAGAGGTCGGACGTAAAATGTTTGACTAAAACTGCAAATTAAGATGTTTATTTCGCCTCATTTTAATTATATGGGAAAGAAACACATAGTCGAAATAGTTGTATCGCGTGCTTCGCCCCTTCCAACTTTTCTGCCTCCGCGTTAAAGTCTCTGAGTCAGCGAAAAAGAAACCGAGTTCTACTTCATTTCTGAGGGTTTGCACTGGAAAAAAAAAAACACATTGGATCTAGAGTCCTGACTCTTGGTAACATTGACAAAAAAAAATACTCTTGATCCAATCAGATTTAGGCTTAAATCAAAAGGAAATCTGCTCAAATTAAGAGGCTTGGTTCTTGATTTAAGCTTAAATCTGATTGAATCAAGAGTATTTTTTTCTAGTCGATGTTTTTGAGAGTCTGGACTCTAGATCAAATGTGTTTTTTCCAGTATTCTAAGGGGTATTTCTGGAAGAAATTTTCACCAGAAAACCAATGAAATCACTTTAAGAACTCAAATTTTGTATAAACGGAGTTATAGGCTTTTAAAGTTTCCAAATGTCCGACTTTCTCCTATTGCCTCGATCCACAGCGCATTGCCTCCCTGACGTAAGGTGGAATCTCAATTTCCACATGAGCCCAGAACAGCATAGACTCATAAGAACTTATTTATGCTGAAAGGAACCATATCTCACGCAAACCTCATGCACATAGTTCCTTTTAGCATAAATGCGTCCATATGTGGAACAAGGCTCACGTGGTCATCGAGATATGCCCTTACGTCAAATAAGCGACGAAAATGGCAAGACCATAATTTTATTGGTAGGTAAGTTTCTGACTCTTACGGAATTTATTTAATTTAATTGCAGGGATAAAGATGACTCTCGATTTGGGAACATATGATATTTAATGAAGAGGGTCATTTACACCACCAAGTCATTGACGCATGACGCAATAGTAGTTGTGGACGTGGCCCAACATTTTCTTGCCAGGTATAATCAAAGAATGTAAACGTTATTTATAAATTTAATTAATTAAATCATCTTTAGAGTTGAATCAGTGAGTTAAAAAACACTCCAACTCGGAAAAAAAAATTGTTCAGGAAACACTTAAAACTGCGCAGCGGGCAAGGAAGTTAGTTTAAGAAAAACGTTTTTGGTGCCAAAGGAAAAGTACTTGGAGACTTTGCAAAGTGCCAAGTTTAAATCGAAACACCATGTTTGATGACGGAGAATTAAGCGTTTAAAAATGTCCGAGTTGGTGTGTTTTTGTTCTCACCGACTTTCAGATACTGATCTTTCATAGTCTGCCCTGAAAAATGTATATTTCTGGACCTGAATAACGCTTAAATATTTATATAACTTGTTGGTACAAGGTAAACTGAACCGGAAAAAGAATACCTCAAAATCGGATGGTCACCCGTTTCCCTTGAAATGGCCAAAAATTGGTATTTCCAATGAAATACTTCGATTTTTCTTTTTTCCCGTCGCTGTTTCAAGCACTTCCGATTGCAATTTCGAAATTTCCTTTTGCAAGCAGATGCTTCTATCCATAAGTGTTACTAAACCGTAAAAAAGTGTAAATCGAAAAAAACCCGAGTTGGTGTGTTTTCGAACTCACTGATTCAGTTTATACCAAAAACAATCTGTTATCAATGACGCGAGTTAAAAAATACAAAATACTTTAGTGCCGGAAATACAAGTTTTGTGTTCCTTCTTTGTATTCCTGAAAGTTTTGCTCAAGACAAGTGCGGTTAAGAACTAGCCGTCGAGAAAACGTATCCTAATGGCCTGCATAATACCCAGCTCGTCGACAGAACGATAGCCAAGTTCTTATGCAAGGAGAAAAAAAGACCATCTCATGTTTGCCTGTCAGCGGATTATCATTTCGACGGCGTGGAGCAAAAACACCGCAAGTGCAATGAGCTATTCCGTATGGAACAACTCTTTTAATACGGGCTATTTGAAAGAGGCTGTTCCGCGAGGATCCTTTCGCCGCAGTTACGCGAATTCTGCTCCAATTTGTCCGTTTACACCACCATCTAAAAAGGCGCGGTGGTAATTTTGCACCATTAACTTTAACTACGTTTCGATAAGCCCCCTTGTACCGCACATTTTATTGGCGGAAGGTGCTGTTGAAAGTTTTGCGCGGTCAGGCAGCAACTTTCCACCGAGGTTATGTGAATATTTTATTGGCAATATTATGGCAGATGCATATTATCCAAGTGTCTTTCAATTCATGAAACTCCTCTAAGTTGCAAGTTTCTATGTTTTCACTGGTTTCGAGTTATTCGGTACCAGCAAAGAAATATTTTTAGGCAGATAAGATTCACTGAAAAAAAAAAAACACATTGGATCTAGAGTCCAGACTCTTAAAAACATCGACAAGAAAAAATACTCTTGATTCAATCAGATCAAAGCAAATCAAGAACCAAGCCTCTTAATTTGAGCGGTTTCCCTTTGATTTAAGCAAAAATCTGATTGAATCAAGAGTCCTTTTTCTTGTCAATGTTTTCAAGAGTCTGGACTCTAGAGCTAATTTGTTTTTTTTCTCCAGTGTTATTTAACTTAAAGTGGGGGTCATAAAAGCACGGGAAACAATGATAACCCCGTTTACCGAGATAAAGATCTTGGTCTACATAGGCGATATTTGCAATGAAGCGAGTTTTGTCTAGCTGGGTTGAAAAATCGAATTTTGGTATTTTAAGGAGAAAATATCCTCATCGTCCCTATAAATAATTTTAGAGAGATTTTATTATCATTCGTTAACTTTTTATCGTCTTATTAAAACGGCGTAGCGCGGGATAACACGGTAGACATTATCCTGCAAACTTTATGAGGAAAATGAGATGTATTTATGGGGGGAAAAAACGTGAAGTATGCTGTAAAAGCTCATCATACTCCGGCATGTTTTGCACGAACTCTTCGGGTGCAATTAATTCTCGGTTTCATTTCAAGACATAGAATTAATTGTTGTGATTCCCCTCCTCCTACTAAAATAAAACCCCCGCGGATATTTTAATCATATCCAACCATGAGTTCGCAATTTAACTAAGACCTTTTCATTAAAGGAACGGTAATTTTAGCGGTCGACGATATGGAAAAATAATTAATAAACTCATCATATGAAGGTTAAAAAATTAAGACAAATTTTGGAAGGATTCGAACACCCTAAAACAGGAAAAAAGGAAAACAAATATTTCAAAAATATTTACCGTAAAAAGGTACTTCATCGTGTTCAGTTTCTCTCTGTCTTAACAAAGCACATACACTCGTACGCAGATTTTTCACAATCGTGACAAAAACAGAAAAAACTACAAAAGATCGCGCACTCCAATATAACTGGTAACTAAATTTTTGAGCATATCATCATGGACCCACGAGACATTTTTTTACGAGAAAATAACTAAGCCTTTTAAAATGTACACTTATTTACAATCTCACTCACACGAGACCAAATTCCACCCGGGGGGAAAGAAAAATTCCAATCGATAAATTAATAAATTCACACGAATCTTAACCACGCACGCATTGAAATATAGTTTTCGCTTTGATATAATCTCGACTTTTTTTTTTATTTTCTTGCGATTTTAAAATATCTCACATTTATTTAATTATCCATCGCCGGATGTAGCATGTACATGTAGCACCGTAAAAATCCAAAAACACTGCTCGATTCCGGGACGACCACTCCGATTCGAGATTTGCCAAATCTACAATCCAATGTCTGTAAATTTTACAATCCAATGTCTCCAGTCGTAATCCAATGCGGTAATCCAATCCAGGGAACAGCAACTCGCGACGCGGGCTATCTGGCGCGGCGCATGCGCATGTTTTCTCTCTCACGTCGGGCGCCGTACTGGGGCGCTCTTGAGACCGCTCGGGCTCACTTTCTTCCTGGTCATCTTCGGCCCCGGGTGCCCCCCCCCCCCCGGGTCCCTCCCTCGTCGTGCGAATGCTGCGGGTTTGGATTCCTGACCTGTGCGCGTTGTGCCTTTTTCCCCGTTTCTATATTATCGATCTCCTCGATGATGTCGAGACCCTTTGTGTTCGTTGAATGGGAGGCGTTGATTGTAGTGATGATTGCGTCGAGATGGGCCCCCCGTTGAGCCGAAAATCCTGGAATCCTCTTCAAAATATGATGATCGTAGGTTTATTAAAAAAAAAAAAAAAAAAAAAAAAAAAAAAAAAAAAAAAAAAAAAAAAAAAACGACTGAGACTATAAGCCCGTCTTCATAGTCGTTCTTTGAACGGATCCTTTCCTTAAGGTGTTTCGATGGACGCCATATTTTGTGTCAGAACGGCATCCGATATATCGCATCGATTGGTTCCATTTTTTCTGCTACTCGTCGAACCTCAAGTTGTGTTCAGCAGTTTAAATTTTAAACTGGAATCTTGCTTGGGATAATCATGATTTGCTCCTGCAAGAACTTCATATTATGAGAGAAAAAAGTCGATGACTTAACAAACTTCAAGACGGGTTCGAATACATACCTGAAAATTTACATTACTTGAAATACAATAAGCATTCCCTCGAAATTTGTATTTTTAGTAGTGACAAAACGTTATAATCCCTCGCAAGGATCTGTTTCAAAAGTTATAATATACTCGAGGTTTTACCATGGTTGCAGACAGTATCATGAAGTTTATACACTCATACAACTATTGCGACGTCTGAGTAGGTAAAATTGCATATCCACAAAATGAAGGCGAATATGGTCTCTTTTCCGCTGACTCAAGGACTTTAACGCGGGGTAAGAAAAGTTGGATGGGAGAAAGGAGAAGTTTCTTTTTCTGACTGAAACAGTCAAATGCGAAGAACGAGTATAGTTTGGTCGCCACTGGCTAATAAAGTACAATTAAATCATTTGAAATCCAGAGATTTGTAAAACAAGATTAAAATCTTAAGAATTGCCAACAAATCGAATCGATGACGCGAATCCTGGGCTAAATTTCTTCTGTAACTACCTCAATCAAGTCCATAAAAATACGCTAAAGGTCGGCACGAATCATCGGCTTCGGTTGATTTCACTTATCGGCTTTGCAAGCAGCGTTTAAATGGTAATAGGTAAACAGCGCCGAGGCGTGAATGATCATTATCGATATTTTCCCATTTGAAGTTGTGGTAAAGAATCGATAATTAAGGTGTCCGTTGCGAGCACCCTGTTGATCGATCCTTTGCCATCGGTTTAAATGGCAGATCAATCGATTTATCGACAAAGCATGCCACGCCACCGTAGGTAAACATTTCTCGAGGAGCGTATAGTAATCATAAAATGCCTGTAATTGTGCCACAACGTGAAAGTGCCGTGTAAATATTTGGATAGGCGCATGAAAATTAAAGTGCAAGCAGAAAGGCTAGCTTGCAACGTTTAATTTTCTCGCTCGGCCGTGCGGAGCGCTGTCGGTAGTGTCAGTCTTTCAAAATTGGAAATAATTTAAACTTTAATACACGTAATCAGAAAGGGAATTTTGTTAAATGAAAGAGGTGAACAATTTAAAACACTCCCGCAAAAATGGTCACACATAGTGTTTTCAGACGATTTCGGTGGAATAAATCGAAATTGTAGACGAAAAATATTCATGGATTAAATGTTTTAACGTTGTAGTAAAATCATCACACATTTTAAACTTTGTTTAACAGACTTGGGTCTATACTACCGTGCTAAGGAAAAACGCCGTATGAGCCTTTCGGCGTTGCTAAATTTATTTTAATAAAAAAAACGAATTTACTAGTAAACTCATTTATATTTTCCTTCCATTTTTTTTAGATATTTCTGTTCGTAAGTTCACCTGAATTTCCTGAAAATTTCAAGGAAAAATAACCATAACATTCCTCAAAATAAGTATTTTACCGAAAACCTTTGTCAACTCACGAATGTTTATACGGCGTTCTTCCTTAGCACGGCAGTATAGGAGACCAGTCCTTTTGAATCAAAAAACGAGGAAGAAAAGAAAGGGAAAAAGAAGGAGAAAATAAGAATGAAAAAAAAACGGAAGACAAAGTCATGCGTCAATCATTTTCTCCTTCCTCTCCAGTTCCTCTTCTTTTTCTTATTATTCCTTCTTGTCTCCTTCCTCTTCCCTTTCTTTATCCCTAGTCTTCTTATTGCTATCTCTGATATTCTTCCTCATTTTGTTCCTTTTTTATTCTTCTCCTCTTTTTGCGGTCCACTTATTTTTTTTCTTTTTAATACAGTTTTATTCGGATAAAATTTCAAACGCCGAAAAGCGAAATGATTCAATGTAATTTTAAGAACTTTGAGCAAGAAGTCAACGGAATTCGGCAAATTAGATCATTCTGTCATATCTCTCCTCATCATCTGCTCCACATCCATCTCGACTTCCATCACATTCTAGAGACCAGCGAAAAAACAGAGTGCTTCCAAGATTTCAAAGATAATTACTAACAGATTTACTTTTACACATTTCACGTTTTAACCAGAAAATTTTCGAACGTTTCATTTGTCAAACGACAGGACTTTGCCCCCTTGCGTAGCTGCCCTGCTGGCGGACCTGTATTTCCTGTGTATAAAAACAGGATGGAGAACAATTGCTTCTTTGTGAGTTAGCTCGTTTCAAATAAAATCGGTATTTTCGAAGCATTTCAATGTGGGGATGACAGTGTCGCCAATGGCAGAATCGCCATTATGCGCGATTCTCAACGAGTGGCAGCCAAGCACACACGATTATCATATTCGGTTTTCATAGCGTTTATGGTACTCTGTCCATTCTCAACATTCGCGAAAAGAAAACTTTTAAAGTTTTCAAATTTTTAATAATGACTGAGTTTGGATACAAATCAGTGAACAGTTCGCCTGCAAAAGTGAGGAAACTCACAAATAAACCGAATATGAGCCCGATAAAAGCTGACTGCAAATCGTTCAGATTATAAGGCTTAGGCTCACCACCTTCTGCATCTGTGCCCTCAAATGAATATACCATGAAGTTGCTGTCAAATCTCTCCATCATTTTTCTCGTGTGTCCAGTCTCTAGATTTTGATAAATTATTCGATTCAATTTATCATAGAGAAAAGAATATTTCAGGAAAGGAATCATTACCGGATACGTAATTAGGCACTCTTGCATTAGATGATACTCCAAATCAACGTGAAATGCATGATGATTTATACGGACATTTTCCTTGTGGTTTGAAGAGAACGGCACACTGATCATCATAGCATCCATTGAAACCATTGACATAATATTCTTTTCAATCTCCCTGATGCGATTTTTAGTAAAATTAAAATCTGCGGAAGACTCATCTTCCTTAGAGAAACTATTATGAAATAATTCCCCAATTTCCGCCACAGAGTAATCGTATAAATCACTCACTAATTTTGCACCAAGCACTTCCGAGTGGTTTTGCTGAGAAAACATTTCCTTTTCCGTTGAAACATCATCAAAGCTTATTTGAATGTGAAGATCTGATTCCTCCAAAGCTTTCAGTGAATCAATTTCCGGATACAGAACTCTCTTGCTGAGAAGCGTCGTCATGCAAACCAAATTTTAGTTATGACGAATGCAGAAAAACTGAAAATTACGAAGAGGACTTTTCCAGTCAAAAGATGACCCAAGCGTAGGTTTGCTGGGCTACCACACATGAAGTACGCGTTAACAGTTAACAGAGAAGATGAGTTCCTGTAAAATTCAACTTCTGCGTCTGGGTAGAAGAAGTAAAATACTCTACATTGTAAATAATGGAAAGTTCCCAAAATGATCCAGAAACTAAAAATCGTGAGGACAATGAGTGACCATACGAGTGGCGAAAAGCTTTTGAAAATCACCAGTCCTTGTGGCATAAAACCACTATGTGGAGTTGCAAAGCACAGAGATCTCGTATCAAGGCTGACTGAAAAATCATACCTGGAGTAATCATTCCCCTCTAAACTTAGTCCGTAATCAAACGGCTGCAAGTCTATGTCGAATTTCAAGCCTGCTTCAGTACCGTAACTATTGAATTGGTCACCCATGTAAATCGTAAATGATGGGTACTTCAAGCTGCAATTTACAGCACGTTTTAAGTCATTGAATACTGTCTCATACGTTTCAACCAGAATGTTTGAGGATGAAGACTCAAAAACTGTAGAATTATGATTTTTTCCATCAGTGAAGAATATGCTGACTGATTTTCTATGCATATCGCTCCAAGAAAAATCGATAAAATATCGATCGGTTTCACCTTCAGTTGAGATGAGTTTTTCCGTGAAGGGATCATATCTTTCACAACCCTGCGAGTGGCAAATGACTGATTTTAGTCCTTTGAAGAAGCGCCAAAAAAATTTGAAACAGAACACGAGCCTAGCGACCGGGTCTATACTGACAGGGTACTTTTGCGTTCCATTTCCTGTTTCTCTTAGTGTTGTATATGCCGGGTGTTTATGAATCGGATCGAAATTTTTTAAGATGAAAACCAGATAATTCTTAGAATTCCAAATTTTGTTGATGTACAAACCGCGAGTTACATTAAACACCCGATCGCTTAGAATCGAATCGGGCTCCAATTCGGCTGATGATAGTCTCAACTGTTTACTGCATGTTCTTTCCCCTTGCGACCAAAAAGAGCGCCCATCTACAGTCACGCAGTACAGAGGTAAAATACCTTTCGACTGATGTTCTATTCTCATTTTATCGTATTTGACACTTGTTGTGTTTTCGCCGTTTTCTTCCAAGATCCTTGATTTTGAAACTGTGTATAAAATCAAGCTCATCAGCTCTCTCACATCTTTCAGAATGAATATGATGTTTTTGCCATGATCGGTATTGACAGCATTCGTCAAATAACTGTGATGGGATATCAAAATAGTTTTGATGGAGGCTTCGTGCAACTGTTGATTGAAGTGCTCGAAAGATGGTTCGGAATGCAGTCCGTCCTCGTAAATGTAAAATAAGTCTTGTTTCGATTCGTCGACAATGCTTCGACATGCGTTGAAAGCTATTGAATTTAAAGGATCCCATTCGCTCTCCGGAGGTAGCGCCAAAATCCGAATGGTTTGCGTACTGCGGGAAATCAGACCAACGTGAAGGGAATATATGAGAGAACACAAGTGCATCATTTAGTGTTGTTGATTTTTTTTCGATTTTCTGAAGATATTGATTTTTAATAAACATGATTGGAGTAGCATCTATGAATAATATAATAACGACAGATACTATATGTATACATAATATAAAAATGTTGATTTTTGACACCAAATAATCGCTTAAATGGGCGTATTTCTGTCAAACAGATCTATGTGCAGGGGGAAGCTGGGGTGTGCTCGTTAGTGCCCGGGCCATAAGAACGAATGGGAAACATAAAGCGCCAATGACGAAACCGCCGTGTTCATTCAGTTAGTATTTTCTAAAATTTTCATCACGGAAGCCTCAAAATGCGTCTAAATTGAGTTGAAGTTTCTAAAATTTCCAGATGTGTTGAATGCAACAATTAGAAAGTATTTTGTGCTGAAAGTAAAAAGAGTGGAATTTTTCTGCAAAATTGGTGGAAAATCTGAGCGTCACGGAAGTCTCAAACTGCGTCCAAATAAATTCAAAATTTCAACGAATTTTTGGGGGAGGCCCCTCGGACTGAACCCGAGTGGTAGGAAGGCCACATTTTTTTGGCAAAATGACCTAGTTGCGCCTTAAAATCGAAAAATTTCGATTTGTGAGTAAACAATCGATTAGTAAGGGATAGGAAAAACCAGTTTCCTGCAGCCACTTTACCCGTGTTTTTCCAATAGGTATTGTGCAGTGTGCACCCCTAATAAAGCTGGTTATGATGGTGGTGTCTATAATGAAAGTATAGTTCCAATTGCTTACCATTCGAATTTTCACGGAAGAACCACAAAACATAAACAGTTGATGATCCGTGCTGCGGAAGGGTATCACAACCATATTTTAGTCTGTAATGAGATAGAACTTTTATTTAAATGTGCTTTCGCAGTTACGTTAAACCCCTTTTCAGCCGCCTCTGAAACCTTCAAAAAGGGTTTTGGAAGAGGTTAAAGATGACCTTGAAAGTTGCTGCTAGGTCAAAGCTTTTACCCGAATTTTCATGTTGAGTATTTACGTTGTTAACGAGATCGTTACCGCATTTGAAATTCTAGTTGAGTTCTAAATTCCGTAAAATTGCAGCTCGGTAGTTTTCCTCCATGAATATATTTGTACCTATTTTTCCTCGTCTCTGATCGATTCATTTCGTAAATATTCTCGACTTGTCAGCTCTTGACAGTTAACGACGCAAGCTACAAGGGTGTTATATTTGCAATAAAGTGGTTCGACACTGGAAAATTCATTCATTTCTGGTCATTATACTTTTGACGTGCATTTCCTTTCGCGTCCATTATTTAGCAGCTGCGGAAGGATTATAAGGTTTGCATTAGGTCACGCCATGTTGGCCATGATTTTCCTTTGCACCTTCTCTTTCAGTAGCGAGGTGAATGATCAATTATCGATTTTTCCCCATTTGAAGCGATGGTAAAGAATCGATTATTAAGGCATTCGCTGCGAACAACACTCTGTTTATAAATACCTCTTCTTGCTTTAGCTGAAGTTTGCAGCATACCCATAGTAAATTACGGAACAAGCGTCATAGGGGGCGGTCCGATGCTTTTGGATCACCCTGTAGAATGGCGTAGTTGAAATCTGAACATTGTGGGATGCAGTCTCTGGCGCACTCATGTAGGTGTAAATACTGACTTTTGGGCTGCGAGCTCCTCAACCAACCAAAGGCAAGGGGTCCCTCCTCTTGCAACCCTGGTTCTTCGCTTGTCGAAAAAAATGACATCGTCCTCTTACGCCCCAGGATATTTAACCGTACATCAGCATTCTCATCAGTATCATTGACAACATTACGACGTCAAATAACTCAGCATCTGGACCCAAGTGTTCCAAGGTGTGTTTTACCAAGGTCCAGTAAAATTACCGAGAAAGTTCATTAATTTTACCGAGATTTCTCGGTAAAATTACCAATTCCTTAAATGGTAATTTCACCAAGAAAAAACTGGGATCAAATAGAACCCTGAATTCTTGGTAATTTTACCCTTTCCCTAGTAAATACACCGAGATTTTTTTTTCAGTGTTGATGATCTTGAATTCTCTCTGCACTTTTTATCAATAGCTCGGAAGAACCACCCATCCCCAATTTCTTCCTCCCGTGCTTTTTTCAAGGAAGATTAGCGCCCTCCAACAAGCTGAGTTTCTTCCGTCACCAAAATCATTATCAGCGCAGCATTGTTTTGGCCGCGGCTTCTTCGAGTCCCACTGTAATTAGGCACCGTTACATAAACGCTAAACAGCCTCGCGATACATCGATCCTATGCGATGCGCCAACCCATTCATCTCCTGCAAATATATCGAACTTCGAGACTTGATCACTAAGCACCGTTACATAAACACAAAACACCCTCGCAATTTCTCGATTCCGTTCGATATATAGTTCCGCCCACCAGTTGCTAATGTATCGAAACTCGATACTGCGGGACACGAGTGCAGGTTGTTTGGTATCATTCTAAACAGGTAAATTACACGTAATAGAGGCACTCACTGTGGCCGGGTGGTTACATAAAAATGGTGCCCGATCGAAGCGCTCGCGGCGGGCTGCGGCGGAACTGCAAATAGGCGAGCGAAAGAAGATATTCGCTGGGTCAGAGGTCAAGCTGACTCCGAGTCCAGCAGCCAGCAGCGGCCACTGGCTTGTCCCGACCGGCCAGCAGAGTTGCCGGGTTGTGCCACCTGTTTTTCACTTGGAGCGAAAAGTTAGAATTGATTTATTTTTAATTATATTTTTCCTTTAATCGCGAAATTCACCGTCATAGGCGTGGCGGGGGGGGGGGGGGGCGGGCTTGGTCCCTCTAAAATTGAAAATAGTATCATCCCCCCCCCCCCAAAAAAAAAAATATTCTGAATGCTGGGGAAAAAAACCTTCGTTGAGGGTCTTTATTCTTTTAATATAAAGTGTAAAGCCCTCGCTCATTCAGTTACCATTGTTTAAATTTGCCATTACGGAAGACATAAATGAGTTAAAATAGAGATAAACTTTCAAAAATTTACCGGAAGAGGCCCTTCCCTATCTATGGTTGGGGGGTATGTTATATCCCCCGTCGGTAAGGAGGCTTTACCATACCTTACCCTTCTGACAGACCAAGATTCAACTTTTCCCGCTCAGTCTAATTTTCCGCTAAATTTGAAATTCCCGCCATTTTTCATTGGCGGGAATTTCAAATTTTGTCCCCCCTCTCTGAGCTCCCTAGTCTAATATAATATGAAAAAACCTGGGTCCTATTTCCAAAATCTGATCACATACAGCGAGCTCATGGCGTTTGGCGCAATGCGTGAAGTATCCCAACAGTCTTGTAGGCGCTATGCGTTTCACGCCGACCGACGCTGGTCGCACTGTTTTTAACGCAATGCGTGAAGTATTCATGCAGTCTTGTAGGCACTATGACTTTCTCGCCAACCGCTGCGCTGCTAACCGCACTACGTTTGACGCAATGCGTGAAGTATTCATGGAGTCTTGTAGGCGCTAATATGTATTTCATGCCGACCGCCGCGCTGAGAAGGGCTTCTCCTTTCCATCTCAAGTCCTCGTCATCATTGCTCTCTGCGCCGCGCCGCTCCAGGCCAAATTGCGTGTTTGGTTTCTCTCTCAACGAGACTAATGGAAGGCGCTGTCTCTTGTATCACCGGTAGATGAACAAAATAGAAATTACTATACTTTAACTCTCAAGAAATGAGAGATTTCTTTTCCTTTTCTCGTTTGAAATTTTTTTTTCGGAATCAGATTTTTTCTTGATACCTACATTTGAAAAAATTACAACATTTGCCGTCCCCTAAATTTGCCGCCATGTGGCCATCCACTAGATCCGGCCCTTCTCATCAAGGGACTACCACCTTTCGATAACCGTAAAAATCATGGAAATCGGCCCGGTAGAACGCTCGAACTAAGCGTTACCAGGTATGCAATGTAGGAGGTCTCGGAGCTTAGACGCGTTGTTAAAGTTAGAAATTGAAGTCAGCGGAATGACGTCAGTCCGCCATTTTTAGTTATTCGCTGAGCGATGATGCAAACTTGTTAGTAAACAAAGGCTGCCATCTTCTCAGCAAAACTGGTAAGCGCCCTGGGAAGCAGGCTGAGCGCTGAGCGATTTTGCTGAGAAGATGGCGGCCTTTCCTTACCTCAGCGGATAACTCAGAAAACGTTTAACAACACTTCGGCTGAGCTCAGCCACTTAGCGGATAACTCAGCGGTTGCACTTCTGACTTTAACAACGCGTCTATAATAGCATAGAGAGGAGACGGCAACATGAAGAAGAAGAGACTTCCTCAACACTCCATTTGCGGAGATGGACCGAGAGTAATCGGTGACCTGAAGAGTCCCCGCTCCCACGTGAGGTCACGCTTAAGAGCAAGTTTCGTTCGATTAAATTCGTCAAAGACACAACTTCCAGCGCGGATAACTCAAACCGTTGCGTACGACTTGAGACCGGACTGGGCGACTCGTGAAATGAAATTATCGCCCTAAACGATGCAACTCGTCTGTTGGCAACAGATGCTGCTCTTCACCGTTGTACTACGGAAGAGAGCAGTAAAGTGAGTCGCGCTTGGCGCCTGAACTTATGCGATCTACGGCTCACTCCAGAGATACTTATTGCTGTTTTTCTCCAGACAGCAGTCGCGGAGTTGCGTCGATTCCGGGGTTATTTTCCTAGGAGCGCGATTATGACGAAATCGTCGATACGGCCGCAAACTAAGGAAAAACACCGTATGTACTTTCAGGCATCGCCAAATTTCCTTTTATCACGGAAAAAAAATTCTCGGCGTTTTTACCAAGGTCCGTTGGTACCTTTACCATCTCACTTTTTTTTTACCAATTATTGTTAATTTTACCAAGACAGACTGGTAAGCTTACCTAAAAACTGGTATTTTTACTGTTTTTTTTTCAGGTAAGAGTACCACTATTATTGGTAATCAATTCCCGGTAACTTTGCCATTTTATCTCGGTAATTCTACCACGGTCGATAAAAAATATTGGTGTTTTTACCAAGGTCCAGTAAAATTACCGAGAAAGTTCAATAATTTTACCGAGATTCCTAGGTAAAATTACAAATTCCATGAATGGTAATTTTACCAAGAAAAACCCGGGATCAAATAAAACCCTGAATTCTTGGTAATTTTTCCCTTTTCTTAGTAAATACACCGAGATTTTTGTTTCAATGTATATAATTTACGAGTTTATTAGCAAACTTAAAAAAATTGTCTACTATAATTTTTCAGACAATTTTTTTCTCAATTGTATCTAAAATAACTGAAAATGTCAAAGCATATTCTTCTTCCAAAATAAATATGTTGTCTGAGGAAATTTGGCAATGTTCGAATATTCATGCGCCGTTTTTCAATAGAACGGTAGAATATGTCTTAGCACGTATTTCGACTAATAGTAGATTGTGAAGGAATCGAACAGTGAATTAAAGTGATACTGTTCAAGTCGTTATTGGGAAATTTTCCGAAATTAGACGATGCCACCGTTGTTTTCGTGAATACATCATTAGAGCTTGTGCAACCTGACCGACTGCAGTTACCGACTCAAATGACAGGCTCTGAAGAGTTTCATGGAAAAGTTACTCTTAAATTATGTGGCTATGAATTAGTTGTATTCATGATGACACTAATAGTAGTATAATGTATTCTCTGTAGATTTAGGATGTTTCCTATGACTTTGGAGCATACCTAATGTTGTTCTGCGTAGTACTGCAGTCTCAAAGATATGTCGATGGGGTTAATTCCCTAGCTGAGTGATATTATTATGAAATCGTTTCGATGTATAGACAAATATTTCGACTAATAGTAGGTCGTGAGGAAATCAAAAGTGAGTCTGCGCCCCCTTCCTCTGTATTGAGCAATGTTTCCACGCAGGACAACATTTTTAAGTTTTGAATTCTGTCAATACGCCATCTTCCTTATAGAGCTCATACAACCTACTATTTAGACCGATTATATGGCGTGATTGGAAACTTTTTAGGAACTTTCCTTTCTATTCTGTTCCATCGATCTTCAGTCAACATTTAACCCTAGGAATGCTGAAATATATCGGCTATACCCGCGAGTGACAGTCAACTGAGTAAACTTTACACCGGTGAAATTGCAAAAATAATCGTGTTACTTTGACTTGAATAGGGTCGAGTCTCTGGTCTGCTCTAGTGGTAAGAGACGGTGCTCTTCTTCATTGTGTAGATGTGCAATTTTACTGACTTGAGAAGCGAAACAGTTGTATCAGGCGTTTTGCCGCATTCAACTTTTCTAGTCCAGCGTTTAAGCCTCTGAGTCTGCTGGAGAGGTTTAAAATCTCCTTCGTTTTTAAATATATGCAATTTTACCTACTTTGAAGTCGAAATAGTCGTATCATGTGTTTTTTGTCTAATTTATACTCAGCGATGAAGCATCTGAATCAATTATCTATGATTACATCATAATGTGACAGTTATTTTATGAAAGAAGGGACTCATGTTATAGGATCAATACATTTTAAGCGCGATATGCAGTTCTCGTGCTTCATAGTCTGGTTGCCTGAATCCACGGCTGATAAATGATGCATCACCCATTGCATCCTGGGTTATTTTTATAGCCTCTCCGTGGCGGGAACGTGGTTGTGTTTGCATGCATTTGTACATGCATCAAATCGTCATAAATAATGATTGAAAGTAGCATTTTTTAGTGTCACAGAAAAAATGTACATGATAATTGTTGCCATAGTGTATATACCATGATGCAAAATTCTTTTAATTGAAGTTTTAAGACTAAGGTTCGAATTCATTCAGAGTATAGTTAGAGTATAGTATTGTTGATCATGAAATATTCTCTATCTTTATTACAAATCATCAATTCACTACTACAGACATCTATTCATCTCTAAATGTTGGAAAATTCCACAGTGATCGTTCCTATTGTTTAAAATGTAAAATTTAATTCTAATCCATGTTTTTTCAACGGTTCTGCACAAAAAAGCTCATATATTGTTATATTTTTAGGCGAAATTAAATACCTCTTTTTTTATTTTATTTTTTTTTTTTTTAATCAAAAGTGTTTTCCTTTTCAGGCAATTATTTCTGTTATTCTTTCAAACACCCATCGATAAGATAGAGAGTTCACAAAACTAGTATCGATTTGCGATATTTCCCCATTTGAAACTGTGGCATAGAATCGATTACCAAAATGTTCGCTCCGAACACCCTGTCTATCGATCCTTTCCCGTCAGTTTAAATGGCAGATCAATCAATATATCGTATTGCACACCACGCCACTGCACAAAACACGACAATCAAAAACCAAGCGCGAGATCAACATGGCTGACAATTCCGTGAAAGTTCAATAAAAGGACCGACTTTCGGATGGCCGTGCACTGTGTGTCAAGTCGTCGCTTGGCTGACATAAGGGCGTAACTGCATAACATTGAGATGAGCCCGGAAAAGCATTGAGTTATACGGACTACAGGGTTCATCGCGGAGTGCAGTTACGCCCTTATGCCGGGAGGGCGGCGAGGTGGCTGCGCAAATAATTAAGACCTCCCGTTGCCACGACCTTTCATCACTTTTGAACTTGAGTTTTCCAGCCAACTCCACGATCACTCCGCATTGTCGCCAAATTGGAGGAAAAAATCGCAAATTCCTAGAGAGCCGGGCTAGTAGAGACCTCATAAGAGTCAAGAATACGTATCACGGAAAAAAATAATCTTAAATTTGCCACCAAGAAGTATTTCTTCTCAAATCAAGAAATTTGCTGCTTAATTTAAACTACTTTTTTGCTTAACCCAAGCATTATTTTTCTTGTATCACATTCAGCTTGAATTAAGGTGATTCGATGGACGCCATATTTCGTGTCAGAATGGTATGAGATATATCGCATGAATTGGTTCCATTTTTTCAGCTACTCGTCATTTTTCTCCAATTTTGAGATCGCAGTTCTGTTGTCAGGAGACTAAAGCACTCACATACCAATTTTAACAAAGAAATTCAACGTAATAAAGGCGTGGTTTTTTTAGGGAGAAAACATCGCATTCGATACTGATATCGAAACTGCACTCGAATGCGATGTTTTCTCTCTAAAAAAGCCACGCCTTTATTACGTTGAATTTCTTTGTTAAAATTGGTAAGCGAGTGCTTTAGTCTCCTGACAACAGAATTGCGATCTCAAAATTGGAGAAAAATGACGAGTAGCTGAAAAAATGGAACCAATTGATGCGGTATATCGCATGCCGTTCTGACACAAAATATGGCGTCCATCGAATTACCTTAAATCCTTGGGTTGAAAATTCGCAACCTCCTTAAAAATCAGGTGCAATAGCCACCAGGATCAAACCTGCTTCGCATTAGTGATAGTCTACTATAGTCTAACACGCTCGCCACTCGAAAGTCGCAAGCTCCAAGTGACATCGAGAGAAACAAGAGTACATTAATTAGTTCAGCATGAAACTTTCTTCTCCTCTAGATGCCTCAGAAGGACCTACAGTTTTGGTCGATCTAACCAAAACTTTGGTTGATCAACGTGGTCCTTTTGGTTGATCTGACCGAATGTAGTGACTCTTAGTAACGGAAAGTAACCATAAACAGAGACATTTTTAAAAGTGTATATTCAGAGACATATGTTGAAATCGCAAGGGTCAGTTGTGCTGGTCACAGAATCGTGTTTTGATGATCGATTCTTGTAGCTCCGCTTAAAAATCATCAGATCTGACCAAATACCAACTACATACGTCCAATATTAACCGAGATATCGCGCCTTGAAAAATTCGGGTTTTGAAGTCATCCACCGCGGTAGTGACACCCTTGGTTTCTTTCACCTTGGTCTCATCATTCAGGGAGACAGACACATACACTAGTTACTCAATATGAAACGTGGATGAAAGCAAGGTGGAAGAAACCATGATATGCACTATCCTGGTGGATGACGTCATAAACCGAATTTTTTCAAAGCGCGATATCTCGATTAATATCCAACGTAGAAAGTTGCTGTTTGGATTGATCATTTTTAGCAGATCTACAAGAATCAAGCATCAAAACACAATTCTATGACTAGCGAAACCGATCCGTAGTATCTTTAAATTGTGATGAAATCTGACAACTCTCTTCAGTAATTCAAGTTTCCAGAATAGCTGATTTGCATGGCGGTGAAGGGGACTTGACAAAAAGTTCCCATAAAACGGATCCTGCATATTAATTACCCACCATGGTTTAATTAATTTCACTCGCTGGAACCGTTAGAGAGTAAACATGCAGAAACGAAACTCTATGGCTCTCAAAAGGACCATGAGACTGTGCAATTTTGTGGTTTTCTGCGCTTCAATTCTGGCCGTTGACGAGAAAATCTCAGTGGGTTTTCTCTGATAGAACTTTCTACCACTGACATATATTCACAAAATGGTGAAAATAATTTCAGAAACAACCCAGAGAAAGACTTAAATTTAAATTAAGGAGTACTTCTCAACTTATACGTTATTTGGAATAAATCATTTTCACTATACATTTCGCTGACATTCTCTTGGAAAATCTATATCTATCCTTCACTTTGTTCAAAATTCATAACGGTATCAAAAATCAATACGTGTTCAAGTTTCTTGAGGGTATTTACAAACCTGCCAAGCCTCACAGGATAGTCTAAGAGGATCGGCGGAAAATATGAATAAGACGTATTGCGGAACGCTTCAATATTTCGAGGTTTCCAAATGACTCGGAAATAGATCATCCAGTTACAAAATCGATGGTAAAATTAGAAAAACACTTATCGTCATAATTCAGAACGATTTGAAACGATTACAAATGAAATCCAGGGCGAGCACTTTACTTCGGAAGTTGTTGCGAATCGGAGGACTTGGTCTGCAGAACCAATTGGTCATTAAACCTCGAGTTGAAATTTTCAGGATTTTTACAGGGCGGCCCATGGCGGCAAATTTAGGGGGCGGCAAATTTTGCCATTTTTTTTTTTTAAATGTCGGTAAAAAAATAAAATTGCAAACGGGAAAAGGCGACAAAATCTTGCATTTCCTGTGAGTATCGTAATTTCTAATTTTGTCGTTTTGCGGCGATACAAAAGACAGCACCTTTAATTAGTCTAGCTATGAGAGAAATCAAACACGCAATTTGGCCAGAACGCTCATTAATGAACATTCTTGGCCGTTTTGGTCCGACATTGGAATCTGAATTTTGTCAGTGACATTTTTGTGCCAGAAGGTTGGCTGCCCTTGCATTAGTCTAGTTGAGAGAGGAACCAAATATGCAATTTGGTCTGGAGCGACGCGGCGCAGAGAGCAATGATGACGAAGATGTGAGATGAAAAGGAGAGGCCCTCGGCGCGGCGGTCGCCATGTAACACATATAAGCGCCTACAAGACTGCATGAATACTTCACGCATTGCGTCAATTACAGTGCGTTCAGCAGCGGTCGGCGTGAAAGGCATTGCGCCTACAAGAGTGTAGGAATACTTCACGCATTGCGCCAAAGTGTGATCAGCACGGCGCGACGGCAGAAGTTAAAATTATTGAACCACGTTTATGATTGTTCTTTCATAATTTTTTCGTTCATTTCTTATTAATGGAAGGCACCGTCCATACAGAGACAGGTTTACGGAACTTAACTTTCGCGCCAAGTTCCGTGAATTTTTGCCAGTAGTGTTGACAGGGCTAACAGGGCTTCCGCAAAAAATGTATCCATCACGAGTAAACGCGTCTTATGCATCCCTCTCCCTCCGGCACGTTCACTTGACGGTTTTTATGGATGTTTCAAAACGAATGAGATGGGGGCGGCAAAATATAGGCGGCCCATGGGCAGCAAGTAGGTAAATCCTGCCCTGGCTTTTTAGATCGATTTACGAGCGAAATCCTCTAAAAAATCGAAGGATAAGTATCCACAAGTTTTTGTGGAAATTTGTGATTTTCGCAGGAAATTTGACAACGCCTGATGGCTCATACGGCCGCGTTCTTCCTTAGCACGGTAGAATAACTGTGCGATTTGTAAAATGTATTCTGCCTTACGTGATAATAAGGAAGAACGCAGTTGGAGCATTTAAATTCTGCCAAATTTCCCCCGATAATATAATCATTCCTGAAGAAAATCATCCATATTTCTCCTTGAAATTTTTAGGTATCTCAGATCAATTTGCGAAAAAAATTGCCGAAAAAATTGGAAGGAAAATATTCTCAATTTTTCCAGCGAGATTGTTTTTTTTTATCAAAGCAAATCTGGGCGAAGTGTGAAGGCTGCTACGACGTTCATTTTAACATGGTATTCCTGTCGACCCTAACATGGACCCCCGAGGTGATCAAACTTAAAATGTGAAGGGATTCTAGGAATACTTCGTCTGTGATCAAAGATCAATGCTCATCCATTCGTATTTTACTTACGAACTGTGGACTTAAAACTCCAAGCTTTATCACCCGACTAGGGAAGTGAGAGGCATCGCACTGTGAAACAAGGCTTTGAAAGAAGTTGGACATGAGAATTTTTCTAAGATTGCAAATGTTGATGTTTATCTTGTTACAATATAAATTGTGTATACGGGTGGTTTCACGATAACTGGAATAGTTTTGTCGCCGTAATAGACAACACATTTTCCGGTCACGTTTTTAGAAGAAATGATAATTACTCGAATTTTTGCGCATTCATCTTCAAATGGTTACGTATTATAACGCTTTCTAATGATTTATTGCTCTATTTCTCAATTAATATTATGTAAATGACCGAAAATGTGCTGTCTGTTACGCGGTAAAAAGTCAGCGTACCAGACAGCACATTTTCGGCCATTTATATATTAAAATTGAAAAGTAGAACAATAAATCTTTGAAAAGCGTTATTACACGTTACCCTGTGTAGATTGATGCAAAAAAAATCGAATGATTATTATCACTAGTAAAAATATGACTGAAAAATGTGTTGTCTGTTGCGGCAACAAAACTATTCCAGTTATCATGAAATCACCCACACATTCTGTGGATATGCAATTGTACCTCTTGGAAGTCGAAATACTTGTGTTATGAGTTTCGTCCGCCCAACTACCTTCTCTACTCTTGCGTTAAACTCTCTGCGTCAGCGAGAAAGAAAACACGTTCTCCTTCATCTTTTAGATATCGACGGTGAAACTACCAAACCACGTATCTCGTTTGCGGTGTTTAAAAATCTACGCTCACATTTTATTTTTTTGAAGTAGACCAAATCAATATCATTCTTTGAAATTTTCACGGAATTTTCTCCGCACGAAGAGGAAAAATCACAGAAATTTTCAAGACTGGATGTTGAGTAGTTTTTCATTTAAAAAATAAAGTATGACAGGAAGTCTGCGACGTCGCAAACCGAGATACGTGGTTTGGTAGTTTCACCATCGATATGCAACTTTATACCTATTGAGAAGTCAAAGTAAATGTATATCCCGGATTGGTGACTTAGAACTTCAAGGTTTATCATCCAATAAGGGAAGAGAGAGGCTGCGGACAGTGGAGTGAAACATGGCCGTGAATGAAGTTAGACATGGAAAATTTTACTAGAATTGCCAATTTTAATGTTCGTTTTGTTACGATATAAATTATGTAAGGGGTGATTCGTGATAAAAATTTTCCAAGAAAATCGATGAAACCCCTCTCAAACATATTTTTCCCCCATCACGAATCACATTACTCTTCTTTTCACTTTAACTGAATTTTGCAACAAGCCCATCAACTCTGCCGTGATAGCGAAGAGAGCCGTGAGTGCAAAATTTTCGAAATCGAGTTTTCTTCAAAATTCGTCTGAACTCTTTTAGATGAAATTACTGAGACAACTAAAACAGCAAAATTCATCCTAATTTAATGAAAACGAGACGTATGAAAAAGCCGTAAGTGCGCAAAAAATGACATAGTTTTTTTCAAGACAGCCGTAGGTGCATGAGAGCCAATGAAAAAAGTGCTTTCCAGTAAAGTGACGCCCTCTTCTGCCAATTTCTAACTTGCAAATGTGTTTGTTGTGCGTCCAAAACGCAACCACGAAAGCATGCAGAAGATAGCACTTACGGCTGTCTTGCCTAACAATAACCTAGCATGAAAATGAAAAATACCCTTTTTAATTAATGGAAATAAAATCAGTCGATTTTTAATCATCCATACGATTTCTAGGAGTCTCCTGGACGATAAGTGGCAATTTGACAAAGGACGGAGGCTTCTTTCAATAAAATGTTCTTGTCAGAAGCTTCTGAGCCCGTTTTCTCAAAACTTCATTTTTGCTTTTACGGCTCTCTTCGCTATCACGGCAGAACTCGCCTCACTGTGCGGAGATCGAGAAACGAAACTTATCGCGGAGGCTCCGTTGTTCCTGGCCGCGCCGCAACCTCTGACCTTAAACTTCGGCGGCACAAGTTCCCGTCGCGGGGCGCGCCGAAAGCTCTGTTGTCGGCGATTAGCGAAAGCACTCGTCCGATTCCTACGGGTTCCCGCCGGGCGAATTCTTCGACGTCGGCGATGAATGACAACGCTGAGCCACGGAGATTGGTCGTGGGTCGCGCCGCATAACAGGAATACTGCACTGCCGTGCTAAGGAAGAACGCCGTATGAACATTCGAGAGTTGCCAAATTTCCTTCGATAAAATTTTCATCTTTGAGGAGAGTTATGAGTATTTTCCAATTAAATTTTCAGAATCTTTAGGTAAAATTGTGAACTAAATTATCTGAAAAATTGGGAGGAAAATATTCATAAATTTACTGGGAAATTCGCGTCTTATGAAAGGAGATTTGGCAACGCCTAAAGGTTCATACGACGTTTTTCCTTAGGACGGTGGTACTGAAGTGGCATGGTGTGCTGTGCTGTGCGATATATCGATTGATCTGCCACTCAAACAGGGAAAAGATCGATGAACAGGGTGTTCGCAACGAAGACCTTAATAATCAATTCTCCACCGTAGCTCCAAATGGGGAAATCGACAATCGATCATTCACGCCACGTCGTCGGAGTGCTGGACGTTGTTTCAATTTTCTCGGCGGGTTTCACTTTTTATTTAGATGGATTTGTGCTGGACCGAGCTGTGTGCAAATGAGTGCAATCGAAGAGGCACGTGAAACCTAGGTGCATGTTACCTTTTGATTTTATCTATTTATCTATGTGAGTGCGGTTCTTTTCAGCGTAAATACATACATTTGACGTTTCCGAGTTCCTGTCGATTGAGCATCTGAACACTTTAGGTCTAGCTGTCGAGGCTCGGATCACACATCTGAAACTTCAGTTCTTACATCAGAAGTACTTCAGATGCGAGGACCGAGGTTTTTCGGATGTGAAAACCGAAGTACTTCAGATGTAAGAACTGAAGTTTCAGATATGTGATCCAAACCTCGACAGCTAGATCTAAAGTGTTCAGATGATCAATCTGAAAACTTCGGAGATCCATATATGACCTAAACTTTGGGTTCCACGCACGAACTTTCTTTCTCCGTGCAGACATTTTTTTGATTTTTTTTTTTTTTTGCCTATCAGCGGGCCGATAATTGAAACTTATAGACAAAGTTATAGACAAAGACGACAAAAGGAATTTGGAGGGATCCTATTGGTGTAAGCAGGTGGTGGCAATGGACATGGGAAGTAGATAATAGACTAACTAACGGCAACCCATAGAAGACCCGACAGTTAGTCCATCATTTTCTTCCTTAGTCTATAAGAACCAACCATGTCAACCAATAGGATAGCTTCATACTTCCTATGTCTTCTTTGTCTATCGCTTTGTCCATCAGTTTCAATAATCGGCCCGCTGTTTTTTGTCCATCAGATTCAACAATCAGCCCGCAGAAGCCAAGATTTAGCATTCGGCTAGGCTAGAGTACCTTTATAGACAGAGTATGGCCATTTCTATTCCGGTTTTTCATTGGTCGCGAGCGAATAGGCTGACACGATGCTCTTAGGGCCGTAAATAAACAAACAAGATGGCTGTTATCAGCGAGGAAGTTTGAGGTTATGCACATCTTACGTCCTCCTATGATAAAGGTGAAAGGCGATTTAACAACGTTTTCGTGTGTTTTTCGTGTGTTATTCGTAGATATGCTAGTTTAAATTGTTACTGCTGGATAATTGAAATTTTTGTCAAATTTAGCTTCTTATCGATGTTACGGCGAGCCGCCATCTTGTTTGTTTATTTACGGTCGTAAGAGCATCATGAAGCCTAAAAAATCGTTGACCAATCAAAAAGCGGAACAGTTTTCCTGTAGTAAAAAGATAAGAATGGCCATACTCTGTCTATAAAGGTACTCTAGGCTAGGCTAGTCATTTTGGCTATCATGATCCGGTCGATACTCCTCATGGCCCTCGTCCTCCTCGTCGGACGATCCGAACTCGTCCTCCTGGAGCAGTTCCGGCGGGATTGGGCCGAGGGCCTCTCTCGGGTCGTCGTAGAGCCAGTCATCGTCCCCGGGCTGGGGTCTCTCCTGGATGGTGCGGAGCCGGCACTTGATGTGCATGTGCTTCCGGAAGCCGGGGACGTGGAGCCAGGGTCGCGGGACCCGCCCGGTGACCCAGTAGACGACCCAGTGGTAGCTCGAGCAGGTCTCCTCGTCGTAGAACACCTCCCGCACGTTCCACTCCATCGCTCGCTCGATCATCCTCGGCCGATTGTATCCTGGCAACAGAGGTTCAATCCCATAGTTCAGAGGAGACACCCAGAGGCCAGCGCCGGGCCGCTTATCGACATTGGACAATGACCAGTGTTCGAAACTCACCTTTGAGTTTTAGGAGCCATGTGGCGCATCAAGTTTGATTTTTAGGCGCCATTGAAGATTTTTTAGGGGCCAAATTGAATTTTTGTCTACATATTATGGCGCATTCAGTGGAAAGCTAGACGCAAGATGTTTTCGGAACAGAACCAGTAAGGAGCTGTAACTTGGGGAAGACAAAAGCACTAAGAATGAAATCGTGAAGAATAGAAATAGCAATTGAGCTTTCACTTGTAGTGCTGAAAATTCGGAGTTTTTTCAATTCAAATAGATTTGTTTTTCTTTCTTTATGTGACTTCTTGTGAAAATCCATATTTTTAGGGGGCAATTTTTAGGGGCCATGTTGGCGCAGAGCCTTCATTTTTTAGGCACCATGGCCGATTTTTTAGGCGCATTTGGCGCGTTGGTGCCTGTGAGTATCGAACGCTGACTATGACTGCAGAATGGAACCAGAGACAGCTGGAATTGCTCCTTGTTGAAATTGATAGATAAAGCGATAGCCAAAGAAGCAGGCGCGTAGCCAGGATTTTGTTTCGGGGGGGGGGGGGGAGGGCTTGCGGGGCCCCCTATTACTACCTAAAATTTTAGAAATTTGTGATCTAATTAGACGCATTTTGAGGCTTCAATGTCAACAATCACCCTGCAGCAGGTTGATTATTGAAATTAGGTAATAAAAAGTGATAAAAATAACCTCACTTTTTGCTATCGCGGATGGGGGCTTGGGAATTTTGTTTTTTTAATTTTTTATATATTTCTGTTTCTTGCGAACTAATTCTTGAAATTGATAGACATAGGAGACAAAAAGGATATGGAGGGATGCTATTGCTGGAAGCTGGTGGTTGTAATGGCCATGGGAGGTGGATAATAGAGTAACTAACGGCAACCCTTGAGAGGCTCTATAGTTAGTCCATCATGCACCTCTTCAGCCTAAAACAACCACCCACATAAACCAATAAGATAGCTCCATACTCCAAACATCTTCTTTGTCTATAGCTTTGTCTATCAATTTCAACAATCAGTCTGCAGAAACGAACTCCCGCGCTCAAAACTGTTCTCGAAGTTAAGACCATAAAAGAGGGGGATCCTAGTTGACGCCAGTTTAATTAGACTACATTTTGTAATTTGGAACTATAAATTCTATCCCGGTTTAAAAACAACGTATGTGCCATTAGTTTCCCTATGCACATAAGTGTTTTTACGGATGAGTCAGAATTTACAGCTCCTAATTGCAAAATGCATCCACTTCAATTTTGATGGAAAATGACGATTTAACAGATGTGCTACTCACCTCCACTACCAATGTTTTTACAGCTGGCGGAGTCTATAGTTTTCTTAAGGGTTCTACTGTCAGGAACATACATCCTCCTGTCTGCCCGAATCTCAGCGATGTGGTTTTCATAGGGCCTAGGATGCGCGTGCAGAAGTTCGTACCTAAAGTTGCGCAGGAGAAACGTAAGTCTCCAAAAGTATGTTGTGCGGTTTAGTCATGTGAGATTTCCTCTGATGTGGAAATTCACTGGATCGTGTCCGATCTACAATGAGAGGAAATAGATAAAGTAAAAGACTATTTTAAAAATATTGGCAATATTTGCAAGTGGATCGCATTTGAGGCCTTATATGTAACAATGGCGGATATGAAAAATTACATTTCCGAAACACGCTTAAAAAACTGTTTTGTTCACACAAAAATTTAATATGTTTGGCTCCGGCATAATGTACAGATCTCGAAGATCACATCTCAAGTATTTTCTCAAAATTTTCTCGATGCCAAAACAGTTTTTTGAATGTGTTTCGAAAAGGTCATTTTTCACACCCGCCATTTTTACATATGAGTTCTCATTTAGCAAATAAGATCGGGCACGATTACAGTGCTGTAATAATGTTGCTTCTTCATGTGTAATTATCTGAAAAATCTCCCAGAATGGCAAACAGTTTTTGCTTCCCACGAAATATTGTTAATTTTAAAGGGAAATAATGGTGTATATTGTAATACAAAGAAGATTTTGTATTAAGTATTTTTAAAAGAAAAGAAGAAGTTGGACGATTTTGAAAATAGTGTAATCGCGCTGGTTCCTTCTTGCTAAAAGCTGTCTAAGTGTTTGTTGAGAATGTGAGACTTTTACGCAAACCAGATCTAATTTCAGCACATACATGGTTGTGTATGAAATTTTGAAGTAAAAGATAAATCAATAATCGGAGAAAAAATCCTCGTATAATCCTCGATAAATCTTGATGATAAATCAAAAAAGTTGTAAATGATACATCGGCCCGGGCACTCAGTTTTGAAATATTCTGAATGCAGTATTCAGTATGAATTCGCTGTTTAAATGCTTTATCACCTTACACTTAATGATACGGTCAACTTAACTTCAAATTCGTCATCAGCGATCCATAAAACCAACAACCATTTCAACCACACAGGAAAAATGTATCACAATCCCAACTACACGCCTAGCTTATTTTGGCGCCAGATATTAGAGTAGCTGCACACGCCAGAGAAATGGTTTAGTCGGTTGATAGTGTGGCGCCAAAATCAGCTGGAAGAATAGTTGAGATTATGATACTTTTTCAGTGCAATAGGATCGCCCCATCCTTCCTATGTCTTCTTTGTCTATCATTTTGTCTATCAATTTCAACAATCAGCCTGCGGGCCGATTATTGAAATCTATAGACAAAGCTATAGACAAAATGACAAAAGGGATGTGGAGGGAACCTATTGGTGGAAGCTGGTGGTTGCAATGAACAAAGGCAGTAGGTAGTAGACTAACTAACGGCAACCCGCGAGAAACCCGACAGTTAGTCCATCATCTCCTCCCTTAGCATATGAGAACCACACATTTCAACCAATAGGATCGCTCCATACCCCCTGTTACGGAATGTAATGTCCATGGTTACCATCTTTTTCTATCTTGTCTCTGTACATTGTATGATCTTGTCTTTGCTTTCCTTCACCCCGGTTTACTTGCTGTATTTATTTAATTATTATTTCAATTACGGCTTATTATAGCGTAAGAATGTACTTTTCTCTTCTGTAATATTAAATGTTACTTTCAGTTTGATTGGTTCTCCAATTACTTCATTTCTAAGGTTCGTTTCTGTCACTTTTTCTTTATTCTTGTTTTCTGCCCAACCTCTAGTCTTTGTGAGAAAATACGTAACACCCCCTGTGTCTTCTTTGTCTATCGCTTTGTCTATCAATTTCAAGAATCAGCCCGTTGGAGCGTTCCGTACTTTAAACACAGGCTCTTACCCATTAACAGCGAGGAACCAGTGCGTCCGCCTCCAGCGCCCCTCCCCGATGAGATGGCAGACGACGACATCACCCCCGGTGATCTCGAGCTCGAACAAGGGTCTCCACAAGAAGGGATGAAGGTAGTGGGGCTGCATCCCCGGCGGGAGCCTCCTCTGGGGGCGCGGGATCTTGCTCCTGAGCGACGGCGACCACGCCACCCAATTCTCACTCACGGTTCGGGCCAGGGATTTCGAGGCTTGAACGACACGCTCCCTGCTCGGCAGGTTCTCCAGGAACTTGCCCGACATTTTGACCGGGATCCTTATCGAGGCTCCCACTTGAAGGATGAGTGGTGCCAAGATCAGGACGGTTCTGCTGCAAATGTCGAAACAAAATGTCAAAAAAATGTAAAAAAAAGTCGAAAAAAAATGACGCACTGGAAAAAAAAATCTGTGTGCTTACTGAGAAAAGGGTGAAAGTACCAAGAATTCAGGGTTCTATTTGATCCCAGTTTTTTCTTGGTAAAATTACCATTTATGGAATTGGTAATTTTACCGAGAAATCTCAGTAGAATTATTAACTTTCTCGGTAATTTTACTGATCCCCGGTATAAACGCTAATATTTTTTATCGACTGTGGTAGAATTACCGAGATAAAATGGCAAAGTTACCGGGAATTGATTACCAATAAAAGTGGTATCCTTACCTGAAAATAACAGTAAAAATACCGGTTTTTAGGTAAGCTTACCAGTCTTTCTTGGTAAAATTACCAATAATTGGTAAAAAAAGTGAGATGGTAAAGGTACCAACGGGCCTTGGTAAGAACGCCGATAATTTTTTTTTCAGTGTGTGCAAACGGTGAAATGCCGTGCTGTAAAATGTCGCTGTACCCGCTGCAAAAAAGAGGAGAAGTACGGGATAGGATGAGATGAATTTTTACCAGCAGATAGATTATTGAGATAGACAAAGACACAGGGCCGGATTAAGGGGGTGGCCACATGAGCCGTGACCCATGGTGGCAAATTTTGCAATTTTTTTAATGTAGGTATAAAAAAATCGGATTCAGAACAAAAAATTATCAATGAGAAAAGGGAACAAAATTTATCTTTCCTGAGAGTATAGTAATTTCTAATTTTGTCGTTTTTCGCGGTGATACAAGAGACAGCATCTTTAATTAGTCGAGTTAAGAGAGGAACTAAACACGCACTTTGGTCTGGAGCTTAGCGCAGAGAGGAATGATGATGAGGTCTTGAGATGAAAAGGACAATCCTTCGGCGCGGCGGTCGGCATGTAACACATATTCGCGCCTACAAGACTGCATGGATACTTCACGCATCGCGCCAAACACAGTGCGGTCAGGAGCGGTGGGCGTGAAACGCATAGCGCCTACAAGACTGCATGGATACTTCTTGCATTGCACCAAACACAGTGCGATCAGCGCGGCGCAGCGGCGGAAGTTAAAATTATTATACCACATTTATGTTTGTTCTTTCATAATTTTTTGGTTCATTTCTTATAAATGGAGAAGCAAAGTTCCGTGAAATTTTGCTGGTAGTGTTGACAGATCTTTCGCAAAAAATGTATTCAACACGAGTAGGTAAACGCGTCTTATGCACCCCTCCCCCTCCGGCACGTTCACTTGATGGCTTTTATTGATGTTTCAAAACGAATGAGAAGGGGGTGGCAAAATACAGGCGGCCCATGGACGGCAAGAAGGTAAATCCGGCCCTGCAAAGACATAGACAAAGAGATAGCCAAAGAAGACAAGAGGGATATGGAGGGATGCAGGGGATGCTATTCTACCGTGCTAAGGACGCACGCCGTATGAACCTCCAAGAGTTGCGTAATTTCCCCGAAACACGTATTTTTATAAAAAGCTACGCATATTTCTCCTTGAAATTTTCAGACTTTTTAGATAAAATTACTCAAAAGTCTGATAAAAATAACAGAAATGAGGCAGTATTAATGAGTAAAATCTAGTGCATTACCCTCTAAAATGTGATTTCATCTTCCCTGGGTGAGTGATCCAGTGTTGTAAGGAGGAAGAATTTTTATGAACTGCTTTGAGTTTTACACAGAATGAATCACATTTCGACGTTTTCTTTCAGGTTTTGAACGAATTTCATCATCCTTACTCAACGTGTGCAGAGTTTTAACCGGAATGACAATGTATTCAACTTTCAGCATACCTGGAAATAAAACAAAAGTGTGCGTGGAAAATTTCAACATTGCCCGCTGAGGTATATGCTAACTTGTTTATCACCTCCAAAATCACACGACTTTTGTGCAGGCGCGAAATAAAAGACACTGCAGCTGTGTGAAAAAAAAGAAAAAAAAAATCATCCAGATTTTGCGTAAAATCTCTGCTATGTTACGATATATGGACGTATTTCCGCCTAACAATACTATGTGTATTAAGACATGAGCCCTGAGACCCATGAGAATATATGCATAACAGGACTCACGTCATAACGCACAGAGTTCCGTTTGGCAGAAGTACGTCTACATATGTTTTTACATTGAGGACAAAAGTATACATTTTAACACCTATGATGTGAATATAGAATAGTGAGAGGAGACCAGAGGTAGTCGGGTCGGTTAAAAGTTCTGAGAATATGAAAAATTAGGTTGTCAAAAATGGAAAACCATATTCATAATTTACAAGTGTTCCCCTCCCCCCCCCTTATAAAAAAGCATGCACTGAAACTAGTCTGATTTATGTTCAAGACTGATGTCGGCATAGGCCTAGTGCGTTGCTTTCGCAGAACTTTCCAAGGCTTAAAAATATGTTACGCATATTTTTTGGTGACATTTTCAAATATGTTGGATCAAATTCCGAACAAAATACCTGAAAAATTCGACCAAAAAAATTCAAAAATTGTCCAGTAAATTAGGTTTTTAGTGAAGGAAATCTGCCAACGTTTAAATGCTCGTATGGAGTTTTCCCTTAGCATGGCCAGTTAGTGGTTCAAAAATCATGATCGGAGAAGTCTTAAAAAGTTCACTTTTAACTTCGCAATCGCTCAATGATTACTCGTCCAAAGTGACGAATCGCACTGAAGAGGGAGGGCAGCGAAGTCTCCGAAACGTTGTCCGGAAAAATCACTGATTCCAATAGATTTAGCATGCAAAGTCAAAATAAAAACGTTTACTAAAATGTATAATCACTTGAATCTTAGCATTTTCCTCGTAAAGTCCTTGGCTGATTTGTATCTTCGTCCATCAAACATGTTCTGTCAGAGTCTAATCAAAACAATAACCCAGTAATACCTATACATCTTCAACGAGATATTCATCTTAACACTATGTGAGCACGTAATTATTGTTTTTATCGCACATCAACCGTTACAATGCAATTACTGCGAGGCAAAAATCAGATATGATATACGATATACACTATCAATTTCACCTCAAAAAGTTAAATTCTTAGTTATTAAAAAATATCGTCAGCACGAAACTAAACTTTAAATTTCTCCTAAAAATTAGAAGATATTTAGTGTGCAGGGTGCGCAAAGTACAGCCTTATCTGCGACTAAGTATGAACTCATTCTAGAATTTTAACCTTTTGCGTCACTCATGCGTATGGATCGAGGAAAAAACCGAGGGTTCCCGTCATTTCGAAAGTCGTACGTGCTTGAAAAGCACTTAAAAAGCAACACAAATTTGAACTACACCCATGAACATCGGAGTGACAGGCAGATTTTAGAAGAGTTTTTGATTTTCGCATGCATTGGTGCCAAATATAGTGCGGAAAATTGTCACTTTTCCCGTTATGGCCCCGTGTAAAATATCCACACGGAAAAAAACCTCGTGTGGGGGACCCGAAGTTCCGGTCGTATCGACGGTGAAGCTATTAGACCACGTATATCTTGATTTACGACGTTGCAGACTTGCTATCGTGCTTTATTTTTAAAATGGGAGACATGTCTTCTTTGTCTATAGCTTTGTCTATCAATTTCAATAATCGGCCCGCTGACGGTTTCACTGTTAAGATTTGGGACTCGAACTTCGACAGCTGGACCTCAAGGTTTGGGATGCACGATTTGTATTGTCGCCCAATCTGGCAATCTTGTTTGCATGCAGCCTCGGAAAGTTCAGATTCTAGTTTTAGCGTCTAGTCAGTCGGTTCATCTCCACACTGACGATATTTTCTCGGTACTTCATTAACGCACATGAGGAGGGGGGGGGGGTATTCAAGGTTCTTTTGGCAAGGCCATTCAACAAATGATTTTTCACCAAATATGAACTCAAATCGGATGAAGAAACGTATTTAATTTTGAAGGTTGCAAAATTTCTAATTTTCAACTACTAACTTCATTTTTACCAGGAAAAGGTTGGAAGTATCTGACCAACAAGTTCCTTGCGTTCAGCAGAAAGTAACCAAGCCACATCAGCAAATTTCTAATTTAAAGGGCAATTACATTTTTTACATGAGAACATTTGTGTGGATTTCTATGAAAATTTGAAACAATTTGCTTCGCACTATGCAGAAAATCCACTGAAATTTGCACAAAAACCTTTTTCATGTAAAAAATTGAATTGTCCAATTAAATTTGGCAATAGCTGATGCGCCTTGGTTCATTTCTACTCAACGCGGTCCATTACTCTTCCGATTACTCGCAAAAATTCTGGACAGGAATGACACAGCCATTTTCCTGTAAAAACATGCATTCGAGCAGGGCCGGATTTACCTACTTGCCGCCCAAAGGCTGCTAGTATTTTTCCGCCCCCTTCTCATGCGTTTTGAAACATCAATGAAAACCATCAGATGAAAGTGCCAGCAGGGAAGGAGTGCATAAGACGCGTTTACTGGTGTTGAACACATTTTTTGGGAAAGCCCTATCAACACTACTAGCAAAAGTTCACGGAACTTTGCGCGAAAGTTAAGTTTCGTAAACCTATCTCTGTGTGGACGAGGCCTTCCATTTGTAAGAAATGAATGAAAAAATTATGAAAGAACTAACAGAAATGTGAATTAATGATTTTAACTTCCGCCGCTGCTCCTCGCAAACCGCACTGTGTTTGACGCAATATGCGTGAAGTATTCGTGCAGTCTTGTAGGCGCTATCCGTTTCACGCTGTCCGCAATGACCGCACTGTGTTTGATGCAATGCGTGAAGTATTCGTGCAGTCTTGTAGGCGCTAATATGTGTTACATGCCGATCGCCGCGCCGAGGGCTTCTCCTTTTCATCTCAATTCCTTGTCATCATTTCTCTCTAGATAAGTTGCGCCGTTCCAGGCCAAATTGCGTGTTTGGTTTCTCTCTTAACTCGACTAATTAAAGGTGCTGTCTCTTGTATCACTGAAAGACGACAAAAGTAGAAATTACTATACTATCAGAAAATTAGAGATTTTGTCGCCTTTTCTCGTTCGTAATTTTTATTTCTAAATCCGAATTTTTTTTATACCTACATTAAAAAAAATTGCAAAAGCCGCCCCTATAGATTGGCCGCCATGGGCCGCGGCCCATGTGACCACCTCCTTAATCCGACCCTATACTCGAGTAAACTTTACATCCTCGGAATGAAGTTGCCCTCTTACGTCAGGGATTCGACAAAACAGTCATGAACAATGTAACGATGGATTCGAAGAATGATTATAATTTAATTAAGAATTAAGAATTTAATTAAGAATTATTAATTATTATAATTATTACATTTTTTTATATACATATATTTATTCTTGTTTCTTGTTTAGAAAAATTCGACGCATTTGTAGAAGCCATGTGCAAGCCAAAAAACAAATAAAGATATTATTATTATTATTATTATTAGCTCTCAGTTAGCTTGCCGTCATGACATGAACCTAGCATTTAAAAGCGGTGCATATTGATCAAGTTTCCACGCATAAACGTGTTCTCTAGAAACGAGAGTGTGAGGGTCCACCTCATGATAATTAGAATCTTAGGTGCCCAAGTTTTCTCCGAAATACGCATTTTTTCCTGCGAAATTTTGCAACGCCCAAAACATATACTAAACACGGTATCACGCCGCATTTGAAGGCGTTTTCAAAACAGCCAAGTTCCGCTATCCGGATTATCGTTTTGCATAGTTCCTATTATTATGTTTTATTTCCTACCATTTGTTTGTTTTCAATCCTCGTATAAAAACTACTCATTTGCTGAATAAACTTCTGGCTGGAGCGCATTTTAGCTATGCATTCACCACTGCAAGAATGTCAAAGGAAATCGACAAGCTTAGCGTGCATGAAGGCTATTTCAATTGAGGACACCGCACCAAGAATAGCCTATAACGCGTTTTGAGAAAAAAGCATTTAAAGTTTTTTTTTTGATGCACTGCGCAGACTTTTCTATGCAGGTACATATACTTAAATATACATAGCTTGCACGCGATTAAAAACTGTCAATGCCCGAAGAATAGGTGTCCCAAACAAAATCGGTATCAATTGACATTTTTAGTCAACAGATATCAAAAAAATTTCCATGTTCATACTGAATGTTGTTTGGTTCTTATTTTTTGCTGAAGTGAGGGAGTATGAAAAATTACGATGTTGATCATCCAACGGTCAATAGAGGTAAAATATTATAATCTCAACTTATAGTTGGTCTGGTATGTTACAGTTGGTCCGGTATGGACGTGTGTGAAGGATGGCAGACGATCGGTTGCCCAAGCAGGTTTTCGATTGGGTTCCTCCCGGAAGCCGACTCGATTTAAAAAAAGATGCCCAGTGGCTCACCTGTGTGCATCGGTCTTGTTTTAAACGCAAAAGTGGGAAGCGCTCATGTCCGCAGTTTCAAAAGCAACGAATTCGAGAAGATATGAATGGAAGCGAATTTAAGCGATGGATGGAGGTTCGCGAATCACAAAGAAAAACTTTTCAAAATGTTCGCTTATTTAATACACTAATATCTACATTATTATAACATATGTATAAATGAAAACGATAACACTAAGCTGCAAAGCAACGAAAAAAAATTAAAGCTGCAAAACACTTAACAAACAAAATAGGGATAGCATTATTGATACTCAAGTTTTTTGTTTATTGCTCAAATATTTTAAACTAGTTTCGAAAGCAATTTACTTGCATTTAGTAATTTGTTGGAAGTAGACTTCAAGTGCGTCTTTGTTGTGGCATTTTCTGTCGGCGTTCTTTGAAATGACTTAATTGTTGGATCGTATTTGTCTCGCTCATGAGAGCAATTTTAGGCATATTCATATTTTGGTATTGAATTGAGATGTTGCATGTGTGAGAAATTTGCGATTTGACTGTTGATTTTTATGTAAAAATTCGCGAGAAACACAATGGTGACACTGGTTTTCTCTGAAATCAACTCCCAAGCTCAAAAAAAGCTCTCAAGTTGAGGCCAAAATGGAGAGGATATCCCACGCTATCCTAAGAGTCTACCTCTACATCAAGACAAACTCTCCATGCAAAGATAGGGAGCAAAGACATTGACAGAGCTGCCACTTCATTTGGGGACTCCACAACTGAAAACACGGCAACCCTGCTAATGTATTTCCTCCCTATCTTTGCATGGACAGTTTGTCTTGATGTAGAGGTGGACTCTGAGGATAGCGTGGGATACCCCCTCCATTTTGGCCTCAACTTGAGAGCTTTTTTTCGAGCTTGGGAAATGATTTCAGAGGAAACCAGTGGCACCATCGTGTTTCTCGCGAACTTTTACATAAGAATCAATGGTCAAATCGCAAATTCCTCACACATGCAACATCTCCATTGAAGACTTCTACAGTGGTAGTAGTTGACAAGAGTGCTTTTCCTAAATTTAAATCCATTAAAAATATCGATTCTAGGTGATGCAGGATGCAGGCTCCTCCGCCGAGAATCGATTGTTTCGAGTACATTAAAATGGAGAAAAAACAGTGTTGCCAACTTTCAATAATCGCCCCTGGCACAATGGAGATGTTGCATGTGTGAGGGATTTGCGATTTGACCATTGATCCTTATGTAAAAAATTGCGAGAAATTACGATGGTGCCACTGGTTCTCTCTGAAATCAACTCCAAAGCTCAAAAAAAGCTCTCAAAGTGAGGCCAAAATGGAGGAATATCTCACGCTACCCTGAGAGTCCACCTCTACATCAAAACAAACTCTCCATGCAAAGATAGGGAGCAAAAACATTAGCAGTGATGCCGTGTTTTCAGTTTTGGAGTCCCCAAATAAAGTGGCAACCCTCCTACTGTATTTGCTCTCTATCTTTGCATTGAGAGTTTGTTTTCATATAGAAGTGGACTCTCAGGGTAGTCTGGGATATCCCCTCCATTTTGGCCTCAACTTGAGAGCTTTTTTTGAGCTTGGGAGTTGATTTCAGAGAAAACTAGTGGCACCATCGTGTTTCTCGCAATTTTTTACATAAGAAACAATGGTCAAATCGCAAATCCCTCACACATGCAAAATCTCCATTAGCGTCAGTCTTCTTGCAGAAAAATTCATGGCATAATCCGACGACTGAAGCAAGTATATCGGTCTAATACCTCTGCCAATCGCACATGTAAGGCAAACCTGAGCCCAAAATTGAAAGCCGCTCGGTGCAAAAGGAGCCGAAGGGGGCATAGTTTCTGTAAAACTTGAAATGCACTGGTCTCATAAAATATGTTTCATGAGATGATTATTTTTACAATGATGCTATTCAAATGGCAGCTGTTTGGCGCAGGGTCATGGAACGTTACAGAGGGGTAAGGGCTAAATTAGAGTTACGTATTTTAGAAGTAGCCCATTTAAACGGAATTTGTATCATTACTTTTGGTAAACCCATGAGATTATACCATCAAAATACGATTTTGAGAAACATGCGAGTGCTCGTCTGGGATTTTGCATTTTTAACGCTTGCAAGGATCGTATCGGAAAATTAAGAGTGCAACAGGAAACAAACTGACACAAACAACTGACGTAAGGGCGCATTTCTATTTTCATTTGAGCCCCGGAAACGTGGGCGTATCAAAGGGCGTAGGGGTAACCAAAACCCCCAATTGGAACCCCTGGAATTGAAAAAAAGTATCAAGTAATCCCCCCCCTCCTCTCAGAAATCCCGAATGGAGAAGATTAAACAGAAAATAAGTCAAATCCATTAATTTGAAAGTAGTTTTAGCTAAAAATACAGTCAACATCGTAATTTTTGTGCAGAAATGAATGGAAAATTCGTGTTACGAAAGTCTGAAAATGCGTTCAAATGGAGGTAAATTTGAAAATTGTCGAGGGGGGTCAAGGAGAGGGGGGTTCTGCACTTCTCCGGGTAAATCTAGGGTATTCCAGATGACATTACTAGATAGTAAATTTAAGGTATTTCCGATAGTATTACCCAATGGTAAATCTAGGGTATTCTATACCCTCAGACACCCCCCTCCCAATAATAGGGGGGCCCTAGTGAAATAGCTTAGCTATGCCTATGCCTGGAAAGCATATAGTTATATAGACGTATTTAAATCAAAAGGAACTATTTGCATTCTGACATGAATCCTGGGATCCATAAAAATACATGCATTACTAGGCTCATGTCACAAGTCCACAAGATATAGTTTATATTTTGATTTAAGCGCGTCCATGAGAACAGGGCTCGCGCGAAAATCGAGATACGTCCTTACGTCAGATGAGCAACGTTGTTGATGAATCAAAAATAAAAGCTCCTTGCTGCAAGATGTAATCGATTTGGTTCTATGATAGCCAGCCTGACTGAATCTGTTTAAAACTAACGTGTAAATTTCCCCTCGTCCTCCTTTCTCAATAGGATGGCGGGGTTCTACTATAGGGTGGAGAAGGTGGGCTACTATAGGCTCGAGGAGGTGGGCTACTATAGGCTCGAGGAGGTGGGCTATGTAATCGATTTGGTTCGATGATAGCCAGCCTGACTGAATCTGTTTAAATCTAACGTGTAAATTTCCCCCGTCTTCCTTTCTCAATAGGATGGCGGGGTTCTACTATAGGGTGGAGAAGGTGGGCTACTATAGGCTCGAGGAGGTGGGCTATGTAATCGATTTGGTTCGATGATAGCCAGCCTGACTGAATCTGTTTAAATCTAACATGTAAATTTCCCCCGTCTTCCTCTCTCAATAGGATGGCGGGGTTCTACTATAGGGTGGAGAAGGTGGGCTACTATAGGCTCGAGGAGGTGGGCTACTATAGGCTCGAGGAGATGGGCTACTATAGGCTCGAGGAGGTGGGCTACTATAGACTCGAGGAGGTGGGCTACTGCTAGCTACTACCGAATCGTCTGTAAAGTAGTCCTGAATATCTCCTTGGTTACTTCCTGCTCTCTGCTTTGCCTGTTCCACGTTCGTCACGACCAATAAGTCAGTATCATCTGGAGCAAAATCCTCTTTCTCGGCGTCCACCAAGCGGCATCTCTCGTCGAGGTCCTTCGACGCGCCGGGAACCGATTTTCTCGGGGGGTGGCCTGTGACCCAATAGACGAGCCAATGGTAGCTCGAGCAGCTTTTTTCGTCGTAGAAAACGATTCTGTTTATCCATTGCTGATATCTCACGTACGTGACGCTGGGTAAGTAGCCTGGAAGAGCAAAGTGCACAGTTAAAAATGTCCTTGTTTAGCCCTCTCCCTAGTGGAAGTCCACCTTGTGCAGGTCCGTGAGGCGGAAGGTATCCCCCGTCACCTCATGCGACCATCTGCGAAGGATGGGATTCCCGAAATTTTGGCTTTGTTTCGCTTCCCTCTGCACGGGCTCACGGGAGGTGACGGGGACCAGCCTTCGCCGCACGGACCTGCACAAGGTGGACTTCCACTAGGGCTATTCCATGAATTAATTTTGGATCACGGATGTTGAAGGGGGGAAAAAAATCTGAAAGATCGAAAGAAAAAAAATAGAGTCCCAAATTGGCCTCAAAGTGGTAGTTACATATATGTGATTCTATGCAACTTTAGTAAAAACCCTAAAAAAGAAATATTGTACATGAAAAACATGCGTACACGTACATTTCATTGAAAAAAAAGGAAATATTAGTCTTAGCAGAGATTAGATATTAGGAGAACACTGCTTTTGCCAACATAAATCGAATCATAGGTGCATATTAGCCGTATGTTTATTTTTATCGGCCACAATCGGTTGCATGGAACGACACATATGAGACTTGTCATTTTCGCCGCCAGAGTTAGTTGTATGAGATCACATACATGTTATTCGGCTTTAAATACATTTATTAAAAACCAATGTCGCATCTAATATTTCTTGTTGTCACACAAAAAAAGTATGAAGTGTGCTGCAGATGCACATATTTTTTTCATTGTCCTAGGACCACTCTTGCCAACCTAAATCCTGCGCTGAAAATGCGTTGCCAGAGCCGACCTACGCAGCCCGAGGTTTCCGAAAAAACACGTTTTGTAACCTAATTTAGCAGCATCGGTGGAGGTTCCGTCATTTTTATCCGATAGAATTCAACCTTGAGCATGCATAGATGCATTCAGAAACATTGTTGCGCTCGTACAGAATTTTTAAAAAAGGAAAATATGTTAAATTACATATCTACGGTGAAAGTCGGCAATCACATAACTTGGTTTGCAACGTCGCAGACTTCCTGTCATACTTTATTTTTTAAATGGAAAACTACTCAACGGCAATTCTTTAAAACTGTCATGATTTTTCTTCTGAATGCGAAGAAAATTCTGCAAAAACTTCAAGAAATAATATCAATTTGTTCTCCTTTAAAAAAATGACGTAGAGGCGGAGATTTTCAGACACCGCAAACGAGTTATGTGATTGCCGACTTTCACCGTCAATATATGTGTACATATGCAATAGAGGGTTAGTGTTACCCTGTGTTATTTTGTGTTACTTTTTAAGCGTGCCAGTAGGGCTCGCTTTTTGAAATCAATCCAATGTGCCATAGTACAGCACACCGATCAAGCCATATATTATGCTATTCGATGGGCGGTCCAAATATTTTTTTCCTCGGACCCGTTTTTTTGTCTTTGAACCGTTATACTGTCAAGCCCTGATGGTCATTCATCAAAAAACAACATAAATGACGTTTTTTGATTGGCTAATTGATCGACTAATTAGGACATAGATAGCACCTCACACCTGAAAATCGGCATGGTTTTTTTTACAATAGTTAGAAATTATAAGATAACATAACTTAATGCGGGATTTCGACTGTCTACGTACCTCCATTTCCAAGATTTTTACAGCTGTCGATATCACATCTCATGAATTTACTGCTAATTTCCGATTTTTTACTTTCACCGATAACGCCGAGATTATTGTCATCTCTCGGATAGACATGGACGAGACTGTCTCTGAGAAAAACAATACATTAAAATAAAATGTAACTTTATTCGAGCTTACTTTCTTAAGAAACGGAAATCCTGATGCCAATATCAATGGGTATTTTTATAATTTGACTGTTCGTCGGTACCATACCGTTAAATAAAACGATCTTTGTTGGTACTAGGTACATCCCTAACCAAGATGTTTTTACTGCTAAACGGCAAGCTTTCTACCGCTAGCTGCCGAGTTCAGTAAGTTCTGCCCAGTTTATTTATAATTCGAATTTGAATTATCTGCACAGAAAAAAAAGAGGTGCTGTAGTAACATCCTGGTGGTTAAAAAAGTGTGCGACAACTCTTGGATGTTGTCAGTACCACTCTGGCTGTTAAAGTAACATCCTAGGGTGTTACTTTTACATCCTATCATGCTACGTTAACTGCCAGAGTGTCAATAGCAACATCCAAGAGTTGCCGCACATTTTTTTAACAACCGTAACATCCGGGATGTTACTACAGAATCTCTTTTTTTCGGTGTGGATGCAAATTGCTCGTCTTTTGCTATTTATATCCAACCACTACTAAAACGAATAAAACCAATGAAAACCCAAACTCAGAGACAAAAGTATTCGTACTGTGCTTAACAAGTGCCCATTGATTCATGAAATATCTTTTACATTTTGATGGGTTCATGGATAATCGATTCGGAGGTTTCGTCTCAGGGTACAATTTAAGTAGGTAAAACATTTGATACGACTGTTCTGACTTCAATGTTGGTTAAATTGCGTATCCGCAAGAACGAAGGAGAACTGGCATCTTTCTAGCGGACTCGGAGGTTTTTTCCGAAGAATAAGACTTTTTCGAACCCCACACGGAGAAAAAAAACTCGTGCGTGGAACCCGAAATTTAGGTCATATGGATCTCTGAAGTTTTCAGATCGAGCATCTGAACACTTTAGGTATAGCTGCCGAGGTTCGGATCATACATCTGAAACTTCAGTTCTTACATCTGCAGTACTTCAGATGTGAGAACCGAAGTACTTCGGATGTGAGAACCGAAGTACTTCAGATGTAAGAACTGAAGTTTCAGATGTGTGATCCGAACTAGAGTACCTAGGGAGAGTACCGACAGATCGGTTCATGGAGGGCTTAGGGCCCAAAAGTGCAGCCACCCTTCTAACCAACTTCTAACGCACAAAATTTCAATGCCAGTCTGCAGATTCCAATTCTAACCAAGATGGTTAAGAATGTACAGAAATGAGCGTTCTTCCGCGAAATTGAGTAAATTTATGCAAAAACTGAGTCAAACACGTGCTTAATAGAGGACGGTTCGTAACAATAGTATCAGTAAATCGCTCTGGATAATTGAAATTCATAGGTTGGCTGCCCTTTAGGGCCCTAACTTTATTCGCGGAGGCATCGGTGAAGGTCTGATGGACTTTCGGAGTTTCAGATCTGTCGGTACTCTCCCTATACAGGTACTCTAATCCGAACCTCGGCAGCTATACCTAAAGTGTTCAGATGCTCAATCTGAAAACTTTAGAGATTCATATGACCTAAACTTCGGGTCCCACGCACGAGTTTTTTTTCTCCGTGCATGTAGATGAAATTGCAAAACTGCAAAATGAAGCAGAACCTGCTCTCGTTCCCGCTGAATCCAAAACGCCCCACAGTGGTCCGAGTCAATCGGAGAGGTCGGACATAATATTATTTACTAAAACCGCAAATTATGATGTTTAATTCACTACATTTTAAATTTTTAGGGGTGATTCTGAAAGAAAATTGTTTTTGGAAACCAATGAAACTACTTTTAAGACCTCAAAGTTTTATTTAAACGGAGTTATAAGCTTCTAAAGTTTCCAAATTTTTTCCGACCTCTCCTATTGACTCGATCCACTGTGTGCCCGTCCCATCCACAAACTGGGGGCTTGAAAGAGGCTTATCGATGGCATTGTTGACTGTTGCCTTTCAAAGTTTTTCAGCCTGACGATCTTTGAAGGGAATCGGCATGTTTGGGACACATCATAGGTCAGATCTTGAGATCTTCAATGAATTTACCTAATTCCTTCCTGAAAGAGGAATCCACCCATTTCTCTAAAAATACAAAAGCCAGGCACGTGGAAGGCTATGTTTGGCTCTATTTGTTAAAAATTTCAAAATCCTACAAAAAGTCTAGATGCAGTCTTGAAAAAGAGGAAGGAGAATCAGAAAAAATAGAGGAACGGGACGAAGTAGGAAAGAGAGGTAGAAAAATAAGAGAAAGGAAGTAACCCTTGCAGCAAAAGGTGCTACTGTCTGACCTAATAGCAGGCTATTCGCCGGTGAACATTGGAAGGTTCCAATACTATTAGCAGGCTACTTTCTGAGCTAAAAGAAGGCTAATTAGGAGGATAATGTTGGAAGGAGGCCTTTCGAAAATCTACCTGCTTATAGGCAGGTAGAATCGGAGTGAGTGGAGGCGAACTCGAAAACAAGGATCACAGTAGGCGGTCGAAAAAAGGTCGTCTCGCTTCATTAACTGGGGGCTCAAGAGGAATGAAGAATGTATCATTCCATCCTTCTCTCGCTGACACCACAGATGTGTTGAAAAACCGTGGGTTGCAGATTTTTCAGGGGAGTCGAGTCGACATTTCAATCCATCAGAATTAGTTTGGTCGCTGCTTTGATGGTTGCAGAACTTGCAGGCAAGTTACGTCAAGATTTTATTCGACACACTTTGTTACCAGAAGGGTCAAACAGTTGAAAACTAAAATGAAGAGTGGAAAAGATCAACTATGACCAACTGGAAGGTTCGATGAGCATATACTGACTAAAAGTAAAAATACGAAAAGTGAGCGTGGAGAAAATGGGGGTTTTAGGAGTGGAGGCACCAGACGTTGGTCCCGGTGGGACTCCTCATAGTCCAGGAAAGGAACAAGGAAAGAGGGGAGGGGATTCCCGGATCGAATTGTAACATAAGGTTTCTATTCATCAATTAACGCAGAAAAATAATCTGAATCCGAATATGAGCAACTCACAAGAGTAAGTCGTGTTTTTCAAGAAACACTGCCTTTAAAATGAGGCGATTTTCGGCTTTTTGCGAACTGTTTTGACTGAACTCCCACGCAGTAACAATGAGGGCGCTTGGATGCCTCCCCTAGTGAATTTCAAAACTATGCCTTCAAGTCTGCGCGCGGTGCTAAGGAAAAACGCCGTATAAACATTCGAAAGTTGCCGAATTTCCCCAAATAAAACATGTATTTTTGAAGAAAGTTACGCGTATTTTTCCTCAAAATTTTCCGATATTTAAGATTAAATTGGGAACAAAATTGTCTGAAAAATTGGAACAAAAATATCCAGAATTTTCCAGTGAATTCCTTAGTTATTGAAGAAAATATGGCAACGCCTGTAGGCTCAAACGGCATTTTTCCTTAGCGCGGCAGAAGTGAGGTTTTTGTCGGCTTTTTGCAAAGTAGATGAAGATACAATAAGAGCGTTAACTCGACGCGTTTGGACGCCACTAAACTATCTGGTCGGAGAATCATGTTTTGAGACTCGAGAAAATCTTGTCAAAGCGTGGGCCGTCATGGGCCGTGCAGCTGGCAGTCTAAAGGCGGTCCCAAAAGATCTCATTCTCAATTAGTCACCCTTTTCTCCCTCTCTTCTCGACCAAATGGAGCTCCAAAAAAACTCGATGAAATTTCTCAGTTCGCGTTCGATTTCAACTTTCTTAGTAAATTTACATTTTGCTAAAAAAGTATATTACAATGAACTAAATTTCTTCGTAATATGTTGATATGTAACGGAAATAGCATTCAACGAGTTGTAAATGCAGCAGTAGTGATATGGAGCCTAGTGTACCGTAGAATCATGTATTTTCATTAGTTTGACCTCCATTTTGCTCAAAATTTCACCGTGAATCCAAAAATGTAAACTGTAATAAGGTTTGTGGAATAATGAAAAAAATTGTATTCTTGCTATCTTTAAATTCTGAGGGTCAGATTTAGGTAGGTGAGAGACAATAGGGCAGGATCTCGGTATCGAGGGTTGCTGATAGGCCAGAGGGCGGAAGAACCCATGTCATCCGCTTGTTGCGCCGCTTTGACAGGTTTATGGTACCTACACAGGCTGCGGCCTTCTTAGACAGAGTCCGAGTTTGACCTTGGGCCTTGGGTTCAAGTCGAGCCGGTGTAGTGAATGTTACAACTAGAGTCCCTTTATACCCAGAGTTAAGACAACTCGATTATCAGCTGACTGGAAGCCGGCCTTGGCTGGCCGCATATTCCCAAACTCCGCGTGAAAGTGTCCTTGGGCACCGCGGCCATCCTTTCGCCTTTCTCCTTCCTCCCGTCTCGCGTCTCGCCGTCTGATCGTCTCTCCAACCCTTCGGAATGAATGGGGGTGCGCGACCACGCGGTCCACTCTTTTTGTTTCCGGAAAATATCGTCCTCCTCGAACAAGCCCTTCGCAGAGTTGTCACATGTTGAAGGAATTTGAATACGATTATGAACTATTCTTGTTCTCATGTTCGGTTCTTCAAATAGCACTTCAGGATTTTGGGAACTGAAAGTCTGTCTAATATTTTTAGTGGCAGTGAAAAATGAAGAACCGTCACTTCCGTGAGGTTTTATTTGCGAAATTCAACACGGTCAGTTGAATACTTTTCCGAAACACCATGTACATGTGCCATTGAGAGTGCTCATCGCGTAATTGATATAATTCGTTTTTTCTACTTTTTTTCCTCATATTCATTCCTCTCATGCGACTACTTTTAGTGAAGCAGGACGCAGGATGTGCCGCTTGAAAGCGGGAAGCGCTTACTGGGGGTTGTGCCGCTCAGCGGCCACAGAGCCCGCAACACTCGGTTTATATTAAAGTTATTCTATCTTGCATCTTCATTCTTGTCTGCAATAAATTAATCTGGGATTGATAAAATCGCAATATATAGCGATTTTTCCGTTGAGAAATGCTAGTTGGGTCAAGGGAAAGTTGTCCACCGAAATCTAGACTTAATGATTACTCAACGATAATCTTCATATTTCATTTTCAGTGTCATCTTCAAATTCCGGTTTGATAGGTTTTTTTGGTTTATTATGCCATTTTGGCACATTATTTTGTTGTTCTGAATAGATTGCACTGTACAAAGAAATTGCCACTGCAGATAGAAAAAAATAATCTAAGTAGGTGTTTAGGATTAGAATGACAGGAAATTTGGTTTTCAGGAGTTTTGAGTGGCATATCCGATTTGATCCATTTATCATTCGGAAATTTTAATTCGATTTCAACATTTTACTCGGAAGAGCACTGAAGAAAAATTCTAAATTAAATCAATATTTTGTTTGTAACATACCTATGCGAAGGAAAATCATCGATTAAATCAATAGTATGCTCAAAAAACAACTACACGCCTGTCAGTATGTACAATAACCATCTTTGAGTGATGAGAGGATCCACATATTACGAAAGAAAATCTCAAAAACTCAAAGGTTGCCTTCAATATTTGGAGATACAGAACAACATCCACAAATGATGTTTCATTCCTCACCTTGGCCCCTCAAAATGGACTTTAGGGTAGCCTTCAACTGTGGCAGAAACAAAAGAACATACAGATGTGACCGTTTATCCACTTACTGTGACTACCTCCTTCGGTTGGAAAGAGAGAGAGAGAAGTTATTGACTACCTGACTCCTGTCAATATACGATCCTCGCGGAACAATAAGGCGGACCGCATCGGAACCAGCGAACCCTTCGCAAGGACCCGTTTTCTCGGAAAGGTTGAGCGAGGGTCGACTTGGGTCAACACCCGCTTACCTTCTAGTTTTAGGTGACTAAAAACATGCAAAAAGACTTCTAACGCAAGAATCCAAAAAGCAAAGGTTCCAACGGGCCTCTGGACGAAATTAGAACTAGCACCTTTTGCTGCAAGGGAAGAGGCAAAGAATAAATAAGATAAATAAGAGGAAAAGAAAAAAAAAGGAAGCGGAACGGAGGAAGAGGGAGGAGAAGAACACCAACAGGAACAGCAACAAGAACTCCACACACACACACACACACCCCCACACACCCTCTCCCTAGAGTACCTGTATAGCGAGAGTATGGACAGATGTGAAACTCCGAAAATCCACCAGGCCTTCACCGATGCCTCCGCCAATAGAGTTAGGGCCCAGAAATGCAGCCAACCTATGAATTTCAATTATCCAGAGCGATTTACTAATGCAATTGTTACTAACCATCGTTTATAAAGCACGTATTTTACTTAGTTTTTGCTTAAATTTACTCATTTTTGCGGAAGAACGCTCATTTATGTACATTCTTGGCCATCTTGGTTAGAATTGGAGTCTGCAGACTGGCAGTGAAATTTTGTGCGTTAGAAGTTGGTTGGAAGGGTGGCTGCACTTTTGGGCCCTAAGCCCTCCATGAAGCGATCTGTCCATACTCTCGCTATACAGGTACTCTACCTCTCCCTCTCCTTCACTCACACAACAATATTTATCAGTGATTCCCAAGAACCAGGATAGAAAAGAAATCCATCTACACATGACAAAATAGAAAAGACAAATCCCCGTAAATGGCCTTTGTTGTTGGTCCTAAAATGTGTCAACAATTTTAATTTCGCAAAAGACGCAAAAAATGAGAAGTCGAGCGAAGAAACCAAATCAGCAGAAAAAAGGAAAGTACGCAGAGAAACAATGCCAAGACTGCCGTGCTAAGGAGAAACGCCGTACGAACATTCGAGAGTTGCCAAATTTCCTCTGAGAAAATAGTTAGTTCTGAAGAAAGTTATGAATTTTTTTCCTTGACATTTTCAGGAACTTAGGTGAAATTGCGAACAGAATTGACTGAAAAATCGGAGGAAGAATAATTGCGAATTTTCTCGAAAATTCTTGATTTACCAAAGGGCATTTGGCAACGCCTGAAGGTTCTCACGGCGTTTTTCCTTACAGAAGACTGTGTTGACTCTATAGAAGAGGAGGGACGTAATAAATGAATTACTCGTTGGTTGCCAAGAGCCAATGAAACTTCCGCCATTCGAAGGTTTTTTTTTTGACGAGGTGGCAGACGACGACATCCCCGAAGCTGATCTGCAGTTGCTCGAGGCTCTTCCAATGGCGGGAATTTAGATGTTTGAGCATTTTCCCATCTGGATCCGCGTAGGGTTTTGGGATCGGGACCCGGATTCCCCCGCTCTGGGACGGAGACCCCCAATCGACGGAGCTGGCCGTTGAGCCCGAGCGCTTGATTTGGGAACCCGAGAGAATCCACTTGAAAGGTCGCCTCCATGACCCAGACCCAGAGCGAGAATAATCTTTTCTTGAGCCCCCGAGACTATTCCTGTAGCAATTTCATGAAACAAAACAAAAGAAAGTTAAAGAACAATCGATAATCGGATGGCGCATGCATTGAACAGAATGGTCACGTCTAAAGTCAGAGTTTTGGGAGGGTATCCATACCTCTGAAGCAGTCACCAGTATAGTAGCAGTAGCAGTAGCACTTGTAGTAGTAATAGCAGTAGTGGTAGAAGTGATAGTAGAAGTAGTAATAGTAATAGTAGCAGTTGTAGTAGTAGATGTAGTAGTAGTTGTAGTAGTAATAATAGAAGTAGTGGCAGTAGTAATAGTAGTAGTAGTATTAGTGGTAGTAGTGGTAGTAGTGGTAGTAGTGGTAGTGTTGGTAGTAGTGGTAGTAGTGGTAGTAGTGGTAATAGTGGTAGTAGTGGTAGTAGTGGTATTAGTGGTAGTAGTGGTAGTAGTGGTAGTAGTGGTATAGTAGTGGTAGTAGTAGAACGAGAAGAAGTAGATGTAGCAGGAGTAGTGGTAGTAGTAGTAGTAGTTGTCGCAGTAGTAGTAGTAGTCGTAGTAGTAGTAGTTGTAGAAGTAGTAGTAGTTGTAGTAGAAGTAGTAGTAGAAGTAGTAGTAGAAGTAGTTGTAGTTGTAGTTATAGTAGTAGTAGTAGTAGCAGTAGTGGTAATAGTAGTAGTCGAAGTAGTGGTAGTAGTAGTAGTAGTTGTCGTAGTAGCAGTAATCGTAGTAGTAGTAGTTGTAGAAGTAGTAGTTGTAGTAGAAGTAGTAGTAGAAGTAGTTGTAGTTGTAGTTATAGTAGTAGTAGTAGTGGTAATAGTAGTAGTCGTAGTAGTGGTAGTAGTGGTAGTAGTATTAAAAGTATTAGTAGCATCGGTATAGTAATAGTGATGATGGTGGTGGTGGTGGTGGGAGAATTTTTAGGAGTGATACCATTAGAAGTGCTTATAACGAAGCCGGATTAGTAGTGTGGGTATTTTAGGCATCCATATTGAGTAATAGTAGAGGTACTCCGTAGTATAATCCAATATAGAAAATCAACTTTGTCATCGATGGCAAACTTTCATTTCTTTGAAGTAAAAAGAGAAAACTTCATTTGGAGTTAAAATCAATGATACACAGAACAATATTATCTCATTTAAGTAAAATTCTCTTCGGATAAAATCAATTTTGTTTGTATGCACTTTAAAAAAATTAAACTAATTTTCTTTCCAAATCAAATGCACATTTCTCTTTAATTAAAAAAAAAAAAAAAAAAAAAAAAAAAAAAAAAAAAAAAAAAAAAAAATAATATAACTATCAACTTCTGGTCTTCAATTGAGAATAATCATTGAAGTTACCTGTCGATTGGAGCCCTAATAGAGTCGTATTTCACAGGTGGATTATCTACTCTGGCGGGACTGGAACCTGGGTTAGAACTGAAATTAAGCAATAATTGGATGTCTTTAGTCAAAACAGTTTTATATGTATGAAGAGGCCTGTCGCATAAATATGATAAAACCTGTTCAAACTTTTCACTTAATATATTTTTGGGTACCAACGTTTGTAAGAAATAACTGCGGCCTAGAGATCTTCCGAGGTGGTGTTTCACACAAAGCGGAGAAGTTATATTAATATTTCATGATGGCTGAATTGCTTTTGTTATATATACAGGTATTTTAAATTAGCCCGGCACGGTTTTTAAGTATTAAAAAAAACTAAACAACGAAGCCCGTTCAACTCTAGGATTTACGCAATAAAAAAATTAGTCTTAGACGAAGATCAATCAACCTGAAAGATTGAAGCATTCGCCACTTTTTTACAAGCTTTTAAAGATTGAAAACCAGCTGGTCAGTCCATTTCCGGCAGGGAACTCAGGCACTGTACACATTTTATCGAGTTGGGGACAAAACGATGGTATACTACGTATATGCGCCAATATAATAGGCCTTCGGATCTGCCCTCTGTCCGGGCTCGTACCAAGATCTATGCAACTTACAAATGAGGGGCTTAAAGGAAAAAGCGCATAAGTGCAGTGTTCGAAAGAAAAATGGAGATATCGTGATTTCAACCAAATCTAGATTGGAAATAAATTCTGTGAAAAATTCACTGGTAAAATCAAGTTTTTAAGCATTAAACAGTGGGCTTGAACTCTCTTTCCACCCTAAGGCTTTGTATAATTTAAAAACTTTAAACACGTTTTTCTCAAAATAGCAAAAACTGCACTCATGCGCTTTAATGCGGCACTGACAACGCATTTTCGGCGCAGGATTTAGGTTGGTAAGAGTGGCCTCATGACAATGAAAAAAATATGTACATTTGCAGCACACGTTACACTTTTTTTAGGTGTCGACCGGAAATATTAGATGCGAAATGGGTTTTTCATGAATTTTTTTAAAACCGAATAACATATATGGACGTATTTCTATCAAACGGAACTATGTGCATGAAGGCATGAGCCCTGATACCCATAAGAATACATGCACAACAGGGCTCACTTTATAATGCACATAGTTCCGTTTGATAGAAATACGTCCATATGTGATCTCATGGAACTACCTCTAGTGGCGGAAATATTTAGACAAAGAGACAATAAGACAAATATTTTCCTTTATTTTCGATGAAATGTACGTACGCATGCTTTGCATGTGACGTCTTTTCTTAGGTTTTTTACCAAAGTTGCATGGAGTCACATACACGTAATTTCTCTTCATATTTTTTTTCTTATCAAACTTTCATGGATCTATATATAGGTAACCACCACTTTGAGGAGCCATTTTGGGGGAGGGGGTAAGAGCTCCTTTCCCCCAAACAAAATTTGGGACTCTGTATTTTTCAAAGATCTTTCAGGAAAAAACACGGAAAAAACGGTAATGTAGTATCGCGTCCATGATATTGGACTCAATTATCACCTATATAATGTTCGGTTGCTTATTGCTTAAGGAATGCTGCGTAAGGAATGGGCCCTGTGGGGTATGAGGTGAATCAATTCTAGGGCCCAGCCCTAATCTCATTTTTTCCGTGAAGTTGTTTGTTCCTGTTCCAAAATTAATTCGTGCAATAGAGGGTTGACAAACATTGTTAACTTTCAACTTTTGGTTTTCCATTGAAGATAATCACTGAATTTACCTGTCGACAAACCTCATCGAATCGTATTTTATGGGAGCCTTATGTCTATCGCGGTCTGATCTTGAACTGAAACAAAGAAATAATTGGACGTCATTAGGCAGACCAGTCATAGATATATGAAGATTTTTGGAGAAAATGTGTACTCATAACTGCACTTTATCAAAGGGCTGCTAACAAATCGACGGCCTAAGTCCGCAATCACATATCTCGTTTGCGGTGTCTGAAAATCTCAGCTTAAGTCCGCGATCACATATCTCGTTTGCGGGGTCTGAAAATCTCCGCCTCTATGTTAGGTACTTTTTTAAAGGAGAATAAATTGACAACATTCCTTAAAGTTTTTGCAGAATTTTCTTTGCACAGAGAAGAAAAGTCATGGCAGTTTTAAAGAATTTCCGTTGAGTAGTTTTCCGTTTAAAAAATAAAGTAGGTATGACAGGAAGTCTGCGACGTCGCAAACCAAGTTATGTGATCGCTGACTCACACCGTCGATATGTCAGATCGGACGACAGTCACAAGTGGTACGGGAAGTTGGCAAGGAGGAATCTCAAAAAACCATACAAGGATCCATTAAACTTCGCACCGCCACTTAGGGGTCTTTAACTCTCCTGCAGATAGGACCTATTTTCTTAATGCTTGTCATGTCTGAACACAGTCCAAGATAGTCATATCTACGACAATCTCAGAGGAGAGGCATTATATCTGCTCAAGACGACAGCCAGTCAAAGCGGTTTCAATGTGCGCACCGTATTTTTCAATGAAAACCTACCATTTCTGGCTCATATATTAGAGACACCATATGTGCCATTACATTCCCTGTGCGGACAGGTGTTTTTACGGGTGAACCAAATGAAAAAGTTCCTTTCCGCAAAATATGTATGGTCCATGTAAATCTTTTATCATGCAGGGATTTTAGGGCAGAAATACCCCTAACCCTACTTTCAAGCAATTAAATTTTAGAATCAACATTATTTTGGATGAAAAAGCCGCTCTTTTTAGAAGACATTTTCAGATTTTACCTAGATTTTTCAACGTGGAGCGCCACACCTAAAAAAAAGTGATGTTGATTTAACATTCTGGATGTAAAAAACGTGTGCGAGAACTTATAAAATGCTAAATCACCTTCTGCACCAGTTACTTTAGCAATGCCAAGATGTGAAACTAACTGATGTGGCTGGTAATTCAGCATTTCAAAGTTCTCACACACTTTTTTTTACCTCCAGAATGTTAAATCAACTTCACCTTTTTTTCGGTGCACTACAATTTTAATGCCAAATGATCCAATACTTTTTTAAAGTATTTTATTTACATTTTACTCAAAAGAGACCAAAAAGGGTTTCCGAATCCGGTCATTTCAACAGAATTTCTTCTTATTCTTCTTCTTTTTAGTTGAAAGAAATAACAGTGAATGAGGTGTTGCTGAGGAAGAATGCCGCACGATCATGCAAGCGTTGCCAAATTCCCCCTCCCCCCAATAAAGTATTTATTTTCACAGAAAGTTATGCATATTTTTCCCTTGACATTCTCAGATATCATGGTTGGGATCGAGGGCAAAGTTGTCTGAACGATTGTAGGATAACTACTCACCGAAAAAAAAACAGGATGCTGATTTAACATTCTGGATGTAAAAAAGTGTGTGAAAACCCGCAAAACGCTGAAGTAACGGCCACAGCAGATACTTTTACACCTTGACAATGCTAAATTAACTGATGTAGCGGTTAATTCAGTGTTTTGTGAGTTGTCAGACACTTTTCCCATCCAAATTGATAAATCAGCATCCTTTTTTTTCGGTGTAGATTTTTTGGTAAATTCTTTTCTTATCGAGGGAATTAAGGCAATTTCTGAAGGCTCGTACGACGTTTTTCCTCAGCACGGCAGAAAGCTGATGGTCACCTGGTGGGTGGAAGAGAGTACATATCGCCATGAACCTTGTGGGGTGGTAACTTGTCATTAATATCCTTCTCCTTGTCAGGGCTTCCACGCGGACTTGACCCGGCATTCTTGGGACGACTTTCAGAGAGGTCAGAGCCTCCGCTGATGTTATATTGAACTTTTCCCTTCGGCTTCCTTTTGATGGGTTTCTGCACATCCGCTGCCTGAGACTTCTGACCGTTGCCGCTGGTTTTTTTCAGGCTAGTCTTTCCAGGAGCCGCAGCTTCAGTCCCTTTGTCCAGACAGAGCACCGAGTCGCATAGAAGCGCCGTCAAAATGACAGCGACGCTGCAAAGATCGAGGAGTAACCAGGTAAAAATAATATACATAGAATGGACTACTAGATAAAGTAAGAATTTATGCATTCTTGTATGTATACTAGGGAGCCCTGCCCCCTGACCGCTACGCGGCCCAACCCCCGGGATACGCGTATGTATAGACAAAAATGTTCTTCCATTTTAACACACCATTCTGTGTCCGAGCTGTATCGATTTCCAAATTTTTGACGTAACACTCAGATTTGTAAATGATGAGGAATAGCTGGATGTATATAATCTCACAGTCCACTTACTGGAGATATTTCCATTTATTATGTTATTTTTAAATACTTAATTTAAAAAAAAATCGGATTTCGACCGTAAGAGTTAATAATATTTGGTCCGTCCCGACGCGACGCAGCGCCTGCCTTCTCCCTTTGTGTCTGCTGTTTATCTGCTGTAAATATTAACAGGAACTCCGCAATCAAGTAAATTGACCAATGCATGCCACAAATCGAAGCCGGAAGAACGCAGGAAAAATTGATTTAAACCTTATACCTTGAACCCTGAGCGATGCACCGTTTCTCAACTCTTCGAATGAGGAGCCCTTCACGAGCTTTTCCATTGTTCTATAGTTTATTCGAGTCACTCAGGTAGAATCCCACACCTTGACGTTTCTTGCGGAAACGACATATCTCTCACGCTATTATCATTGGACTTAAGTGCCATGAGCTTTGAAAGCTCTACAACATTAAAAGTTCGGGGTTTCATAATTTTTTGCACATATACACCTACTACAGATAACATACATGTAAAGATCATCCTTATCGGTCCGGCAGTTCGTCAGAAATAGTGCTTCCAAGATTTTGCTTGTAGCTGTATAATATAGATGGATCGCATTTAGTAATAAAAAGGAGAGTCCCTTTATACTGAGAATAAACACAATGTGAATCTATTTCTGATTTGGTTTCCGTGTTAAAAGCCTTCACAGTGTCACAAACGGGAATAAAGATTACAGTTTCATCAATTGCACAGATTGCATAGATTATAAATTGGAATTGACCGGAGAATATGGGGTACGGCAAAGGAACAAACGGAATGAGAGAGGGGACGAGGATAGGAATTCGGAAATGGATTCATCAAAGATTACGACAAACGTATTTGTGTGCAAATTTCAGTAAATCTGCATAGTACGAAGCAAATATCATAAAATTGTCACAGGAATCTGCAAGAAAGTTCACCTGAAAAATTGAATTGCCCTGCTAAATTTGACAATAGCTCATGTGGCTTTGGCTCATTTTTTCTATACGCGGTTCAATTAACACTACATCGAGGTTAAACTGTGAAAAATCAATTTGAGACACCCCTCGATGATCGGTAAAAAGCACCTTAAAAAACTCATTAAAAAATTGTTTTTCAGGAGTCTCCATTTGGATATTTTTTACATTAGGGGACGCATCTCATGAAAGGATGGCGGCAGGGCGTTGACGAATATATGATGTTGCGTTGTCAGTTATACCCGACAGCCTCTGAAAAGATAGGCACATGTGGCGTTTGGGTGTTGCAGAACACCAGAGCGGTTTTTTTTTTTTTTTTTTTGCGTGTATCTGCACTAGGAGATTTTAAAATTTCCCAGGAAACACCCAAATCCGTAGAAATATGTTGCCTAACAACAAAATTGCACAAGAAACTTTAGGCAGAAATTTGGAAGAGCTTAGTGAAACTAGAAAAATTATCATTGAATGACACATTTTCTATGTTATGTTGCTGATCTGGAGGGGAGACTATTATTTATGTAAATAATTATGGAAACAAATCTATTTTTTGAAGATTTTTTTCCACTTTTTCGAAGAGTTACTGAATATTTTTGGTCAAGAAAATTTACGAGTTAAAAAACTGTAGTCTACATTTCCAGAGTTTTTCCAACACATTTCTTACTTAAAGTATATACCTTTTGTAATTATTACTCTAGAATACCCAAAATAGATTCGTAAGACAAAAAATAATATTCTCTTTTCTCTTAAAAGTTATTTTTAACGTATACATTTCTTTTTTTCTAGAAGCTTGAAAATTCCAGAGAATTCTAGGTTTGCATTTGTTAACGCGGTGAATTACCATTTCGAGGGACGATATTACTGACACGAGTTGATTTTGGACGTTGAACGTCACGGATTTCTATTTCGGCTGCTACATAGGTAAGCTCCAACGTCAGAAAACACGCGAAATTCTCGAAACTGACGCATTTCCAAAGTTTCCTCAAACAGAGCCATTAATGCTGGTTCTTCTTTAATTTAAAAATGGAGCTGTCTAAAGGTTGAATTATAATTGGAAAAATACAATTCCTCTTACCGGGAAATCACTGAATATTTACATATATAATGAGCACATTAAAAGGTTTTGTCCTACGAAACTTCTATTTTCCCAATCCGCGCAAAAAATCGTCCGTTTTTTTAGCTTTCAGACTCAAAAATTATACGTCAACAAAAACTAAATTTGATAAAGATGAGCTTCCTCAGTAGAACAACTTTGCGCAAAATTTAAAATGTGTAGCCCTTTTTACGTGACACTTTTCTTCAAATAAAAACATACAACAATTATGATTTTACTAATGGAACTTAATTTGGAAATCAGGAAGGCACGAGCCGATGTCGGATGAAAAATGGAGGATTTCTTTTTTTTTAAATTGGAAAAAGCCTTAAATTACGGTGCCCGTTTTGATTTTCTCATGACGTTGTGAGACTGGGCTGTATTATCTTTGTCTAAATCACTAGCCAAGGTCTGAAATAGAAAATATTCTTATATTTCCTCCTCAAAATGAATCGTTCAAAACAATTTACACAACGTGATTTTCGAAAATCGACTGTTTAACGAGTTATATTCTCAACAAAGATCAAATGAGAGTTAGATTACACAAATGACGTCATTTGTAGTTTTGCCGTCCTGCCGATGTTAATCATTGCAGACTTTTGTTTATTGTTTACAAGTTGATTTTCAGACTTTTCGCCTTGCGAATCATTTTCCCTGTGAAATTTCGAAGAAATGCGAAAACAAGTTACGTATACGGCTGTGATGCAGGCCTTGTCTTCAGGATCTACACTGAAAAAAAATTTTCGGCGTTTTTACCAAGGTCCGTTGATACCTTTACCATCTCACTTTTTTACCAATTATTGGTAGTTTTACCAAGACAGACTGGTATCCCTACCTAAAATCCGGCATTTTTACTGTTTTTTTGGGTAAAAATACCACTTTTATTGGTAATCAATTCCCGGTAACTTTGCCATTTTATCTCGGTAATTCTACCACAGTCGATAAAAAATATTGGCGTTTTTACCGAGGTCCAGTAAAATTACCGAGAAAGTTCAATAATTTTACCGAGATTTCTCGGTAAAATTAGTTTGAGTATTAGTAAAATAGTAATTTTACCAAGAAAAAACTGGGATTAAATAGAACCCTGAATTCTTGGTAATTTTACCCGTTTCGCAGTAAATACACCGAGCTTTTTTTTCAGTGTATTATCATATGATCATGAGTTGAGGGGTTTAGAGGACAAGGCGCATAAGTGCAGTTTTTTTTTTAAAAAAAATCGAGATATTAATAATTTCAAGTAAAATTAGTCTTAAAGCATAGGTATTCCGTAAAAAATTCGTTCCCGAATGCCAATTTTTAAGCATCAAAAAGTCATTTTGAACTTTTTTTGCCGCCGTAAGGATCGATGTAATATCGAAACCTCAAACGCGTATTTCTTAAAATAGCAAACATTTCTTAAAACTGCACTTATGCAGCTTGTCCTCCAAGCCCCTCAGTTGCTGTTTCATATATGGAAACCGGCTAATTCTGCTCTTCCCCGCTCGGACGGGGATTTTCCGCGATTCCTGAGCAGTATCAACCCATTAAAACAGAGTTCTTTGTTTTCCTCGTAGAATTTTAAAGAAAAAGCATGTCGCGGGGGACTTCAATTCATACCTTGTCTGGGACCTCTTCATGTCCTCTTGTGGGCTACTCTACTTATACTGAGAAACCCAGCAATGCGCAGATTTCTCTCGCAGTATTTAACCCTAGTCCGCCTGAGTGGGGTCAGATTGACCCCACGGGAGTTTCAACTCTTTGTCATTTCTCGTGGTATGCACGAAATTTTTTGTCCTTCACAAATAGCTCTACAAAAACATCTAGGAACACTATTTTGAAGGGGGAAAAAAAAAATGTGCATGAGAGATCAAAAAATTCACGAGTACCCCTAGAAAGCCTGAGCGGGGTCAGATATCCTTATAACATATATTTTACCATTTAGCATCACAAAAGCTTACTTTGAAGGTGTATTCATTTTTCTCTTTTTAATTTTTTCAGAAACTTATAAAACAAGCAAAATTTTTCAGATTTTTTTCGTTTTCAGTATTTAGTAGCCCTATGATTTTTTTTTGCTCATGCTGAGAACAACATGGCAACATGTGTATGATAAAATGGTTGCATACCCTGCGCCGTGTTTTTTAAAACTTAGATATGCTTTATGGTTAAGGCCTGTAAGGTTAGTGCACTGATATTAACTAAAAACATGAAAAAAACATAGCTAACTAATTGATTTTCAGCTGGGGTCAAATTGACCCCGCTCAGGCTTTCTCGTTGGTTCAGAGGCTGAGGCAGACTAGGGTTAAAGTTCAAAGTGGATACATAACTTCATGAACGCACTCAGCTTGTTCTGAGCCGTTTTCAACGAGAAACGACTCTTTTTTTTTGCTCAAGCTAAAGCTTTCAACGAACCCGTTACAGTCAAAACTTCACTCCTCATCACATCCTGCGCACGGCTTTGAAAATGGTTTAGCTCTTCGTGCTTCAAAAAAAAAAAAAAAAAAAAAAAAAAAAAAAAAAAAAAAAAAAAAAAACACGAAAAAAAAAACACGAGAAAAACATGAGGGAAAATCGAGGGAAGTAATGTATAATGACGCAGATGCGTATACTGTTGGTTCAAAAATATCACATGAGCATGCGGAGCACAAAATCGACATCATCATCGGACGAAGCTCTTCGAAGAATAATAATCAAGCTACTAAGTTACTTCCGATGACTTTGTCTAAATTGAGCGATCTCGGCGTCACATTGTCCCCCTTAGTTTTGCACTGATGTGCACATCAGCGTTCATTTTGTAACTAATCATGATTTTTGGAATTATTATTTGGCCTTAAAGTTCCTGCAGAATACGGTAATCCAGCACTGAGGGTCGTATTCATTCTCGTTTCTGAAGCAGTGCCTTCTCTTGGGAGGCTCCTTTTGGTTTACCTTGTGACTAAGAGAGGTTTAATGAAGCCCTCGATTTAGCATCGTGGAAAGGACACATTTTGTGGATCTGGATTAAAGCATATTTTTCCGGCCTCCTGTGATGTAATGCCTGTAATGGTTCTCACCGGAAAAAAAAATGATACTGATTTAACATTCTGGATGTAAAAAAGTGTGCGACAACTCACAAAACGTTGAATTAACCGCCACAGCAGTTAATTATATCTTGACATTGCTAAGGTAACAGTTGTAGCGGTTAATTTAGCGTTTTGTGAGTTGTCGCACACTTTTTTACATCCATACCAGTGGCGTGGCGTGCTTTGCGATGTATCGATTGTTATGCCATTTAAACCTATGTAAAAGGATCGATAGACAGGGTGTTCACAGCGAACACCTTAATAATCGATTCTTTACCGTAGGTTTAAATGGCATAACAATCGATATATCGCAATTTACGCCACGCCACTGATCCATACATACATTCAAGCATAGAGTATATAGAGTCGTAATGTAATTGGGAGAGCTGGCGCCACTTTTAAGCATTTTCCATGTCCCAAATTCCAAGACTCCTGTGTAACGGCGGGTCACTTTTTCGATACATAATCGATTGTTTGCGATACACGGGTACCCGGCCATCCGATGACAACAACAACAACAACAACAACCAAGGAGATAGGAATTACCACGTATTCCACACCGCCATTTTGGATCGAAAATGTATCGAAAAAGCGACCCGAACTCGGCGCACACCAGGCTCGGAATTCGTTGAGCAGAACATGGCGCCAGCTCTCCCATTTACATTACGACTCTATGTACTCTATGCATTCAAGTCGCTTTTACAGCGCATCCGGGCGCTCTGCGACGCCTAATCGCCACTCTTGTCTATCGACCCAGAGGTCATCTGGTGAATGGCATCTTGTAATTTCAACTATTTACATCCATGATGTTAAATCAGCATCCTTTTTTTCGGTGAGCGCTTGCTCTGTGATCGGGAAGTCGTCCCGGCCAGGTGACCCGAGTTTGATGGTCTCAAACAACGGTTACCTGGGGCTGGCTTGATAAAAGACGAAGGGGATGGGACTTTAGGGACTGTAAAAGTGAGGTTATCCTCTCCAGTAAAAAAAAAATATTTGAAGTGAAAAAAACAGAATCGAAGTATAACTTCAGAAATGGATCCTTGAAAGGGATTGCAATGATTGGCCTCAATTGGACTGCATTTTGCAATTTGGAACTATAAATTCTGGCTCTTCAGGAAAAACACTTATGTGCATAGGGAAACTAATGACACATACGTTGCTTTTAAACCGGGATAGAATTTATAGTTCCAAATTTCAAAATGTAGTTTAATTTATCCTTGAATTCTACAAATTTGATTCCCCGGGAGGCGTGGGCTCTTCCGTCACTTTTAAGCCCCTTAAGAAGGGAGGGGGGGGGGGGTTTAAGGTTGATACTTTTTGAATATTTTACGTATTGTGAGTCCATAAAAACCCAAAGTTCAAATTAGTGAGCACTGCTTTATTCGTTGCATTAATGGATTATCACTCCACTCACGTTGTTTTTCACTTGTTGAAACCAGTTCGCCTTCAACATTTCAATAGGCAATGTGAGCAGCTTGGGAGTAGTAACAGTTGCTTACAGCAATTCTATCATGTTTGTTCATTGGGATTAAGCGCACCTTCGCGGAACCCATTGTATGTCACCATTGCCACCCCTTCCTTACAATGTTCAGCACCAATTCTGATGAAGTTGACTTCGATTATTTGTCTGGATAATGTGAAGTGAAAATGCGTGGTTCGCACTGCGCAAAATGTACACATCTATAATTTAGAAAATATCCCTCTTATTCGTAATCAACGTGATTTGCTACGATTGTAAGTGAAAAAGGTCAATTCAGTTGGCTGTTTCTCTTGCACGCAACAGACCCTTTTTTATGTTTGCGTGTCAGTTTGATTTCAAATCAAAAATTGTAATATTCCAGTGGGCATATTTTCAATTTTACCTATTTTTTAATCGAAATCAGACCTCTAATGGATCTAAAAGAAACTACTCCCTTTCTGGGAAATTTCGGGACTAGAATCTAAAATTCTTCGGAATAATTTCTGGAAAATCCCTCGTTCTTGTTTCCAAATCATGACTCTTCCAAGTTTGCAACACTATTTTTTCTCAACTTAAATTTATATTGAACAATCAGTTATAGGCGAAGCAGCCTGACGAACAAAGCGAAACAAGCTGACAGCTCCAGCACGTATGTGCCGGAAGAGTCGACCATGGGGTCATGATGGGCATTTTGGTTATCTGTAAATAATTGGAGAATCCGAGAATGTAGGTGGTAAATATTTGTAGTTTTTACTGGAGGAAATAAAGTGTAAAAATATTTTGTTGGAATTCCATTTTCTCGTCCCGTCACTTGAAACAATCACCTTTGTTTTAAAAATTTGCTAATGAGCTTGTTCAGTAATTCGTAATTCTTGCATTTTTGGAAACTAGAGAGTGCACATAGTTCACAGGAATTTTCCCAGATTTTTTGAGCAATATTAACCCACGAAATACGAGTTCAAAATTCCGTATTTTGAGCTCCCATTTAAACGCCGCGCCACTTGAGACATCTCAAAATGGCGCCCATTCTATCCGTCCGGCGATGGCCACACTTTAGGTCCGATCGAAGAAGGAACTTTCTGGTGTGTGCATGCGGCTGAATCGACATCACAACTTAACTTTCGAAAGCATCAACCAAGACATGACCATTCGTTTGGAAGTGGAAATATTTTGCTTCGACCAAACGATTCATAAAATATAAAATTTCACCAACTCCTAGTTATTATTTCATATTTTAGTGATTTTTTATATCGAAGACTTAATTAAGATGAGCTAAACAGTTTAAGCTGAACTTTGCGTATGTCCCCGCTCCAAAATAGTCTCCCGGATGAATTCTAACAATCGCGATTATTTGCGTGCGATCAAATGGGGTGATCATTATATCTTTGGTCCAGCAGAGCCCTTAGAAGCAGCCCTTAGCAGTTTATCAAAGAACGACGCATACCTAACAAAGGCATGGAAATTCGTTGATAAATTGCCAAATATTATACAGGAAAGCATATATAGACCAACATTCGGTAAGCTGGCCACAAGGCATTTGATTGCAAAATGCCCGTACTCAATCAATGAATTTTTGAATGTCAATGAATGAATTTAAGACGATTTGTATGTAAATATGTTTATACGTCTATCAGTAACTTTATTTAGAAAATGACGTTTTTTGAAGCCAAATGTGCAAAAAACAAAAGAATAAATAAATATATAAATAAAAGAAGGAGCCGTCCCACTACGTCGGTCGACTCAAAAAGGGGTTGAGATGTCACAGTGTCACACCGTTAGTGAGTAATGCTTTAGCAAGCTGCAGAAGCATTAAAAGCTCATTTGGCCGCGGCTTGTTGTCAAGTGAGTAGGACAGAAGGGTGTGAAAAAAAAGTCAGAGGTTGACAGCCTCTGTGAAATATTCGTGATCGCTCATAGTTTAAAGCCGTTCATATCAGACCGTTTGTCAGCCTCCTATGGTGTAGAGTACCCGCATAGCGAGAGTATGGACAGATGTGAAACTCCGAAAATTCATCAGGCCCTCACCGATGCTCCGGCGAATAAAGTTAGGATCCAGAAATGCAGCCAACCTATGAATTTCAATTATCCAGAACGATTTACTAATACTATTGTTACGAACCGTCGTTTATAAAGCACGTATTTGACTCAGTTTTTGCATAAATTTACTCATTTTTGCGAAAGAACGCTCATTTTTGTACATTCTTAGCCGTCTTGGTTAGAATTGGAATATGCAGACTCTGCAGACTGGTAGTGAAATTTTGTGTGTTGGAAGTTGGTTAGAAGGATGGCTGCACTTTTGTGCCCTAAGACCTCCAAGAAACGATCACTAGTTCTATGATCGGGAGGTAACAGGTTCGATTCCCGGCCAGGCGACCCGAGTTTGATGGTCTCAAACAAATGTTGCCTGGGTCTGGTTGTTCAGTAGGGACGAAACTAAAGCGCAGGATTGACCCCAGTGAGATAGTTGAAGTAGTAAAAAAAGGGACTTTAGACTACAGCGGCAAAAAGGCCGATTTTCAATTTTCAATGGATCACTAGACAAAGTACAAATTTAAGCAATCACATGTATCGATGGCTAAAGAGCGGAACCACGTATCTCCACTTGCGACGCTGTATTTCCGTCGACAGCAAAAACACTTTAACTCCACTCAATTTATTCCTTTTTTCCAGCATGTCCATTTTTCTTGCTCCATTACAAGGAAAATCAATTGCCTCAAGGCTTTATTTTTTCATTTTTAGTTCCTAATGGTTTGGCGGAGTTGTATTGAAAAAATGAAGGATTAATATTAGTTAGGCTCTCTCTGGAACAGCATTTTGTCACGATAACATAGAAAAAGTGTTGAATGGAGATACAGTGTTTTATGCTTTGGACGGCAGTACATGCAGATTTCCATTCGCACTTTATTTTTTCCTCGGAGGAATAGTCAACGTAATTTCTTAATAACTACCTTGATTTTCCTTCTCTGCTGGCAGGATATTCTGTATAAATTTCAAGCTATAACGTTGACGTGTTCCTTGTCGTAAAAAAAATGGTAGAAAATTTCAAAACACTGCAATGGAGATACGCAGAGTTGCATTTTAGTCATCATCATGATCCCTCTTCAATATTTTACATAAAACACAATTCGCGTATCAAAAATAACGCATATTTACTACAAACTAGGATAATTATAACGCTTTTATCCAGCGTGGGTTACAAAAAATTTGAATTTCTCGCTCACAAGAAAAACAAGAGTCTATATTTTAATCAAATCACCCACTGGGTACATCGGTTTTGGCGGACTTCTCATTAAGCAGTGTTCCTCCCTTACCTTGCGCCGTTCTAAGGGTAAGCGACATTCAAAAACTGAGCCGACGTGTCAAGATGGAGCTTGTCATATTTTTAATACCGCAGAGACAGTCATGGTAACGTTTAGTGTGCGATTTAATTCAAGAGGGTTATGGGTTTTCTATGAGTGGGATGTTTAAATTTATGCGTCGAAATACGTCAATACCTTGATTAGGAATTACTCTCAAACATTTCCGTTGTTAAACGTGTGGTGCTCTACGTGGAATTTCAATGGGGAAACATACATGGTATGCTTAAATTTGCAGCTTGTCAAAGCTCTCGGCTCAGAGAGATGCAGAAGAAGATGCGCTACCAGTTTTGCAAATATTTTAACGAAGTTTCATGCAAACCTCACAGTTTGTCAAAATCATGGTTTCCTATCACGATTTATGTAAAGTGTGAAAGTAAAGCAGAGGTATGATAGACAGGTCGATAAAATATGAAGTGTAAAGTGTAAAGTAAAAACAGAAAATATACACAAAAGTCAGACTGATGAATTTTACTCAACTTCCGAACGAATTGTACTTTTTTTAACGCTGCATTGAAAGCGTTCTCTTCGCATGCAGGGAGAATTTTGAGAGGAAAAATCGCAATATTTTGAAATTAAGTCGCGATTCTCTTCACGATTTTTTGACAAAAAAATCGCTAGGATCATCAAAATCTAAGCGATTAACCTCAATCTTGTCTGAATTTCATGTTTAGAAAATCGCGCTCGAGAAAATCGAAATTTCAGCTCAATTTATCACGATTTTTGGTTCGATAATATTGCGATAAATCGCTGTCGTTTAAAGTGCGATTTTATTGAAAATTCTTGCCGTAAAATCGAAATTCAGCGCGATTTTTTATCCGACAATATTGCAATAAATCTACGTTGATAAAGCATACCGAGATTTGTGGTTCACCGGCAATTCGTTGAAATTTGTGTGATCACAGAGACTCGTTAAAGCAGAACATAAATGATGACACAAAACGGTTAAGTAAGGTAAATAAGGGTGTTTCTGAAGAAAAAAAACACAACCGATTTAAGGGGTTTGTTTTCCTTCAATCGAGGGGCTCTCTGAATCAGATTTCGGTGAAGAAAAGTCACAGGTGGTGTGTGGACGCTATCAACAAAATGTTTAAACTACACACTAGAAAAAAATGGTGCTTGGCTCAAGCTTGATGATTTTTGAATTTGCCAACAAGAATTTTTTAATCTTGATTTAAGCTGAGATTTTCTTGATGCAAGAAAATAAATATTGGGTCAGTAGTTTATACTATCCTTCTATGGCATAGCGTTACGAATTTGTAACAAAGTATTTTCAGGGTTTCTAAACATCGAATCTTTCCCTGTGCCATGATTTTGTAAAATTTCATTTTTTGAAGTTTTTTCTTTTTTCATGAAACATTGATTCCCTTAACATTAAAATTTTGAAAAGGAAATTGGTACTCAATTTTTTTATGCAAGCTACAAAATACACAACATGTCCCCCAGAATTTGAGATCAAAAATTAGATCATACCACAGAGGGTTAAGCAGCAAAGTTCTTGATTCAAGAAAAAAACTACTTGGGGCAAATTTGCGATTCCTTTTTTCTCGATGGCACCTAATCTCATTAAAAACATGTGTTGACTTACTAAAATGTTTTTTTCATGTGTAGTCGCAGTAGTTCTCCTCTGGTTGGGAATGATTCCGCTTCACAAAAAGAGATCGAGTTCGATCTCCGCGAGATTTCACATTTTGAAAAACAACCTCACGATGCTGTGGATGGAAAAAACACCGACTTCACTGCAAAGCTCTACCACGAGAGATGCGGAGATTTTGATTTATCGACGAGCCCGAGCGAAAAAAAAATTGGAAAAATATAACTAGAAAAATCCATTTATCCTGAAAGCGTATGACGACCTTCGGAGCCATTGCGTGTCTGTGCCATGGTAAAAAATCACATATAACTCAAAAGTCCGACGATATAGAAAAGGCATATACATCAGCTGGAGGGATTGCTAAATAGAATATCTGAACGTTGCAACATTTTTGTTGCAAAGGTTAAGAAAAAAAATGCAAAGGTTTTAAATAACGTTGCACTGGAAAAAAAGTAGCTTGGATCTGGAGTTCAGAATCAAAATAACATTAACAAGAAAAAATACTCTTGATTCAATCCGATTTTTCTTTGAATCGAAGAGCCAAGACTCTTGATTTAGGCGGATTTCCTCCCGATACGAGCAAAAAGTCCGATTGAATCAAGAGTATTTTTTCATGTCTATATTTTAGGAGTCTATGTCTGATCCAAGTGACTTTTTTCCCTGTGCGGTACATCTCTTTTTGAATTGTATCTAGACTTTTCCCCGCTTTTTCATGAATACGTCTAGTTTTTTTCTTGCAGAAAATAATTCATAATTTTAATGTATAAAATATTTCCAAAATTTTTGTTGGTAATTTTGTCCTCTTTTTTTCGGTATCGTTGGATCGCATTCAGCAAAAAGGAATCAACGAAATTATAGTGGTTTATAATCCTGTAAATCCTCCTTTTCTATTAAAAATACTTAAGATATGCACAATATTAAAATTTACACAGTTATTTTCCCTTAAGATTAACAATTTTTAGATGAGACACCAAAGCTATTATTAGCTATTCCGGGAGATTTTGTAGATAATTATGAAGAGGTAACATTTTTACAACACTGTAGTCATGCTAGTTACTTTTTGCTAAATGCGATCCAATATTTGTAAATTTTTTTGTAAGTTTAACTATTTGCTTGGAGAGAAAAATATCCATAATTTTTCTATTAAAAAATATTTTGAAAGGAAATCTGACAGCATCCGGATGTTCAGACGCATTTTTTACTGGCAAGGCATGCTTACCTGCAAACAAACGTCAATCAAGCTGTGTTTTGAGTTACCGGAAAGAGCACTTGAAGCAAAAAATAAGTTTTCACGAAATGAACTTGAAAGCGTCACACGAGAGTTTGATTGAATGTTCCTCATTAATTAAAAATATTCCTCAAAAGTATTAATAGAAATTGTAAAAATAATTCTACATTGACGAGTTATAGCTTCGAAATTCTGGAACAGCTTTATCATGCTGATAGCAGGTACGCGGGTTATATTAGCGAATTAGATATGAAAATTCGTAACCCCCCGATATGACAGCGGAAATCCACAGTATAATACTTCAGAAAAATACGTGACGATACAAAAATTGGACTTAAGGCCAATTTTTTAGTGTGAAGTATATGTTTGCGCCTATTTTCCTTCGAAACATTACGTAGGTCAGCAAAAAAAAGGACAGAGAAAATAAAATTAAATAAAATGAAAAAAAAATCGAATAAAAAAATTATGACAATTGACTCATATGCAATGTATTTTATATTGAAGTTCATAAAAGACAATGATTTGATTCAAAATAAAAAGAAGACAGTTACAAAAATCATCGTTGATTTATATGTTCCGATCCACCAAAACCGGGTATCACTATATGACCGTTCACACGAATGCTCCAGAGGGAGGTCCGAGGGGCCTCCGGCCCTGGTACCAGTTTTGAGGTCCGGGCCCCGAGCACAGAGGGGGGGGGGGGGGTCCGAGGGGCATCTTCCGAGAGAATTTATACTACTAATCGGATGCATTTTGAAGCTTCCATAAAGAATTTTTCCATCAATTTCTGCGGAATAATTATGTTCTTGTTTTTCTACTTGCAGCACAAAATACTTGCGAATTGTTGCATTCAAAACATCTGGAAAATTTTTATTTTTTTTTTGGGGGGGGGGGGTATGTGATACTTTTTTCAGTTCTACGAGGGCCAGGCCTCCCTGGACTCCCACTTCGTTTGTCTATGGCAAGGGAGTTGAGCCATGAGCCATTGAAGTCGAGGATGCCCAGACTGGAGACTCTTAGCATCTGACGACGGAAGAAAATGAAACGCAGTTACTAAAAATATCCCTCTGTACTGAAAATCTTGAAAATAGATAGAAATAATCCAGGAAATAAAAAAATTAAACACTAAGAAGCGGCCCAAAACTGTATATAACAAGGTGGAGAAATGGTGCTGGGTCCACACCATTTCACTGCCGAGTGTGATCTTCTGATGAGGTCTAATAAGGCCCAAACCGGTAAAGATCTCTCGGCGTGACTCCAATTTAATATTCCATTGCAAACTGCCTGAGCTGAACACTCCCCCCCCCCCCCCCTCAGTTTCGTACTGGTGCGCATTAGAGTTCTAAAAATTTATTTTTGACTCTAATTTTAATTTTTGGTATTTCTTGCCTTTGTTTCCCCGCGAAATGGTGTGGACCCAGCACCATTTCTCCACCTTGTTAATCCAGGAAATATACTTCTTTGAAAATTTAAGAAGAATTCTACGGTGCCCCAGCGTATTTCTGAAATTCTATTCACCTTTCGCGAAATTTTTAGGGTAAATTTATTTTCACTTATTCTTACGAAAGAAGGGTTGCATGTGAATTCGTAGTGGTTTTTCACGGGTAACACGGGCCCTTTCCGAGGCCCGGGCTCCGATACCAGGGACCCAGTATCCCACACTTGTGGCGGGCTGCCTTCATGCACGCTAGCCTTGTCGATTTCCTTTGACATTTTTGCAGTGGTGAATGCATAGCTGAAGTGCGCTATAGCTAGAATTGCATATAGCAAATGGGTAATTTTTATAGGAGGATTATAAATAAACAAGTGGTTAGAAATGGAAACAAAATAATATGAACTATGCAAAAAGATTATTCCGATAACGGAACTTGGCTGTTTTGAAAACGCCTTCAAATACGGCGTGATACCTCACGCATTCCGGAGAGTTCAGATAGTTGTATCATTGCGCCTTATAAATGCAACGGAAGATGTAAATGGAAATAGCCTCCATGCACGCTGGGCGTGTCGATTTCCTTTGACATTTTTGCAGTGGTGAATGCATAGCTGAAGTGCGCTCCAGCTAGAATTGTATTTAGTAAATGGGTGGTTTTTCTACGAGGATTAAAAATAAACGAGTGGTACGGAATATAACAAAAGAATATGCACTATGCAAAACGATAATCCGGGCATCGGAACTTGGCTGTTTTGAAAACGCCTTCAAATGCGGCGTGATACCTCACGCATTCCGGAGAGTTCAAATAGTTGTATCATTGCGCCTTAGAAATGTGATGGAAGATTACAATTGAAATAGCCCTCATGCACGCTGGCATTTTCGATTTCCGTTAACATTTTTGCAGTCATGAATGCGCTTAAGTGCGCTTTAGCTAGAATTGTTTTTAGCAAATGGGTGGTTTTTATAGGAGGATTATAATTAAACAAGTGGTTAGAAATGGAAACAAAATAATATGAACTATGCAAAAAGATTATTCCGATAACGGAACTTGGCTGTTTTGAAAAAGCCTTCAAATGCGTGATACCTCACGCATTCCGGAGAGTTCAAATAGTTGTATCATTGCGCCGTATGAATAAGACGGAAGATTTAAATGGAAATAGCCTTCATGCGCCTGCCTCTGACAATTTTTAAAAAATTTAAATCAATTTGGCGAAGCATTTTGAGGCTTCCGTGACGCATGTTTTCCTTCCATTTCTGCAGAGAAATTACTTTTACTTTTATACTTTCAGCGATGAATAATTTCGAATAGTTGCATTCAATGGATCTGGAAATGTTTTTGAAATTTCAATTCCATTTGGACCCATTTTGAGGCTTCGATTATGAAAATTTTAGAAGATACTAACCGAATGAACACGGTGTTTTCATTTTAGACTCTACTTTAAAAGAAATGATAAACCTTGACGATTGTTTTTCCCACCATCCGGAGTTTCTGGGAGGGGGAGGGGCATCTAATACTGTATTCAATTTTAGGGAGGCCAGGCCACCCCTGGACCCCCTCCACGGACCCCTCTGGACCCCCCTGGACCCCCTGGACTCTCCTGGACTCCCCTGGACCCCCCCTGGACCCCCCCCCCTCGTACGCCCACGAGAATCTGGGATTCACTTATCGACGGTCCGGCATTACAGGGCGACAATGCGATCTTCATGATAAAAAGTAGTGAGTTTAAAGTGAAGAATAGAGATACAATTTTATTAATAATAAACAATGGACAATTATGGAATACGCTGTAGGACTTAAGCCCGCGGGAAGTTGCAACATTGCACATAATACGATGTAGGTCACAATTAATATAGGGCAATATATCCAAGGCAAAAGTGCGAAACCACGTATCCCGTTTGCGACGTTGCAGAATTCCTTTCGTACATCGTTCTTCATGGTGTCATTTGACATCTAGTCAACCTTTCTTGAAAACTTCCTTGATTATTCCTCTTTTTTAGCTAAATATTACGTAGACATTTAAAGATATACATGTGACTTATTTTATTTCTCTTCGAGACGATAAAATAGGAGCAGATATTTTGAAACACCGCAATAGAGATATGGTTCCGAATTTCAGCCATCGAAACGCTCAGTGGCGTGGCGTGCTTTGCGATTAATCGATTGTTATACCATTTAAACCTCTGGTAAAGAATCGATTATTAAGGCGTTCGCTGCGAACACCCTGTTTATCGATCCTTTTCCATAGGTTTAAATGGCATGACAATCGATTTATCGCAAAACACGCCACGCCACTGGATACGCTATCATGTTAAAGTAGAGCTCCGATGTGGGGAGAGCGTGGACAACTCTGAAATTCATCAGGCTCTTTCCCATACCTTTCCGAATAAAGTTCACCATGAGTGAAGAGGTGACCAAGAAAATTTTCTCAGATCATTATCCATGATATCATCTCAGTCCTTATTAGACACGATTCTTCATGCTGTAATTTCCGTCTGCTCTCTAAATGTTAAGGTATTGGCAAAATGTAATGTGAGAAGGTTGGCCACCCCTCTGGGTTCTGCGCAGTGGCGTGGCGTGAATTGCGATGTATCGATTGTTATGCCATTTAAACCTATGGTAAATAATCGATTAATAAGGTGTTCGCTGCGAACACCCTGTCTATCGATCCTTTTCCATGGGTTTAAATGGCATAACAATCGATATATCGCAATTCACGCCACGCCACTGGTACTGCGGCCTCCACTTAACGTTACGCACGTCCATGTAAGTACCCTCCCTATATCCAGGCACTCTACAATAAAGTAGTGAATGATATGTAAATGTAGCTGGCTACCACCGAAAAATATGTATAATGTCTCATGACTAAATAATGAATAACATTGCAAACTAATCACAAAAAAATCCCATAAACTAAGAGTAATAGTTAAACTAAGAAAAGACTTCTACAGATTGAATAACCGCGCCTTTATGGTTATAGGAAACTTACTAAAGTACTTATAAACATTTCAAAATATTCAATAATACTCAAAGTAAAGACGATCAAACTACTAAAATATAATAAAAGAAGAAATCTTAAAAAATATAAATAACTAAAAAAAATTACTCAGTTTTAATTTTAATGCTCCGAGGCTCAACCTGTTTTGTGCTAAAATGTAAAGCAATTAATCAAAAATAAAAACGAAAAGAAAACCCTTACTAATAATTTCAGAAAAATCGTCGCACCTCTAGCGAAAGGGCGTGTCTCAATTTTCGCATGAAAGCCTTGGCTTTTTATGTAAAATAGGGCTCACACACAAATCTAGCTACGCCCTTACGCAAGAAAGGGGCCAAAATCTAAAACCACAAATATAATTGCATAACTTCACCGTAAACTCGGTTTGTAGCACGTGCGAGATACACGCAGCCCTGTATATAGATTTTCTTCCCGTAAGAGTGCACGATGAGCACATCATAAAAAGCCTAAAATATACTTAGAAGCCTGTTTACACTATCAAAATACTCCATCAAAACGTCAAGGTTAGGTGCTGTGATTGGTCCAAGTCATCGAATGAGCCAATCACAACACCTGCAGACCTTGATATTTTGATGGCTAGTTTTGATAGTGTGACATGAGGCTTGCAATTTATATAGTTGGTAAAACCTTTCAATTTCAAATTTTCCACCTTGGCGGCTGTTTTTTAGGAACCCGTGATTCGGGACCGAAAAACACAGGAAAACCTGACTTACTTGAGAGCGCTCCTCTGAAGGAATATTGTCTCTTACTGCTGTTTTGCCTCAAACTACGTCATTTTTGTGCCTCTTGCTGCTTTCTCATATCGATGGTGTGAGTCGGCAATCACGTAACTTGTTTGAGGTGTCTGAAAATATCCGCCTCTAAATTATCTTTTTAAAGGAGAACAAATTGACATGATTCCTTGAAGCTTTAGCAGAATTTTCTTCGCCGGAGAAGAAAAATCACGGCAATTTCAAAGAATTGCCGTTGAGTAGTTTTCCGTTGAAACAATGAAGTATGATAGGAAGTCTTCGACGTCGCAAACCGAGTTATGTGATTGCCAATTTACACCGTCGAAGTGTCTCGTTTTCAAAAAAAATAAGATGAATTTTGCTATTTTCGCTATTTCAGTGATCTCCTCTAAAAAAGATCAGACGAATTTTGAGGGAAACTAGATTTCGTAAATTTGATAGTTAGGTACGACTCTCTTTTCTATTACGACAGTACATTTCTAAGGATGTTCGATCGCAATGCCATTGTCGCTGTAGCGTCCTGTAGATTCAGTGTCCGACTGATTGGATTCATTTTTAAATATTTCAGCTAAGACATCTTCATCCGATATTGTAGCTAATTTAGATAAAGTCTCATCTGAAATCTTCGTGTCCGTTCCCAAGGGTTCGGGAGATGTTTTGATATTTTTCAAGCGGCACACCATGTTCAGACGAGGATTGAAGCCGGGAATATATATTTTGGGCTCTGGAACTCTACCGGTCACCCAGTACACGACCCAGTGATAGCTCGCACATGAGTCCTCGTTGTAAAAAGTATATCTGTCGACCCATTTTTCAGCTCGTAGACTCGTTGCTTGCTTATCGTATCCTGTAAAATTAACACAAGTTGTAATAGACCGATCTAGTGACTACGTCATAATTCAAAAATCAGGTTAAAATGTAAATAAACACGTAACCTTGTTTCTGATTCGCACTCTTCGCACCATGATGGTAAAGCGCGTCCAAATGATTCTTACAATCGAAATTTCTCGTGTTTAATGATTCCTTAATGGATTTATGACTGGTCGATAGCGGAATTTCAATAAATGAACACAATTAATTGACTCACGAAAAATTTGTACATGAAGTTACATTATTTTGTTTTGGTTTGAACCAAGAGTCGATATTATACCGAATAACAAACGACCGAATGACGAACGACCGAATGACCTAGTCGCTAGATGAGTATATTAGAGTGGTGCTCAGAGGTTTTCTATACAGGCGCGTTATCAGGTTCCCCGAGGAAGATGAGACGACCGTTGCGATGAAAGAACTCGCTCATCAAAAGTTCAACCATCAATTTTGAGAAAACTAGGCAATATTTGGCGATTTGGGCAAACTGCCGTGCATCGAAATCGCTGTTTGGATTTCGAACTGTAACTTCTCTCCTATTCGGCCGATTTTTACAAATAAGGTCTCTTTTTATTTCTATTTTAACGGACAGTATAGTAACACTCGTTGAATAGACAGAAAACGCTTTTTGTGGACAATTTGGTGGATCCTGGCGGCACGGTAATGGTTCATCGGGCGTGAAAGATAAGGTTCGACGGCGGCGAGGTGACCCTCGTCTCTCCTTCTTTTATTGCCTTGCTCGAAACCGGACACCCAAAGCTATATCGGAAGATAACTCCAGTGGACCACGGTTAGCACATGGTATAATGAGTCACGAGGCTCATCACACATTGCAATTATAGCGCAAGACGCTCATTGGCTAAAAAAATTTGGCGGGAAAGAAGCTTCTAGAGTTGAGTCTCCGAGCTTAGAAAAGCTTCTAAGAGGTTTCTGTCAAATGAAATAATACGGTTTTGACAGGAAAACGTTCTCAGGGGTTTCCAATTAGACGTATTTCTATCAAACGGAACTAAGCGCCAATTTGAGTTCCTTTTGAGGAATTTAGAATCTCGGATAGCGCGTCCTGTCAAGCGGACCTAAGCGCCATGGAAAAGCATTGTGAGTATAGGACGGACTAAGCCGGACGCCCGATTCCGCCGCCAATCCAAGCCCCCTCTACCTTCCTCACCCTATGGCGCTTAGGTCTGTTTGATAGAAATACGTCCAATTAGCAGTTCATTCGGTTTTTTGGTAAAAGACCATCAGGGCTTGACAGTATAACGGTTCAAATACAAAAAAACGGATCCGAGGAAAAAAATATTTGGACGGCCCGTTGAGTATCATTGGTTGATCGGGGTGCTGTACTACAGGACTCGGAAAAAAAGTGGACTCATGGGTAATCGACCCCAAGGAATCCAAATTTGAGGGTCCCGTTGTCCTCAGAGACTTTACTAATGGGGCACAGGGGTAACCTCCACACCGGTTAAATTTAAAAGTTCAGAGACCCCCTGTGCCCCATCAGGAAAGTGTATGAGGACAATGGGACCCTCTAATTTGGATTCCTTGGGGTCGATTACCCATGAATACACATTTTTTCCGAGTCTCCAAGTCAATTTAACAAACTTGATTTTTTTTGAAAGGAGGCTCTGTCCCCCACCTTTAGGGGTCGGTATTTTGGACCCGAATGGGCCAATTTAGGATTTCTTGGTGTCGATTTTAGTTAAAAATGTTCGTACGTTCTGATTCCGATGAAATAATTTCAAAATTTTGACATAAACCCTGACTTTTGAAGGACGGACCCCCCTTTTACTCCCCAAGGGACGCCAGGGGGGCTCTGGGACCATGAAATTCGGATTCCTTGGGGTCGATTCCCTATTCATCCCTTGATCCTGGACTTCGTGCGACCCTAATTAACCGAAAACAAGGTCTGGTACGGTAGGTCTAGGCCACCCTGTATATGTTACATCCGAGTGAAATGTTATCCAAAAGTTACTTATTGGAGAACTACAGCCTCTCCCTTCCTACAAATTTCTCACATTTAAGACGGTCATATTTTGAAATATTTTAACATCCGAGTCTTATTTCGAGTGCGTGCGAAAAGAATGGAAAAGGAAATGTTCTGGTATGGGTGTCCCTGTCCCTGTCCCTGTCCCCTTGGGTGATTTTGAAACTCTGTTCACTCTGTGCTTTGCTGATGACCATGCTCAAGATAAAGATGACGCTGAGTACATGATGCGGACGTTAGTAGAGGAGTATCGAAAGTGGGGTTTGGAAGTCAGAATATCCAAATCTGAGAAGATGCCTTTGGCAGGTGATCAGCAAAGCATTGAGTTGGAGAATGGGCAGCAGATCAAAGGCTGTAAGGATTATAAATACTTGGGAGTCCAGTTGATCCAGGATGGAAGGACGGTTCAAGCAATCAGGGAAAGAAACACCATGGCAAGGAAGGCTATAGCGACGTTAAATGGAAGCCTCTGGGATCCGCGGATTTCCAAAAACAACAAGAGGAAATTTTACAACGCAATGGTCAAAAGTACATATTAACGTACGGATGTGAGGTTTGGCAGCTGAAGAAACGGACACAGGATATGCTAAGAGCAACGGAGATGGATTTCTGGAGGAGGTCAGCAGGAAGTTCTAGGAGAGATTGGGTCCGTAATGATAGAGTGCATCAGATAATGGAAGTCGAAAATGACATCGTGTTCGACGTCATGACCAAACAGCTTGTCTGGTACGGCCATGTCAATAGGATGATGGAGGTGAGGCGGCCTGAAAAGATGCTTGATTAATTTCCTCCTGGGAGGAGACGAAGGGGATGCCCGGTGGAAGGTTGGCGACAGGGGGTTATGGATGAAATGAGGGAGTGCCAACTCCCTGATGAGTGGAGGACTGAGTTTTGTGGCGGTTAAACGTCGCAGAGCGCCAGAGAGCGCTATGAGAGCGACTCATATGTATGTCTTATGTCCCCTAGAGTACCTATATTGAGAGAGTATGGCCACTGGGGTTACCACCTCTGATTGGCTCAGCCATCTTAGGCTAAATGGAGCCCTTAGGACCCAAAAATGGCGGACGCCATAAATTAATGTAATGCAAAATGACTCAAAATGTAGTTTTCTTTGCTTATCGTAACGAGAAATTTACTCAAATGCACTATTGCGACATCTTTACATATTTTTAAGGCTAATCGTGTGCAGTTTTTGAGAAAAATTATCTTAGATGTAGTAAGGTTGGCAGCAAGTGCGGTTGGTGATAACTGTCAAAAGTTGGCAATGACCCCCCTCCCATCCACAAAAACCAAAACAAAGCACCGCCATTTTTGGGTCCTAAGCCTCTTAATGGGGCCCAGTGGCCATACTCTCTCAATATAGGTACTCTAATGTCCCCTTGAGGCGAATTTTGGCAAGTGGATTTGGTCGAGTTTTCCGACCAGATCGGCAGGGTTGCAAACTATGGGAGAAAATACTCTGCTTAAGTCGTAAACTAAACTTATTTTTGCTTGGTAAATTCCGGCCAACGTTTGCGTCCATCCACTTTTCAACCCACCTCGGGAGGTGGGTCGAGAATTTTGCGTGTGGTCACGTCATTGCTGCCAACATGAAAAGCAAATGAACATATTTATGCCAAAAGGAACTACGTGCATAGGGATTGCGTGTAACATAGTTCCGTTTAGCGTAAATGTAAATGTTGTAAGCGCACCGTCGCGTCGTTCGAAGGGAATTTCGTTTTGTTGTAACGGAGGTTGGCAGTAAGTTAAAAACTTCAATCAAATTCGTTCGCGAAAATTCATGTTCGGAGGGCACGGTACTTCAGATAATTTGATACTGAATAAACATCATACTTACGTCCATTTCCAAGATTTTTGCAGCTGTCACAATCAAGAAAACTATGGAATTTGTGGGGAATCTTAGCTTTATCTTCGATCACAATTACACCACGCTCGGAAGGGTCCCCGGGTATGGGATAAACGTGCTGGAGTTCATGCCTGCAAGCAAGGGAAAGGCGTGAATTTAGGATCTTCTCTCTCTTTCATTTTGGAGCGTTCCTGGCTACCTGGCCATTGGATGTATTTATGTCAAAAAGAACTTTATCTAGTGTAACATAAGCCCTGTCATGCATGTATTCTTATGCATTTTAGGGAGAAATAAATGGCTTCTTATCCGAAGAAATATGGAGGAATCCTAGCAGAGGAAGCGGGTGGTTGCAATGGATAAAGTAGGTAGATAATAACAGCCGCTAGGTGGACTAACTAATGACAATCCATGAGAAGCCTTAAAATTAATCCATAATTTTCTCCCTCAGTCTGTAGGTACCAACCATTTCAACCAATAGGATCGCTCCATTCTCCGCATGCAGAAGCAACCTGGTGGAAGCGATTGGTTGCAATGGATAAAGGAGGTAGGTATACTTGACTAACTAACAGCAACCCATGAGAAGCTTTATAGTGTCAGTCCGTAATGTTCTCCCTTAGTCGGTAGGCACCAACCATTTCAACCAACAGAATCGCTCCATACTCCGAATATAGCCATGTCTATCAATTTCAATAATTAGCCCGCTGATCTGAGTTCAAATGCTGACACACATATTCACGCTTGAATCTAATGTTGCGCGGATACGATGAATATTGTTTGTTTTTAAATCCTTTGAAACGTATACCGACCTCTTGCGGCAGGGGGTGGACGTCCCCTCACCTCCCGTTGCCTCCCGGAACCTCCCGGCACCTCCCGTCACCTCCCGTCACCTCCCGACACCTCCCGTTGCCTTTCGTCACTTTCCGTCGCCTCCCGGAACCTCCCGGCACCTCCCGTCACCTCCCGGCACCTCCCGGCACCTCCCGTCACCTCCCGTCACCTCCCGTCACCTCCCGCCACCTCCCGTTGCCTCCCATCACCTCCCGTCGCCTCCCGGCACGACCACTTACCTCGAGTGACCGCCTGCGAAGAATAGGATTCCCGAAACTATGTCTTTTTTTCGCTTCCCTCTGGACGAGCTCACGCGAAGTGACTGGTCGTGCCGGGAGGTGACGGAAGGTGACGGGAGGTGACGGGAGGGACAGGAGGTGACGGGAGGTGCCGGGAGGTGACGGGAGGTGACGGGAGGTGACGGGAGGTGACGGGAGGTGACGGGAGGTGACGGGAGGTGACGGGAGGTGACGGGAGGTGACGGGAGGTGACGGGAGGTGACGGGAGGGGAAGGGAGGCGACGAAAGGTGATGGGAGATGATAGGACGTTCACCTCCTGCCCCACGAGGTCGACTTCCACTATTAGGAAGTGTTTACGAAACAGATTAAAGTTATACTCACCCACTGACAGCGAGAAAGAAGTGAGTCTTCGGCCGCTTGAACGTGCCATATGTATGGGTGTGACACACTACTATATCACCGTAGTTGATTTCAATTTTGTGGAGTTTCGTCCAACCGGAAGTATGCAGCTGAAGCAACATTCTCCCGTCCGGTGATTTGTGCTTTCTCAGGTGCAGGTGACGGCGTGGAGATCTCCCGCCTCGCCCGTTGGAAGACAAGCTCATCAGTCTCCCAGACCCGTTCAAAGACCCTTGGAAAACTCTCTTTATTAGAGATTGTTCCCCTACGTCCTTGATCAAAGCAATGAATAAAGTTACTGTATGTATAGATAAAAGCCGTTTTTCTGGCGTTCTGCGACACCTAACCACCAAACTGCCGTTCTAGGGAAAAACGCCGTATGAACATTCGAGAGTTGCCAAATTTTTTCTGAGAAATGTTAATCTTTAAGGAGAGTAATGAATATATTCTCTTGGAGTTTTCAGATAATTTAGACCTGATCTCGAATGAAAATCCCTGAACATCTGGAGGTAAAATATTCACAGATGTCCCTGAAATTTCGTGTTTCATTGAAGAAAATTTGGCAACGTCTGGAGGCTTCTACGGCGTTCTTCCTTAGCACGGCAGCAAAGTCCTCTATCCTCCTAAAAAGCCTTGCCGGGAGTTGGCACTTCCTCATTTTGTCACCTTCCGTCCAAAGCATCACAAGCGCCATGCAAGTTCAAAATTTCCGCCGCCATTTTATCTTTTTACTGACAAATTGTTGGTTGAATATGCGCTGACATTTTCTGTGAGTCACGCGATATATTGCTACTTTAGTTTGCGCCCAGTTCCGTGTGGTAGAATGTGAAACCCGCTATTCCATTTCCCCAAAGGGAATCATGCCCACTTTTACATTGTTTCTCAGGCAACTCTCTATAGCATACCCCACCTTTCCCACTCGTCTATAGTTCCGATTAGCAGGGCAAAGGGAATCACGCCCACTTTTACATTGTTTCTCAGGCAACTTTCTATAGCATACCCCACCTTTCCCACTCGTCTATAGTTCCGATTAGTAGGGCAGACATACGTCCAATTAGGATGGTATTAATTCCATCGACTTGGTTCGATTGAAAAACGAAAAGGTGGACCGATCGACACAATTCCATCGACAAATCGATGGCCAAAGTGCAAAACCACGTATCGTCGCTCCTCTGACGTATCTTGATTGCCACGAGATCCCTGTTCGCGATATATCGATTGATCTTCCATAATCCTATGGAAAAGGATCGATAAACAGGGTTTTCGCAGTGAACACCTTAAATATCGATTATTTACCACAGCTTCAAACGGGGAAATATCGATACTCGACCACCCACGACTCGCCACTGTATGCTTTCTGAGGCCCATGTGGAGATAGAGATACGCCCTTACGTCAAAAGAGCGACGGTGTCCCCGTTTGCGACCCCACGGACTCCTTGCGGCCTGATTATTGAAATTAATAGACAAAGCAATAGACAAACTGAAAATAAAGCGACCCTACACTGAAAAAAATGGTATGCTGTTTTAGCACCTAGGATGTCAAAAACGTGTCTGGTGATCTTAGGACGCTGCCTTGATTGCCCACGCAATTGAATTTGCATTCACAGGGTGTAAAGTTAACTGCAGGGGCAGTAAAGGCAGCATCTTAGGATCACCAGACACATTTTTGACATCCTAGATGCCAAACAGCATATTATTTTTTTCAGTGTATTTATAGGAGCGGGTGGTTGCGATGGACAAAGGAGGTAAGTAATAGACCAACTAACGGCAACCAACGAGAGACCTCACAGTTCTGCCGTGCTGAAGAGGAGCGTCGTATGAACATTCGAGAGTTGATGAATTTCCTTCGATAAAACGTTTATTTTTGAAGAAAAGTATGACTATTTTTCCTTGAACTTTTCAGACGTTTTAGATCAAATTACAAAAGAAAATTATACAGGGTGTCCCAAAAGTCCCTTCCACCCCCTCTAAAATTTTACCTAAGTAATATTTTGAGACGAAACTTTGGGGATGTTCATCGATCAATGTTAGCTACTTTTGAGAACCCCCAAAATTTTCGCCCCCCCCCTGAGGAGGGGCTGCGACACCCTTTACGAGAAATTGTTAGACAAATATTCAAAAATTTTCCTGAAAATTAGTGATTTGCCGGGGGCAATCTGGCAACGCCTGAAGGCTCACATGACGTTTTTCCTTAGCACGGCAGAGTTAGCTCATTATTTTCCTTCCAGTCTTTAACCAATTGTTTCAACTCCTAGGATAGCTCCATAATCCTCATGTCCTCTTTGTCCATAGCTTTGTCTATCAATTTCAATAATTGGCTTGCTGTCATACTTTATTTTTTCTTTGGAAACCCAGTCAATGTAATTTTTAAAAACTGTTTTGATTTTTCTTCTCTCATGGTAGAATATTCCGAAAAAGTTCAAGTTGGCTTCGAAAAAGTGAAATAGGAGCGGAGATGAAGCACCAACATAAAGATACGTGGTTTCGCACTTTAGTCGGCGCGCAATGATTGAAAAACCCGGGATCGATTCGATTGACATGAATCTATCGGAAAATAAAAACTTAGGCCGATCGACGCAATTTGATCGACGCGATTTGATCGGCGCAACTTGATTGACGCAATTCGATCGACAGCCTTGAATTGATCGGCAAATCCGTGAACCGATCAAATTTGTGTCGATCGACTTCAAATTCTTAAGCTTCAGGTTAATTCTTATAGGTAAAATTTAGGCATAGATCACAATAGAGTCGCTATGTACTAGAGCGCCGATGAAGTCACTTTTTGACGCTGTTTCGTCCACTCCTGTGACCAGTGTGCTGTGACCGGCGATTTCCATAACATAAACAGGGTATTTTTCATTTTCATTTTAGGCAAGACAGCCGTAAGTGCTATCTACTGCATGCTTTCGTGGTTGCTTTTGGAAATACAATAAACACATTCACAGGTTAGAAATTGGCAGAGGAGGACGGCTCTTTACTTGAAAGCACTGTTTTCATTAGCTCTCTGGAGGAATATTGTCACTAGCTGCTGTCTTGCCCAGGCCCCCCACATAGGGGGGGGGGGTGCCAGGCCCCCGGGCCTGGGGGGCCCGGTAGGGCCTCCCAGAAGCACAAAAGTGTCCATTTGTGTTACCAATCTGCCGGCAAAGGTAGAATAATTTTGTTGATTGAGATTTTGCTCGAGGCCCATAGACAGGCTTGCGTCGGCCCCTGGGATAGGCTATCCTTTGCCGAAACTTTGTCCCCATCTAATTTCAGATGTATATTTTTTTGTGCAATAAGCTGAATTTTTAATATGTTTTTATCCCTTTCTATTTTCCTTTTCTTTCATCAAAGGTAAAATTTTACCCAAGTCGGAACTAATTCAATAGTTCACTTCAGGTATTAAAGACATTTCAAGTTTAAAATGATTTTTTTTCTATGTACATATAAAACAAAAATTACACGTCCAATTTTTTTTTTTTTTTTTTTTTTTTTTTTTTTCATATCGGCTCATAATAAATGTTCAAACAACTGAAATTAATTTAAGATTTTGAAAGGGCAAAAATCTTGCATAAACTAATCTGAATAAGTGCGGAAATAGCATGAAATTACTCAGGGGGGCCTGGTCTTGCCTAGAACTACGTATTTTTTCGCACTTAAGGCTGTCTCGTACGTCTCGTAGTGATACGGCCACGATGAATTTTGCTGCTTTAGCTATTTCAGTAATTTCATCTAACAGAGATCGACGAATTTGGAGGGACTTTGGATTTCGAAAATTTGACCCTTACTGCTCTCCTCACTATCACGGCAGTTTCCCCGAGGGTACTACAGAGCGTTTCTCGTTGAAAATTCAAAATCCCAAATTTTGCGATTTTCGCCTGAATTCGAATCTCTTTGAAAATTTGCTCCCGAAAAATAAGGTCCCCTCACACATAACCCATTACATTTCATATCAGATGTCCTATAAGTCTATTCTTACCGCCTTGCTCGCTGATGCGCGGGGGTGTATAGCTCTGGCGTTATGGTAATCCTTTCTTCCTGATTTATTTACGGCCGAGTTTAAGCCACTTTGTCCCCTTTTTAGGGATCCACTGCTTTGACTGTTCTTTTTTAGATTGCTGGAGGATTTTCTGAAGGTGCCATTTCTCTCGGAGTCTGGGCCATTCTGTTTCATTCCAATCGCCGCATGGAGGATCAACACCGTCAAAACGACGGCAAAGCTGAAATGACAGGGAGACACAGGGTGACGTCATCAATAGTGCTGTAAATTCTGCCGTGATAGCGAAGAGGGCAGTAAGTACAAATATGAAATTTTGAGAAAACGGGCTCAGACAACAAGCGGAAAACAAGCGGGAAAGTTCTAATACTGTCGTATTAGAAAATCGCTCAGGTGTTAGTAAATGTATTTAGTGAAGAAAGGACGTATAAACTCCGTCGACTTGGCTGGGAAATGGAAATAAAACATCAGCTGATAGCGAACAAAGGTTACCAAGGAAACCGTAAACGCGTATTTTTGTTTCCCGAAAATGAGCTCGCACCGTTGAGCTCATCAGGCGCGTTTTTCTTGGGCTTCATTTGAGTTCAACGATCAATTTCGATAAGAATTACTCTACCGCTAAGAAATTTTCTTATAGACAAACGATCGAAACTACCTGCACATTACGTTAAAAGCGTAAAATACGGTTTTCACAGCTTTATTTATTTTAAAAATGGACCCCCCCCCCCCCCAAAAAGCCTACACATCGATGAGCTGGTGTGCCATTTAAACGCATTGGCACTAGTATACTAGTACTCAGAGGCAAGTCGAAATCAAAAAGCGCTGCCTATCGGCTGAGCGCTTGAAAGACGGGAAAATTTTATTGGAAGAAACCTCCGTCCTTCGTCAATGTGCCCCTATAATCGTCCAAAAAACTTCTAGGAATCGTTTGGATGATTGAAAATCGACTGATTTTATTTCGATTTCATATAAAGGGTATTTTTCACTTTCATGCATGTCTATAGGCAAGACAGCCGTAAGTGCTATCTTCTGCATGCTTTTGTGGTTGCGTTTAGGACACAAAACAAACACATTTTCAGGTTAGGAATTGGCAGAAGAGGGCGGCTTTTTACTTGAAAAGCACTGTTTACATTGGCTCTCTGGAGGAATATTATCACTTCCTGCTATCTTGCCTAAAACTACATCATTTTTTGCGTTTTTTCGGCTTTCTTATTATGTCACTTTATTATACAGTCAAGTTGACTTTTGCTAGCTATTTCAGTGATTTCATATAAAAGAGATTAAACGAACTTGAAGGAATCTCGATTTCGAAAATTTGACACTTGCTGCTCTCTTTGCTATCACGTCAGAATGGACCACTAGGCAAGGTACGAATTTCAGCATTCTGATTTATGTCTCTGAACAAAAATTTCACGCAGAACACGATGCAAACAACGAAAATGACCAAAATCAACTCCTTACGAAAATATTTAATAATTCTTGATGCGTATGAATTCAAACCACCCGCTCATGAAAACTCAATGCTCTACGTGATTCACATCATGTGATAAACGTTATCATGACAGTCTCTGCGATGTACAAATCTGGCAACCTCAATCTTGACGCTTTGGCTCAGCTATAGCAAATTACTTATAGTTTGAACAACACATGGCGGGAAATGAACATTGCTCGATTGAGAAGATTGCTGAAACCGTTGTAGTGCGCAATTTGACTCACGCAAAGCTTTGCGTTTCTTGTGAGCGGACAGTTCAAATTCCTCGTAACCAGTGTGAGATAAAAACGTTGATATCTTCGTTAGGAGTTGGTTTCGGTAATTTCCGTTGTGCGCATCGTGTTTTAGGTGAAATTTTGGTGAAGAAGCATGTATCATAATGCTGGAATTCGTACCTTGTCAAGTGCTTGTTTTTTCGACGCGTGCTGCAATTCATTCTTTTTAGATGTGACACATGCCAATTTATCGATGGCTAATGTGCGAAACCACTTATCTTTATTGAAATCTCTTATCCTATATTATTATTCCGAAGAGAAAAAAGTCAACTCTATAGCTTGACGGAATATTCTGCCAATAGGGGAAAAAATCAAGAGAGCACCCAAGAAATTAAGTTGGCCAGGAATCTAAGGAAACAGCAAAGTATGGCGGTTAGACTGAAACGTCGCAAACGCAGATACGTGGTTACGCACAATAGCCACATCACACAGTGAATCGAGTAACTTAGAGAGGGCGGACATCAAATTTTTGACTGAAATTGCAAATTTTGATGTTTCATTCGTTACATTTTAGAATGTAAGGGGTATTTCTGGAAGAAAATTTCACGAGGAAGCCTATAAAACCACTTATAGAACCTTAAAGTTTTGTGTTAACTAAGTTAAAAGCTTTTAAAGTCCCCAAATTTTGTCCGACCTCTCCTATTGCCTTGATCCACAGTACGTCATAAAAAGCGACTCCGGAGAAAGAGAATTTTTGGAAAAATCCAGTTTCTGATACGTTAGTGGAGCAGAGTCGCTAAGATTAAAATGCGGATTTTCTAAAAGAGATCAAAACCGCATCAGGAATTTTTCGATTCTGGTTGTTTTCTCGAAACTTGACTTTTGTCAGTTACGCCCTCTTTCAAATAAGCTGATTAATTGTTAAAAATTGTGCAATGACTTACCATAGTGTTTTTCTCATGAGAACAGCTCAGCAGCAGTAGTTCTAATCAAACAACATGAGTGGTGTTTTTCGTATGAAAATATATGAAAATTCGCAACTTTTTACATTTCACTGATCGCACTGACAATTTCCTCATCAACTAAGCATCACATTGCTGAGATTCAATGGTATAAAAAAGTACAAACATGCGCACATCTAGTAGACGGTTTTCCTCCCAGCATGCTGCCATGTAACAAGGAGTCAGGGAGTTCAACATTTGAACCTAAGTACACGACCAAATTTCATTTTAGAAAGTAACAATTTTCAGCAAAGCTTGTGAATATTGGAAGGAGTCTCTGAAAATTTAAAGAAAAATTACTTTAAGGAAGAAATTTGGCATCGTTCAAATGCTCTTACGGTATTTTTTGTTGGCATTGAAATATGTGCGCATTCGTGCATCACTCTGAACATACCAGGCCTTTCTCGCGGAGGTTTAGGTGGGCTTTTTTGTTGAAAATTTCTTGGTACGTCGAATTGCGTCAAATCAAGTAAAAAATTTTAAAATCTCTCTTTCGGGCTCAGTCATTTTAGCGAGCATTACGATGGTGCACTGGGAGAGGTTTAATCGTAGAAAATTATCAATTTTTTTCCTCGTCAAAATCGTACGCGTAAAAAGATTCAGGCAACAGGAATTTTCGAAATCAACTCCTGCGAGCTGGTTGTTGAAATTAGTAGACAAAGCTATAGACGAAGATAACATGGACGTATTTCTATCAAACGGAACTAAGCGCCATAGGGGGAAGAGGCTGAAGGGGGGATTGGATTGGCGGCGGAACCGGGCGTCGGGCTCATTCCTCCTATACTCGCAATGCTTTTCCATGGCGCTTAGTTCCGTTTGACAGAACGCGCTATCCGGCATTCTAAATTCCTCAAAAGGAACTCAAATTGGCGCTTAGTTCCATTTGACAGAAATAAGTCCACATAAAGGATATGGAGGGATCCTAATGGTTGAAGTCGGTGGCTGCGTTGGACGAAAGAGGTAGGTACTAGACTAACTAAAGTCAATTTACAAAAGACCCTTTAGTTAGTCCATAATTTTCTCCCTTAGTCTGTAGGCACCAACCATTTCAACCAACAGGAACGCTCCATTCTCCGCATGTCCGTGATGGAAGCGGGTGGTTGCAATGGATAAAGGAAGTAGGTAACAGACTAACTAATGCGCGGCCCATGAGAGGCCTCATAGATAGTCCTAATTTTCTCCCTCACGCCGCAATCACACGCTGAATGTGGGAGCTGAATGTGGCTTGAATGTGGAAGTTATCGGCCCGATGCCTGCAACGATTCTCAGCAACCATCGGACTAATGTAGGATTTTTCTGAACTATTCGAGTAGATTTGATACACATCTGGATGAAGATCACTCGAATTTACGAAATTTCAGCCGTTGGGTGATGACTGTTGACTTCTATATTCAGCTGATAAATTCAGCTTGTGATTGCGGCATTAGTCTGAAAGCACCAACCATGTCAACCAATAGGATCGCTTCACACTCCGTATGTCCTCGGTGGAAGCGCGGGTGGTTGCAATTTACAAAGAAAGTAGGTACTAGACTAACCAACGGCAACCCATGAGAACCTTATAGTGTTAGTCCGTGATGTTCTCCCGTAGTTCATAGCCACCAACGATTTCAACCAACAGGAAGTTATAGACGAAGACGACACAAATGATATACCTAGAGGGATCCTATTGGTTGAAGTGGTTGGTTGCGATGGACAAAGGAGGTAGTTAATAGACTAACTACAAGCAACTCACGAAAGACCTTTTAGTCAGTCCATCATTTTATCCCTTAGTCCATAGGAACTACCCATTTCAACGAATAGGATCTCTCCATATTCCTTATGTCTTCTTTATCTATAGCTTTGTCTATCAATATCGACAAACAGCCTGCTGATGGAAGTTTCCCTCGGCACGAGAGGTTTCCTAACGACCGACTCCCTCCCGGAACCCCAAGGTTTTTCGACATTTTGCAGCTTATGACACGTCGACGGTAAAACTACCAAAAAATGTAGGGCCGGATTGAGGGGTTGGCCACATGGGCCGCGGCCCATGGCGGCAAATCTATAGGGGGCGGCAAATTTTGCAATTTTTTTAAATGTAGGTATAAAAAAATCGGATTCAGAAAAAAAAATTACCAATGAGAAAAGGAAACGAAATCTCTTTTGCCTGAGAGTATAGTAATATCTAATTTTGTCGTTTTTCGGTGATACAAGAAACAGCACCATTAATTAGTCGAGTTAAGAGAGGAACTAAACACGCAATTTGGCCTGGAGCTCAGCGCAGAGAGGAATAATGACGAGGACTTGGGATGAAAAGGACAAGCCCTCGGCGCGGCGGTCGGCATGTAACACATATTAGCGCCTACAACACTGCACGAATACTTCACGTATTGCATCAAACACAGTGCGGTCATTGCGGACAGCGTGAAACGGATAGCGCCTACAAGAATGCATGAATACCTCACGCATTGCGGCGAACAAAGTGCGATCAGCGTGAGACGCATAGCGCCTACAAGACTGCGTGAATACTTCACGCATTGCGTCAAACACAGTGCGGTGTGCGAGGCGCGGCGGCGGCAGTTAAAATCATTAATCCACATTTATGTTTGTTCTTTCATAATTTTTTCGTTCATTTCTTATGATAGGAAGGCCTTGTCTACACAAAGATAGGTTTACGAAACTTAGCTTTCGCGCAAAGTTCCGTGAACTTTTGCTAGTAGTGTTGACAGGGCTTTCCCAAAAAATGTGTTCAACACCAGTAAACCCGTCTTAGCAGCAATTTGGCCTGGAGAGAAATGATGACGAGAACTTGAGATGAAAAGGAGAAGCCCTCGGCGCGGCGATTGGCATGTAATACACGGAAAAAATCAAAAGTAGATTTAGCATTTATATTGTTGAAAACATATCCGACAAGTTCCAAATGCTGATTTTACATTTGAAGAAATGCTAACTTAACTACGCCCACTGTAAAACGGACAAATTCAAATGTTGTGTTAGCATTTTTGTACTGTTGAATCAGCATTTGAAACTTGACGTACGTTTTTTTAACAATTTAAATGCTAAATCAGCATTTAATTTTTTTCCGTGTACATATTAGCGCCTACAAGACTGCACGAATACTTCACGTATTGCATCAAACACAGTGCGGTCATTGCGGACAGCGTGAAACGGATAGCGCCTACAAGAATGCATGAATACCTCACGCATTGCAGCAAACAAAGTGCGATCAGCGTGAGAAGCATAGCGCCTACAAGACTGCGTGAATACTTCACGCATTGCGCCAAACACAGTGCGGTCTGCGAGGCGCGGCGATCAGCGCGGAGCAGCGGCGGAAGTTAAAATTATTAAACCATATTTATGTTTGTTCTTTCACAATTTTTTGGTTCATTTCTTATAAATGGAGGACCTTGTCCACGCAGAGATAGGTTAACGGAACTTAACTTTCGCGTCAAGTTCCGTGAAATTTTGCAACTTTTGAAATGTATCCAACACGAGCAGGTAAACGCGTCTTATGCACCCCTCCTCCTCCAGCACGTTCACTTGATGGTTTTCATTGATGTTTCAAAACGAATGAGAAGGGGGCGGCAAAATACAGGCGGTCCATGAGCGGCAAGTAGGTAAATCCGGCCCTGAAAAAATGAATCTTGTTTGTGGGGATTATAATGGACCACTAGACAAGGTACAAATTTAAGCATTCTGATACATGTTTCCTCACCAGAATTTCACGTAGAACACGATTTGCGTAACGAAAATTACTGAAACCAACTCCTAACGGAGATATTAACATTTTTATTTCACATTGGTTACGAGGAATTTGAACTGCCCGCTCACAATGAAACTCAAAGCTCTACGCGAGTCAAATCGCGCACCAGCACGGTTTCAGCTAGAGTCCCTTTATACTGAGAGTCAAGACAACACCCTTCATGGAGTCACAAACGGGAATAAAGATTACAGAAATTGAACGTTTTTCGTAATCTTTGATCGGCCCATTCTCGAATTCCTTTCTTCGTCCCTTCCCTCATTCCGTTTGTTCCTTGTCGAACCCGTAATTCCCCGGTCCATTCCAGATTATAATCTTTGCAATCGGTGAAACTGTAATCTTTATTCCCGTTTGTGACACTGTGAAGGCCTAAAATACGGGAACCAATCAGAAATGGATTCAAATCGTCTCGACTCTCAGTATAAAGGGACTCTAGTTTCCGCAAGCTTCTCAATATCGAGCAATGTTCATTTCCCACCATGTGGTTTTCAAACTATAAGTAATTTGCTATAGCTGAGCCAAAGCGTCAAGATTGAGGTTGCCAGATTTTTTTATCGCAGAGACGTTCATGATAACGTTTAGCGCGCGATGTGAATCACGTAGAGCATTGAGTTTTCAGAGCAGGTGGTTTGAATTCACGCACCAAGAATCATTAAATATCTTCGGAAGGAGTTGATTTCGGTAATTTTCGTTGTGCGCATCGTGTTTTACGTGAAGTTTTGGTGAAGAAATATGTATCAGAATGCTGAAATTCGTACCTTGTCTAGTAGTCCATTATCCGCTCTCATTTTACATTTTTGAAGGAGAACAAATCGATATCATTCCCTGAAGTTTCCACAGAGTTTTCCGCACAGAGAGGAAAACTCACGTAAGTTTTCAAGAATTGACTTTGAGCCGTTCTCCATTTCAAAAATAAAGAATGACGGGGAAGTCTGCAACCTCGCATACCGAGATGCGTGGTCTGACAGTGTCATCGTTGATGTGTTTAAGTGGGAAATACTGGCTGCAGACGTCACGAAGCTACACATTCTCCCACTCTTGAATCTAGTTTTGTTCTATTTCGCACATCGAGAAAAAAGTCTATGCAATACCGCGAACTCAGCTCATCAAGTACTTTCCTGCTTAAGCAAAAAAGTGTGTGGTGCATACTCTCCATTAGACGTATGATGGTTTGAAGTTTTCTAGGTAAAAGGAAATGTGTTCCATGAAAACCGGCCCCTCCGAAATTCTAATTCGTCATATTCTGGGAACAAAGCTTCATTAGGCACGATACAATCCTACGCTCTCTTTTTCCAAAAACTGGAAATGATCCACTGGTAACTCCAGCATCAGAACTCAGCATAGAGTTTTCCATCATCAAATCCCATAATTGTTATGTAGAATAACCCCGCTAAGCATACTCCATGACCAATTATAATGTATATACTTCCTATTATACTTTTTGCTTTGTTCAATGTAATTGTTGCAAATACGTGGTCTGGTAGTTTCACCGTCGATATATACAGGGTAACAAAAGTCCTACCCACCCCTGCTAACTTCTCATTTTCCGAGGTTTTTGGCGCCGGCATGAAATTTGATGTAAAACACTAGAAAAACCCCGTAAAACTATCGAGGCTTTAGGTCTTCAACCCCAAGTTTGGGCCTCCGTTTTGAGACCACACATATTTCTCTATACAGGTTGTAACAAAAGTCCGTCCCACCCCTGCTAACTGTTGAACGAATTTAGGTAAGGAAATGAAACTTTGGGAATTGGAATGGAAATTTATCGATATATTTGAATATAACCACGAAACCATGCAGGAAATAACACTTATGGCTGTCTTGCTTAACACCAGCCTAACATAAAAATAAAAAATACCTTTTTAATGTAATTGGAAAAAACGGTCAATTTTTAATCATTCAAACGATTTTGAAGAGTCTCTCTGATGATTGGTGGCAATTCACAAAGAACGGAGGCTTCTTTCGATTAAATCCAATCAGACGCGTTTGAACTCGTTTTTTCAAAACTTCATATTTACATACTCACTGCTCCTCTTCGCTATCACGGCAGATTACGCAAATTCCTTTTGAGATGGTTCTAAGGTGACCATAATCTCGCGGTGATTCGATGGACGCCATATTTTGTGTCAGAACGACGTGCAAAATATCGCATCGATTGGTCCCATTTTTTCCAGCTACTTGTCATTTTTCTCGAATTTTCAAATCGTAACTCTGTTGACAGGAGCTATGGAATTCACTTACCAATTTTGACGATCAAATTCAACGTAATAAATGCGTGATTTTTTTTAGAGGAAAAATATCGCACTCGATACTGATATCGAAACTGCATTCGAATGCTATATTTTCCCCCTAAAAAAAAGCACGCCTATACTACCCTGATTTTTTTTTTTTTTTTTGTCAAAATTGATAAGTTACTTTATTACTCTCTTGAGCACAGATTTGCGATATTAAAAATGATAATGAGCTGGAAAAATGGAACCAGTAAATGCCATGAATCGCAATATGGCGTCCATCGAATCACCCCTGCATGTGTTTACATTCGTGACGTCATAGCAACTCCAACTCCTAAAACGGACCACTCTTTCTTTTTTTCCATGACACGCGCTTGCTAGTGAACGTACCTTGCGGATTACATTACACCATATCGGTGCATGCACGATGACGGCTTTTGTTCGACACTGCAAACGGACCCACCTCCGAAGGTGTGCAAGGAGAACTTTCAGGTGCAAATTGGAGAGGTTCTCGACGAGACTGCGCCCCCCCCCCCCCCCCCCCCCACAGCGGCAGACAAAGAAACAAATGCAACTGCGTGCGTGCGCAGACGAATAATGCACCCGGGGCGGTGTTGCCAATTCGAATGTGAACTCGTTATACTTGTGTATTTTACTTAACGTGATTCGATGGACGCCATATTTATTGTCAGAACGGCATGCAATATATCGCATCAATTGGTTCCATTTTTTCAGCTACTCGTCATTTTTCTCGAATTTTGAGATCGCAAATTTGTTGTCAGCAAACTAAAGCACTCACTTACGAATTTTAACAAAGAAATTCAACGTAATAAAGGCGTGGTTTTTTTAGAGAGAAAATATCGCATTCGAGTGCAGTTTCGATATCAGTATCGAATGCGATGTTTTCTCTCTAAAAAAAACACGCCTTTATTACATTGAATTTCTTTGTTAAAATTGGTGAGTGAGTGCTTTAGTCTCCTGACAACAGAATTACGATATCAAAATTCGAATAAAATGACGAGTAGCTGAAAAAATGGAACCAATTGATGCGATATATCGCATGCCGTTCTGACACAAAATATGGCGTCCATCGAATCACCTTAATGTCAGATTCGGGTCTCACAGTATGGGTCCTTGAAGCTTGTGTATTTTACTTAATGTTCTGAAAGCCCATGTGAGAAGAATACGTGGTGATTAATTGCGTATTTTTCGAACCAGCCTCCTTGCCTACAGCAAAATGCTGTGTATTGCCCACTACAGCAGTTAGTTTTACATCTTGACACTGCTACAGTACTGCGCTGTAGCCTGTAGTGGTTAATTCAGCATTTTGTAAGTTCTCGTATACGTTTTTTACATCCAGAATGTTAAATCAACTTCACGTTTTTTCGATGCGAAGCGAAACCGGGGCATTTTTTTGTGCTTTTTTTCAACTGCGTATTTCTCGGTTTTTAATCAACTTTTTCGCATTTTAGTGTGTGTTTTTTTCGCATAACGTAACCTTCAGGAAAACGTATTCGCAAGTAAAAATTCGTTAATGGATTACTGACGCACGGAGACAATTTTAGGAGAGTGAATATTTCAAGTATTACGTAGACTACTTCGACGAGAGGGGGCCTGACTCCGGCTTGAGAAGTCGAACGAAGGGGAAAGGGCACTGGAAAAAAAACACATTGGATCTAGAGTCCAGACTTTTAAAAACATCGACAAGGAAAAGTACTCTTAATTGATTCAATCAGAATCTAGCTTAAATTAAGAACCAAAAGCCTCTTAATCGGCGGATTAAGAGGCGGATTTCGTTTTGATTGAAGCAAAAATCCGATTGAATCAAGAGTATTTTTTCTTGTCAATGTTTACAAGAGTCTGGACTCTAGATCCAGTGTGTTTTTTTTCCAGTGGGGGTCAGCCACAGTTATGTATGCCCTCCACATTTAAAGATATTAATATTTTCCGATAAAAATTTTTTATTTGAGGAATTATTCAGATTTTTTGCATTTTTGTGGAAATATTTGGGGGGGGGGGGGGCTGGAGGATGGTCATGCCCGAGTTTAGACATGATTTTTATGGGTCGTAACAAAGTACCGAATAATTTCCCCGCACCAAGTGTTTCTAAGTTGCCTCTCAGTAATAAAGTTGGATGGTGCGAAACGCGGGATACAACTTTATTTCGACTTTCAAATAGGAAAAATTGCGTAGTCACAAAGTAAAGGAGAACTTGGTCTCTCCCGCAAACTCGGAGACTTTAACGCTTGAGTAGAAAAGTTGGATTGGGGCGAAACGCGAATACAACTATTTCGACTTCCAAGTAGGTAATATTGCATATCCACAAAATGAAGGAAAACTTGGTCTCTTTTCCGCTGATTAAGAAGCTTAACGCAGATTACAAAAGTTGGATGGAGTAACTCCCTCCTCGTCTTGTATCGTTTTATCGACCGTGAATACCTGATACTCCATTTAAGTTTTGTTCTTTTTTAAAGCGATTACTAAAATTCGACCACCAATACCCGATTCTGTAACATAAGCGATCAATGCTTTTGAAATCCACTGTTAATTTTAAAAAAATCTCAGATGTTAAAGAAGCTTAACATGGGCTGTTCGGCAACCCTGTGTAATTATGAGAAAATAGTAAATATACTTGCAAATTAGATTCGTCCGGAGATGAAAGGATAGAAAAAGGGCAAGACGGTAGGAGGGTAAGGAAAGAAAGGAAAAGTAAGACCAATTTAGAGCGAAGTTTGTGTGAAAAGAGGAGAATGATATTTAGGAGGAAGATAGGAGAATGGTTCAAGAGTCAACCGAGACAGAGGTGGCAGTTTTGCCAGAACACAGCGATGCGACGGAGCAACTGCGTAATGCATGGGGTTAGACACAAATCACGCATCACTGGCCATAACTTTATTTCTAATGGACCACTAGACAAGGTACGAATTTCAGCATTCTGATACATGTTTCATAAACAAAATTTCACTTAGAACACGATGTGCTCAACGAAAATTACCGAAATCAATACCTAACGAAGATATTTAATGATTCTTAATGCGTGAATTCAAACCACCCGCTCATGAAAACTCAATACTCTACGTGATTCACATCGCGCGCTAGACGTTATCATGACACTCCTTGCGATATATAAATCTGGCAACCTCAATCTTGACGCTTTGGCTCAGCTATAGCAAATTGCTTATAGTTTGAACAACACACGGTGGGAAATGAACATTGCTCGAACGAGAAGCTTGCTGAAACCGTCGTAGTGCGCGATTTTGACTCACGTAGAGCTTTGAGTTTCTTGTGAGCGGGCAGTTCAAATTCCTCGTAGCCAGTGTAAAATTAAAACGATAATATCTTCATAAGGAGATGGTTTCAGTAATTTTCGTTGTGATGCATATCGTGTTCTACGTAAAATTCTGGTTAAGAAGCATGCCTCAGATTGTTTAAATTTGTACCTTGTCCATTATGATATCGTTTTGCGGTTTAAGACGTTTTTCCTCATATCGAGGAAGAAACTTTTTTAGGTACTTTCCAGATTTTGATCCCCACGATGGGAGGGGGGGCGGGGGGCAACTCAAAAATTTCAAATGGTCACCCCCCTCATGGCCAGTGGTGCGTGACTTTAAAATAATTCTGTATACACGATTATGAGGTACACGGCCGCAACTATGTCGTATCGTTTTTTCAACCATAGATGATAAGAAGAAGTAAAAGCAGCAGGAAAACAGGGCAGGATGAAGAAAATGAGAAAGAAATTGAAGGTGCAGGATGAGAATAAAGAGAAATGAGATTGAAGAGAGGAAGAGGAAAAGATAAAATAAAATGGCTTCTTCTTCACCGACGCCTCTTCCCTCTTCTTCTGCTTATTTTTCTTCATCCTCCTCTTTTCCACCCTCTTCTTTTTCTCCCTCCTCTATTTCTCCTTTTTCTCCTCCTGTTTATGCCTCAACTTATCCTCTTTTTCTATCTCTTTCTGCTCCTCTTCATCCACCTTCTCTGTTTCCTCTTTTCTTCATTCTATCTACACCTCTTCATCATCATCTTCTTTTTTCCTACCTGCACCTCGCCATTCTTCTACTCCTTATCTTTTTCTTATTTTTCTTCTTCTTGTGAGTCACAAAAAAAAAGTTGTGACTTAACTACAGAGGTCTCAATGGGCATTGCTGCAAAGATATCGTTTCAGAATAAACGAATATCACTACTTATCCTAGTTATTCTTCTTCCTCCTCTTCCTTCAGTTTCTTCTTCTTCAAATCTGATGAGCCATCGAAAATCCTAAAATCCGAATCAGTCGGGCTGAAGCTGAAAAGTATTACTTAAAAGTTAACGTCCTTTCCCAAAAGATTCAACCACACATAAAATTACAAAAGAGCCTACAGAAATCCGGATTTTTGTATCTTTTAACCGCGTGTTTAATGCCAAATTGTTTCGGTTGAGTATTTCACAAAGCGTTGCCGTGTTAAGAAGAAACGCCGTATGGACATTCGAGAGTTGCCAAATTTCCTTCGATAAAATGTTTTCTTGTGAGGGGAGCTATGAATATCCTTTCATGAAATTTTCAGGAACGTTAGGTGAAATTGCGAACAAAACTATCCGAAAAATTGCAGGAAAAATATTTGCAAATTTTCTCGAAAATTCTTGATTTACCAAAGAAAATTTGGCAACGACTGAAGGTTCATACGGCGTTTTTCCTTGGCACAGCAGAGCAGTCCGGAGCGTGTCGTTGGAGCATGCGCAAGCGGCGATAAAAATCGGAGGATAATGTGTCACGCCAGAAGGCGCCTGCGCATGAACCAGAGTTTACGTGTGTTTAAGCTGCTCGTGCTTTAAGACCAAGTTCACGTTTGGGGCGGTGGCGCGGCGTGAATGATGATCGATCATAGATATTCCCCCATTTGAAGCCACGGTCAAGAATCGATTATTAAGGTGTTCGTCGCGAACACCCTGTTTATCGATACTTTTCCATGGGTTCAAATGGCAGATGATTCGATATATCGCCCTGGCTTAGGGTCGTGCCGACACCGGCGTCTGCCGTCTGCTGTCTGCCACTGATAAGAATCCGACCGTGGGTCCTAATTCATGGGGACCTTGCATAGCCAGACCCGTTTTTTTGTACAGGAGAAAATCAAAACACCATTGATGGGCCGGCCGGCCGGGTTGGTGTGAACTCTGTATAAAAAAGCCTTTTTGCCAAAATTTGGGTTAATTTCATTATTTTTACTGGTGCCAAATGTCAATAGATTGATTTAGTGGCTGCGTCATTCGATATAATATCGAACCCTTGGTTCAAATGTAAACAAACTCAGAACCTTGTATCTGATTCGCAACATTTCGCGTTCATGCATTTGCACCACAGTGATAAAATGCGCCCAAATGTTTCTTTTTATCGAAAGGTCTCGTATTTGATGAAAATTTTATTGATTTATGGCCGGTCAATGTCTTAATTTTGATAAAAGAACACCATTAACTCGTGTAGAATTCGCACATGAGGTTATATTAGTTTGTTTTGGTTTGAACCAAGAGTTCGATACTATATCGAATGACTTACTCACTAAATCAGTCTATTGGACATGCACGAGCACGCGGGGCTCGTAGCCTTATGTATTCTTGATGCGTTAAGGATGAGGAAGAGGGGGGGGGGAATCTAATGTTCAGCGTTACGTATTATATGAGCACCTCCTAAACTAAATTTCTTTGCCTCATTCGGCATCAAAGGAGGTGCTTAAAGTAAAAGTGTTAAACGGTTGCCGAAAGTGAAAATAATCCGATTGAATGACCCACCTGATTGGGTCATCGTGCGTTGGGTCAACTCAGTCACAACGGCACAATTCATTAAAGTTCAAGTCCATAAACAACGATTCGGAGCTCAGCGCTCAGAAAGCAAGATTTTGGAATTTTGAGGACAAAATATAAATGGTTTTCCAAAATCATTTAACAGGACTTGACATTAAAAAACTTCAGCCCGCAGAAATGTACTCGATCCATAAATGAAAGCAGTTTAAATTGTATACTTGAATTTCCTTACTATATTGAGTATAGGATGTTCCAAATTTGAACCTTCCAAAAAAATTTCTCAGATCTTCGATGTTCAAATGTTTTATTGTGTCATTATGTGAAACATTTCATATCCCCAAATTTGAGCGAAATCGGATGATTGAAAGAGCTGCCGTGACGCGTTTTTAGTCACGGCGAAAATTTTTGTGATTCGCCATTCAAACGTTTTGGACAAAACTTTCATAGGCAGTAATTTTTAAATTTTCAAATATTTTTTCTTGACTGTGAACTTCTTGATAACAGGAGGAAATTTGCTGCTCATTAAGCTATTTTTTGCCCACACAAACTCTAGAAGTTTTTTTTTTATTAATGTAATAGATTTTCGGAGAATCCTGCTTTCATTTTCCTGGGAAAGAATAAAGTAATCAATTTCCCGGAATGTTACTCATGAAAAGTTCAATCCAATTACACGTGCTATGGCAATAACACTGATTGTGAGTGAAGAAATTGAAGGTGCAGGATGAGAATAAAGAGAAATGAGATTGAAGAGAGGAAGAGGAAAAGATAAAATAAAATGGCTTCTTCTTCACCGACGCCTCTTCCCTCTTCTTCTGCTTATTTTTCTTCATCCTCCTCTTTTCCACCCTCTTCTTTTTCTCCCTCCTCTATTTCTCCTTTTTCTCCTCCTGTTTATGCCTCAACTTATCCTCTTTTTCTATCTCTTTCTGCTCCTCTTCATCCACCTTCTCTGTTTCCTCTTTTCTTCATTCTATCTACACCTCTTCATCATCATCTTCTTTTTTCCTACCTGCACCTCGCCATTCTTCTACTCCTTATCTTTTTCTTATTTTTCTTCTTCTTGTGAGTCACAAAAAAAAAGTTGTGACTTAACTACAGAGGTCTCAATGGGCATTGCTGCAAAGATATCGTTTCAGAATAAACGAATATCACTACTTATCCTAGTTATTCTTCTTCCTCCTCTTCCTTCAGTTTCTTCTTCTTCAAATCTGATGAGCCATCGAAAATCCTAAAATCCGAATCAGTCGGGCTGAAGCTGAAAAGTATTACTTAAAAGTTAACGTCCTTTCCCAAAAGATTCAACCACACATAAAATTACAAAAGAGCCTACAGAAATCCGGATTTTTGTATCTTTTAACCGCGTGTTTAATGCCAAATTGTTTCGGTTGAGTATTTCACAAAGCGTTGCCGTGTTAAGAAGAAACGCCGTATGGACATTCGAGAGTTGCCAAATTTCCTTCGATAAAATGTTTTCTTGTGAGGGGAGCTATGAATATCCTTTCATGAAATTTTCAGGAACGTTAGGTGAAATTGCGAACAAAACTATCCGAAAAATTGCAGGAAAAATATTTGCAAATTTTCTCGAAAATTCTTGATTTACCAAAGAAAATTTGGCAACGACTGAAGGTTCATACGGCGTTTTTCCTTGGCACAGCAGAGCAGTCCGGAGCGTGTCGTTGGAGCATGCGCAAGCGGCGATAAAAATCGGAGGATAATGTGTCACGCCAGAAGGCGCCTGCGCATGAACCAGAGTTTACGTGTGTTTAAGCTGCTCGTGCTTTAAGACCAAGTTCACGTTTGGGGCGGTGGCGCGGCGTGAATGATGATCGATCATAGATATTCCCCCATTTGAAGCCACGGTCAAGAATCGATTATTAAGGTGTTCGTCGCGAACACCCTGTTTATCGATACTTTTCCATGGGTTCAAATGGCAGATGATTCGATATATCGCCCTGGCTTAGGGTCGTGCCGACACCGGCGTCTGCCGTCTGCTGTCTGCCACTGATAAGAATCCGACCGTGGGTCCTAATTCATGGGGACCTTGCATAGCCAGACCCGTTTTTTTGTACAGGAGAAAATCAAAACACCATTGATGGGCCGGCCGGCCGGGTTGGTGTGAACTCTGTATAAAAAAGCCTTTTTGCCAAAATTTGGGTTAATTTCATTATTTTTACTGGTGCCAAATGTCAATAGATTGATTTAGTGGCTGCGTCATTCGATATAATATCGAACCCTTGGTTCAAATGTAAACAAACTCAGAACCTTGTATCTGATTCGCAACATTTCGCGTTCATGCATTTGCACCACAGTGATAAAATGCGCCCAAATGTTTCTTTTTATCGAAAGGTCTCGTATTTGATGAAAATTTTATTGATTTATGGCCGGTCAATGTCTTAATTTTGATAAAAGAACACCATTAACTCGTGTAGAATTCGCACATGAGGTTATATTAGTTTGTTTTGGTTTGAACCAAGAGTTCGATACTATATCGAATGACTTACTCACTAAATCAGTCTATTGGACATGCACGAGCACGCGGGGCTCGTAGCCTTATGTATTCTTGATGCGTTAAGGATGAGGAAGAGGGGGGGGGGGAATCTAATGTTCAGCGTTACGTATTATATGAGCACCTCCTAAACTAAATTTCTTTGCCTCATTCGGCATCAAAGGAGGTGCTTAAAGTAAAAGTGTTAAACGGTTGCCGAAAGTGAAAATAATCCGATTGAATGACCCACCTGATTGGGTCATCGTGCGTTGGGTCAACTCAGTCACAACGGCACAATTCATTAAAGTTCAAGTCCATAAACAACGATTCGGAGCTCAGCGCTCAGAAAGCAAGATTTTGGAATTTTGAGGACAAAATATAAATGGTTTTCCAAAATCATTTAACAGGACTTGACATTAAAAAACTTCAGCCCGCAGAAATGTACTCGATCCATAAATGAAAGCAGTTTAAATTGTATACTTGAATTTCCTTACTATATTGAGTATAGGATGTTCCAAATTTGAACCTTCCAAAAAAATTTCTCAGATCTTCGATGTTCAAATGTTTTATTGTGTCATTATGTGAAACATTTCATATCCCCAAATTTGAGCGAAATCGGATGATTGAAAGAGCTGCCGTGACGCGTTTTTAGTCACGGCGAAAATTTTTGTGATTCGCCATTCAAACGTTTTGGACAAAACTTTCATAGGCAGTAATTTTTAAATTTTCAAATATTTTTTCTTGACTGTGAACTTCTTGATAACAGGAGGAAATTTGCTGCTCATTAAGCTATTTTTTGCCCACACAAACTCTAGAAGTTTTTTTTTTATTAATGTAATAGATTTTCGGAGAATCCTGCTTTCATTTTCCTGGGAAAGAATAAAGTAATCAATTTCCCGGAATGTTACTCATGAAAAGTTCAATCCAATTACACGTGCTATGGCAATAACACTGATTGTGAGTGAATCTCCTTTTCTAATAGCTTGATTCTTAAATTTTTTTTTTATTATCCTTTTTCGGTAGTCCTGTCTTGCAATATGTTCAGAACGATCAAGTCTCAACACAAAAACTGCACCAACATAAAGTGTATGAAATATTTTCAGTGAAAAAAAGGAGCGCAGAAGACCGTAACCAATCAAAAAATAATAATAAAAAAACAAGTTGGATTTTGCAATCGCTAGCGATAGCAATATTCGTCATGGGAACGTTAGCTTCTGGGATATGAAAATGTTAAGGTAGAGTTCGTTTGTAGTATCTTCTGAATTGAAGGGGCTATGTAATTTTGTGTTGACATCTCTTTTTTAACATTTTTAATTATTTTCTTTGCATACAAGAAAGCTGTTATGTACCAATTATTTATTTTCGTTGGATTATATATGGTTTTCAGAAGTTAACGCATTTAAGTTTCAGGTTCGCTTTTTCGGCGTAAAGTATACATAAGGTGTCCCAAAAGCACCGGGACTTGTTCTGTAACTTCGAAAGTAAGATAGATACAGACATGATCTTGATCTCTTTTCAAGGATCAACTCAACACCTATCGATTAAAACCAAGATCAGCTCAATCGGATAAAAATTGACCGAGTTACGGCAATTTGAAATCAGCGAGGAAAGTTTACGCCTACGGTTTTTAAGGAAGATTCTTCATCGCCGTAAATCGAAAAGTCGGCCGATAAAGTGATGCTTATTGTGTTTTTTTATTTTCGAGGTGTCATTTATCAACATTTTGTACCATCAAACACAACAGTTGACAGTGCGTCTTATTGCAAAGTACTAAAGGAGTTGAGAATGCACATTTCCCGGAAACGGTCGGACTTGAAAGCTTCGTGGATACTCCATCAAGACAATGCGCGGCCTCACACATCGAGCTTAACACGTGAATTTATGAGTAAAAATGGAGTTGAAACAATCCCTCATCCCCCTTATAGCCCTGACTTGGCTCCATGTGATTTTTGGATGTTTCCTACGCTTAAAAAGGAGCTTCGCGGACGAAGATTCGTATCGAAGACCGAAATCCAGAATGCAATTCAAAACTTCTTCAACTCCATCCCAGAGGAAGAATTCAGGAAAACAATGTTGGATAAGTGGCAAGAGCGCATGAAAAAGTGCATCCGGTTTGATGGACGGTACTTTGAAAAGCAAAAGGAAGTCATGGAAGATTCGGAGGAAAGTGGATACGAATATTAACTTTTTGAATCCTGGTAAGCGAAAAATCTTCCTAAAAACCGTAGGCGTAAACTGTCCTCGCTGATTTCAAATTGCCATAACTCGGTCAATTTCTATTCGATTGAGCTGATCTTGGTTTTAATCGATAGGTATTGAGTTGATCTTTAAAATGAGACCAAAATCATGTCTGTATCTATCTTACTTTTGAAGTTACAGAACCAGTCCCGGTACTTTTGGGACACCCTACGTATGATATTTTTACTCTACACATATGCCCGAATACGCATCATAAGGGACCTATGTGCTTCCTAAGTTGCCAAGTATTAATTATTGCTTGATGATTGGTCTAAAACATTCAATACAATCAGTAAAAATTGACTGTCCCCTGCGAGTTTCGAACCCCCGCTCTCACAAATAGTGACCTTCTCCCAGGGTCAGAATAGTGTCGTAGCCAACTGAGCCATCTCGCCACTCGAGACAAATGGGAGAAAAGAGAACATTTAAGTGATCTCGGACGCTGAGCGGGGCTTCACAAAAGACGTCCTTGAGATTTCGGCGGTTTTCGGTCACTGGCGTGATTAAGCGCATTACTCTGTGAGACATTGTTTACCTATGCTGTCATATGTCACAAGGTTCATCTCAGCATGCATTTGCGATCGCGGCAGTAAACTGAGGCAATATTTCTGTATTCATGGATTAAATCCATCAATCGAGTTCTGATTTTGGCTCATATATCCGTAACGGGTCCTCCAGAGCAATTTTCCTTCTTGTACGATGGTTATTATTTCTTTATATCTATGTTTAAAATTTGAGGTGGGATAATGGCGGCTTCTCAAGAGCAACGAGGTAGGCGATCTTTTGCACCAACGAACAGAAAACTGATGGCGCAAAATAACCAATCGGAACCTCCCAAAAAAAAAGAATTTGCCCAAAATCGGAACTTCGTGGTTCTGCGCAGATTTACCAGTCAGATACGACATCTCAAGGTGGAAAAAAACTCGCTGAAAGCGAATTTTAGGAATCAACACAACTTGACGTAGAGACATGATTGGCTAAAAAATACAACGGTTTTTGATACATCGGAAAATCAACCAAAAATCGAAGACTGGGCGAAACGCTCAAGGTCGCAGAGGAATAGGGAATCACATAGCAATAGCAACGGAACGATTGTAAAGACAGGGGAACTCCGTTCCCTTGCCAAAAAAACTCTGAAGATAAAACGTTTTAGACACTAAAAGATAAGATAAGATATGTTTATTTCAAAAGGTAAGGCATAAAAGAATTAACAACATTATTTTGCTGGATCAAGCGTAAAAATGTAGGAAAATAATAATAAAATAAATACAATGACATAAATTAAAACTAGAGCAAGACACAGATAGGTATATTAAACATTAATTAAATATAAAAATTGAATGAATAAATAAATAGATAAATATTGTAATTGGATAAAAAAAATAAAGTTTCAAATCTTGATACCCCCTTCCACGTTGAAACGTCCGAGTAAAGACGAAATCAAACTATAAGCTAAGCATGATGAGATGGAATTCTTTAAATTGTTAAAACCCAAATTATTTTAGCATAAAAATTGCTTGGTCACAAAGTAGAAAACTTGGTCTCTCCCGCAGACTCGGAGACTGTAACGCTTGAGTAGAAAAGTTGGATTGGGGTGAAACGCGAATACAACAATTTTGACTTCCAAGTAGGTAAAATTGCATATCCACAAAATGAAGGAGAACTTGTTATCTTTTCCGCTGATTAAGAATTTTACAATTATATTAATTTTTTCAAATTATTTTGCACAATTAAATTTTCGAGTAACTTTTGAAATCCTCTATTTCTAGGTCACCGGCATTTCAAATTTTACCCACTGTGCCGGCAGTGATCACAAACACTCACCGCGCACATTTTATTGTTTTACGATTCCTGATAGTCACGGGTGAAGGTGCTAAAATTTTGATTTGTTTAAGCGTCGTGACTAGCGCTTTGATGTAGGATTTTATGACCGACTATATTGTTAGACGAGCGTTTAAATCTCTTAACTATTCACCTACGAAATTCAGTGGGTCTGGTTAATTTTGAGTAGGCAGTTTTGAAATGTCAAGAACGAGACCGACTTTTCGGACTCAACTCACGTTTTCACATAATGTCGACTTTACTCGATACAGAGGTGGGCTATAGGGTAGCGCGGGGTATTCCCTCCATCGTGGCCTTAACTTTAAGAGATTTTTTTTAACTTCGGAGCTCATTTCAGAGAAAACTAGTGGGAATTTCTAGTTTCTCGTCAAATTTTACTTTAGAAGAAATGGCATACAAATCTACCGCTGAATCACAAATCCCGCACTCGTGCAAGAGCTCGATTTTAAAAAAAATTCTGCGTATATTTTTTTCACAGGCAAGAAAAAAAAACACCAATAAATTGCCCGAACTATATGTAACAAGGTGGAGAAATGGTGCTGGGTCCACACCATTTTGCGAGGAAAACAGAGCGAAAAAATTGTCTAGTAATTTTTCAAAAAAATGAGTACCACTAGAAGACTGAGGGGAAGGGGTATTCAGCTCAGGCAGCTTGTATTGGAAATAAGTTGAGGGGGTCCTTTTAAACCTCATCAGTAGATCACACTCGTTATTGAGCCCATTCTAGCATCCCGCGGAATCCAAGACGGCATGAAAACGCCGTCATGAATATGCTGGTATGAATACCACTGCTGTTCAGTGGCGTGGCGTGAATTGCGACATATCGATTGTTACGCCTTTTAAACCTATGGTAAAGAATCGATTATTAGGGTGTTCGCTGCGAACACCCTGTTTATCGATCCTTTTCCATAGGTTTAAATGGCATAACAATCGATATATCGCAATTCACGCCACGCCACTGCTGCTGTGCTGCTGAGCAACACTCATACAAAACAAGAAAAACCCGAAAAAAAAAATGACTATTAAGCAGGTTGGAGATGCGAACGCATCTAGACTCAACTGCCTGCTCCCGAGCGGGGAAAAACACATATCCCCAAACTGTGCGTGTAAACGAAAGCGCTTACCCCCCCCCCCCCCCCCTTAGACTCTTCGTGAATTTTTTTTTTTTGAATGGAGATGTTGCATGTGTGAGGAATTTGCGATTTGACTGTTGATTCTTACGTAAAAGTTCGCGAGAAACACGATGGTGCTACTGGTTTTCTCTGAGATCAACTCCCAAGCTCTAAAACATCTCGCAACTTGAGGCCAAAATGGAGGGGATATTCGACGCTATCCTAGAGTCCACCTCTACATAAAGAAAAACTCTCCTTTCAGAGATAGGAAGCAAATACATTGACAGGGCTGCCACTTTATTTGGGGACTCCAAAACTGAAAACACGGCATCACTGCTAATGTATTTGCTCCTTATCTTTGCATGGAGAGGTTGGTAGAGGTGGACTCTCAAGGTAGGTTGGGATATCCCCTCCATTTTGGTCTCAACTTGAGAGCTTTTTTTGAGCTTGAGAGTTGATTTCAGAGAAAACTAGAGGCACAATCGTGTTTCTCGCGAACTTTTACGTAAGAATCACCAGTCAAATCGCAAATTCCTCGCACATGCAACATCTCCATTACGTGACTTTGTATTCTTCGCGAAATAGTGTGGACCCAGCACCATTTCTCCACCTTCCCTCAGAAATGACCATTTGAACAGGAGAGATTCGGCAACGACTGAAGGGTCATACGGCGTTTTTTCTTAGCGGGGCAGCCTTGCGCTTGACCTCTGGATCGTGCGGCTGGGGTCTCGTCGCAGCGATGGCCAATGCGGCACGGCCAACTTCGGAGCGCGGTGTCCTGCCGGAAACCCGGGACGCCTTCGCCGATCGGGAGAGGGACTGAGCCCGGGACCTGTGGATTTCTAGCTGAAATATGCATCCGAGGATGAGTGCAACACTGCGTGGCTATTCCCGCGTTATGCAAGGAATCGCGCCTCCAGTGAAAGTTGAGCGAGCTTTTGTCCAGTCGCGACCCGCCGCGAGGTTGCCGGCTTTCCGCTTTCCGCCGAATTGCTAAAGTGACCGTTATGCACAGCACTTATGTGCATACAGTGGTTATCGCATATAACCACATTGCAGAGACCGGCCTCATTTGCTCGTTATAATCGATGGTTGAATTTTTACGCACCTCAGTTTGAAGGCGGAGAATAAGGCTCCACCGTCGCTGGAAGTTGATGAATTTGAGATGCGCCATTGAAATAATGCTCACTGGAAAATAAAACACATTGGATCTAGAGTGCAGACTCTTGAAAACATTGACAAGAAAAAATACTCTTGAATCAATCGGATTTTTGCTTGAATCAAAACGATATCTGCTTAAATTAAGAGGCTTGGTTCTTGATTTAAGCTGGATTCTGATTGAATCAAGAGTACTTTTTCTGGTCGATGTTTTTAAGAGTCTAGACTCTAGATCCAATTTGTTTTTTATCCAGTGTATAATGGATATCGCATATAACCACCTTGCGGAAACCGGCCTCATTTGCTCGTTATAAGCGATAGTTGAATTTTTACGCACCTCAGTTTGAAGGCGGAGAATAAGGCTCCAGCATTGTCGCTGGAAGTTGATGAGTTTGAGATGCGCCATTGCAATAATTTAAGGCTCTTTGTATTTGGACTGCACTTTTTTTTTATCTATTTTGTATTTTCTTTAACATTTTTTATATAAAATAATCATGTAAACTTCACCTTTATTTTGCACAAGAAAAACTTCGAATAAATATCCACCAAATTTTATTTTATTTATTTATTTATTCAAACATTATTTTTGTACCAATTTTGTTTTAAACCTTTTATAATTTTAACCCAAAAAAATATTTTTAATTTAATTTGAAAGAATATTTTTCAGTGGCATGGCGTGCTTTGCGATGTACTGATTGTTATGCCATTTAAACCTATGGAAAAAGATCGATAGACAGGGTGTTCACAGCGAACACCTTAATAATCGATTCTTCACCATAGATGCAAATGGCATAACAATCGATACATCGCAATTCACGCCACGCCACTGATATTTTTGATCAAAAACTATAATCGTTAGTCGATATTTTCCCATCTGCAGCTATGGTTAAGAATCGATTATTAAGGTGTTGGTTGCGAACACCCTGTCTATCGATTCTTTTCCATAGGTTTAAATGACAGATGGATCGATATATCGCGAAGCACGCCACGCCACTGGTTCCACCGAACATCGGACTCCGCTCTGGGTCATGCATGTTGAGAGTGACATCGGTATGATCTTGCGTCGACGTTGTGTCACACTGCACGTCAAACGTCCATCAGCTTGTTTTCTTAGCGGTGAGTTCTCAAAAGCTAGTCCAGCACGCTTGGAGCCACGATCCTCTTCAATCCCCCTGTTGCGAGATTACATTGAGTAGTCGGTCTGAATCAGAGACAAGAGACCCTCCACTGGCCTCCTAGCGACAGGTGGAAGCTTTTACTTTCGGGGTTTCAACAATTCCTTATGGACATTTATTAGGGAGCAACAGTCATCACCCTATTTTCGGCTGTTGACTTACCTACATGGTCGATGATGAGCTTCGGATGACGTCATGAGCCAAACAACTTTCCCAAACGTCGGCCATTTTCCGCTTGTTTGCAAAACGAAACTGCCAACACGTTGTTGAACATCAACCATGTAGGTAAGTCAACAGTAGAATGCTGAAGTCCCGAAAGTAAAAGCTTCCACCATGGCCATGATACTAGTGGAGGGTCTCTTGTCTCTAGTCTGAACCTTCTCTTTTGAAAGTATGAAAACAATTGAAATTGAAATTGAAATGGTTTTATTTATACAGGAGCCTTTTTAAGGCTAGGTACACACCATATATTTACATTGTATTTATCTTTTTTCGTTACATGACTGGTTTTGCTGTGAAAGTTGTGCCTTGTATCAGGCAAGAAGCGAATCAAAAAGCAATGATCTCAAGAAGTAGAGAATGGGCCTGTTGCAAACTTTTGCTAGAGCAAAAATAAGAGTTGTTTCTTGTAGATAATGCCTCAAAAATCACGATGAGCGCATCGGCAAAGTCTGAAACGCACTCATAACTTCACAATCTGCGTAAGAAATTTGCGTTTTTTTAAGCTTCCCGCTTCAAAAACGATACTACGGCATAGGTGAACATTTTGTTAGAGGAGTCGCTCCATCGTCGGCGATATTCATCATGGCCGACGCTTGCACGCAGTTCCGCGCGTAATTCAAGGAGAGTTCAAGGTCAATCAATTCGGGCGTGGAAAATATGAACGTTAACACACCGATTGTTATCTGGTCTAATCCAGTTCAGGTGTTATCTCGTCCCATCAAACGTGTTTTGGCGGATTGGCGTCGGCTATGATGATTATTGCCGACGATGGAACGACTCCTCTTACAAAATGTTCACCTGTGCCGTAGTATCGTTTTTGAAGCGGGAAGCTCAAAAAACCGCAAATTTCTTACGCAGATTGTGAAGTTAGGAGTGCATTTCAGAGTTTGCCGATGCGCTCATCGTGATTTTTGAGGCATTATCTATAAGAGACAACTCTTAGTTTTGCTCTAGCAAAAGTTTGCAACAGGCCCATTGGCTGATAGCACACAGAGACAATATATTTTTTAGACCAGAGTGAGAAGCAATGTCAATGGGCGAGGCAGAGGTTAAGTTCGAACGTCAACGCTGCTCTCACCTGACATGATTGCAATGAGTCGCATGTTTAGCAAACAAATTAAATTAAGATTCACCTTTCGATGACGGATAGATATTGAGGTGAGTGCTTGTTAAACAAATTTCAGCATGTAATACCAATTTCGTACGTAAATACAATAAAAAAACAATTTAAAAAGCGGGTATCAAGGCTAAAATTTCACGTACACAAAACCTAAACGATAGATTGATAATTGACCATTGCTGACCTTACCCGTACCTTACCTTACCCTTACTTGTTACCCGCTTTTTAAATTGTTTTTTTATTGTATATATTGTCACGGGCTGCAGAGCATCTATCATATTTCGTATGTAAATGCGGGTGTAATTAATTATTTATAGTTTTTGACAACATTATAGTCTTGCACGGGATTTATTTTGTACTTATTATTTCTTCATCATTTTCTATCATAAATACATTTTTTTAAATCGTATTTTCCTTTTAATATCTTATCCGTAATGTAATTGCGTTTTCATTTTTTATTAAAAAAAAACCATAAATTTAAAAAAAAATGATTTATTTTTCAGTTACACCATCTTATAAGCATACAAATCTGGCAGCGGCATCGATGCTAAGCCCTTCAACCCGTCAAAGCGGATTTTTTTTTCTTTTCTTGGGGGAGCGGCGGGGGAGGGGGGGGACTCTTCTCGCTCAATTGCTCAACTGCATCGGATATCTAATAGATTGAGCGAATCCGTGAGCCCAAAACCTTCCACGTCTCCACACAGGGAAAGTCTACGTGAACCATGAAGTAAACACCGTCATACTCATAGGATAAAGGATAAACGCAGTATATCGACGGTGAAACTGCCAAACCACGTATCTCGTTTGCGGTGTTTAAAAATCTACGCTCACATTTTATTTTTTTGAAGTAGACCAAATCAATATCATTCCTTGAAATTTTCACGGAATTTTCTCCGCGCAAAGAGGAAAAATCACAGAAATTTTCAAGACTGGATGTTAAGTAGTTTTTCATTTAAAAAATAAAGTATGACAGGAAGTCTGCGACGTCGCAAACCGAGATACGTGGTTTGGTAGTTTCACCGTCGATATGCTTTCTGACGTTGCCATTATTTCGTCAAAAAAAATCGGGATTTCTGGATAATTCTCGAACACTTTTCTTACAATTTTTCACACAATTTCATTTGCAATTAAATCTAGTCCATCTGAAAGTTTCAGGGGAAAATATCCACAACTTTTTACGAAAATAAACATTTTTCCAGTGCACATGTGGCAACATCTAAACGCACATACGATGTATTTCCTTAGCACGGTGCCTGAGCATACAGCTCTTTACCAGTGGCGTGGCGTGAATTGCGATGTATCGATTGTTATGCCATTTCAATCTATGGAAAAAGATCGATAAACAGGGTGTTCGCAGTGAACACCTTAATACTCGATTCTTTACCATAGGTTTAAATGGCATGACAATCGATATATCGCAATTCACGCCACTCCACTGCTCTTTACACGCTGTTAAACTGGTTCACGGGCAAGGGCTCGAGTTTACGTAAGAAACGCGGCGGCTCAGAGATGAGTCTAGGCTCCGATTAAAACTACGAACTTGTTTAATCACGGAGACAGTTTCATCGTGGGGTGAGAGGGGAGTTTCGAAATTATTCAAAAGATGCGTCTCTAATTTGGTTTGAGTCTGAGACAGGGAAATAGAAAGTCATGTCTCACTTGACGGCACTCGACGTGGAATTCAAGCGTTTACAAATGAGAAATATCCGTCCCGTTTTGAAAAATCTCTAGGACCGATTTTGCTTCAACTGTTAACTTTGTTGACAATAAAGTACGGCCAGTGAATTGCGCAGAGGGCGATTTTGCAAGTTGGCAGCACTCCTTTATCTCCGTTTGAATCCATAAAAAATATCGAGTTTAGATGAAGCAAGCTGCATCACCAAGAATCGATTGTTTCACATATACGTTTAAATGGAGGAAAAAGAGTATTGCCAACTTTCAAAGATCGCTACTGGAAATAAGTTAGGCAAATATTTGGATTTCTCTAAGAAAACCGGTGACATTCTGCAATGGATCAATGGACAGGGTCTGAACTAAAAATAAACTTCACATGAATTATCTTCAAAATCTTTCATAAGAAACGAATCATATAATGGGAGTTTCGGAGATCAACTTTTGAACGAGAATACTTGCAAATATTTTTAATACAGGTCAATCGGAATGCAATTGGATTACATTTTGCAACAAGGAGGCACAATTTCTGGCTCATTTTAAAAACAAATTATATGCCATTGGTTTTCCTATGCAGAAACGTCTTTTTATGAAAGGGCCAGAGATGGTGGTTCCTTATTGCAAAATGTAATCCAATTATGCAAATGACGTCATTTTATTTTTGCCATTTAATCCGGATCCGAATGTGGCCGAATCCGTAATGAAGCTAATCCGATTTCCAAGGAACCCAAATTGCATATTAACAAAATTGAAGGATAACGTCTAGCCTTTTTCTCATCAGTAGTTGATTCGGAGACTTAAACGCAGGGTCAAAAAGGTTGAAAGTAGGAAAAACACCTGAAATATGCATTTAGCCCTCATAAAAACTTAAAATCCATAATCACATAAATAAAAAGGGAGACTTAGTCTTTGTTCAGATTCATATTCAAATCAAAGGCGTTTACGTGCAGTAAAAAAGATCGTTTTAGTAGATGCGCTGCACAAATACGTGATTCTAATCTCAAGTAACTTGAATTGGACGTACTTGTGCTCGAGGGAACATAGATACACAATTCTTAGAGGCGGCCTGAGACAATGGTAACATGAGTAAAACGAAAGGGAAAACGGGAAACAAGGCTAAAATACAACAATAAAAAACCCCAAGACGTTCCGACTCAAAACTAAGTCAGTTTCAGTCGGAAAATACAATAAAAATTAAAAAATCTCGATGAAAAGAGATCCGAGAAAAACAATAACCTGCTCAAAGAACTAGAGACGTGTACTGCCGTGCTAAGGAAGAACACCGTATGAGCCTTCAGATGTTGCCAAGTTTCCTCCGAAAAAAACCGAATTTACTGAGAAAATTGTAAGATTGTTTTCAGACACAGACAAGTTCCACAGTTTTCAGATAAGTTTGTACGCAATCGAATCTAAAATACCTAAAAATTTTAAGGAAAAATATGCATGAATGTTGCCAAAAATACAAGTATTATCATGGGAAATTTGGCAACTCTCGAATGTTCATACGGCGTTCTTCCGTAGCATGGCAGTGTGGCAAAGATGAGGTTTAGTCGTGGAAGCCGCAAAAGAAATAATGAAAATGTGGGCGTTATTCCTTTTGTCAAAATGGAAAAGTGGGATTAAACATAAATCAAAAGCAACTATACGCCAATTTATGCTTACTCTTGAGCCTTGGGCATGGCACAAGAGCGTTAAGGACAAGGCTCATGAGTTAAAGTCCGACGAGTCGTTCCCTTCGTCGCTGACGTCTTTGGCGCTTTATGATTCCCATTCATTCTGACGGCCGGTAATTAATGAACACATGCACCCCTTCTTTCCCTATCGGGTCTAGTTCCTTGTCGCATAAATACGTTTATAATTAAAATTATGGATAACATATTTTAGGTGCCTGATTTGACGTATTAAGGAACTGGACTCTCGCAATTTATTTCTTGAGGTGATACAAAAATCTTCTACCCTGAATACTTAACTTCCAATTTTTAGTCCTGATCCTGAAAAAGCCTCATATCATTTTAATGTAATTCTGTTTTTTTTTTCGTAAATGCCCTCCTAATCGTCCAATTTTTATCATTTCTTGCGGAAAATCTAATAGTAAAAAGTATCAAACAAAAATTTTAAAACTCACTTGCACGTAAAAAGTAGTTAAATTGCGGACGCGTTTCGCCGGCTCGCAACTCCGGCATCCTCAGCGCGACTCCAATTTGACTAATTTTTACGTGCAAGTAAGTTTTACAATTTTTATTTGATCAGTTTTCTTGTGCTGGTTTCGAAACGAATTTTGAGTAAGAAGTATATTTCGCAACAACAACAACAACAAAAAGTGAAACCGTCGTCTCCCCTTTTGTTCAAAGAAATAATGGGCCTGTTGCAAACTTTTGCTAGAGCAAAACTAAGAGTTGTTTCCTGCAGATAATGCCTCAAAAATCACGATGAACGCATCGGCAAAGTCTGAAATGCACTCATAACTTCACAATCTGCGTAAGATTTTTGCGGTTTTTTGAGCTTCCCGCTTCGAAAACGATACTACGGTACAGGTGAACATTTTGTTAGAGGAGTCGTTCCATTGGCGACAATACTCATCATGGCCGACGACAGTCCGCCAAAACACGTGTGATGGGACGAGATAACACCTGAACAGGATTAAACCAGAAAACAATCGGCGTGTTTACGTTCATATTTTCCTCGCCCGCCTTAATTGACCTTGAACTCTCCTCGAATTACGCGAGGAACTGCGCAAGCGTCGGCCATGATGAATATTGCCGACGATGGAGCGACTCCTCTAACAAAATGTTCACCTGTGCAGTAGTATCGTTTTTGAAGCGGGAAGCTCAAAAAACCGCAAATTTCTTACGCAGACTGTGAAGTTATGAGTGCATTTCAGACTTTGCCGATGCGCTCATCGTGATTTTTGAGGCATTATCTATAAACATTTGCAACGCGCGAATGTTTTAGGCTTGGGGTAAAAAATGTCATAATTTAGAATTCTAGTTTCTAGTTTCTAGGCTTTTCTTAGCCTCCTGAATGTATTCTCAGAAGTTTCAATATATTTCATGAAATTTCGTAAAATTTCATGAAATTTCATTCGAATAAATTTAATGAAATTTTCCAGCTCTGTCCATTTGAATGCGAGTCTTATCTATTAAGTTTTGCTTTTTAAAGAATAATCTCCAGATATCACTCAAACATGTGCGGACCATAGTTCTGGCTGAGGGTATTTTTGAAGAAAAATAAAAAGAAATAAACATTTTATGGAGGAAAACCGTCTGATTTTTACCGTTGAAAGGAACAAGCTCCTGCAGTCAGGCTGTTAAACCCTGAGGCGTGAGACATCCATGGAGGAAAAAAGGAGGTGCTTGCATCTTGAGGATTTTTTACCCCGTGACGTAGGTCGACGCAACATGGCGTCGATATTCCAGCAAAATCCGGAATTCGCAGTTTGAAAAACGGACCAAAACGTCCAATTGTTTTGCTTAGATCAACTCATGGTATAATATCAAACACTCTACATTGAATGACTTTTTTCTATCAACTATTAACTATTAACTACACCATTTCCAAGAAAATGAATGATGAAAATCGTCCGTACGGACCTACGTCATCATAAAATCCAAGATGCCCGAAATGCGAACACCTCCTTTTTTTCTCCGTATGAGGCATCTGTTTCCTCGCAAAGAGTTCTGCCATCGGGACTTTTGACGTCCTTTATTTGAGGAGCTTTCTACACTCGACTTTTCATTTGATATCGTCATTGTCTGCTGTCACTCTCGGTTATTTTCCGTTCGCCATAAACACACGTCATAGAGCGCACAATCGGGTACCAACTGAGTTTGCCTGAAAAAAAGTTAACACGGCACATTGAGAGTCTCTGTCTCTATGTTTTAGTCATTTTCGATGTTTCTGCTTTTCCTCCAACAGAGAAATATCGATGACCAAAGTGCAAAACCACGTATCTCCGTTTTTTCGAATTCATTTTCAAAATAAAAATATGTCACGTGACATGTTCTCACGAGTTCGACTGGAATTTTCCATTTCCTTCTTCAATTACATAAGGTGTTCAAAAAGTAATGCACGTTTCCGTTTTTTGAGCGAACGAATACAGCTATCAATGTGCGGTTTGCGTGTGCTTAAAGAAAACGCAATTACCAATAAAACAAGACCAAGAACAGCTCTTTAGCTTAAAAATTGACAGAGGGACAGGGTTTTGAAAATGGTATGTCGAGGAACACCCCCCAGGATTTTTAGCCACAAATATGTTTGACAAGAAAAAAAAAGTTAAATAAGAATTGAGTGTTTTTATTGAAAGAACTTACAAAATCTTACGGAAATTGACGAACTTCTAGCTTCTTCATCGGATGACACGGCTGACTCAACATTCGGCTGTTTTTCGAAGTATTTTCCACCAATTCGAAGAGAAAAGCTTCAGCCGTTCTCCCCTCTTCACAAGTATCGTATTTTCAAAGTCTCCTTGACGGAGGGTTTTGAAGAATTTTTGAACAGCGCTTTTGATCTCGGCTATGGAATAACTCTTTCCTGAGTTGAAGAAATTTCTGAGAGGCACACGGTTTGATTCCATAGCCGAGATCAAAACCGCTGCTCAAAAATTCTTCAAAACCCTCCGTCAAGAAGACTTTGAAAAGACGATCCTTGTGAAGTGGGCAGAACGACTGAAGCTTTTCTCTTCGAAGTGGTGGAAAATACTTCGAAAAACAGCCGAATGTTGAGTCAGCCGTGTCATCCAATGAAGAAGCTTGAAGTTCGTCAATATCCGTAAGATTTTGTAAGTTCTTTCAATAAAAACACTCAATTCTCATTCAACGTTTTTTTTCTTGTCAAACATATTTGTGGCTAAAAATCCTGGGGGGTGTTCCTCGACATACCATTTTCAAAACCCTGTCCCTCAGTCAATTTTTAAGCTAAAGAGCTGTTCTTGGTTTTATTTATTGGTAATTACGTATCCTGTAATCACACGCAAACTGCATATTGATAGCTGTTTTCGTTCGCTTAAAAAACGGAAAATTGCATTACTTTTTGAACACCCTATGTATTAACATTGAATTATGATCAGTGACTATAGTTACCGCGAAGCCTCTTCTGAGAGTAGCGAACCATTGAGTGCGTGCAAAACAGCCTTTGTTTTAGTTGCGAAACTCTCTGGGAAAACTTGCTGGAATTACATTTCTTTCCCGGAAAAACTATGAGGGCAATGTGGAGAGAATTTCCCCCTGCCATACTTAGTTTTTATGATGCTTTATTTTGACTTATGCGCTCGAATCCTGACGTCATTTTTTTGAGGAACTTTTTACTGTCAATTCAAACCTTTCACAGCAAACCTGATAATTTTTTTTGTTGAAAAGTGCCGGTACATTTATGTCTCACTCAGATGACTCTCCGTCAAAGGTCTATGTTGAGAAACCGCACATACTGCCGTGCTAAGGGAAAACGTCGTATGAACCTTCAGGCGTTGCCAATTTATCCGAAATTTTCGTTGTCCGAACCGGCCGACCGCCACATTAGTTCGGATAATCCGAGGTTTATTGTAGTTTCGTTTTTCCATGTTATTTTCCATACGGAATGAAAACATGGTCATTGGGTGTCTGATTTGGCGGAAAAAAAAGCTCCGAAAGATTTAGTGGTCAAGCACACTCCCTGATTAATGCGGACTCTTACTTTTTCCTTGTACTAATTGATGAAACCAAAGTGGAAAAAACCATGGTATTATACTACCACGGTGATCGTGGTCACACTTCACCGCAGCGTGGTCGAGTGGTGATATCATCGTCGCGGCGGGGAGTGCCTTCAATTTCAGCGGGTGGCAACATGGGCATCACCCGTGGTCGAATAGTTATCAAGAGAGCGCCTTCCGAGAACGAAGTCAAATATCCATGCCTCCACGCAAAGTGCGATTCTGCAACCAGTTCGTCTGGATTTCATCTTGCTATCCTGCCGTGCCAAGAAGAACGCCGTATGAACATTCGAGAGTTGCCAAATTTCCTCCGATAAAACGTTTATTTTAAAGGAAAATTCTGAAAATTTTTCCTTTAAATTTTCAGAATCTTTTGGTGAAATTTTGAACAAAATTATCAGAAAAATTGGAAGGAAAATATTCATAAGATTACCAGGTAATGCGTGTTCTATCAAAAGAAATCTGGCAACGCCTGAAGGTTTATACGGCGTTTTTCCTTAGCACGGCCGAAGAAGGAGCCACTATCTCTGGCTCTTTCATAAAATCACGTACCTGCATAGGGAAACCAATGGCATAAATGTTCTATCTAAAATGAGGCAGAAACAATGGTTCCTTACCGCAAAATGCAGTCCAACTGATCCATGTCTGTTTTCAGAGCTCCATTTTTTGCCCCTTTCGTGTATGCTCGAATTTCTGTCATAAATTTCACGATCGAGTGTCATCGCGGAGCGTAATTAGTGAGATCCGAAACAGGATCGCATGTGACAAAATTCCTGCATTAAAAGCCCCACTAATAGCATTCACGCGCAGAATATACTTAACAATAATGGAAAATCCCTCTCTGCGAAAGAGAACATGAAGATGGGGGAGATTTATTTCAGGCTCCTATTCGAATGATCATTTCGCTCCAAATGTTGGTTCCTCTCGTACGCAGAAAACCAGTATCAATCCTCGAGTGTTACAGTATCTACCTCAACGTTCATAAATACGCAGTTATAAAATTTTCTGTTTCTTTGGTTACTTCGAGTTAATATTGGTTAGATCGACTAGATTTTCGGTTAAATCAACTGAAACCTTCAGTGACAGTTTCCTGTTGACCAATTCACTCACATTTCTGCTCATCGATTGCGATTTGCGAGTGGTTAGCGAATTAGTTTGTCAACTGCGAGGTCTAGGTTCTATTTCTAACCATCCTAGCATAGTTCTCATGAGGTTGGAGTTTTTCAATAAAATAATTGATTCATCGAGAAAAAAAAATTGTTCGGGGTGAACGACAGACAAACTAACCAAAATAGCCCTGCTAAAATCGACAATGATTATACAAGTTTCGACAACATAGTACCAAATCGATCAGATTTACCAATAGTATGACCAATATGGTACGAACGTAGAACAAAGTTGCGATCAAGTTTGTATCATTTTGGCACCAAGTGGATATCGTGTTGCGACCATGTTGGTAACGGCGTTCTCTTAATGCGGTAACAACATGATCGTTTTTAACTGAGAAGTTCTATTTACTTTTTATGCTGACATTCAATTTTGATTGCTTCTTATTGTGTAAACTACCGAGACTTTCAAATATCCAACCCTAAAAAAGAGAGAAAAAAAGAGTGGCCGTAAAAGAGATTGTTGCGTTTTAACGTTTAACTTGAACGAAACATTCAGCCTGAGAACAAAATTTTTTACGAACTGCATTGCCATGTCCCGGTTGATATTCTGCCTATTCTCGGTAAGTGCGAATTATTATTCTTATTAATTAATTAATATAATTAGAAAATGAACAGTAGGGAAGGGGGAAGTGGGTAAAAAAAGAAGGGGGAAATAAAACAAAATAAAATGAAATGAAACAAAGAGGCTCCATCCGACACAATGGTCAAGTGTCATAAGTGGGTGTTTAATTTTTTTTTTTTTTTTTTGTTATTTGTTTATAAGCTTTATTTTATACCTATTTGCATTAAAACAAAAATAAATGGAATTCATTCATTCATTCATTCTTAGATCCATGACCATTTTCCATTTCTTCGAAAATGTCCCAGTCGTATGGACGGTAAAATAAGAATTCATTTCCGACAATTTGTGTTCACATACACAAACAGCATTCACAGAGCATAGGACTCTCCCTAATATAATTCTGCGGGCTGAATGCTGAAATTGATAGACAAAGCTATAGACAAAGGAGAGAAATGGAGTATGGGGAAATTCTATTGGTTGGAATGGGTGATTGTTACAAATCAATGGGGTAAAATGATGATTATCTGAAGGGTCTCTCGTGGGTTGCCGTTAGTTAGTCTATTACCCACCTCCTTTGTCCATTTCAACCACCCGCTTCCACCAATGGGATGCCTTCATATCCCTGTTGTCTTCTTTGTCTATAGCTTTGTCTATTAATTTCAACAATCAGCCCGTAGGCATTTTTTATTCATCTTTTCATTCTTATTCGTCACCATCGATGGAACCTCTCCGCATTGTTAGAAGCATTTTGTGTCTGATTTTAGCCGATAGTAGTATTTTGTTTTTTGAGTTTTACGAAATCCGCTGAGCTCGCATTTTGATTTTTCAGGTGCAATTCCTCGCGCTAGGAGTGATAACTTCTGGATCAAATCTTGAAGCAGAAAATAGTCGCGAGGCTGGAGAAGGACTTTCGAGTCCGGGAAATTCAACTGAAGTAAGTATTCTGATTTCTTTCCAACAGTTTCTGATCAGTGCCTTTGATAGGGTATTCGTAAAAAATTGAGTCTAGGCAGAAGTTTAAATTTGAATGAACTGCAACTTCCTCTGTCTCAGAAGAAAAACCTATTTCTCCATTCACAGTTTCTACATTACTTTACTCGCTAAAAACTGTTAATTTAAGATAAAAATGACCGGGTAAATTTCCTATTTTTTCATGATTTCAGTACTTTTATTGCAAAGGATGACATTGCACAATCTTATATACATTGCAAATCTTCTGGTTCCTTTTTGCAAAATGCAATCATCTTTTTATCTAGGCGTCATCATGGACAACAATATTTTCTGCACAAAAGTAATCTTTTTAATCAAAATGAATAATTTTCGAATGCCTTACTTGGTCTTTTCTATCATTCATGATAAACTCATAAAAAGGAATAGTTAATTATACTATTAGCGAAAACTTTTAAGAAACAAAGAAATGTCTTTCCCATCCCAATTTTTTTCCTAAAAATACTCTATTTCACCTTAAATTTTGAATATATGTCAGGAAACATCTTTCGTGCAGAAATAGTTACTTTCCTGATGCCATGAGGAAAAACACCACAAAAACTCGTATATTGCCAAATTTTTCTTGATAACAAATTTATTTTGGAAGAAATCGATGCCCTATATAATTATTCTGCTCAACAATCAAAGTCTTGGAGTCAGCAAGGAAGAGACCATGTTCTCCTTCATTTTGTAGATGTGCAATTTTACCTACCTGGAGGTCGAAATAGCTGTATTACGCGTTTCGACCCATCCAACTTTTCTACCTACGCGTTACAGTCTCTGAGTCCCTTATGCTGGCTGTGAGAGCGAGAGAAGCGCGCCGCGTCCCGAACACTGCCGTGATAAGAGAGCAGTGAAAGCAAAGATCAAGTTTTGAGAAAACGGCTTCAGAAGCGTCTGACTAGACAATTTCATTGAAAGAAGCCTAGTTGCAATTTCTTTGTCAAATTGCCACTAATCGTCCGGAAGACTCCTAGAAATCCTTTGGATGATTAAAAATCGACCGATTTTATTTCCATTGCATGAAAAGGGAATTTTTCATTTTCATGCTAAGTTATTGTTAGGCAAGACAGTCGTAAGTGCTATCTTCCGCATGCTTACACTGGAAAAAAACACATTGGATCTAGAGTCCAGACTCTTAAAAACATTGACAAGAAAAAGTACTCTTGATTCAATCAGAATCTAGCTTACATCAAGAACCAAGCCTCTTAATTTAAGCGTATTTTGTTTTGATTCAAGCAAAAATCCGATTGAATCAAGAGTATTTTTCTTTTCAATGTTTTCAAGAGTCTGGACTCTAGATCCAATGTGTTTTTTTTTCCCCCAGTGTATCGTGGTTTCGTTTCGGACACACAACAAGCTCATTTTCAAGTTAGAAATTACGAAAAGAGGGCTGTATATACTTTACTTGAAAGCGCTTTTTTCATTGGCTCTCTGGAGGAATAATGTCACTTACGGCTGTTTTGCTTGAGACCGCGTCATTTTTTGTGCGCTCATGGCTTTCTGAGTTCTGATGTGTCTCGTTTTCATACAATTAAGATGAATTCTGCTGTTTTAGCTATTTCAGTGATTTCGTCTAAAAGAGATTCGACAAATTTTGAAGGAAACTCGATTCCGAAAATTTGACACTTACTAACTGCTCTCTTCGCTATCACGGCAGAACAGCAAGTAACGAACAACTTGAATGTCTGATTTGACTATTTGCCTGCTACACACAGCGGATCGAGTTAATCGGAGAGGTCGGACATGAAATGTTTGACTAAAACTGAAAATTTCGACGTTCATTATGTCCCATTTTAAATTTAAGCGCGGGTACTTCCAGACGAAAATTTCACGAGAAAACCAGTGGCGCAGTCTTATCAAAACCTCAATGTTCTGTATAAACGGAGTTATAAGCGTTTAAAGTCTTCACAGTCCGACCTCTCCCATTTACTCGATTCACTGAGTGCGACACATCTAACTATATGACACCTCACTATTTCCAGCTACACGGGTGCAATCCTCATCCCGGTGGGAAACTTTTCCCACCCTGATTCCGACCCGAACTACCCTAATTTCGACCCTGAAACCTCACTTTTCTGCATAAACGGAGTTATAAGCGTTTAAAGTTTCCAAATTTTGTCCGACCTCTCCTATTGACTCGATCCACTGTGCGACACATCTAACCATATGAAACCTCACTGTTTTCAGCTCGCCGACCCAGGTGCAATCCTCATCCCAGCGGGAAACTTTTCCCACCCTGATTTCTACCCAAACCACCCGGATTTCGACCCTAAAACCTCACTTTTCTGTATAAACGGAGTTATAAGCGTTTAAAGTTTCCAAACTGGACAAGACTGTGCGACACATCTAACCATGTGAAACCTCGCTGTTTTCAGCTCGCCGACCCGGGTGCAATCCTCATCCCGGCGGGAAACTTTTCCCACCCTGATTTTGACCCGAGCCACCCGGATTTCGACCCTAAAACCTCACTTTTCTGTATAAACGGAGTTGTAAGCATTTACAGTTTCCAAATTTTGTCCGACCTCTCCTATTGACTCGATCCACTGTGCGACACATCTAACCATATGAAACCTCACTGTTTTCAGCTCGCCGACCAGGGTGCAATCCTCATCCCAGCGGGAAACTTTTCCCACCCTGATTTCGACCCGAGCCACCCAGATTTCGACCCTAAAACCTCACTTTTCTGTATAAACGGAGTTATAAGCGTTTAAAGTTTCCATATTTTGTCCGACCTCTCCTATTGACTCGATCCACTGTGCGACACATCTAACCATATGAAACCTCACTGTTTCCAGCTCGCGTACATGGGTGCATTCCTCATCCCGGTGAGAAATTTTTCCCACCCTAATTTCGACCCGAACCACCTAGATTTCGACCCTAAAACCTCACTTTTCTGTATAAACGGAGGTAAAGTTTAAAGCGTTTAAAGTTGCCAAATTTTGTCCGGCCTCTCCTAATGACTCGATTCAGTGTGCGACACATCTAACCATATGAAACCTCACTGTTTTCAGCTCGCCGACCCGGGTGCAATCCTCATCCCAGCGGGAAACTTATCCCACCCTGATTTCGACCCAAACCACCTAGATTTCGACCCTAAAACCTCACTTTTCTGTATAAACGGAGTTATAAGCGTTTAAAGTTTCCATATTTTGTCCGATCTCTCCTATTGACTCGATCAACTGTGCGACACACCTAACCATATAAAACCTCACTGTTTTCAGCTCTCCGACCCGGGTGCAATCCTCATCCCAGCGGGAAACTTTTCCCAACCTGATTCCGACCCGAACTCGCACGGAGCTCTGGAAACGAGAGGAAGCGATAGGGGGTGTTGCCTGTCAATCTACGCCAGCTATGTGAAGGCGAGGGGTCGTCAGTTCTACCCCACGCTTTCACCGGACCGCGACCCCAACCCAATGCCGCCGTATGACATCGAGGAGTACACAGCAACCGGCAAGCGAATCCCGTATTATGATACCCAGGCTTATCGGAATTGGCGTGACAACCCAGTGGAGCGACCCAAGAGCAAAGACTTAAAACGAGTAGAAGGGGCCCAGAAATTCCTGAAGATAATCGAACCCCTTTTGCACCTATGCTGCTGTTGCTGCATATCGCACTGGTGCGATAGTCATTGAATCGGGTTTTTTTTTTTGCGTACGTTCGCAACGAAAGAAAAGATGCATGTAGTAACATCTCGGATGTTACGGTTGTTGGAAAAATGTGCGACAACTCTCGGATGTTGCCATTAACACTCTGGCAGTTAAGGTGATTCGATGGACGCCATATTTTGTGTCAGAACGGCATGCGATATATCGCATCAATTGGTTCCATTTTTTCAGCTACTCGTCATTCTTCTCCAATTTTGAGATCGCAATTCTGTTGTCAGGAGACTAAAGCACTCACTTACCAATTTTTGACAAATCAATTCAACGTAATAAAGGCGTGGTTTTTTCAGCAAGAAAATATCGCATTCGATACTGATATCGAAACTGCACTCGAATGCGATATTTTCTCTCTGAAAAAACCACGCCTTTATTACGTTGAATTGATTTGTCAAAAATTGGTAAGTGAGTGCTTTAGTCTCCTGACAACAGAATTGCGTTCTCAAAATTGGAGAAAAATGACGAGTAGCTGACACAATGGAACCAATTGATGCGATATATCGCATGCCGTTCTGACACGAAATATGGCGTCCATCGAATCACCTTAACACTCTGGCAGTTAACGTAGCATAATAGGATGTAAAAGTAACATCCGAGGATGTTACTTTCACAGCCAGAGTGGTAATGACGACATCCAAGAATTGTCGCACATTTTTTTAACATCCAGGATGTTACTACAGTACCTCTTTTTTTTCGTAAGAGCGTTTCAGGTAAAGTGCCTATGTGGGTCTAGCATGGACACGTTGATAATGGGCCTATTGCAAACTTTTGCTAGAGCAAAAATAAGAGTTATTTCTATCAGTTAATGTCTCGAAAATCACGAAGAGCGCATCGGCAAAGTTTGAAATGCACTCCTAGCTTTGTAATCTGTGTAAGAAATTTGCCTGAAAATCGAAATTGATGTACACAACTCGTCGTTTTCCCCACGACCGAAGGTAACTCCATTACAATGTTGCCGATTTTACTACGCAAATTGCATTTTTACTGGGAAAGTTTGGTGACTTTCTGACTGAAAATACCACTAATTTTTCCTCTGCTCTAATGGAGAAATCAGACAAATTTTCGATGAGAACTATGCAGGTTTTTTCTCGTTAAAAATTGAATTCTTTGATTCGATTTCGCAACCATGGAATAGAGATACGTTCCTTCGTGCGGGAAAGGACGAAAGATAGACAAATTAGAGAAAGAGAAAATTGAGCGATCCTCTTGGTTGAAACGGGTGGTTGTAATGATCAAAGCCGGTAAGTAATAGGCTTCCCGACAGTAACCCTCGAGCGACTTTCTAGTTGTGGTTAATCTTTTTCCCACGTAGTCTATAGTGACCACCCGTTGCAACCTATAGGGGCGCTCCATTCTCCTCGGTTCTCATTTGTCCATAGCTTCGGCTATCCATTTTAATAATCGGTCTACTGGTGCAGCAATTATGCTGAATCCGTTGCGAAAACCGAGAATTTCGCCTCCATTAAGATCCGGATACCTCGCTACATTTTTAGATGGAGCGTCATGATAAATTTACACAAATATTTTAGTAGGATAGAAGGAGGTACCTATAAGGAACGTGTTTTTTGGAAGGTCTTCAGAGCCCTTAGGGCCCTCTTGCACCCTCCATTCATTAGCCACTTAGCCATTCCTGTTCTCTGCTAGCGTTAAGCTTTCATAATATGTTGTTTTTAAAGCTGATTAAAATTATTTGCAATCAATTGACCCTATTCATGCAAAATGGTATCAGGTGCGTGAGCGTGTGAATATGAATGAAATCAAAAGGGACAATGTACATTTCAGCTGTGTATTCCGTGGTTCATTTGGACTAAATTTATTGGAAATATTTCTTCTTAGCTCGAGTGCGTGTAGTTTTAGATGTTACTTTCAATTTCTGAATGATCTAATAAATCAATTTAATGTTTTATTAACGGCAACTGCAGTATTTTAAGATTAAGCATTGACTTTACTTTTAATTTTTGATTGAGCGCAAAATAGTGTTACGGAATAAATCACACTTGTTATTTGAGACATGATGTACAAAGTTTTTATTAATGCAACCAACCCCCTCCCCCCGAGCATCCCCCCCCCCATTGTCCTCCACGTGCGTTGAGATCATTTCCGGGAGGTACACCATTAATCGAAATTCAACATGTTTTTTCCGTGTGGAGTCGGAATTTGCCCAGGAAAGAATCAATTCCGTGCGGTAACAGGAAAAGAGAAAACAATCTGAAAAAAAAGTATCTGATTGTTGTACGGACTTTCGAGCTACGCTTTTTTTACTCCAAGAGCGCGAAAATAAAATATGATGCTGGGGCAAAAGTGTCTAAAATCCATTAAGCTCGAAAATTTCACGAGCCGTGCGCGATATGTCCCCGGAAAAAACATGGCTCCCGAGCTCGCTTTCCCTAAGGTTAGAAACGAGACTTTTTTCCTCTAATGCACGGAAGTTGACTAATTTTTTTTCCGGATCTAAAAAAATTGTTCACGTGCTCCTCCTGAACGCTCGCGCGGCAAAACATGTTCCCTACTCATTTTTGGCAAACCATGTTCCTTACTTATGTGGTATTCGAGGGAGAAGTTACCTCAAACGTTGTGCGAATCGTGAAATTTTATAAATCTCCCGGAAGGCAACGGAACACAAACCTTCCCCAAATTTTCGATCACAAATTTTTCTCATGCCTTAAAATATTTCCTGGGTCAATCATGATCGATCGGGGTCTTTGTCCTTTGAACGAGCGGAACTAAAAGTTTGCACAACTTGAACAACGTCGGATGAGACATACTTCATTCCTTCCTTGCGCTCCTCTTACTTTGAGTAATCAATTACTATCATTGGCGGATCCAGCAATTTGGCAACACCGGATTTCCTCCATTTAAATCTATGGAAATGTATCGATTCTTGTAGGGGCCAGGTGCGTAGAGTACCTATATTGAGAGAGTATGGCCACTGGGCCCCATGGAGAGGCTTAGGACCCAAAAATGGCGGTGCTTTGTTTTGGTTTTTGTGGATGGGAGGGGGGTCATTGCCAACTTTTGACGGTTATCACCAACCGTACTTGCTGCCAACCTTACTACATCTAAGATAATTTTTCTCAAAAATTGCACACGATTAGTCTTTAAAATATGTAAAGAAGTCGCAAGAGTGCATTTGAGTCAATTTCTCGTTACGATAAGCAAAGAAAACTACATTTTGAGTCATTTTGCATTACATTAATTTATGGCGTCCGCCATGTTTGGGTCCTAAGGGCTCCATTCAGCCTAAGATGGCTGGGCCAATCAGAGGTGGTAACCCCAGTAGCCATACTCTCTCAATATAGGTACTCTACAGGTGCGCTCCGACAAGAATCGATTATTTAGCATAGGTCTAAATGGAGGAAATCCGGTGTTGCCAAACTGCTGGATCTGCCTCTGATTGTTACGGCGGCAAAAAATTAGCACCAGATCCCACATCGATGATGAGACTGCGGAAATGCGTATCTTGGTTTGCGACGTTGCAAACTTCATGTCATGTTTTATTTTCTACGTGGAAAACTACTGCGCGTCATTTTTTTAAAAAAAGTTCAGTTTTCCTTTCTTTATGAAGAATATTCTGTGAAAACTTCAAACCATGATGTTGATTCAGTCTCCTTTTAAAAAATAAAATAGGAGCGGAGATTTTGGAACACCGCGACCGAGATACACATCTTTGCAGTTTCACCGACGACATTACGGTGACAAAGTTGAAGTGTCAAATTTTACATGTTATTGATTTCTAGCCGAGAGATCGTAATTGCAACTCAAAGTAGCGGGATTTTAGTCACGATTTTATTTTTATCGAATACTGTTGGACATATCCACACTAAACACTGATATAAACGCTAAACATCACAGAAAAGCGATGAGTATCGATTGGACTACATTTTATAATACGGTTGTACAATTCCCGGCTCAATTTAGAAAGAGCATACGTACTTATACTGCCGTGCTAAGGAAAAACGCCGTATGAGACTTTAGGCGTTGCCAAATTTTCTTCAATAAATTCCGATTTTTCGGAAAAATTTGTTAACATTTTTTATCCAAGTTTTCAGATCATTTTGTATGCAATTTTACCTAAATTTCCTGAAAATTCCAAGGAAAAATATTCATAGCTTTCCTCAAAAATAAACATTTTATCGGCGGAAATTTGGCAACTCTTGAAAGTTCATACGGCGTTCTTCCTTAGCACGGCAGTATAGTATTCATATGCATACAGGCCCTTTTTTGAATGGGCTATACCTAAAGATATAGTAGTTCTTAATTGCAAAATGCAGTCCCATTTTTACTCACTGTCAGCATTGAAAGAGGTTATGTCATTGTCATTTTTTTGTTGACCAAACCAATGTAATAGAGAGCCGTCGTGGCGAGGTAACCACTAAAAGCGTCTATGCTCCAATTGCGTGAAAATATCAATACATTTTAAAAAAGAATCGCACAGTCATATTCCTGTAAAAAGTTGAATGGCACTGGTAAAAAAAACCTCTTGGTTCAAGAGTGTAGTTTCTTGTCGCCGGATTTAAGAGTCTGAACTCTTGTTTCAATGCAAAACCCGCTTGAATCAATATGCTAAATTCGCTTGAAACAATAGTTCAAGACTCTTAAATCTGGCGACAAGAAACTGCACTCTTAATAAGTCAATGCAATGCGGTATTGGTCCAAGGGGTTTTTTAAACCAGTGTGGACTACATTTTGCAATTCCGAACTACAATTTCTGGCTCAGTTTAGGAACAACGTATGTACCATTAGTTTCCCTGTGCACATAAGTGTTTTCTCACCTGAGCCAGAAATTATAGTTCGGAATTGCAAAATATAGTCCAATTGTTCGAGTCGATATAGCAACCTCGGAATGGGGTTATCCTTCGTTTAGGGAACGCCGATGCGGCGAAAAAAATTCAAATGCGTAAACGGGGGAAAATATGAGAGTAGGAAATTTGCGCCAGACGGTTAAAAAAGTAGAGAATTTCAAAAAAAATTAATTAGAGTGATTGATTTTACATTGACTTTAATCCTTGCCTGCTCAGTGATTTTTGGTGCGTTCTCGAGCCAAAAGGTACACTCCTCGCCTCTAAGAAATAGATTTTCTTAACTTTAACATATTTTGGGCAAAAGAACTTATAAATCTTGTATACGTCAGTGCTTTAGTTCGACCTGAAAAAGACATTTAATTACGGGTAACGCAGGTCCGAAGCAATGTTCCGGCTATTAATCTATCTCTTCTTGGTGAGTAAAATTAAGTTGATAGCTTTATGATTGAATTTTCAATAATCCAGTAAGGTAACTAAAGGGACAACCAAACAAGCAAACAACCAAACAAACAAACAAACAAACAAACAAACAAACAAACAAACAAACAAACAGAAACAAAAGTCCCCTAAGAAGATGAAGATAAAGGGGGCTAGGGAAAAAAACGTGTACGATATCATCCTTTACAGAGATAAAATGTGTTTTGTGTGTATTAGAGTGTCAGTGTCAAATAACAATGGATCAGAACAAGACTAATTAATTCCGATGGAAAACCATGTACATCAAGCCTCAAATGTCTAATTTCAAAATTTAGACCTTTCAGGCTTAGGTGCGCCAGCAAGAAATCGGAATTTTGGCCTGAAATTTTTTATACATTAAAGTCAGCCCATTTCCCAACTTTTTTTCACTACCCGCCAAAAGAATTCCTTTTTGGAAATCCCTGTCAACACTACTAGCAAAAGTTCACGGAACTTTGCGCGAAAGTTAAGTTTCGTAAACCTATGGCTGTGTGGACAAGGCCTTTCATTCATAAGAAATGAACGAAAAAATTATGAAAGAACAAACATAAATGTGGATTCATGATTTTAACTTCCGCCGCAGCGCCTCGCGGACCGCACTGTGTTTGACGCAATGCGTGAAGTATTCACGCAGTCTTGTGGGCGTTACGCGTCTCACGCTGATGGCACTGTCTTTGCCGCAATGCGTGTGGTATTCATGCATTCTTGTAGGCGCTATCCGTTTCACGCTGTCCGCAGTGACCGCACTGTGTTTGATGCAATGCGTGAAGTATTCGTGCAGTCTTGTAGGCGCTAATATGTGTTTCATGCCGATCGCCGCGCCGATGGCTTCTCCTTTTCATATCAAGTTCTCGTCATCATTTCTCTCCAGGCAAAATTGCGTGTTTGGTTTCTCTCTTAACTCGACTAATTAAAGGTGCTCTCTCTGGTATCACTGAAAGACGACTAAAGTAAAAATTACTATACCCTCAGAAAATTAGAGATTTTGTCGCCTTTTCTCGTTTGAAATTTTCTTTTCTAAATCCGAATTTTTTTATACCTACATTTAAAAAATTGCAAAATTTGCCCCCCGCCCCCCCAAAGATTTGCCGCCATGGGCCGCGGCTCATGTGGCCAACCCCTTAATCCGGCCCTGCAGCGACCCACCAATCATTGCTATGACGTCACGAGACCCTAATCGTTGGTTTCGCCGTGTTCTTCTCCTCCTTCACGGAGACACGTCATCCCTGCACCCCGTATCTCGACTCCTGTTGTATCGATTTTCGTAAATCTTGGTACCAGAGGGTATTTTTCGACGAGAAACTCGAATTTACAGTCACTTTTCCTTATTCACAAATCCACGATGGCGGATATGGCCTAAAATGCCATATTGGCTCCTATTCTATCGACTTTCGTAAAACTTTATACTAGGAGGTATTTTTCTACCGACAACTCGAATTTTCAGTTCAATTTTCGAAATTTTTCAAATCCAAGATTGTGAATGAGGCCGAAATTGCTATTTTAGCCTCTGAAATTGATAAATTTATTTTCGTTAAACTTGGTCCCGTTGTTTCAAAGCCTATGAGTTGTTCTTAAACTCTCTCATTGGGTCAGATTAATGTTCACTTTATTTGCGGCTGACCGTAAATCAACCAAACGCAGTGATGACAGAAGTTGCTTTGCACTACGAAAAATATCGATAAATTAAAATCGATTTTTTTTTTTAAAATTCTTTTATCTATATCTTGCGTTTTTCCGATAGTAATGTTGAAGACAGGAGAAACTTTAAAGTAATGTCAATACATTTTACTTGGCGTCTATTAATTGGGATATCATTTTATTTTAGGTGACATGGAAATGTTTTTGGCGGTATGAATATAACTCACAATTATTTTAAGGCGTTTCTATAATTCGTTCAATAACTAAAAACCAGGATAAGCCTCAATGTGACTAAGCAGATATATGCTTATGGCGCGCTCTTCCAACACCTTGTGTTTGATTTACCAGCTTGGCTCATTATTGGAATTTTAGGAAGAGTAGGATGAACCTTTTAAAAATTTACAGATTCAACTCATAAGTTAGAAATAATGGTTCTTGTATACCTTAATTCATACTTCCCGCCTAGGAGAAGGCCAAAGTCCACTCAACTGAGCTAACTTTGGTATATTACTGCCAACACTTTTTTTGGCACGATTAAAGGTACCTTGTGTAAAACTCAAAATAGGGAGAAAATGAGCATGAAATTAGGCGCCATTGAATTGTCTAGCGTACAGGTTAATTTCAATGCATAATTTTGCCTACATTAATGATGGATTTTTTGCGACCGAAAAATTTGAATTTAGTGTTTGTTTATACGCTATGGACGTCTGTTTCCCACGAATGGAATATTTTTGGTTCGTTTTGGTTTTTTATTCGCTCAACGTGTTGTGCGTGACAGTTTGATGAGAAAACATACGCTGCAGTACTTACTTTCGTACCAGTGTCAGATTGTATGGATTGGGGTATTAGCAAATTCATTTTTGACACCAGCGTAGGTAAGACACAAGCTCCCCCCCCCCCCCCTCCAAAAAAGTGTCAGACCTCAACCTCTAATCTCTCTCATCCAAATTTCTCCACTGTCTATCTGGGTTCTAAAAGTTTCCACGCGCAGAGTCCTGCCCATACTGTCTCTAAAGAATAAAAGATACTCTAGCTCGACCAACGGGTCATTTGAACGTATTTTTATCAAACGGGACTAAGCGCCATAAGAGGAAGAAGGGAGAGGGGGGGGGGGCTTGGATTGGCGGGTGTTGCGGGCCGTGATGCTCGTTCCGTCCTATTCTCGCAATGCTCTTTCATGGCGCTTAGTTCTGTTTGACCGAACGCGTTATCCGGGACTCTAAACTCCTCAAAAGGATCTCATTTTGGCGCCTAGTTCCGTTTAACAGATATAACGTCCATTTTAAATTAGCACTCTGCTGCAGACCAGCTGGAGGGTATCATGCATATTAAATTTGCAAAGTTAAAAAGAGTATCCTCTGTTTTAAAAAAAAACACTTAGCCCTTAGTTTTGCTAGAATTACAGTGGTCATAGAGATTGTCACTAAACGTTATCATACACTGTTAAAAACCAAGAGGTGAAATTCGATGCCTCGAGTCGACACCGAAAAAAAAATCTCGGTGTATTTACTAAGAAAAGGGTTAAATTCCCAAGAATTCAGGGTTCTATTTGATCCCAGTTTTTTCCTGGTAAAATTACCATTTATGGAATTGGTAATTTTACCGAGAAATCTCGGTAAAATTATTGAACTTTCTCGGTAATTTTACTGGACCTTGGTTAAAACGCCAATATTTTTTATCGACTGTGGTAAAAATACCGAGATAAAATGGCAAAGTTACCGGGAATTGATTACCAATAAAAGTGGCATTCTTACCTGAAAAAAAACGGTAAAAATACCGGTTTCTAGGTAAGCTTACCAGTCTGTCTTGATAAAATTACCAATAATTGGTAAAAAAAAGTGAGATGGTAAAGGTACCAACGGACCTTGGTAAAAACGCCGACAATTTTTTTCTCCGTGCATGTGTAGCGCCCAAAAACCCCGAGTGATATGAATGCGAAGTAAATTAGCACCATAAAAGCGAACAGAACTCTGTAAAAAAAAGTAAATCCGCTCCGTAAGAGTGTAAGTTACTCCTAAGAAGATAGATTCCCTTCCGCATTCATATAACTAGGGGTATTGGGAGCTATATAGACTCCAGCACAGAATTTCGATCCAAAATTTTTAACTCTGTGCGCTAGCGAACTAACCCATTATACGTCATTGCCAACGAATTACTTCGAAAAATGACGAAACTGCGTATTATCTATTTTTCTTTCTTTTTCCAGTTCTTATTGTTTAGTGAAATCAATTCGCAATCAAAAAGCAGGTCAGATAAAAATAACGATAATAGTGAGACATTCTCAAGCGCGGAGGAATTAATTGAAGTAAGTATTTTTATTTTTACGGTGGCAATCCATTTTATTTGATTTAACTTTTTATTATCAGTTTTCATACTCTTTTGTAACTAATCGGCTACAGGCCAAACGGTTTTTCGTAAATTTCGTCCTAGGGATATTTGCGTTGAAACGAGTGTCGTTTAAAAAAATATTACTGTATATTATTTATCAACGAGTCAGTGATGCACATTTTTTTAAAGTGCATTCTCTTTAAGTATACTGCGTGAACTCAGCACCTAGTCATGTTTTGACCAAATATGATGAAGAAAATTGATGTTGAAATCGCCCAAATCTGAACCCACCTGAAAGAATATTATTGGCGGTCTTTCATGGCGAATAGGCAGACGAGGAGGTCTGCTTCGAAATGTCATTACGACTATCTGCCTGCCGCTAGTTGGTCCGATTTTAATAAACTTTTTCATCCCACAGAAGCTCTTTTTAAATGGAATTTGTTTTCTTTTCGTAAAATGTTACCTACTTCGAAACAACTGTCAGGGCCGGATACTCTGTAGAAATATTATGCTGATGCCCGATTTTTTTGAAATATTGATGTCTATAACTCTTAATTTAGAGAGTTCTTTCAATATTTTTAAGATTGATCCAATAGTCGAACGATCGATTAATAACTTCTGGATTTCAGGATTTTTCTTAAAAATTTCCAAGCATCATATCACGTTGCAGTACGTCATGTATTTTCACACACAACTCGGCCAAAAAACATTTTAAATAGCTTTTTTTTTTTTTGCATCATGAGTATTGCCGGTATTTGACCAGGCGGAAGGCCGTTTTGACTACTTCAAGAAATGAAAGCGACAGGAGTTTCTGTCGCACATTCAACGACTGTTTGCACTATCAGTGATACCACTATTCGACCACGTGGGAGACTGTCTTGCCTACTAGGAAAATTGAAGGCGAAACGCGTAGCGATCGTACCACAGTGCTTATATTTAAGCAATGAGAGGGTCACCGTAGCTTTAAGCATTTTCAATGGAGATGTTGCATGTGTGAGGGATTTGCGATTTGACCATTGATTCTTATGTAAAGGTCTTTTTAAAGGTCTTCTTGAGGAAAAATAGTGGACAGTTTCTAATCACCTTCCATTACAGAAATTGTTAAAACGTAGGGTTTTACTGGGTTAAAATCCTGAAAATGTTCCGGACCCCCTCATGGCAGGTTATTTCCTCCAGAGCCTTATCCTGCATACGTCATCGGTTGTGCCTTTCTGCCCGCAGACTACCACAGGAGCGATTCTCATCCCGGTGGAGCACTTAACATCGCCCCGTTACGAGGCAACCTCGCAGGAGTCGCGGGAACGCCTAGAAACCAGAGCAGGTAGGAAAAAAGGCGAGCCCAAAGGTAACCCTCCTCCCCCTCCACCGCCGCGAGTCCCATATGACCCACTTCACGATAAGGAATGGAACTCCGACGGCACTGAGGTACTACCCTGGAAAACCGAGAGCTGGAAGAAGAGGGTAGAGCAGCATCGGGTTGAACCGTCAAAGGCAGAGAAAAGGAGGTTGAAGGCGCAAAAATTTTTACACAGTAAGGAGATACTTTTTCACTTCTGTTGCTGTTGCTGTGTGGCTCGCGCGCTCGATAAACCTGGTGACGTCATAGATTATACCGTGAGCCCTAAGCATTCTAAGATCAAAAATTAACCGATTTTATTTCAATTACATTAAGGTGATTCGATGGACGCCATATTTTGTGTCAGAACGGCATGCGATATATCGCATCAATTGGCTCCATTTTTTCAGCTATACTCGTCATTTTTCTCTAATTTTGAGATCGCAATTTTGTTGTCAAGAGACTAAAGCACTCACTTACCAATTTTAACAAAGAAATTCAACGTAATAAAGGCGTGGTTTTTTCACAGAGAAAACATTTCATTCGATACTGATATCGAAACTGCACTCGATGCGATATATTCTCTCTAAAAAAAAACCCGCTTCTATTACGTTAAATTTCTTTGTTAAAATTGGTAAGTGAGTGCTTTAGTCTCCTGACAACAGAATTGCGATCTCAAAATTGGAGAAAAATGACGAGTATCTGAAAAAATGGAACCAATTGATGCGATATATCGCATGCCGTTCTGACACAAAATATGGCGTCCATCGAATCACCTTAAGGTATTTTTCATATTCATGTTAGGCTGGTGTTGGGCAAGATAGCCGTAAGTGTTTTCTTCTGCATGCTTTCATGGTTGCGTTTTGGACACACAACAAACACATTTTCAGGTTTGAAATTGGCAGAAGAGGGCGGCACTTTACTTGAAAGCACTGATTTCATTGGCTCCTTGGAAGAATAATGTCACTTACTGCTGTCTTGCCTGAAACTGCGGAATTTTTCCCGCACTCACGGCTTTCTCATGTCTCTCGTTTTCTTACAATGAAGATGAATTTTGCTGTTTTATCTATAAGAGTGATTTCATCTAAAAGAGACTCGACAAATTTTGAAGGAAACTCGATTTTGAAAATTTTATACTTTCTGCTTTCTTCGATATCACGGCAGAACATGCAAGTTGTTATTTAAATATGCATCCGCTGGTTAAGTTGTTCTCTCCTTCTTCCCAAACTATAAGGTAACATTATAAAAAATGATTGTAATAGGGCTTTTTTGTAGAGATGTGTAAAATCAAATGTGTGATGCCCGAAACGTCCTGTTTGTAATTACATCCTGATTTTAGGCTTGTAAACCCGTTTGTTGCTTATTTGTTGTATTTCATCGTAATTGAATACGCACAAAGTAAAAATTAAGTTTCGTTAGGTTTCAAAATGACATAAAATATTCTTACAATATATGAAGGCAAAATGCATTTGATTCCACCAGTCATGAGCCAAATTATTTTTTCACCATATATAGATATAGGACGATCGGTACTTTTAAAAGAAGATTTTGACTTGTGTTGTGTCAGCGCAAAATACTAGTTATTACGACTGCAATGTAAGTTAATGGCTTAATTTTGATAAATTTGTTACCCACAATAATTTCAATGCACAATTACCGAAAGAAGATGAAACATAAGTTGGAGATAAAATCTAAGGGCAGAAAAGTGCCTAAATTGATATGCATATTTGACTCTCAGAGCTTTGCAAATTATTATTCCAAATAAAATGTTAAAAAAATCGGTTTTGGTATGTGTGTCCTTGTTATTTCCTTTTTTTTCATTTTTCCAGGAGAAATACAAGTATTTTGTTTCTTTTTTTAAATTGCATTTAATTTTTGACGAGCAAAGGGGAGGGGTCGGAGTGGGGCTATCCAGTGAGCGTATAAAATACGCTTCACTTCAGTGGCGAGGCGTGAATGATCGATTATCGATATCTACCCATTTAAAGCTTTAGTAAAGAATCGATTATTAAGGTGTTAGATGCGAACACCCTGTTTTCGACCATTTTCCATAGGTTTAAGTGGCAGGTCAATCGATACATCGCAAAGTACGCCACAGCATTGCTCTGCTCCACAATTTCTTCGCTGTAGCTGTTGCTTTGAAACAAAACTCATAAAAAAGTTGTTCTGGATCCCACAAAAAAATAACCTTTGAAGTGGAGCAAGAGATTCGCAGTTTTCACAAAATTGAGGGGGGTGGATTGGACAGGGGTGTAGTGAGTAGGTGAGTGGGAAGTAGGGGTAGGAGTGAAAAATTTTGGGGGAAATGATAATATAATACGTGTAAATTTACATTATGATCCGACAATTTTGAACCCTGAAATCGAAACAAAAACTTTGTAAAACTTCTTCTCAGAGCGCTGTGTTTGAAACTGAAAATTTTAAAGCATGACACTCCGATTTGGTTTGGCATTTTTGAGCTTTTTTTGTGACGCCCAAACATGTGTCGGATCGCAAACAGTGGCGTGGCGTGCTTTGCGATATATCGACTGATCTGCCATTTAAAACCATGGAAAAGGATCGATTAATAGGGTGTCCGCAGCGAACACCTTACTAATCGATTCTTTACCGTATTTTCAAATGGGAAAATATCGATAATCGATCATTCACGCCTCGCCACTAATCGCAAAATATCCATTGAAGACTCCTCCAAGCAACACTTTCAATTGGATAATTCGTTTCCCAGATCGTTTTTCTGAGAATGGTCACGAAAACTAAAATAATGATTTCAACCGTCTATTATAACAATTAGATGGTCAATACATATATATGTATTTTAGTTTTCATCCTCAATATTAATTTGTGAGAATGCAAATTATCGACATGCGCAAAAGCTTAGGTACCAGAAAGCTAAGTTACTGGTATACTGACGTCATACGACGACAAAAAACCTTTCAAGCCGCACACTTTTTTATTGTTGACGTCATGTCTCTCCATCCATTTTCATGATGAGCTCCCAATAGCGTGCTTCACTCGACTTAAATAGACTTCATTACACCTACATCGCAAAAAAACTCCACGTCGATTTATTCTCAATGGGAGCATTAAAACAGGTATTGTTAGGATTTAATTCGTTATGAAAGAGAATTCATACGATGAAGTTGCCTTTAAAGTACTTAATAATCTATTAATTTCAATAAATAGAAGGTCTTAACTGCAACGTATGGTAAAGATTTGTTACAAATGGACTTTTTTATGCAATGAGTAACTTCTCTGTCTGACTCATCCGTAACCCTAGTAGCAGAACAAATTTTTGTTTTTCTAAAAAAAAGTATAAAAAAAACATACCTGTTATCTAAATGATCGTTTTATATAAAAAACGTGTAACGCTTATATAAAAAAAAATCAAAGTTCAGACCTGACCGTAATATATGAAAAACGATAAAAGCTAGATAAGGTAATTTTTTTTATACACACATTTTTTATTTTTTTTATATAACGCATGCATACGAAAGTGTTAAAACTGAACATTTTTATGTAACGATTATATAAAAAATAGGTCATCATTTTCGTGAGCTTTTCGCGAATTAGAAGAATTTTTAGTATGTTCGCGAAAAGCTCACGAAAATTATAACTTTTTTTTATATAATGGTTACATAAAAATGTTCACTTTTGTATGCATGCATTATATCAAAAAATTAACTTTCGCACATAATATTTATCTTTTCTTTCTGTGGTTCTGCTACTAGGGAAAGGTAAGAGCATGCATAGGGAATTTAGTGGCATGTCGCATACAGAAAAAAAGGAAGTGATTGCATCTCGGGCATCTTGGATTTTTTTGATGACGTAGGTCGGTACGGACGACACGCCCTCTTCATCGATCCTTTTCCATGGATGGGTTTTGATGGTAGATCAATCGATACATGGCAAATTACGGCACGCCACTGATACTTTCAGTGTTGTCAACAATCACCTCACGCATCATGAGAACACATCCGTGCATAGAGAAAAAGAAGGTGGTGTTTGCATCTCGAGGATTACTCACCCCGCGACGTAGGTCGGTACAACTACGACATGGCGTCGATATTCCAGCAAAATCCGGAATTCGCGGTATGAAAGACGGACCATAACGTCCGAGTTTTTGTTTTAATCAACTTACGATAGAAATAATTTCAAACATTTAATACAGAATGACTTTTTTCCAAAAACTACACCATTTCCAAGAAAATCGATGATAAAAATCGTCCGTACCAACCTACACGGAGAAAAAAACTTCGTTCGTGGGACCCGAAGTCTAGGTCATATGGATCTCTGAAGTTTTCAGATTGAGTATCTAAACACTTTAGGTCCAGCTGCTGAGGTTTGGATCATACATCTGAAACTTCGGTTCTTACATCTGAAGTACTTCGGTTTTCACATCCGAACAACTTCGGTTCTCACATCCGAAAAACTTCGGTTCTCACATCTGAAGTACTTCAGATGTAAGAACTGGAGTTTCAGATGTGTGATCCGAACCTCGACAGCTAGACCTAAAGTGTTCAGATGCTTAATCCGAAAACTTCAGAGATCCATATGACCTAAACTTCGGGTCCCACGCACGAGGTTTTTTTCTCCATGTGCGTCATCAAAAAAGCCAAGATGGCCGAACTGCGAACACCTCCGTTTTTTCTGTATGACATCCGTGAACATGTCACTCGTCTACGAAGAAATTATTTTTGAAGTGTGAAACACTAATACTGTCCTGCGTAGCTTCACAGTGTCAGAAGAGTCAAGTCTACAATTTTTTGTCCATTAAAACTGCCTTTTTTGTCTCTTTGCACTTCGACCAAGAGCCGTGATTTAGGAGAAAAGCTTTCTCGCCACAAATTTTTTATCACATGCATTTACCGCATGGCTAGCAAGGCAACCTAGTTGGACGTTAGGGCAAAACCATTACGTGGGTGAGTCTGTTGTGAGCTCCCTGTACAGACGTCAACATTCTACTGGGGAAAATGGAGTTTAAAAGGAGAGAATAGCCTTACTAGCGTGCATATTGACTTCGATATTCTGGTCAGTAGTTTGTGCAGTACTGTCATAGTCAGAGGCACCCGAATACCATGGACCTCGGTGTGTCCACCACTGAGAAATGAATCTGTGTAACATAACATTTTAATTTGTTGTCGGTAATAGACAGTTGTGTAAATCTGAAACGGTGGCAAAATACATATACTTGTTGTTTCTGTTGCACCCGATCATGTTTCGGCTGATATACCTCCTTGCCCTGGTAAGTTTTTTTAATTTCAACTATTATCAGGAAAGCTAGGGACAAAAAACAAACCCCAACACCGTGTGTGCAGCTAGTATCAAAACGGCTATTGTTTTCCTTCACTGACACCGACGAATATTTCTATTTGATTGGACGTATCAGTAGCGTGGCGTGAAATGCTATGTATCGATTGTTTTGCCATTTAAACCTATGGTAAAGAATCGATTATTAAGGTGTTCGCTGCGAGCACGCTGTTTATCGATCCTTTTCCAAAGGTTTAAATGGCGTAACAATCGATATATCGCAAAGCACGCCACGCCACTGGGACGTATTGCTGCCAAACGGAACCAGAGGCAGGTGAGAATGAAGGGATGTGCTCTATGCACGTTAGTCGAAAGCCATAAGAATAAATGGGAATTATAAAGCGCCAGTGACGTCAGCGGCAGCAAAGCTGCCTCCGCGGTCACCCCTCCACCGCATTAACTCATGAGCGCTGTCCACAAGGCTCTTTCCCCATGTCAATGGCTCATGAGAGTTACATTCAGTTGGCACGGAGTTCCGTTTGATAGAGTGTGAAATCCTGCTTTTACATTTCTCCAAGGAGAACCACGTCTACTTTTATATTGTTCCTTATGCAGATCAACGAGCACATCCCATCTTTCCCACTCGTATACATATAGTTCCGTTTGGCAGAAATACGTCCAATGCATATTCCACGCAAGAAATTGAGTTGCTTACGCACCACAGGAATTTCCAATTTTAAAGATTTTTCTCTTGAAAAATTCCTCAAAAAAGACGATGGCGTCACTATAGTTACATTATGTGTTTGTTTTTTATTGTGATCTCAAATAAATACAATAAAATACAGTAAAATTAGGCCCTTGGTGAAACCTTCCAAATAAATAGATACTATATAATACACAGAGTCAGTGGCGTGGCGTGAATTGCGATGTATCGATTGAAATGCCATTTAAACATATGGAAAAGGATCGGAAAACAGGGTGTTCGCAGCAAACACCTTAATAATCGATTCTTTACCATAGGTTTAAATGGCAAATCAATTGATATATCGCAAAGCACGCCACGCCACTGCACAGAGTAATCCTTAGAGAAAGGGGGAAACTGAAATACACCATGATAAAAGTAGGTTCAAGTAGACGCAATTTCTGCAAACCTCAAGTGAAATTCAGCAATACAACTTAGGAGATGAATTCCTGCAGGAGATTACAATGATTTTCCGATGCAAAAAGTACATAATACCATAGACAAAATGTGGTATTTTGACAATCTCTCAGGTAGCGGCGGACCTACCTTTAATTTTAATAAACTCTAAATATATTTTCCTCCCAATTTTTTTGATATTTCATTGATTTCTTTCAGATCGATATATAGTGAGTTAGGATCGATTATTGCATGTATAGCGATACGCACCGCAGAGAAAGGTGCCTAGCAACGCATGCTTAGCAACCGTGGGCCCGTTTCACTCCCCAATTTTACCATTTTTTGACCCTAAAATCCCGAAATCACGACAGGGAGAGAATGGAAATAGCCAGTGTCACTCACCGAACCGGGAAAGACCGGTATACAAACTTTAGGGAAGATCGAAAAGACGGTTTGACCCCCATTTTGTGAAAACAGTCAAAATCGACCTTTACTTTATATATAAGATTATGATAGGCAAGGATTCATCGCCAAAGTTACACTGCTGTCTTTTATTCGAGATTAGCAAAAAATTTTCCTTTTTACGATGCTGCATTTAGGGTCTCGTTAAAGTTCTCCTAATTCTTAGCTTTTTTCCTTACGAAACCTCCGCTGGTTTATATTGTGATTTAGGGAGTAGTTCGAGGAGATCCTTAACTTTCGATCTCCATAAAAAAGGACAATTTTTGCAAGCCTCGAGTAAAATTCAGCAGTATATAGCTTCGGAAATGGACCCTTGCGAGAGAGTACAATGGTCGCCACTGCCTTGGATGCAAGCTCAACGATCCCTTTCTTTAGTTGCAGATTTTTGAGACTGAAGCCATTCTCAGTACCCGGACTGCGTTGCCCGAAACTGGGATCGACTCTGACGACTCGACCTTGGTAGGAATGGTGGGGCAACTGGAAACCAGAGGTGTAGAATCCGTCCTCGCTCGCTTATAAAGTCGCTACGCCAGCCCGTTAAATCCGTTAAACCTGATGCAACATTGCAGAGAACTCAGACGCAACGATCTCCTACCCCCAGCACGACGCGAAAATCCAGAAAAGCCGAGAAAAAACCTCACTGTGGCATTCGGTGCAAAGGATGGGCCAAGAAGAATGAACCGGCACTGCACATGATTGGCTGTTGCTGCTGGGCACATTGCTGTGACAAAGATCATTTTGAAAAAGATGATCCTCCCGAATACGTCTTTTTATACTAACCTGACGCCGCCTATCCTACCGCCTTTAGAGATAAACGACTCATGAGCATTCGAATGTTGCCAAATGGACCATTAGATTAGAGTACCTTTATAAACAGAGTATGGCCATTTTCTGTGCCAGTTTCTCATTGTTCGCGTGAAAATAGGCTGACATGATGTGTTTTTACGGCCGTAAATAAACAAACAAGAGGGCTGCTATCAGCGAGCAAGTTTGAGGTTATGCACATCTTACATACTCCTATGATAAAGGCGAAGGTTTTTCATATGTTACTCGTAGATATGCTAGTTTAAATTGTTACTGCTGCATACGCATGTGCACGTAAGTACTTGTAAAGCGCGGGATTAGCCCTTGTGGGCTACTTAAAGTGGTAAAAAAAAACTAGTATCCTACTTTTAATAATTAATTATAATCAATTATATATATACTATAATTATAGTTACTTCTGTAAAATTGTATGTGGACTACGTTAAGGACTTCTTTTAAAATCCCGAAATTTTTTGTTAAATTAAATGCTTTATCTATCGAATCGGTGGGCATCTATCGAAGTTAGTGAGTAAGTAAGTTAAAGTAAGGAAGTAAGTAAGTAAGTAAGTAAGTAAGTAAGCAAGCAAGTAAGTAACTAAGTGAGTAAAATGAGCAGGAAGTAAGTTCTACTCTGCATTCTAGCCGAAAATTGTGTTGTATTTTCTCTCATGTCAGTGCAGCTGCGTTGCAGTGGTTTGTTTTTTCCAGTTTCATTTTCAGCTTCCGACTAAATGTCGATCAATTGAACTAAATTTTGCAATTCGAAAGTATAATTTCTGGCTTACCCGTAAAAACACTTATGTGCATAGGGAAACTAATGGTGCATATACGTCTGTTTCTAAACTGAGCCAGAAATTGTAGTTCCAAATAGCAAAATGTAGTCCAATCAGGCGTGGGTAATAATTTAGTAGCTTCTTCTGTTCTGACAATGAGAAGCGTTTATTTGTATTTTTATATCTAAATATGGCAATAAACGAGGAATTATTCTTCCATATGTTGTACTTTTTTAAATGGCAAATCATTGTCGTAAGGATCCAGACGTACATTGATGAATTTTACAGCAGATTTGCAAAGATTGACTTTTTTTGTGATGCTATGATATGGCCCTCCTCGAAACGCCCTTAGTTCTTAACCACAGTGTAAACCAAAAGGATTTTTCCATGGGAAGGAGTAGCTGACAATGATTGCTGCCTTTAATACTGTGGATAAGGATGACGATTATTCAGAATAAATCGAAATCGAATCAATTCGTCGAAATCTACTTTTTCGGAACCGAAAGTTCTAGTATACATTGTGATGAATAGAGATCTCTGAAAGAGTTCTTTTATCAATTATTAGTACATACTTTTTAATTATTAGTCTCACAGCTTAAATAAAGTTAAATCTGACGAAGCTTGAGTAAAATAGAGTTCGCATATCTTCGGAGACAGACCTTTTCAAGGGAAAAAATTAAAAAGAAAAGATAAAATTTAAAGGTACAAAATTTCATCGATCCTTCGACCCTGCGGTCCCAGCCTCGTGGTTAACATACATACTGCCGTGCCAAGGAAAAATGCCGTATGAACATTCGAGAGTTGCCAAATTTCCCTACACTGAAAAAAATAATCGGTGGGATTTACCAGAGTTTGGGTGTTGTTTACCATACTGTCTACTTGATTTTTTACACAGTGAAGCTGCAGCATAGTTACCAATATACCGGTATGGTAAATAACACGATACGGCTGACACTATGCGACACAGTGCCAGTGTGGCGTTCCCGACTGACTAGTATGGTAATTTCAAGCATCCAGATGCTGCGACAAACCTTGTAGATTCTAAAATCCACTCATCTTATATTATTAAATGCTTTTGATGAAAGTCGTGGATATTTTACTTACATCTTACTTTTAGAAATTCCGTTACATACACAATCAATGGCAGTTAAAGACAGTTTCAACGAGAAATAGCAGATAATTGCTTCACTGATTTCAAGTAAATGATACCAAAACCATACTTGTTATTCGCGTTAAGGTATCATTTACAGACTAAATCAGATCCACGGAAAATTTAATTGCATATAATAAATAGATAGTTCAAAATATACCCACAAAAAGACACTACATGAAAATCCAATCGCACGGTTCACGGTGGGGCAGAAGCTGCCAAATTTTGCTTAAAGTTACAGTTAAACATCAATCCCACGCACATTTGTCTCTTCATCTGAGTATGTTGAGCTTCGAAAATTTTAACAAGAATATAGGTATACCTACGAACGAAGTATTCAAAAATCACTTCTAGTCGATTATTTTCAAATTACTTCCGCACTTTTATGTTTTCGAAATGACTTTACACAGAACCGATATTCACTGGATTGCAGAACAACTTTGCGAAGGTTTTCAAATTTTCAGGATTCCTTCACTTTGCAAGCCAGATTCATTGTAGCAACTCCTAACCTCCAGAAATTGGTCGATACGAATAACGAAAAAATCTCAGAAAATGTAAGTGGCAGATCAATATAGATAGATTCGAAGAGAAGACGGTAGCTTTAGGGTCAATTCGAACACAAATTTGGGCAAATTACGCGTGGATTCACATGGAATAATATGGATCAATAAAACACAGCCACGGACTCCGACCCTCAACGTGATAAATTTATAACTGACAAACAGACAAACGAAAAATGGCGGACCACAGACCGCAGCGCAGTCAAGCGGGAGCTCTCACCACGCTGACTATACCAGTATGGTAAATTTAACCTACCAACACCATGACCAGTCGCATACAGATGCCTACAGATATCAAACGCAAGTGTTACCATGTTATTCCATACTTTTAACTCATCGTATGGTAAAAAATACCCAGCTGATGGTGAGAAATACCTAAACGATGGACAGACACACCTAACTGATATTTACAATCCGGGTATGGTAATTTTTATATCGAGTATGATTCTCACTTTCATCTAGATGCTTAAATCGACCATTATTTGGCTTTTTATCACCATATTTTTTTTTACTATACCATTATGGTCAATCCCACTTCCACTTTTTTTTCAGTGTAGATAAAACATTTATTTTGGACAACATTCATGCATATGTTTTCTTGAAATTCTCAGATATTTTAGATTAAATTGCGTACAAAATTATCTCAAATTTTTGGAAATTGATACGAGCAATTTTCCCAGTAAATTCGGTTGTTATCGAAAGAAACTTGGCAACGTCTGAAAGTACATATGGCGTTCATCCTTAGCACGGCAACATACACCACGGTGGGTCCGACACCGAGAGAAAACAGATTTTAAACGGTTAGAGTGCCCACCGTGGTATGTGTTAAACTCTGTTGAACACGTAATGCGGGAAGTATTCCTTCAGTTTTGTAGGCACTAATATGCGTTTTGCACCGGCTAGCGCGACGCGCGACGTGTCCACGCTGAGTTGCGTGCACAGGTCTGGCACTATGTCATGAACCGTGTTTTAACGGTTTTTGTGATTTCAAAATGTTCGTAAACTTTTCATGAACTATTATTCAAAATGAAAAAAAATGAAGAAGCAAGCGGCAAAATTCTAATGCGTTTCTATGATGACGCGTTTTTTATGCTATGGTTACACGCTCAAATTTCCATCAATTTCCGATCAAATGGTGACTGGTGCGCACCATCTACCATCAAATTTCTGCGGCCTGCAAACATTTGATGGTAGATGATGGAGCTGTGGGGCTCATCCTTCATCTAATTTCCACGTAACCGTGCTTATTTCATGCTTATTTCAATCAACACGCTGTTTTAATTAATTTTACTCATCCATCTAGATAACTCTCGACCGTCATCTTGGTCATCATTTTGATCGGAATTTGACGGAAATTTGAGCGTGTAACCAGGCCATAGATTGCAAGGAAAAAACATTCTTAATTTTCCTCAAAAATAAGCATTTTTCAAAGGAAATTTAGCAACTCTCGAATGTTCATACGGCGTTTCTCCTTAGCACGGCAGTGTGGGTCTCATCCGTCATCTGATTTCCGCACACAATCGTGCTTATTTCATGCTTATTTCAATCAACACGCTGTTTTAATTAATTTTAGGTAACAATTTTGATAACTCTCGACCGCCATTTTTGTCATCATTTTGACCGGGAATTGACGGGAGCGTGTATCCAGGCCTTATGATAGAACCTCAATATTACCGATATGTCCGTACTCTCCCCATAGGTGCTCTACTCTAGGCCAATCGGGAGTGAGAAACTCCCGCCAGGAACAAGGAGACCAGGTCAGCCATGAGAAGTGGGTGAGCGGGAGGAGTCGACCACTGTGAGGCGTATCATTAACACAAAACCACCACAGTTGTCAGATTGAGCGATAAAATATGGATTTTTCACATGGGTTTAAATAGGGAGAGGTCTGCCGTCATAGCGAAGAGAATAGTAAGTGCAAAAATGAAATTTTGAGAAAACGGGATCAGAAGCTTTTCGCCGGAAAATTTTATTCAAAGAAGCCCTCGTTCTTTGTCAAATTGTCCCTAATCATCCGAGAGAGTCTTAGCTATCGTTTGGATGATTAAAAAACGACTGATTTTATTTCTATTACATAAAAAGGGTATTTTTCATTTTCATGCTAGGCTATTGTGAGGCAAGACAACCGTAAGTATTATCTTCTGCATGCTTTCGAGAAGTTTCGAGTTGGACACACAACAAACACAGGTTAGAAATTGGCAGAAAGGGGTGACGCTTTACTCGAAAGCACAGTTCTAACTGGCTCTCTGGAGGAATGATGCCACTTACTGCTTTCTTGCCTGAAACTAAGTCATATTTTGCGCACTTACGGCTTTCTCATATGTCATTTTTATATAATTACACTGGCAAAAAAACACCTTGGATCTTGAGTCCAGACTCTTAAAAACATCGACAAGGAAAAATACTCTTGATTCAATCGAAATTTTGCTTAAATCAAGAACCAAGCCTCTCAATTTGAGCAGATTCCCTTTTGATTTAAGCAAAAATCTGATTGAATCAAGAGTATTTTTTCGTGTCGATGTTTTCAAGAGTCTGGACTCTAGATCCAATTTTTTTTTTTTTTTTTTCTTTTTTTTTCCCAGTATAAGGTAAATTTACTATTTTAGATATTCCAGTGATTTCGTCTGAAAGAGTTTAGGCCAATTTTGAAGGAAACTCGATTTCGAAAATTTGACCCTTACCGCTTCCTTCGCTATCACGGCAAAAGTGTTGATTCACTGGGAAAGAAAACACATCGGATCTAGGGTCCAGGCTCTAAAAACATTGACAAGAAAAAGGACTCTTGATTCAATCAAATTAAAGCTTAAATCAAAAGGAAATCCGCTAAAATTAAGAGGCTTGGTCCTTGATTTAAGCTTAAATCTGATTGAATCAAGAGTATTTTTTCTTGTCGATGTTTTTAAGAATCTGGACTCTAGATCCAATGTGGTTTTTTTTCCAGTGTTAACAATCTGGCAACTCAGGAAACTACTCGCCGGAAGCCGATGCGGCCGCCGCGCCGGATTACAGACCGCGATCCTGGAGCCGTGAACTTGGGGGCTCCCATTTTGACGGCTCCGAAGAAGCGAATCGATCAACTCGTCATCGCCGACACCGACTCTGTAATCAACTTTCTTCAAAACCACCGCCCAAGACGGCAGCAAGTGCATTCCGATATGAGCTCCCGAGGTACTGAAGATGGCGTTGACTGCGACTCAAGCTCGAACACTTTTACGGCTGTTTTCCGGAGGAGGAATGGAGGATGGATCCGTTGCCGCGTGAATAAGTCATTTATGAGTATGAGTTGGGGATACGCTCGGTATTTTCTCTCCACCGATGTGTACTTTTGAAATTTGAGATTATCCTCGTAACTGCTCGAATTGAGGGTTAATCTACCGGTAGCCTGATTATCAAAGAGAAACCAAGAGCCGCGATATTAATTGCGGGCCGATTGGTAGTCCTTACTTCTACGAGTCGTCTCTGATTGGCTGATTTGCCTGATGCCCATTTTCTACGGCTCTTGTGGAAAATGATACGGGACTCATTTTTTCATCGAAAATATCTTGAAAACAAGGGAAAATTCATGCGTCGTAGATTTCAGAGATCAATGTTCCAGATTTTTCGGAAGAGATTGATGGGCAATGGATATGTTGCATGTGTGAGGAATTTGCGATTTGACTGTTGATTATAACGTAAAAGTTTGCGAGAAACACGATGGTGCCACTGGTTTTCTCTGAAATCAACTCCCAAGCTCAAAAAAAGCTCTCAAGTTGAAGCCAAAATGGAGGGGATATCCCACGCTATCCTGAGAGTCCACCTCTACATCAAGACAAACTCTCCATGCAAAGAAAGGGAGCAAATACATTGACAGGGCTGCCACTTTATTTGGTGACTCTAACACTGAAAACACGGCAACCCTGCTAATGTATTTGCTCCCTATCTGTGCATGGAGAGGTTGTCTTGATGAAGAGGTGGACTCTCAAGGTAGGTTGGGATATCCCCTCCATTTTGGCCTCAACTTGAGAGCTTTTTTTGAGTTTGGGAGTTGATTTCAGAGAAAACCAGTGGCACCATCGTGTTTCTCGCGAACTTTTACGGAAGAATCAATGGTCAAATCGCAAATTCCTCACACATGCAACTTCTCCATTGCGGGCCGAGTGGTGGTTCTTACTTTTACGAGTCGTTTCTGATTGGCTAATTTGCCTGGTGCCCATTTTCTGTGGCCCTTGTGGAAAATAATACGGGGTTCATTTTTCATCGGAAGTATCTTGAAAACAAGGGAAAATTCATGCGTCGTAGATTTCAGAGATCAATGTTCCAGATTTTTCGGAAGAGATTGATGGGCAATATATGACACTTTTTCCTCGAATACACCGAACAGTTTGGCCTGGAATTTCGTTTTTTCATAACTTTAAAGTGTGATATTTCAAGTTTAAAAGCCCCCCTTCCCCTCCCGGTCCAAAGGTTTCGAGTCAGCGAAAAAGAGACAATGTTCTCCTTCAATTTTAGGATATGCAATGTTACCTACTTGAAGCCGAAATAGTTGTATCAAGCGCTTCGCTCCATCCAACTTTTCTACTCCTGCGTTAAAGTCTCTAAGTCAACAGAAAAATGACCTTGTACTTTTCTGTTCGTGGTCATGCTCTATCACCTATACTTGAAGGTCAGAATATAGTCGCATCACGTGTTTCACCGCAAAAGGAGAGTAATGGAACGAGAGGAAGAATTTAAATCTTACTAATAATATAAAATCATTATTCAACATTCAAACAATCGATTGAAATGCAGGAGATAAAAAGGAAGAAGAACGTGAAAAGACTTTCTTTTAAGCAAAATCAAGAATTTATATTTTTATCAAACGTTATACGTTTCGCTGCCCTGGCCCCCTTTCTTCCCCCGTAACGCCCTCGTACCGCACGCTCAGACCCTCTTTCCCCCTCAAAATGTTGCAAATTTAATAAGCAGCCCACCAAAGCCCCTTTCCTCGTGGATGGTGGGACATTTCGTCATCTTCCGACATAAGGACTTAACTACATTGCGCGCAGGGCCGGATTAAGGGGGTGGCCAGTGTGGCCACATAGGCCGCGGCCCATGGCGGAAAATCTACAGGGGGCGGCAAATTTTGCAATATTTTTAAATGTAAGTATAAAAAAAATCGAATTTGGAAAAAAAATTACAAACGAGAAAAGGCTACAAAATCTTTCATTTCCTGAGAGTATAGTAAATTCTACTTTAGTCGAAATGATACAAGAGACAGCACCTTTAATGATTCGAGTTAAGAGAGAAACCAAACTCACAATTTGGCCTGGAACTTAGCCGCGACTTAGGGAGAAATGATGACGAGGACTTGAGATGAAAAGGAGACGCCCTCGCCGCGGCGATCGGCATGTACCACATATTAGCGCCTACAAGACTGCACGAATACTTCACGCATTGCATCAAACTCAGTGCGGTTATTGAGGTCAGCGTAGAACGGATAGCGCCTACAAGAATGCATGAATACTTCACGCATTGCGCCAAACACAGTGCGCACAACAAATCTTTCCCACCGGCATATAGTTCTGTTTGATAGAAATACGTCCAATTGGCAGAGAAATTTTCACTGATTGCCCTGAAAATTCCTATTTCATCATAGAAAATTTGGCAACGTTTGAGGGCTGATACGATGTTCTTCCCTAGCATGGCAGCCTATGTCAGCGAAGCGACGATTTTTTGGCCATGCATGATTCCGGAAATCAACTCGCCGAAGCTCTGAATGCATCCTAGACATCAATGTTTCGTGATTTGTTACTCAATAGACTCGCGCACGCAGCACTCAATCATACCAGCGCGTGGATTACATCATGGTATAGAATCGTGCCAAAAGTCCGAAATAAGTAGGACCTCTGCCAAACCTAGGAATCTTCCCACGTATCGATGATGGATCCAGTTCAGAAACCGGGGCAGCAATTGCAGTACTGCCAAACTGAGGAAGAACGCCGTTTGAACTTTCAAGACTTGCCAAATTTCCGCAAATAAAACTTGTACACTGCTGGAATAAAACACATTGGATCTAGAGTCCAAACTCTTGAAACATTGACAAGAAAAAGGACTCTTGATTCAATCAGATTTAAGCTTAAAACAAAAGGAAATCCGCTCAAATTAAGAGGCCTGGTTCTTGATTTAAAGTTAAATCTGATTGAAGCAAGGGTATTTTTTCTTGTCGATGTTTTTAAGAGTCAGGACTCTAGATCCAATGTGGTTTTTTTCCAGTGCAATTTTAAGAAAGTTTTAAAAAAAAGAATAAAAAAAATTGAGCACAACGTAGCTACTCGAGTTCTTTCTTGTATCTATCTAGATCATTTATAACTGAACTAATTGCATTAAATTTACAGAGTAACGTTAGATTAATAAAATTATTATCTAAAGAACACGAATTATAAAATTCTCTGTCCTCTTTTTTAGAAATATTAAAACATATACGTTTTTAATTTAGTTATTTAACATTCTTCTTTTCGCACTCCATTCACACTCTCGTTCATACCTTACAGACTATTTACAAAGTAAATCTTGATGGGTGTTCAAAGGTCTCCCACCTTTGTAACATTTTGAAGAAAGTCGTGCACATTTTTTCAAATCTTAGATATTTTAAATTGAGTTGTGAATAAAAGTTCCCGAAAAATTTAAGGAAAAAGATTTAAAATACTCTCGGTAAATTCGTTTTTATTGAAGGAAATATGACGACGGAGTCGCAACTGAGGATGACGCCAAGTGTGTTGAAACGCATCCCAAGTTTTATGTACACGGAGAAAAAAACTATGTAAGTATCCTTGATATAAACTTTCTTACCGATTTCATCGTCGCAGGGAGTATTTCATACCCACACAAGGAGGCTTACTTTAACGTAAGTCAAAAAATGTCTACCTCCGTTTACGCCTTTCTAAATCTCCGCATTTGCTCACCCTGGTAAAAATTGGCGATAGGAGCTGCGTTTCAAAATACCATAGGAGTTCTTATAGCCGACTAAAAAAGGCTATTGAAAATCATATAGCTGGCTATAGAAAGCGGAGCAAATCATATAGCCGGGCTGTACGAAGCTATAAAAAAATGTACAGTCGGGCTATAGTTCCTATCGCCGGGCTTTCCACTTTATCGCCATTAGCTATAAAAAGCTATAAGAAATTGTGTAGAAATTCGTGTGCTTTGGAAATCAGTAAGTTTGATACGGAACTACCCTTATATTTACAAAACACACATTATACTTTCCTTTGCAACATATTTTTTTTTTTTTCATCAATTAAAATGAGAATAGTCCATACAGAGTGTGCAAACATTTCAAAATCATGAGTTGAATAACGCTGACTCCGCGAGATTAAATATTAGAGCCTAACACAAAGCGGAGCGGCGACGCACTGGCGCCTACAAACCTAACAGGGATACTTCACGCATTGCGCAATGCGTGAAGTATCCCTGTTAGGTTTGTAGGCGCCAATGCGCGTTTCGCGCTCCCTGCCCGCCCGCCGCGCCGCAGCGTGCCACGGCGTCTGAAGCAACTATTTCACACCAGAGGTATTGCACAGTATCATAAGAAATTGAAAGCGCTCCAACATATTAAGAATGACAGGCATCCTTCAAAAGTACGGAGCTTTTCTCGCAAAATAAATCAAGATACTACGGCCCAAAAAGAGAGCGGTAGTCCAAAAACTAACAAAGTCCTAGTATCCGTATTTAGTAACGTTTAGCATAAACTTTATTGTCTGGCTGTTGCTTAATCGCCATCGGCTATAAAAGGCTATAAGAAATTGTACAGCCGACTGCAGAAGCTATTGGAAATCTTACAGCCAGCTTTAGGTCTATGATATTTGGAACACAGATTCTACTGCCAATTTTTACCAGGGCAAAGGAATATCCATCAAAAGTTTTCATTGAAAGTACACGTGAATTTTTGTAACCTATTCTAAAAAAAAAATACAAAACTGCGAGGTAGCATTTTGGTTCGTTTTCCTTAATGGAAGAAAACACATAGTCCAGGATATCTAAATATTGCAATGAAGACGCACACTTTTTGCATCCAACCAGATATTCAAGCTTTCCAATTTTTGTCTTCCCTTAAAGTTTTTGGTCCTCCCGTTTGTAAAGCACAAAGACGTGAAGACAGAGCGCTAAAAGCAAAAAATGAAGCTTCTTTCCAACCACCTCTACTATCGGCTAGAGGATTGGCGGCAAAATCGGGACAAGTTTGAAATTCAAATGTAGGGCGGGAACTGAATAAAATTGCGTAAACAAAGTATTCTAGGTTGATTTTTGCCCATATCCACTTACCAACATATATTTTGTTGGCTTTAGGTTATTTTTGGTCCGTCATAGACCAATTAATTTCATTCGGGAGTAACGGTCATCTAGGACTGTAACGGCCTATTTGAGCCGGCAGGACCACCATGAGCAGAGGAAAAACTAACTTTATCTGAGATTACTGCCTGTTACCGAGCAAAAGTAGGTGTATTATAAAAATCAATGTCCCAACTTTTTTAATATATTCGTTGTAGGCATTTAAAACACGTTTAGAAGAAGAAATGTGGAAAAATCAAAAGGACGAGTTCAAATCAAATTTCCGTTTGCCGCCATGAATTCCCGCCCTCATTTACACACTCACACAAGCACCCAGCGCAAAACCAGGCTTCACTTTTTCCCTGTGCTTATAGATACGAGCAGTCGAGCACTTCGTCTTTACATCTTTGGTAAAGGATGACCTCACAAATTACAAGAAAGCATACGCAAACGTCGTACTCAGAATTGCAGCGCACGGATAACCGACTAGTTCATTGGCGTGGTTTTCCTGCGTTTCACAATGTCATCTGTCGCAATTCCTTCAATTTTTTGTTCATTAAAATTTCATTCTTTCCTTTTCTGCTTGCTTATGACAAAGAACATGACTTTTTTCAGTGGCGTGGCGTGAATTGCGATTTATCGATTGTTATGCCATTTAAACCTATGGTAAAGAATCGATTATTAAGGTGTTCGCTGCGTACTCCCTGTTTATCGATCCTTTTCCATAGGTTAAAATGACATAACAATCGATACATCGCAAAGCACACCACGCCACTGACTTTTTTCCCTCACTGATGATGAGCCGTCCGCTCGAAACGCGTCAACCCCATAATACTTACTTGATTATGTCGCAATTGAATTATTTTTTTTCAATTGAATAATTGAAATTTTTTCATAAACATATTTTTTAATACAAATTTGCTGCATGTCAAAATCCACTTGCCTTTACGTTGGGCGAACATCATCACGTCGATGAGCTCCCTGGAAACAAACGTCAGACGTTCGGGGGGGGGGGGGGGAATGAGGTTTAAAAGGAACGAGTAGCTTGTTGGCATGCCTAGTGACTCTCATATCCTGGTCAGTAGTTTGTGCGGTTTTTCTTTATTGTTCAAGTCGGAGGAAAAATTACAACATTTTACAAAATTTTACAAAGGTGCACCCTGACCCCCCGGTAACGTCCATTGGACACTCATCGGTATAGTTTGTGTGGTATTGTCGTCGTCAAAGGCACCTATAATATCATATACCTTGGTGCAACCAAAACCGAGAAGTGATCTTGTGTAATATATTACAATTCGTATACGGTGATAAAAAGTTGTACCATTCTGAAACGGCCACCGTAATCTCCCTGCTACGCAATCATGTTTTGGCTCATATACTTTGTTGGTTTGGTAAGTTATTATTTGCGCTCAATTATTAGTATTGAATAGGCAAGAGTAAAAGTAAACACCAATCTCTAACACTAGGCGCAGCTAATATCAGAACAGCCAATTGACCGGACTGATACTTAGACCTAATTTTCCTCGGGGCTGATCACACGCTTTTTAATGTGGCTGTGTCATTTTAGACTTTTGTTTAATTTTGTATTTATTTTAGCAGTTGATAATGGCTTAGGTCACCAACCAAAACGTCCTGCGAATATTTTCATAAATATGAATATTGAATGAATATTTTCATTTGTTTAGCCTTGTTTCCCACCGTTTTTACTGTGTTTTTCACTATTGTATTTCGGGCTACCGTAACTTTTCTCTTTTGCATACATCCATACATAATGGACCACTAGACAAGGTACGAATTTCAGCATTCTGGTATATGTTTCTTAACTAAAATTTCACGTAAAATACGACGCGCACAACGCAAATGACCGAAATAAACTCCTTCCAAGGATATTTAATGATTCTTGATGCGTAAATTCAAACAACCCGCGCTCATGAAAACTCAATGCTCTGCGTGATTCACATCGTGCGCTAAACGTTATCATGGCAGCCTCTACGATACAAAAATCTGGCAACCTCAATCTTGACGCTTTGGCTCAGCTGTAGCAAATTGCTTATAGTTTGAACAACACATGGTGGGAAATGAACATTATTCGATTGAGAAGCTTGTTGAAACCGTTATAGTGCGCGATTTGACTCACGTAGAGCTTCGAGTTTCTTGTCAGCGGGCAGTTCAAATTCCTTGTAACCAATGTGAAATAAAAACGTTAATACCTTCGTATGGAGTTTAATTGTTTTATTAGTTTTCGTTGAGTGAATCGTGCTCTACGTGAAATTCTGGTTAAGAAACATGTATCAGAATGCTTAAATTTGTACCTTGTCTAGTGGTCCATTTTTTGCACCTCTCTTTTTGTGATCTCTGCTCTAGGTGTCAATGGCCGAGCTTTGCTAAAACACCTTAAATGTTTAAAACAACAACAACACACAAATAAGTCGCTTTAGCATTCCCTAGCGCTCTACGACACCTAAACTACACTGCCCTCCGTCGAAATATAACCCTCCGAGCATTGAGCACCTATCAATATAATATTAAATTTAATTGCAGACATTGGATGCTGAAGCGATTCTCAACTCCTCGACAGTGTTGTCCGAAACTCCTAGCACGGCGGATGTCCTCTGCACATCCGCCCATCGTGGGACAGCTGGAAACCAGAAGCGTGGGTGGTGGTGAAGGGACGTTAGACACTCGAGGACTCACGAGACACGAGGAAAAACCCGCTCACATAGGGATTCGGTTCAAAAGATGGGCCCGAAAGAATAAAGCGGCTCTTGGCCTCATGTGCTGCTGCTGCTGGGCAAATTGCTGTGACGAAGATGAGTACAAGCGGTATACTTTCCCACCCGATCCTAATGAACCATATCCTTACCCACCACGCCAATAAGACATATGCCTATCCTATCCTAACAATGGAGATGTTGCATGCGTGAGGAATTTGCGATTTGACTACTGATTCTCATGTAAAAGTTCGCGAGAAACACGATGGGGCAACTGGTTTTCTCTAAAATCAGCTCCCAAGCTCAAAAAAAGCTCTCAAGTTGAGGCCAAAAAGGAGGGAATATCCCACGCTACCCCGAGAGTCCACCTCTACATCAAGACTAACTATCCATGCAAAGATAGGGAGCAAATACATTGACAGGGCTGCCACTTTATTTGGGGACTCTAAAACTGAAAACACGGCATCACTACTAATGTATTTGCTCCCTATCTTTGCATGGATAGTTAGTCTTGATGTAGAGGTGGACTCTCGGGGTAGCGTGGGATATTCCCTCCTTTTTGGCCTCAACTTGAGAGCTTTTTTTGAGCTTGGGAGCTGATTTTAGAGAAAACCAGTTGCCCCATCGTGTTTCTCGCGAACTTTTACATGAGAATCAGTAGTCAAATCGCAAATTCCTCACGCATGCAGCATCTCCATTGACCACTAGACGAGGTACGAATGGGTCGGTTGCACTGGTCACATAATTTTGTTTTGATGCTCCATTCTAGTAGATTAGCTGAAATTAATGAGATCGGTTCAAACTTTAACTTTCTACGTTCAATATGAATCGAGATATCGCTCTTCAAAAAGTCAGATTTTTGACGCCATCCACCGCAGAAGTGACACCTGTGGTTTCTTCCACCTTGCTTCCAACAGTCAGTGACGCACTGGTCACTTAGGTACATGAATCTTGGATGAAGGCAAGGTGAAAGAAACCAAGGGTGTCACTACCGCGATGGATATAATGTCGCGTGGATAAAACCCAAATATCCGCAGGGCTACTTCTCGGTTAATATTGAATGTGGAAAGTTGCTGTTTGGACGAATCTCATTATTTTTAGCTAATCTACTAGAATCATGCATCAAAACACGATTCTGTGACCAGCACAACTGACCCATTTCAGCACTCTATTACATGTTCCAGAATCAGAATTGCATGTAATTGTTTAAAAAGTTCGATTACGGGAGGGGCATCCCCCCCCGCCCCGCGCCCCTCCCGCAGCTGTGGAAAATTTAAAATACGTCAAAAGGTGTCCTCCACGATATAAACGAACACGTCTTTTACCGTTTTTCGAAATTCCAACCCGTTCGCCAGATATTCCAGGTGGCTCCTTTTTCGTGAGACACCCTGTATAATACATAAGTGTTTGAGGGTATACAGGGACCCTAATCTTACGTGGACCGCTCTGTACAATTGTACACATGTTTGTATAACAGTTGAAAATCAGCCTGTGACGGCTCTAAACGTCATGCTTTCATAGAATCGTTAAAATTTGATGTTTGTGTGCCCATATTCTTAGTTTTTTCCCCGTCGTGTTCCTACTTTCGGCTTATGTACAGCTTGAGAATTTTTAATACTCTTTAGTTAGGTGATCATTAATGTTAGCTTCTAACTTAGTTCTTAGCTTTTCGCGTAGATCATATGTAGATAGTTACGAAAAAATGTTTAGATTTTAGCGGTTAAATTTTCATCGAATAAAAATGTTTAAGAAAAAAAAAGATAGCAACAACTAGGATGATGCATGTACACTCAGTTTCAAAACTAATTCTGTGCACCAGACCGGAAAAACCCTTTTCAATCTGGACCTTTACAATATCAACGTAGACAATATAAGTGCGGTAGATTATAAAGGCCAGAGTTTAGCATCAATATTCTGTTATTATACAAAGTGGGACGAGCTAATTCGGACCGCGTTAAGCAGAAAGGAACCAAGCCTTATCAGCTATTGCCAAATTTAAGTTGGAAATTTAATTTTTTATATGAAAATGGTCCTGCAGGTTTTTTGCAAATTTTAGTGAATTTTCTGCCCAGTACAAAGCAAATTAATTGACAACTTTACGCAGATGATGCATTCAATAATATTTTCAGCCCAAACGAAACAAGGTTCATTTCCTCAAATTTCACTTGTACACATCGATAGCCAAATGTTGAAAAGTATCTCCATTACGGCGTTCAAAAATCTCCGAGCTTAATTTATTGTTCCGCGAAAAAAAAAGCCAACATAATGGCTTGAAATTTACACGGAATTTTCTGTTGAATGGGAGGAATTATCAAGGAAGTTCTCAAGAAATAAAGTTTGCTGGTGAGCAGGGCCGGATAAGAGGGGTGGCCACATGGGCCGCGGCCCATGGCGGCAAATTTTGCAATGTTTTTAAATGTAGGTATTAAAAAAATTCGGATTTAGAATAGAAAATTACAAACGAGAAAAGGCAACGAAATCTCTAATTTTCTGAGAGTATAGTAATTTCTACTTTTGTCGTCTTTCAGTGATACAAGAGACAGCACCTTTAAATAGTCGAGTTAAGAGCGAAATCAAACACGCAATTTGGCTGGAACGGCGCGTTTGTTCTTTCATGATTTTTTCGTTCATTTCTTATGAATAGAAGGCCTTGTCCACACAGAGATAGGTCTACGAAACTTAACTTTCGCGCAAAGTTCCGTGAACTTTTGCTAGTAGTGTTTACAGGGCTTTGCGAAAAAATGTGTTCAACATCAGTAAAGGCGTTTTATGCACCTCTCCCCCGCTGGCACGTCCATTTGATGGTTTTCATTGATGTTTCAAAACGAATGAGAAGGGGGCGGAAAAATACTAGCGGCCCATGGGCGGCAAGTAGGTAAATCCGGCCCTGCTGGTGAAGGAAAAATAAAGTATGACAGGAAGTCTACAACGTCGCAAATGGAGATGCGTGGTTTCGCGCTTTGGCCATCACTGAAAAAATAAATCTTGGTGTATTTACTAAGAAAAGGGTAAAATTACCAAGAATTCAGGGTTCTATTTGATCCCAGTTTTTTCTTGGTAAAATTGCCATTTATCGAATTGGTAATTTTACCGAGAAATCTCGGTAAAATTATCGACTTTCTCGGTAATTTTACCGGACCCCGGTAAAAACGCCAATATTTTTTATCGGCTCTGGTAGAATTTCCGAGATAAAACGGCAAAGTTGCCGGGAATTGATTACCAATAAAAAAGGGATTTTTACCTGAAAAAACAGTAAAAATACCGGTTTTTAGGTAAGCTTCCCAGTCTATCTTGGTAAAATTACCAATAATTGGTAAAAAAAGTGAAATGGTAAAGGTACCAACGGACCTTGGTAAAAACGCCGAGAATTTTTTTTCAGAGCGACATGCTCAGGCTCACCTCGGCAGCCCAGCAGACTATTCCAATCACATATTTAGTGCAACATTGACACATGTTATGAATGATGCTGGTGTAACATACAGAAGCGACGAAAATCGACGTGCCACTGAGAATAAAGCTATCACGTATTATCACGCACTTCGGCCGAGCCCCTCGCTTTCACTTTAGCGGAACTAAAATTCAATCAGGAACCAGTAGCACATCCATGATTTTAACTCGGCGAGTTCAAAAGGGCACGCGCTGAAACAATGGACGCACATGATAAATAAAGCACGGACGACACCGTAATGATGAATGATTCGGACGTATTTATGCTAAAAGGCATTACTTATGTCACATGCGAACTTTATTCACATAGTTCCTTTTAGCATAAATACGTTCATTTTCGAATGCCCCGAGCATGGCTGTCGATGCAAGTAGCAACGCTAAAACGTTCATAAATCTTTCGGATGCATCATAAAGTCGCAACTCGTCGTTCCGTCATGAGAGGACATAGCTCCATTTCAATGTTGCCAAATTCCTAATCACAAATCGCTCATTAAGCAAGAGAATTATGGGCATTTTAAACTGAAAATTTCACTGATTTTTCTCTAGATTCCATGCAAAAATTAGAAAATTTTGGATAAAAATTGCTCACGTACATTTTAGTAAAATGATTTAATTGTTTGAGTCAATTTGGCAACCTTGGAATGGAGTTACGTTTCTTTGTACGGGGAACGACGCGCTGTCAATCCATGTGTTCCGCTTGTCATGGCACATCGAACCGGCTTGCGGACCGATTATTGAAACTGATAGATAAAGCTATAGACAAAGACGACAAAAGGGATTTGGAGGGATCCTATTGGTGGAAACGGGTTGTTGCAATGGACAAAGGAGGTAGGTAATCGACTAAGTAACGGCAACCCACGAGAAACCCGACAGTTAGTCTATCATTTTCCCTCTTAGTCGATGAGAACCACCCATTTCAAGCAATAGAATTGCTTTATACTTCCTATGTCATCTTTGTCTATCGCTTTGTCTATCAGTTTCAATAATCGCCCCACTGTAAGGAAAGTCACGTTGATGTCGATTCAACTAGAGTCCCTTTATACTGAGAGTCAAGATAATGTGAATCCATTTCTGATTAATTCTGGTGTTTTCGGCCTCCACAGTGTCACAAACGGGAATAAAGATTACATTTTTACCGATTGCAAATATTATAATCTGGGATGAACCTAGGAATTACGGGTTCGATATGGCACAAACGGAATGAGAGAAGGAACGGAGAAAAGAATTTGAGAACGGGTCGATCAAAGATTACGAAAAACGTTCAATTTGTGTAATCTTTGTTCCCGTTAGTTACTCCATGAGGGGGTGCTGTCTTGACTCTCAGTATAAAGGGACTCTAGATTCAACTGCGGGATGTGTATATTGAAGAATGAGGGAGCTAAAGAGCACAAGGCATTGAAAAAAATTGTTAGCAAAAACTTTTTCTTATTATTGAAATTAAATTTTATGTTAAGAGAATGCGTAACGCTCAGCCGACAGGGAGCGCTTTCCGATCTCAATTTGCCTGTAGAATTCTAGTAACTAGTGGGGAAGCGTTCAAATGACGCACCATATCAACGACAAGATCGCAAAGAGGGGCCTAACATATTTAGAATATATTCACTTGCGATACTTCTATTTAGAAGTATTTTTGGCAAACGGATTTAGAGACGTGTGGGACAAGATGGGATGGGCTCGTGGTGAGCCGCGCACGAAATAATGTAAAAGTGGGCGTGATATTCCTTTTGGAAAAATGGAGAAGCGAGATTTTACATTCTATGAAACGGAAGTAAGCGGTAACTTTATGCTGACTCATAAGCTTTGCGCATGTGACAAGAGCGTTGAAAACAAGGCTCATGAGTTAATGCGGCAGCGTTGAGCTCGTAAAGTCTGGTCGTCACCGCTGACGTCACTGGCGCTTTATAATCCCCATTCATTCTTACGGCCCTCAACTATAACAAGCACACCCCTTCTTTCCCACCTGTCTCTTGTTCCGTTTAGCAGAAATGCATCCTTTTAAGGTGATTCGATGGACGCCGTATTTTGTGGCAGAACAATATGCAATATATCGCATCAATTGGTTCCATTTTTCAGCTACTCGTCATTTTTCTCCAATTTTGAGATCGCAATTCTGTTGTCAGGAGACTAAAGCACTCACTTACCAATTTTAACAAAGAAATTCAACGTAATAAAGGCGTGGTTTTTTTAAAGAGAAAACGTCGTATTCGATACTGATATCGAAACTGCACTTGAATGAGATATTTTCTCTCTAAAAAAACCACGCCCTCATTACGTTGAATTTCTTTGTAAAAATTGGTAAGTGAGTTTTTTAGTCTCCTGACAACAGAATTTCGATCTCAAAATTGGAGAAAAATGACGAGTAGCTGAAAAAATGGAACCAAGTGATGCGATATATCGCATATGCCGTTCTGACACAAAATATGGCGTCCATCGAATCACCTTAATGCTTCTGATGTCAAAGCACAAAGGACGATAATCGCTTTTATATAATACATTTTTAGTCAGCGCTAGGTAGTAGGTATGGAATTTCTTAGATGCTTTACAATGGAATTTGGGATCATCTTGTGTCAGTAGCGATTTTGCAAGTTGGTAACAAAATTATTCCTCCATTTGAATCCATTAAAAATATCGATTGTTAGTGAGGTAAGCTGCCTCACCAAGAATCGATTGTTTTTAATATACTTAAATGGAGGAAAACAGTGTTGCCAACTTTCGAGAATCGCCTCCGCCTTGCGTAGCCCCCTCGTGCGTAAGTGCAGGATTTACGATCATTGAATTTTCCATGTAAGCGTTGGAAGTGATATCAGAGTCACATTGCAATTTACGGTATTACACTGGGATAAAAGATGAGTGGAGAAAGTGTGGATGAATAACGGAGAATGTCTCCGCAAAGCACATCTTCACAGTCCGCAATAGGATTACCTTATGAACTCGCCGATTCACCGAGTAACCGGTGTGGGCAGGCTAGTATTAAGTGGGGTTAGGTTACGTAATGCTTCAATCATGCCAAAGGGGTTTCAGCGTAAAACGTTCCGGGTGAAAATAAAGGAAGACTGCGTTCCTTAGTTTTGAATCAATTGTAAGAATAGGTGTGTTTTTTACAGCTTAGGTACATCTATAAGCTTCTGAAGATTTCTTCACTCTCATTTTCTCCTTTTCAATTTCGATTTTATTCTCTTCATGTAGATATTAGTCACTGGTGTAGAATTTGGCTACTGTTTTACGCTGCGTAAAGTCTCTAGAGTATATCAATCCTTGGTGTGCAATCCACTTTGATACATTGTCATTTAAATGGAAAAGAACCTCATTTCTCTCCAAACCTCCGCCTGAAAAAGAACAGTTCTTTTTATAGTATGTAAAGATAGATGATTAGAAAAATCATTTTTTACGATCGCAGTTTCAAATTTTTGAGTGGACAGAATTCTGCAACTAGGAACTCCTATCTGAGATTCATTTAAAAAATAAACCATGTGCAATTGGTTTCCATAGGCAGATGGGTGCTTTTACGGATGAGTTGGAGATAGTATACCAAAAAACATCGTTAGGTGGCTATATAAGTTCTCAAGTTTTTAAAAACACAAAAATTTTGAAAACGCTAATGTACTCACTTCCGTAAATATTTGTAAAAATAAAGGGACGCGTCTCTTGTCCTTAGGTCCCATCATCAGCTGCGGCTCACTTTTACAAATGGACGTATTCATGCTAAAAGGAACTATGTACATAGGGTTTGCGTTCGGAGCATAGTTCCTTTTAGCATAATTACGTTCAAATATTTACGCAAGTGAGTACGTAGTGTTTTCAATATGTTTGTGTTTTTTTAAAAAAAGAAATACTATAGTTCCATATTGCAAAATATATAGTCCAATCACCATTTCACACGACTGAGTCGCAAGCGCGGAAATACGAGGCTTCGTACTTTAGCAATCTAAATTACGGAATGAAGGAGGGTAAAAGACGAAGACGAAGAAGAAATAAAAGAACAGAAAATGAGAATGAGAAAATAACGATGTCAAGGAGGAAAAAGACGAAGAAGAAGAAGGAGAGGAAGAAGGGGAGAAGAAGGGGAAGAAGAAGGGGAAGAAAGAAGTCAACGAAGAAAGAATAGACAACACAGAAGATAATCACGAGGGAATCTCTGAAAAAGTAAATAAATAAAAGAGACGAAAGACATTTTAGCACCCCCCCCCCCCTCTGGCTACGATTGGCGCTCAAAGTACGATTATGTACATTTGGTGCCCCTTGTGGTGGGCCTGTGAAAAGGTCAAAACTCGAAAATCACCCTGTATGCGTATAACACCTAGCGACAAACTTGAAAGATTTACTGAACAGCCCCCTTCCGTCATTTTTAATAGCTGTTTACGGTCTTTAAAGCACCAGTAATTAGCTACGGAATAAAACTGATTTGGACGTACTTAAGAAAAAAAAACTCTACTTATTGAGTTTGGGCCGAGAAACTGGAAAGATTACATGCACGCCAGGGTCCACATCACAATGGAGATAGTTCCTTTCGATATAAATACGTCCATTTATCATCGCGGTTCAGGGGTCAAATCAAGCTTCCATCTTTCCTTTCTCATTGCGTTGCAAACGTGTTCTGTTCGTCACGTAATTTTGCCGACTGCCTGGTCACTCTCTGGTACTTTGGCGCATCTGCTGCGCGGTTGCTCAGTTGCACTAATAAGGACGTACGTACTAAGACTTTCAACTAATGTTTAATTTTATCGCTGTATTCATTAGGAGCGAGACATAAATATCCGTCATGTTGTCACCAGTCGAAATCGCCTTCAGTTTCGAGGGATACCTCACCGCTCACACTAGAATTAAAATATTTGTATCATAAATTGCCGTGCAGAATCCTTCGCTTTCGGAACATTCAACTCTAACGCGAGGATAGAAAAGTTTGTCGGGTGAAACGCAAAATACGACTATTTCGCTTATTTTATATGTATATTTAAACTATTTACTGTTTAATTTTATCGCTATATGCATCAAAATCAAAACATAAATCCTTCAAGTTGTCACCAGCAGTGGCGGATCCAAGGGAATCGTCTCGGGTCAAAATGAGAAAAAAAAAGAAAGAAGGATAAAAGGAAGAAAGGAAGAAAAAGGGGGAGAAAAAAAGCACTCCTGAAAATTTACTGAAATGGCATCAAGACAGAACTGTATAACCAAAGTTTACCAAACCAAAGGTTACTCAACACCGCAGAAATAAATAGTGCATATACTGAAATAAAATTTGTTTTCATTCCGCTGTACGAGGATCAATAAATATTAACTTACAAAAAAAAACAACAACAAATATTCGTCAATTTTCAAATTTCATAATGCACAGTTTGTGTGCTAAAGCTGCTGCAAAATTTAATCTGGCAGGGGCAATTTCTTTTTAAATTTTCTGGACCGTCTTTGCTCTGGGGAGACACCACTTAAACCTCCACTCGACATCGACAAATGCCCCCCCCCCCCCCATCCGACTCAGTGTGGGTCCGTCTCCGGACTCACCAGTCGAAAACGCCTTCAGTTTCGAGGGATACCTCACCGCTCACACTAGCATTAAAATATTTGTATCATAAATTGCCGTGCAGAAACCCTCGCTTTCTGAACACTCAGAGACTTTAACGCCAGGATAGAAAAGTTGTCGGGCGAAACGCATGATACGACTATTTTGCCTCTCAAGAAGGTAAAATTGCAGACCCTCAAAAATGAAGGAGAACTTGGTCCCTTTCCTGCTGATGATATTATGTTTAAAGCTTCTTTAAACCATGATGGTGGAGCTTTTGATCAAACTCTTAGGGTTTCCATAATTTCTTAATTTTCCAATTCCTAAACTCATTTGCTACTTCCTATCTCCAGGGTTTCCGACTTAAATCACATTTGATCAAAATCTCCATTATCATCATTAAAGAGGATTTACAGAATCTTTAAACATAATATCATCTGCGGAAAGGGACCATGTTCTCCTTCATTTTTGCGGATCTGCAAGTTTACTTACTTGAAAGGCGAAAAAGCCGTATCACACGTTTTGTCCGATAACTTTTCTATCTTCGCGTTAAAGTCTATGATTGTTCAGAAAACGAGGGATTCTGCACAACAATTCATGATACAAATATTTTAATTCTAGTGTGTGCGGTGAAGTATCCCGCGGGGCTGAAGGCGTTTTCGACTGGTGACGAAATAAAGGATGCATGATTCGCGCCTGATGAATATAGCTGTAAAATTTAACATTATTGAAAGTCTGATGACGCTCGTCCTTAAACAGTGCAACTGAGCAATTGCGCAGCAGATGTGCCAAAGCACCAATGAGCGACCACGCGGTTGGCAAAATAACGTGGCGAACGGAACATGTTTGCAACGCAATGAGAAAGAAGAAATCTGGCCCCATGGGACAGAATTGGAATTCCAGCTTCTATAAGAAATTTCCAAGAATTCGTTGCATGGAATTATAATTACCGCGTGAAAACACTCAATCTAATGGTTTGAGGGGGAAAAGCCTGAATCAAAATTGAAAAGAAAAACGAGTGGGGCTTAATATTTATGAGGTGATTTCCAAAATACCAGGAAAAAGAGAGGGAAAAAACGAAGAGGGTTTTGAAAAACAGGTAAGGTGGAAAATATGGCAGTTTTTCAAGCGTAATTAGTGCAGGTGACTGTCACGCAAGATTTGACGTAATTTTCACTGGAAAAAAAACACATTGGATCTAGAGTCCAGACTCTTGAAAACATTGACAAGAAAAAATACTCTTGATTCAATCAGATTTAGGCTTAAATCAAAAGGAAATCCGCTCAAATTAAGAGGCTTGGTTTTTGATTTAAGCAAAAATCCGATTAAATCAACTGTATTTTTTCTTGTCGATGTTTTTAAGAGTCTGGACTCTAGATCCAATGTGTTTTTTGTCCATTGTTGCAAAAACGAACTAAATGAAAATGTATTAAATCAAAAGGACGTATTTCTATCAAACGGAACTATGTTCATTGTGACGTGAGCCCTGTAATGCATATATTTTCATGGTTCTCAGGGCTCATGTTTTAATGCACATAGTTCCGTTTGATAGAAATACGTCCAAAAGAAACTATGCAGCACGCAAACTCTATGCACAGACTTCCTTCCACGTAATTCAACGGTACATCGTTCCTTGTAGCATTAGTAAGTCCTATTGTGCCGTGCTAAGGAAAAACGTCGTATGAACCCGCAGGCGTTGCCAAATTTCCTCTGATAAAATACGAATTTATTGGGGAAATTGTAAATATTTTTCTTCCAATGTCTCAGACTATTTTGTTCGGAATTTAATCTAAAATGTCTAAAAATTTTAAGGAAAAATAATCATAAATTTCTTCAAAAATACACGTTTCATCCGGGGAAATTTGGCAACTCTCGAAAGTTCATAAGGCGTTTTTCCTCAGCACGGCAGTATTGACGTTTAAAGTAGCAAAAAATAGAATCGAGCTTAAAATGAATCAGTCGATTCGAGAACGTTCCGTTTCTAAGAGAGTGAATTTCACGCGAAATAGCCAAAGCTGCGCAAATGAGCAAAAAATTCAAGAGTCGCGTTAATGCTCAGTCTGAAAATGCCATCCTTTTCCATTTTTCCACCACTTAGGGTTATTTCAAGAAATCTAGGTTTTCTCGGATAAATAATGTGAGGGGCCTGGAGGACAAGGCGCTTAAGTACACTTTTTGCTGTTTCCAGAAAAACGTGTTAGAAGTTTCGAAATTACATGGATCGTTTTAGTACACAGTGGATTTTGCCTATGAATGCCAAACGGCGGATTCCGGTATCGCACATTTTCAACCAGAGTTGAATTAAGTAACCTTCTGTACTTGTTTTTCATATCAACCTTTGCTAATTTTTGTTTCTTTATAGTCCTGAAAATTCTTGTCTTTAATTTCAATCGTCACTTCCATTGTAAGTGAAAAATGTATCTGTTTTATATACTCAAGAGATAATAAACAAACAAACAAACAAACAAACAAACAAACAAACAAACAAACAAAAACAAAAACAAGCAGTTCCAACGCCCAAGCGTTGGAGGGCGCTTCTTTGACAAAGCGTATTATTACCGACCTATGTACCCGAAGACTGACGAAGATGGAATTTAAAGATGGATTTTTTTACCGCAAAACTCTTCAAAACTTCAGATCGATTGCGAAGATCTGAAATTTTCCACTATCTCTTTGTGATGAAATTAAGTTAGTAGTGAATGGAAACATAAAGGATGCACTGTAAATCAGACGACGGGAAAGAGCGGCGGAACCTCTAAAGCTGGTGCGTCAACGCGATCTAGCGGACAGCGGCGTCGCGACGCCGCGAGGTAGGGCGCGCAGGTCGCGGGGGAGCGGGGCCGCGTGAAGAGGAGTTCAGCAGTGGGGAGGGGAAGCGCGGGTCGCGGGGAAGAGAGGGACCGGCCGGCCGGCGCGGCGGTGACATCGGCGCTGGCTGGACCCATATTCACGGCGAGAACACTCTAGGCAGCGCTAATGTCTCCGCTAACTGGAGTTGGGGGTCCTTATTCATTCTCTTGGTCCATGACATAACCTTAAACCTTCCGCTCAATGCCGCAAACAGCTGACGTGTCGATGCTGCGCCAAGAAAATGAACCAATCACAAAGTAGCACAGTAATACGTCACTAAAATGAAGAGATCACGTGACTGTTCGTAATATTTTCAAATCGATCTGAAAGTACTGCCTCGGATATAAGTATTTAAAGCATAAGGAGGCCCTAAAATACTTTAACCAGGTAATACGTCCGTGCGAGATTGTTATGCTTAAAAGCAAAACATTTCACGAAAACTTTTACGAATACCAGATGCAGAAAAAAATCCAATTTTCCCGGGTGTACCAGAATGGCGTCATTACCCATAAGGCAAAAGGGCATGTAGTATAGTACATGTTACATCGGGGGAGTCGAACGGTTGGAAAGGGCGCATCTGGTACCCAGAAGCCCCCAAAAGTACACAGTGGATTGAGTCAATATAGGAGAAGAGAAGTCGGACGAAATTTGGAAACTTTAAACGCTTTTATCGCCGTTAATACGAAACTTTGAGGTCCTGAAAGTGTTTCCATTAATTTCCTCGTGAAATTTTCTTTTATTAGAACCCCTTAAAATTTAAAATGTGACGAAATAAACATGAAAATTTGCAGTTTTAGTAAAAAATTTCATGTCTGACCTCTTCAATTGACTCGATCCAGTCTACGGTGGAGCGAAAGTTCAAAATTACTTTTTGATGCTAAGAAATTGAAATTTGAGAGTCAATTTACGACAGAGTCTGCCTGTGCATTAAGACTAGTTTTACCTAAAACCATGGATATCTCAATTTTTCAAAAACTTCATTTATCCTCCAAACCCCATGTATTTCCTCAAAACTTCATTTTTACACTTAATGCTGCTCTCAGTACTGCCGTGCTGAGGGAAAACGCCGTATGAGCCTTCCGGCGTTGCCAAATCTCCCTCGATAAATCACGAATTGTCGGAAAAATTTGTAAATATTTTTATGGGAATTTTTCGGAGGATTTCCCTCATCATTTGATCTGAATTGCCAGACAATTTCAAGGGACAAAAAACTCACAAAGTTCTTCGAAAATAAATATTTCCTGAGAGGGAATTTGGCAACATTCGAATCCTCATGCGGTGTTTTTCCTGGAGGGTATGGATTCGATCTACATGGATCGATCGAAGAATGAGAACGTGAATCGATTGACATTAATCGATCGACACCGATTCGATCGTCACCGATTAAATACGGTCTGTAGATTAAAGTGCGGCGGCGGTGTCGTTGCCGCTGACGTCACTGGCGCTTAATAATTCCTATTCATTCTTGCGGCCCGAGAACTAACGAGCAAACCCCTTTATTCCGACCTGTCTCTAGTTCCGTTGGGCAGAAATACGTTCAACTGTTCGAGCAAGTTTGTTTAAAATCAGTTGGCTGGGTACCAGTGTTCGAAACTCACAGGCGCCAACGCGCGAAATGCGCCTAAAAAATGAAGGCTTTGCACCAACGTAACCCCTAAAAATCTGGATCTTCAAAGGAAATCACAAATAAGAAAAACAAATCTATTTAAATTAAAAAAAAACTCAGAATTTCCAACACTACATATGATAGCTTTTTCTGTTCTTCACGATTTCATTCTTAGTGCTTTCGTCTCTCTCGAGTCACATCTACTTACTAGTCCTGTTATGAAAACATCTTGCATCTAATTTTTCACTAAATACTCCGTGATATATAGGCAAAAAGTCAATTTTTCCCCTACAAAAACTTCAATGGCGCCTTAAAATCGGGCTTGATGCGCCACATGGCTCCTAAAACTCAAAGGTGAGTTTCGAGCACTGCTGGGTACTCTCTCGCTAACCACACTGATGGGCTTTGATACTTCGTAGAGGAGGTCGGAGTACACGAGATCGGTGGCCGAGCTGCGTAAACGTTACCGCAGTCAACGTTATTTGAATGCTCTGACGTCAATCTCCAAACGTACATACTCCCATCGCATGTCTCTCTCTCGAGCAAAAGTCGTCGCGGCTATTCCCTACTTTTTTGTATCTTCTTCTAAGTATGAGTAGGTCTGTTGCACGCACGAAATACAGCCAAATAAATATACGGTTTACGGATAAAATCGCGTGAAAAAGACGTTGAAAAATCTCATTTGGACAAAAACTGGTTGAAGCTCATGAAATCCTGCACATAGATTTAAAGCACCACGTAATACGTATCCTCTTCAAAATTTCATGAAGAAAATGAAATCACAGAACGGGATGTCTTGAAATCAACTACTGAGCAAGCTATGAGCGCTAACAATCAGCATTTGTTAAATGGCAAAAATACAAATGACGCCATTTATATAATTTAACTTCCATTTGACCTGTGTTTAAGATTTCCAAGTATCCCGTTGTGTGACCGAAGAGGCATTTTTCGATGGAAAAATTGGGATATTTTAAAATTAAGTTGAGATTTTTTTAATGATTGTTTGGTGGTAAAATCGTCATGGTCATTGACAAAAGATCAATTATCCCCGATCTTGTCGCAATTTTATATCTATAAAATCGCGTTCGATGAAATTAAAATTTTATTTCACATTAAGTGTTTTGCACGTAGTAAGGGATACAAACTAAATGACAGGAACAATCTCCAGGAAATCTCAGCGAAGCTAAATTTAATTTACCTGGAGGCTACTGACCGGTACGTTACTCCTTCGTTTCCGGTCGGCACTAAGAAGTTTTGGTGACTTTCGTGGCGTTGAGCCTTCATTTCCGGTCACTCCGGTCGAATCTAACTCGCGGTTAAAGTCTCTCCAAACGGTGCTAAGAACGCCTTCAATTCAATGCTTCTGCACCAAATACAGCAAAGTATATCGAAGTGTATGTTAGGTGTACGATTAGCGGTATCAACGCCTTCTGGAAGGCGCGTCTTGTTGGCGCGGCGATCGCTCTACTTGTGCGTTCAATTCCCCGACCATTTTTATGAAGGAGCTCAAGAATCTGATACGATTTTGCTTCAGGCAGATCAAAAAACTTAAATTCGTTCGAATAGCTTTCTACATTCACAATACAGGGTCTCGTCAAAGTGCGTCGTTGAAGTGTTGGACCGTATGAATTCTCTTGTTGTGCTACTTGCCTATTTTGAAATCTTTGTGAATGAGAACTAAAGGGGTTGATATGCGCGAGTTAATGACGCGCCTTATCAACACATTGTGTTGGAGTTCACTGCTTGTTTAGATCTCCTACGACAAAAAATTTAAACGATTCTTGAGAGAGTCGCACCGATTCGATCGACAACCGTGAATCGATCGACAAACCTGTGAATCGATCGACAAACCCGTGAGTCGATCGACAAACCCGTGAGTCGATCGAAAAACCCGTGAAGCGATCGAAAAACCCGTGAAGCGATCGAAAAACCCGTGAATCGATCGACGAAACCGTGAGTGGATCGACAAACCCGTGAATCGATCGAAAAGCCCGTGAATCAATCGAATTTTGTCGACGGAATCGGTGTCGATTGATTCACGTCGATCGATTCACGTTTTCATTTTTCGATCCATTCATGTCGATCGAATCGACATCGGGTTTTTAATAGTTTGTCGATCGAATCGGTGTCGATCGATTCATGTCGAGTTAGGTTAGGTCGATCAATTCATGTCGATCGATTCACGTTTTCATTTTTCGATCGATTCATGTCGATCGAATCCATACCCTCCCTTTTTCCTCAGCACAGCAGAGTAAAATGACTGAGCGTTTACTCTTGTGATTTGCAAGAGAGCAAGAACACAAATTACGCACTTGGGGGCACTCGAGAGGAAAAAAACACGTTCTGGGCGCTGCTCTTGAGTAACGATTACTTTGCTCGATACTGGAACAATAACACACATACCGATGATATGGAGGCTGACCATTGATGATACCTATTTACCCACAGCCACCGACCAGCTGTCATAAACTGGCGCTCAGGATGGCTCAGAATAAAGATGGAAAACCAAATTTTTACAAAAATTGTTTTCCGTCTATTTAGCGAGCACTGGAAAAAAAACACATTGGATCTAGAGTCCAGACTCTTGAAAACATTAACAAGAAAAAATACTCTTGATTCAATCGGATTTTTGGTTGAATCAAAACTAAATCCGCTTAAATTAAGATGCTTGGTTCTTGATTTAAGCTAGATTCTGATTGAATCAAGAATACTTTTTCTTGTCGATGTTTTTAAGAGTCTGGGCTCTAGATCCAATGTTTTTTTTTCCAGTGAGTGTTCCTTTGATCTCCGTTAAAAGACGAATAAAAACAGACCTCATTTGTAAAAATCGGCCGAATACGAGAGAGGTTACAGTTCGAAGTCCAAACAGATTAACTTAACGCGATTTCGATGCACAGCAGTTCGCCCAAATCGCAGTCGTGCGTAGATGCCGCATATCAGCTTAAAATCAAGATAATTGGACGGAATCTTTAAAATTAATTTACATTCAACGTTCATGAATCAGTATATTTTCTCCCAAATTTAGTAAAAAGTACCCATTGATACAAATACAGCAAAGACGTGAAAATAGTAGGTATGCGTCCATATTTAAGATATTCGGCACGCTTTTCCAACATACTCATGTTGGATTTTTCTTCTTGTTTTTTTGTTTTTTTTTACTCGATATTTATTCTTGATTACTGTGAGGCGTGGGTGGGCTGAAGGTTGGATCTGCGAGCTAATTAATTTCTAAACGAAAGCTTAGAGTAATACGCATGGATTAGCATTTACGCACCGTCTCCCACTGGCTCACACACCTTCGGATTACAACCGGAGTGGAATTCCACGATAGAAAACGCATATCGACGGTGAAACTACCAAACCACGTATCTCGGTTTGCGACGTCGCAGACTTCCTGTCATACTTTATTTTTTAAGTGAAAAACTACTTAACGTGCAGTCTTGAAAATTTCTGTGATTTTTCCTCTTCGTGCGGAGAAAATTCTGTGAAAATTTCAAGGAATGATATTGATTTGGTATATATATATATATATGAGTCGCTTTTATAGCGCTCTTTGGCGCTGTGCGACGCCTAATCGCCACAAAGCTCGGTCTTCCCACAGGTCATCAGGGAGTTGACAATCTCTTATCTCATTTAACACCCCCTGTCGCCAACCTCTCACTGGGCGTCCCCTACGTCTCCTCCCAGGAGGAACCCAATCAAGCATCTTTTTTGGCAGCCTCTCTTCCGTCATCCTATTGACATGACCATACCAAACAAGTTGTTTGGTCATGACGTCGAACACGATGTCATTTTCGACTTCCATTATCTGACGCACTCTATCATTACGGACCCGATCTCTCCTAGAAATTCCTGCTGACCTTCTCCAGAAATCCATCTCCGTTGCTCTTAGCATATCCTGTGTCCGTTTCTTCAGCTGCCAAACTTCACATCCGTATGTTAATATACTTTTGACTACAGCGTTGTATATCCTCCTCTTGTTATCTTTGGAAATCCGCTGATCCCAGAGGATTCCATTTAACATCGCTATAGCCTTCCTTGCTAAGGTGTTCCTTTCCCTGATAGCTTGATCCGTCCTTCCATCCTGGGTCAACCGCACTCCCAAGTACTTAAAGTGCTCGCAGCCTTTGATCTGCTGCCCATCCTCCAACTCAATGCTTTGCTGATCACCGCCAAAAGTCATCTTCTCAGATTTGGATATGCTGACTTCCAGACCCCACTTCCGATACTCTTCTACTAGCTTGCGCATCATGTATTCCGCGTCATCTTGATCTTGAGCAACCACCACCTGGTCATCAGCAAAGCACAGAGTAAACAGAGTTTCGAGATCACCCAAGGGGACACCCATACCAGAGCATTTTTTTTTCCATTCTTTTAGCACGCACTCGAGATAAATTTTAAATAATGTTGGCGACAAACAACATCCCTGTTTTAAACCCTTAGTCACATAAAATCCCGCTGACAACCCCCCATGGCACTTAACTTTGGTAAAACTCCCTTTATAAAATCGCTTAACAGCGTCAATCAACCCCCCGTTAAAATTCGATTTTTCCAAGGCCTCCCAAAGTTTCACCAACGGCACGCTGTCATACGCCTTCTGAAGATCCACAAAAATTAAATGCAGTTCCTGAGCTACGGCCATTTTCTTCTCAATGACCTGGACAATAACAAAGAGGTGATCTATCGTAGACCTGCCAGCTCTAAAACCAGCCTGCTCCTCTGCTTCGTGATCCTGCCATTCGTCCTCGATCTTCGCTTTCAGTATCTTCCCGTACACTTTGCTTATTGTCCCGGTCACTGAGAGCCCCCGGTAGTTGTTACAGTCGTCCTTCCTTCCCTTCTTTTTGTAGATGGCCTTGATCCAAGACTCCTTCCACTCCCTTGGTACCTCGTCACCCCTGATGCATTGTTGCATCAGTTTTCTGAGGCACTCAAAGAGCTTGGCAGTCCCGTACTTGACCAACTCGACAGGAATCCCACCAGGACCCGGTGCTTTGTCATTAATTAGCTCTTTAACCGCTTTAATTATTGATTTGGTCTACTTCAAAAAAATAAAATGTGAGCGTAGATTTTTAAACACCGCAAACGAGATACGTGGTTTGGTAGTTTCACCGTCGATATTAGCTCGTCTGCAAATAAACTTTGCGGTAGAATGCAAGAGAATTTTTTAGTCAAAATTGGACGTATTTCTGTCAAACGGAACTATGTGCATTATGACGTGAACCCTGTTATGCACATATTCTTATGGGTCTCAGGGCTCATGCATTAATGCACATAGTTCCGTTTGATAGAAATACGTCCAATTGTAACGTTTGGGGTCGCCCCGGTGAGTGGCAGTCTGCTAATGTGTTTGCTCGATTTCATGTGCGCGGAGAGTTGTCAGACATAGGATATAGATTTGAACAATCTGGAGTTCTCCTTCACTGTGGCCTCAACTCCACGAGCCTTTTTAGTGTATTTTCCGAAGGAAAGATACACTATTGCGTTCTGTATGTATGTAAGCCTGAGTCGCAAAATATATATAACTAACTAACTAACTGAATGTCTTAGAATTATAATAACTAACTAATAACTAACTGTATGTATGTATGTATGTAGTTAGTTAGTTATTATAATTTTGAGACATTCAGCAACTGTATGTATGTATGTATGTATGGATGTATTTCAGCCAGCGTGAGGATTTTTCAGTTTTCAGAGCGTTGAGAGGCAGTTAATTTTTAAGTTTCTTGAAACGAAACTTCTGGGGTTTATAGTCCCTTAAGAGTACTTTCAAACTGTGAAGAAAAAATCGGAATACGTTAATCACTTTTCGCACAGCGAGGGGTCAAAGCGGGGGGAGGTTTAATTTTGTCCACGCGATAACTCGAGTAAAAATGAATATTTTGAGCTGAAATTTTGATGGTAGTTAGATATCTACTAAGACTGGTTTCCTATTGAATTTCAGCAAAATCGGCCGACGCGTTCCGTAATAGTGGCAATTTACCGTTTTTACGGGTGAGGGGGGGGGGGGGTAGGAGTTGCGCAGCCAAGGGGAACTGTTTCTTGAAACATATCTGTGGTAAGAAGGGTAGGGTAAATGATTTTATTCCCCAATGTGACACTGCTCTTCGGAAAATACACTCATGCCGCGGTAAATGCGCGGACTACAAAAAGAACCGTCCCGTACTTGCCGGCAACCCCACGGAAAAACTCTGCCGCTTGCGGCAGGGTTTTTTGCATTTTGGAGGAAAAAAAATCAGCTGTACATTCGCATTTCCACGAAAAGTCTCAAGGTATAGTTCATTACGTTAATCGAAAGTCCTCGCTACACGCGAGAGCTCTGTTCAATTTCATGCTGAATATGAATGGCTCCGTTCTCACGTATCGGGTTTTGTAGCACACACTGGAAAAAAAACACATTGGATCTAGACTCCAGACTCTTGAAAACATTGACAAGAAAAAATACTCTTGATTCAATCGGATTTTTGCTTAAATCAAGAACCAAGCCTTTTAATTTGAGCGGATTTCCTTTTGATTTAAGCTTAAATCTGATTGAATCAAGAGTATTTTTTCTTATCAATGTTTTCAAGAGTCTGGACTCTAGATCCAATGTGTTTTTTTTCCAGTGCAATGACGATTTAAAGATGGTTTTAACATATCTTTGAAAACGGATGAAATGTTTGATGGGTGTTTTTTTTTCTTTTTTTTTTTTAATAATGGGGGGAAATCTAAAACACTCAAAAAGTTCTTGGGATACGTTATTGTTAAAAGCATCGATTTTAAAATGCGTGGTTATCATTTTTAAAACAATTTCTAATATGGTTTTCGAAATTCATACACACTTAATTATTAAATATTTTTTAATATCTTCGTTATTAAAAAGTGGGGTTTTTGATAAAATGTTACTAACGACTTTGACTAAAATCAGACTAACTGCATTTTTGCCTAACTTTCACTCATGATTTATTTTTTCAACAGAGAATTATTTTATTTTTAGAACATGTTCACATTCAAGTTTCAGTGCTGCTCAGTCTCTTGCTCAACACATAAAACAATTAGAGACGGTTAGGCGGTTTAATCCGACCATTTAAACTATTAATTTTTATTACCAAAGATAAGAAACATAATTCAATATTTACAACATGTTTACAAGAATTGAGAATAGGTACTCAAGTCGTTTTCTGATTCTCCGCTACTTTTTGGAGAGAGCAAGGCCAAAAAAATCTTCGGGCCTTCATTTTTTGTGACTTCAATATCAAAATAAAACATTTGTATAAAATAAAATTATTTTTTGGTATACTGTTAGGGAGCTCTTACATCTCCGTTCCATTCGCGTTCTTTCCATCGAGCATCGATATATTTGGCACGGAATTATGAGGAGAAAACATGTATATTTGTGCTGTAATTTTCACCCTGTCCAACGGCCCATTATTCAAATCTCTTTTTCTGGTCGGTGGGTGTAGCGTGCATTCACAGTTAATTGCCTCAAATTACAGCCCCGGAGCCAACCAGAGGCACGACCGAACTCCTCATGAAGACATCTCGAGGAACACCGGAACTAACTGACGTAATGATGCAGTGTGAAGAAAAATTCGCGACCGTCGTTTTTTGCACGGTCAGGATAGCAAATGAGTAACTGAAGCGTGGTTGTCAATTTGAATGGACCACTAGACAAGGTACGAATTTAAGCATTCTGATACATGTTTCTTAACCAGAATTTCACGTAGAACCCGATTCACACTACGAAAATTACCGAAATCAACTCCTAACGAAGACGTTTTTATTTCACATTGGTCACGAGGAATTTGAACTGCCCGCTCACAAGAAACTCAAAGCTCTACGTGAGTCAAATCGCGCACTACAACGGTTTCAGCAAGCTTCTCAATCGAGCAATGTTCATTTTCCACCATGTGTTGTTCAAACTATTAGTAATTTGCTATAGCTGAGCCAAATAGTCAAGATTGAAGTTGAGGATTTTTACATCGCAGAGACTGTCATGATAAACATTTAGCGCGCGATGTGAATCACGCAGAGCATTGAGTTTTCATGAGCGGGTGGTTTGAATTTACGCATCAAAAATCATGAAATATCTTCGTCAGGAGTTGATTTTGGTAATTTTCGTTGTGCGTATCGTGTTTTACGTGCAATTTTGATAAAGAAACATGTATCAGAATGCTGAAATTCGTACCTTGTCTAGTGGTTCATTGGAATAATTTGCATCATTTTTGTTCGAGGCTTCCCAAAGTTTCACTAACGGCACACTATCGTAGGCTTTCTGCAGGTCCACAAACACCAAATGCAACCCCTGGCCCACCATCATTTTCTTTTCGATCACTTGGGTGATGGTAAATAAATGATCGATCGTTGATCTCCCTGCTCTGAAACCGGCTTGCTCCGGCTTGCTGAAGTGGTTTTAGTGGGGGGTTGGTGAATGCTATTAAGGAATTTTATAATGGGACGTATGCTAGGATTAAATCACACGGGGGCTTATCCCCCGGATTTTTTGTGACTAAGGGATTAAAACAAGGATGTTGCCTGTCGCCAACCTTGTTTAAAGTTTATCTGGAAACCGCATTGAAAGAATGGAAGAGGAAATGTGCAAATATGGGCGTCCCGTTGGAAGATGGTGGCACACTCTATACTCTTTGCTTTGCTGATGATCAAGTGGTGGTGGCGCAAGACGAAGAAGATGCAGATTACATGACACGCAAGTTAGTGGAGGAATATCGATTATGGGGCCTTGATGTTAGTGTCTCCAAAACTGAAAAATTGGTTATTGGTGGTGATCAGCAAGGTATAGAGTTGGAGGATGGCCGGCACATCGACGGATGTGAAGAGTATAAATACCTTGGAGTATGGCTGACCCAAGATGGGAAGTTTGATCGGGCCATCAGAGAACGTAATTTGCAAGGAAGAAAAGCCATCGCGATGTTAAACGGGGTTCTCTGGGATCAGAGAATCTCGAAGGAAAATAAACGGAGAATTTACAGCGCCATCGTGAAGAGCATAATTACGTACGAGAGTGAGGTCTGGCAATCGAAGAAAAGATCTGAGGATATCTTACGGGCAACCGAAATGGACTTTTGGCGAAGGTCTGCAGGGATCTCGCGGAGAGAGCGCGTTCGTAATGAACGAGTGCGTGAGATAATGGGAGTTGAGGAAGATATTGTCCACGATATCAAAACCAGGCAGCTGGTTTGGTATGGACACGTGCGGAGAATGGCAGATAGTAGGTTGCCCAGAAAGGTATTTGATTGGGTTCCTCCCGGAAGAAGGCGGCGTGGACGTCCAGTAAAAGGTTGGCGGGAGGGAGTGGAGGGGGAGATCAGACGGTGTAATATGCCCGATGATTTGTGGGAGGATCGATTCCGATGGCGATTTGGAGTCGCAGAGCGCTCTAGTGCGCTGAGTTAGCGGCTTGATATGTATGTATAATTTGCATCATGTCTCAATATGACCGACTCAATGACTATCCCCGACAAAAATGGTTTCATGCGCTCATGCCCACAGAGGTAGGTCAAATGCCATCGCCTAAATTTTGAGTAGGTACCGGTTCAGCCCGAATTGGAGTCTACGGGTAGCGAACTAACAATTCTGTCATGCTAAAAGGAAAAGCGTAATATGAGCTTTCAGATGTTGCCATAATTCTTTCAATGAAAGTGAAATTTAATGGAAAATTGTGAACATTTTTTTCCAAAATTTTCAGGAAATTTTGTTCGCGATTTAATTTAAAATATCTTAATTTCAAGGAAAACTGTGCAAAACTTTTTTCACAAATACATAATTTATTCGAATAAATTTGGCAACTCTCGAATGTTCATACGGCGTTCTTCCTCAGCACGGCAGTATTGATCAACATTTTTTCCGTGTTTATAACTGTCCACGGGAATAGAAATCTTAGGCACTGAGGGCGAAATTTCCAAAAAAGCGCTTTTTGTCAGGCTGGGTCGAAAACTGTTCAAACCATGCTCACTATACAGGGTGTCCCAAAAGTCCCTTCCACCCCCTCTAAAATTTTACCTAATTGATATTTTGAAACGAAACTTTGGGGATGTTCATCGATCAATGTTAGCTACTTTTGGGGCTCTCCAAAATTTTCGGGCCCCCCCGTGGGGAGGGGCTGCGGACCCCAACTTTTTTTTTTCAAATAGCAACCCCTATCTTGTGATACTTCATTCGAAAGAGCATAAAAAGCTAAGAATTTTGGCGCAAACCGCAGATCAATATCTTAATTTTTGACCGAGTTATGATAGGTCAAAGGTCAAATTTGACCTATTTTCAAAAAATCATAACTCCGGTTCAAATTATTGTAATGAAAAAAATGAAACGGGAAAATTTACCAAATTGTAAGCACTTTTAAGTAAAAATCACAGAAATTACTTCAAACTAATTTTAAGGGGGGTTTCGGACCCCCAAATACGTAAATTCAAAGGTCATTAAATTTTCCCGCGAAATAAGCCAATTTCCCCCAGATTTGCCTCCACATTAGTTCAGTAAGATCAAAATCAGTTCAAAATTACGTTGGCAAGTCCCCAAATTTCGAGCAAAGTAAAAAAAAAAATTAAACGGTCAAATTTAATCACCTTAAATTTCGTTTTTTTAAACTTTTTCCGAAATTTTGGGACTTGCCAACGTAATGTTGAACTGATTTTGACCTTACTGAACTAACGTGGAGGCAAATCTGGGGGAAATTGGCTTATTTCGCGGGAAAATTTAATGAACTTTGAATTTACGTATTTGGGGGTCCGAAACCCCCCTTAAAATTAGTTTTAAGTAATTTTTGTGATTTTTACATAAAAGTGCTTACAATTTGGTAAATTTTCCCGTTTCATTTTTTTCATTACGATAATTTGAACCGAAGTTATGATTTTTTGAAAATAGGTCAAATTTGACCTTTGACCTATCATAACTCGGTCAAAAATTAAGATATTTATCTGCGGTTTGCGCCAAAATTCTTAGTTTTTTATGCTCTTTCGAATGAGGTATCACAAGATAGGGGTTGCAATTTGAAAAAAAAAGTTGGGGTCCGCAGCCCCTCCCCACGGGGGGGTCTGAACATTTTGGGGGGCCCCAAAAGTAGCTAACATTGATCGATGAGCATCCCCAAAGTTTCGTTTCAAAATATCAATTAGGTAAAATTTTAGAGGGGGTGGAAGGGACTTTTGGGACACCCTGTATGTCAATCGTAGCCAGAATTCGTTGCGCAAAAACTGACGATTTACCGTAAATCGTCAGTTTTTGCGCAAACGTCAGTTTTTACGACGCTCTTCCTCTGCACGGCAGTATTCTGCCGTGCTTAGGAAAAACGCCGTATGAACATTCTAAAGTTGCCAAATTTCTCCTCAGAATATATTTATTTTTGAAGAAAGTTATAAATATTTTTCCTTTGAATTTTCAGGAATTTCAGGTGAAATTACGAACAAAATTATCTGAAGAATCGGATGAAAAATATTTACAGATTTTCCCGAATATTCATGATTTACGAAAGGAAGTGTGGCATCGCCTGAGGGTCCATACGACGTTTTTCCTTGGCACGGCAATATTGCACCTAGAGTCCCTTTATACTGAGAGTCAAGACAATTCGGCTCATGGATGTCACAAACGGGAATAAAGATTACAGAAATTGAACGTTTTTCGTAATCTTTGATCGGCCCATTCTCAAATGCCTTTCTCCGTTCCCCCTCTCATTCCGTTTGTTCCTTGCCGAACCCGTAATTCCCTAGTCCATTTCAGATTATAATCTTTGCAAGTGGTGAAAATGGAATCTTTATTCCCGTTTGTGACACTGTGGAGGCTTAAAATACGGGAACCAATCAGAAATGGATTCAAATTGTCTTGCCTCTCAGTATAAAGGGACTCTAATTGCACCTAGATGCCGACTCTCACGATTGCTGGACGATTCCGCGAATCCGCGGTGGCCTCGACCTTCCCGCGTCCCGCGTCGGTGGCGTCGCGGCGCGTCAGAGAAAGTGGCGTCGGGCGTCGGCGGGGGAGGGGAAGGGCTCGGGAACCGGGATCGTGTGTGAACCGGTGGGTCGGATCTCCCGGGTCAGTGAAACCGGTCCCGAGAGTCGGGAGCGGTGCGGTGACCGGCAAGGCTGCCCGGAAGCCGCTCCTCGTAACCGCCGCCGCCACGTCACGGAGCGCTGACCGCCGGTATTCGTCGCCGGCTGCGAGGTGACATCACACGCTCCCAAGTAGCATTTTTTAACGGAAAAATCGCGATATATTGCGATTTTATCGGCGATTATATCGCTAGGATCATCAACATCTGGGCGATTATCTCGATCTTGTTGCAATATAATCGCGATTTTATTGCCCAGCAATTTATCGCGATATTATCGAAACAAAAATCGCGATCTGTGGCAATTTAATCTCGATTTTATCGAGCAAAAAAGTGCGATGCATAGCGATTTAATCCCCATAAATCGCAATATTTCATTCGATAATATTGCGATAAATTGCCACCGATATAATCGCGATAATCAACCGATAAAATCGCTATGTATCGCGATCACTGCTGCTGGGGTAGGGTGATACCGTCGTTCCCTGGCCGAGGAAACTCAACTCCATCCCTAAATTGCACAATTGACACAATTTTCACACACAAATGTTCCACTCTCACACAATTTACATAATTTGAGAGAACGATTTCAAAATCATTGATATAAATTTCGAAGGATTCCACCATCCAGACGATTCCGCCTTTTTCTATATCACTCGAGGGATTGCCAGATCGTGCGATAAATGTGAAAATTTTACATGGGTTTGAACCGAAAACAGTGCTGAAACTGTTATTATGTTTCAAAACCATATCATGACGTGCGTTTAAAAAAAAAGAAAGAAAAAAAGGGACAAATTTTAATAAACTCTGCGCACTTAGCGTTCTCTTATATATCAACATACTTTCATCCTTATCTGTTTTTTCGCATTTTCTCTACTAGATCTTGAAATCAAACCTACATCATCATCATCATCATCATCATCATTAATATAAACTTCGAAGGATTCAGACTTTCAGTCGATTCCACCTTTTTCTATTTCACTCGAGGGATTGTTAGATCGTGCGATAAATGTGAACATTTTACATGGGTTTGAACCGGGAATAGTGTCGAAAAAGCAAATTATCTGGCAACAATAGAGCCTGCGAGGGACGAGAGGCTGCCTTCCTGAGAAAACCCATGATTCAGCCAGAAATGTCATCAAAACAAATTGTATCCGTTTGAAGCATCAAATGTATACTAGGGAAAGCTATTTTAAAATAATAATTGCAAGTGGACATAGATGCTACAAAAAAGGAAAAAATGAAAAGAAAAGTAAATGACTTGAGGATACAATTACTTATGCAATCAGAGAGAATAAAACAAAAACGTCGGAGAAATATATATGCGATGAAAATATAAGAAAAAAACACGAGTGGGCTCATTGCGATTCGGAACTCGAACTATACTATCGTTGAGCAGTTTTTAGACCCCTACGCCACCGATAATCTTCTTAGGAAGTAAAGATGAACTTTTGCTACTTCAGCGAGTCAAATCGCGGAAGGAGATCTACGGTTGTCATTTTCCTCCACCCGATGGGACTGACGTACCAGTCAAATACGTTTTTGAATAAATGATTGATCCCCATCATTGCTTCATCTCCACAAAATTAATGTGCAAATGATGGCACGCTCCGGTATCAAGGTTCTGCGACAAAATCCTCTTTGCCTTGAGAGTCTGCAAAATGTATACAGCATAGTGATCAAACGTCCAACTAATCAGAAAAATGGCTCGCGGAGCGAGCCGAATGTCACGCGCGTAGCGAGTGAACGGGGGGTTCAGGGGGCGCAGCCCCTTGGCAAAACCTGACGGATACGCGAAGCGCATTCAGAACGGCTAGTACAGCTATAGACGGGGTTGCAGGCGTGAAATGGAAAATATGAAAGATTCTATATTTACGTGAAATATTTCATGAAACACGGACTGTGAAAAATTTCATATTTTTCACGGGTTGGAGTATGCAACCCCCACTCAAATACACAAAAATAAACTACAGGCACAATCTTTACATATTGCGAAACATGAAAAGGAACTGGTGCTTTTCAATATTTTTTATGAATTTCTAAAATTTCATGAAATATTTCACGTGAAATTTCAAAATTTTAATTTCATGAAAAATTGCAACCCTGGCTATAATGCTATTGGGATTATTTGTAGCATTTCACTACCTGAACTAGAAAATGGACACCTCAGGATTCAAGAATGCTAATTGCCATAACCATTTCCTCTTTCAACATACTATAGAACGTAATTCCGTAATAATTTTGAAGTAAATATTTTAAAGTAAGTTTGAATAATTGCGCTGAACACAGTGCGGTCAGAGACGCATATTAGCGTCTATAAGATCGCAAGAATACTTCGCGCATTGCGCCAAACAGTGCGGTTGGCGAGAGGCGCATGTTAGCGCCTACAAGCCCGCAGGAAAACTTCTCGCATTGCGCAAAACGGTGCGGTCGGCGAGCGGCGCATATTAGCGCCTACAAGGTCAGAAGAATACTTCTCGCATTGCGCATATTGACGGCGTAAGTCCGTAATCACATTTATCGTTTGCGGTGTCTGAGAATCTCCGTCTCTATGGCGGCACTTTATACATTTTTTTGGCATTTTTGAACCCCCTTTCCTTATAACACTACTATATACAACCCAACCATACGTGATACACAATAGACCCATCTCCACAACCCAAAATATCTCATAAATCGTAAGAACAGGAGAACATATACCATACCTGGATGAAATTCAAAGTATTTTTAAAAATAATGTGACGTGACAACTTTACCAATAAAGTTTAATAAGTGAGAATGATATAAACGTCTTAATGGTCTTCCACTCTTCCCAGCCCAGTGAACGGCTGCAATCACCTGGCAAAAACTGAAATGCGTGAGCTTCGCCAATATTTATAGGATTTTAACAAACAGTGGCCTTTGAATTATTATTTAATACTTCGCAAATATTACAAGAAAAATTCTATGATTGATACCACTAATCTCTGTATTTTTATCAAACCAATGCGACTCGACAATTTTGAAAAAGTAAATAAAAATACAGAAACAAAATTTGTTACTGATCACTAATTACACTGATTGCTGAATGCCGGGCGTTTTCAGTGTGCGTAACATGGGTTTCCTGCTGGTTCATAATATAGGTGCGCTCGCTATATTTTAAATTTTAAACATTAGGTAGATTACGCTGTAAGCGTAAGGAGAATCAAATTTCCTTCAATATTTTTGATATGCAATACGCACAGCTATTGAGCTGTGAGCTGTTTTAAAATTCTAACCAAAACAAAATCGAATTGGCAGGTTATTAATCCATATTTTCGAAAAATTCCTCACGCAAATATTTTACTTTCACCAATGGAATGTACTGAAACGCACCTCCTTACCGCATTCTTAATAACGCCTAGAAGTTTTAATCGAGTAGTTTCATGTTCGAGCGTATGTCCGACAAAAAAGCCTACTCAATTTCAAACTTTCTCATTTACAAGATTCAACACGAAACAACACGGCTAGTGTTGCGGAAAAACACAGCATGAGCTCATGAATGTCGCCAAATCTCCTGTGATAAAACAAGAATTTTCAGGGAAACTTGCGGATATTTCCCCTCAAAATTTTCAGAGAATCTCATTAAGAATCCAATCTAAATTGTATGAAAATATCAAGAAAAAATATTCACGACTTTCTAAAAAAAAATTGATATTTCTTCGAGGGGGTTTTGGCAAGTCTGAATGTTCATACGACATTCTTCCCAAGCACGGAAGCTTGAGGCTGCCTACACATAATTCCAATTCTTCAATACTTTATTTGATGATCCGCGCGTAGTTAGCTTTAATGCCTGATGATCATAAATTTCCAGAATCTTTAGGCTCCGCCGCTCAGCGGATCGATTCGATTGGAGAGGTCGGACATAACATTTTGGACTAAAACTGTAAATGTTGATGTTTATTTCGTCACAATTTAGGTTTCAAGGGGTGTCTCTGGAAGACAAGATTTAGGATAAAATCAATGGAGCTACTTTTAGAACCTAAAAGTTTTGTATGAACGGAGTCATAAGCGTTAAAAGTTTCCGAAATTTGTCCGAGCTCTCCTGTTGACTCGATCCACTGCGCGCCGACGGCCGGCGGTTGCAAATAAGTGCGATGGCGGTAAAAGAGGCAAGCTCATTAGAACCGTCAAACACGACTATGATCACGCACTTCTTCAGCGATCAGTGAAAAAAGCAATGCTGCCGCTTTTGAGACATTTGAACGATTTATGTTCAATTCATTGAACGTCATGCTGGCCATTTTTACTATACTGCCGTGCTGAGGAAGAATGCCGTATGAACCTTTAGGCGTTGCCAAATTTCATTCGACAAAAAAGAATTTTTCAGGAAAAGTATTAATGAATATTTCTCTCCCGATTTTTCATAGGGTTTCGTTAGTGATTTAACCTAAAAAGTCTGAAATTTTCAAAGAAAAATATTCTCAACTTTCTTCATAAATAAAGATTCTTTTAGGCAGAAATTTGGCAACTTTCGAATGCTCATATGGAGTTCTTCCTTAGCACGGCAGTATACAGCAGTGACAATTGGATCTTGGCTCAACAGTCTTGAGTCTTTGAATTTCTGTTTAGCGTTAGAGATCACAAGAAAGCGGGAAAAACGCAAACGGGAAAAGAAGAGAAGAAAAAAGTAGTAGAGAATTAAGAAAAAGTGGGAGGTGAGGAAGATGAAGAGGAATAAAGTCTAGACGAAAGATAAGAAGATCTTAAGGAATAGGGACAAAAAGGAATAAGAAAGGAAATAGATAGAAGGATAAACTGGAATGGATATGAAGGAATAAGAAAGAGGAAGGAAGTACAGGAGCAGGAAGAATTTATTTTCCCTTGTCTTCTTTCTACTTTTCTACCTGTATTTTTCCTTCTACCCTTTCTTCTTCATTTTCTTCTTTTTTTCTCCTTCTTTACACATTTTGTTGCTCCTCTTTTTTTTATTTTTCTCTCCTCTTTGTGCATTCGTTGCTTCTTCATACTCTCCCTTTTCCCCTGTATCTTCCCCTCCATTCTTTCCATAATTTTCCCATCCTCATCCTTTTTTCTCTCCTTCTTTACTATATCCTTTTCGATCCCTTATCCCTCCTCTCTCTTCTTCTTTTCCTCTTCTTCTGTATCTTTCTCCTCATCTACCACCTCATATTTTTACTCTCCTTCCCTTTCATCTGCTTCTCCTCTCTCATCTTTGTCTTCTTCTTCTTCCTTATCTTTTTCAGTTCAACCTTCCAACCTCGGAGCAGACATGCGCGCTCCTTCATTGGGGAAACTCTGGTTTCGAGCACTATCAAAAACGAATTAAAGTGGAGGCGTCGTTGTTGTCCGCGAGGAGGCGCTCCGGCCCACAGTGGTCCGAGTCAAAAGGAGACGTCGATAACATTTGGAAACGTTAAACACTTATGACTCCGTCTTTCAAAAAGTTGATGTTCTAAAAGTGGCTCTATTGGTTTCCTAGTGAAATTTTCTACTAGAGGCTAGCCCTACCACTAGACAAGTTTCAAAGATAAGCATTCTGATACACATTTCCTGACGAAAATTTCACGACAAACACGATTTGCGCAACGAAAATTACTGAAACCAACTCCTAACAAAGATATTAACGTTTTAATTTCACATTGGTTACGAGGAATTTGAACTACCCGCTGACAAGAAACTCAAATCTCTACGCGTGAGTCAGATCGTGCACTACAACGGTTTCAGCAAGCTTCTCAATCGAGCAATGTTCATTTCCCACCATATGTTGTTTAGACTATAAGCAACTTGCTATAGCTGAACCAAAGAGTCAAGATTGAGGTTGCCAGATTTTTATATCGCAGAGACTGCCATGATAACATTTAGCGCTCGATGTGAGTCACTGAGTCACGTAAAGCATTGAGTTTTCATGAGCGGGTGATTTGAATTCACGCATCAAGAATCATTAAATATCTTCGTAAGGAGTCGATTTCGGTAATTTTTGTTGTGCGCATCAAGTTTTACGTGAAATTTTGGTTGAGGTCATTCGATGGACGCCATATTTCGTGTCAGTACGGCATGCGGTATATCGCATCAATTGGTTCCACTTTTTCAGCTACTCGTCATTTTTCTCCAATTTCGAGATCGCAATTCTATTGTCAGGAGACTAAAGCACTCACTTACCAATTTTAACAAAAAAAATTCAACGTAATAAAGGCGTGGTTTTTTCAGAGAGAAAACATCGCATTCGATACTGATATCGAAACTGCCCTCGAATGCGATATTTTCTCTCTAAAAAAAACCACGCCTTTAATACGTTGGATTTCTTTGTGAAAATTGGTAAGTGAGTGCTTTAGTCTCCTGAGTCTCCTGACAACAGAATTGCGATCTCAAAATTGGAGAAAAATGACGGGTAGCCGAAAAAATGGAACCAATTGATGCGATAAATCGCATGCCGTTCTGACACAAAATATGGCGTCCATCGAATCACCTTCAGAAACATGAATCAGAATGCTGAAATTCGTGCCTTGTCTAGTAGTCCATTCCATGAGACTGGTTGACTCGATCCACTGTGCGGTCGGCTCCTCGGAGCGCCTGCGCGGTTCTCGTTTGGCTTTTTTCGCGGCGAGCCGCGGCCGCGGCCGGGAATGAGGAGTCAATTGAGGATGACCCCCGGCCGAGGGGTCACCTTTCTCGTGGCCGCCTGCCAATGCCGCCGATCGCCCCGCCGCACGCTGGGTCGAGTCAATCGCAGAAGTCACACATGGAATTTTTCACAAAAACTCCGAATGGAGATGTTGCATATGTGAGGCATTTGCGATTTTACTGGTGACCCTTACGTAAAAGTTCGTGAGAAACACGGTGGTGCCACTGGTTTTCCCTGATATCAACTCCCAAGCTCAAAAAACGCTCTCACACTGAAAAAAAATTCTCGGCGTTTTTACCAAAGTCCGTTGGTACCTTTACCATCTCACTTTTTTGCCAATTATTGGTAATTTTACCAAGACAGACTGGTAAGCTTACCTAAAAACCGGTATTTTTACTGTGTCTTTTCAGGTGAGAATACCACTTTTATTGGTAATCAATTCCCGGTAACTTTGCCATTTTATCTCGGTAATTCTACCACAGTCGATAAAAAATGTTGGCGTTTTTACCAAGGTCCAGTAAAATTACCCTAAAATAACCCTGAATTCTTGGTAATTTTACCCTTTACTTTTTTTTCAGTGCAAGTTGAGGCCAAAATGGATGGTATATCCCACGCAATCCTGAGAGTCCACCTCTATATCGAAACCACATCTCCTATGCAAAGATAGGGAGCAAGTAAATTAGCAGTGATGCCGTGTTTTCAGTTTTGGAGTCCTCAAATAAAGAGGCAGCCCTGTCAAGGTATTTGTTCCTTATCTTTGCATGGAGAGTTCGTCTTGATGTAAAGGTGGACTCTCAGGGTTGCGTGGGATATTCCATCCATTTTGGCCTCAATTTGAAAACTTTTTTTGAGCTTGGGCGTTGATTTCAGAAAAAACCAGTGGCACCATCGTGTTTCTCGCGAACTTTTACGTAAGAATCAACATTCAAATCGCAAATTCCTCACTGATGCAACATCTCCATTTTGATGTTTATTTCGTCACATGTTAAAGTTCGAAGGGTGCTACTAGAAGCAAATTTCACGAGGAAACCACCTGATTCACTCTAACAGCTTCAAAGTTTTGTAGAGACGGAGTTACAAGCGTTTAAGGTGATTCGATGGACGCCATATTTTGTGTCAGAACAGTATGCGATATATTGCATCGATTGGTTCCATTTTTTCAGCTACTCGTCATTCTTCTCCAATTTTGAGATGGCAATTCTGTTGTCAGGAGACTAAAGCACTCACTCACCAATTTTAACAAAGAAATTCAACGTAATAAAGGCGTGGTTTTTTTAGAGAGAAAATATTGCATTCGAGTGCAGTCTCGATATCAGTATTGAATGCGATGTTTTCTCTCTGAAAAAACCACGCTTTTATTACGTTGAATTTCTTTGTTAAAATTGGTTAGTGAGTGCTTTAGTCTCCTGACAACAGAATTGCGATCTCAAAATAGGAGAAAAATGACGAGTAGCTGAAAAAATGGAACCAATTGATGCGATAAATCGCATACCGTTCTGACACAAAATATGGCGTCCATCGAATCACCTTTTTTTTGTCCGACCACTCCTATCGACTCGATCCACCGTGCGCCGCGCTGACCGGGTGGAGACTCGAGAGGTGGACAACGAGGAATAAGTAAAAGTTCCGCCGGCCGACTCGTCCGGTCGGCTTGACCGTTGCCGACGTCGGCCACGCTCGTTTCTAATGGACCGCAGAATAAGCTACAAATTCAAGCATTCTGATACATGTTTCCTCATTTTTTCTTGTCGATGTTTTTAAGAGTCTGGACTCTACATCCAATGTGATCCGAAAAAATGTAACCAATTGATGCGATATATCGCATGCCGTTCTGACACAAATATGGCGTCCATCGAATCACCTATAAGTTTCGAAGGATTCCACCATCCAGACAGTTCCACCTTTTTCTATTTCACTCGAGGGATTGCCAGATTGTACGATAAATGTGAACATTTTACATGGGTTTGAACTGGAAGAGTGTCGAAAAAGCAACTTATCTGGCAACAATAGAATCTGCGAGGGACGAGAGGCTGCTTTTCTGGGAAAACCCATGATTTATCCAGAAATGTCATTAAAACAAATTGATGCCGTTTAAAGCATCAAATGTAGTCTAGGGAAAGCAATTTTAAAATAATAATTGTGAATGGACACGTATGCTCCAAAAAAGGACAAAATGAAAGGTTAAGGAAATGAAATGAGAATATAATTACTTATGCAATCAGAGAGAATGAAACATAAACATCAGAGAAATTTACATGCTAGTAATGCTATAAAAAAAAAAAAAACACAACAAACAACCACAAGTGGTCTCATAGCGATTCAGAACTCAAACAATAATATCTTTGATCAGTTTTTAGACCCCTACGCCACCGATAATCTTCTTAGATGAACTTTTGCTACTTCCACAAGTCGAATCCCGGAAGGAGATTCCCGGTTGTCACTTTCCTTCACCCGATATGGGACTGACGTCCCAGTCCGATGCGTTGTTCAAGAAATGATCGATCCTCATCATTACTTCATCTCCATAAAATATTTATTAATGTGCAAGTGATGGAACGCTCCGGTAACTAGGTTCTTGACAAAATTATTTTTGTCTCGAGAGCTTCCAAAATGTATACATCATAGTGATCAAATGTCCAACTACTCAGAAAAAAGCCGAATGTCACGCGCGTAGTGAGTGAACAGGGGGTTCAGGGGGCGCAGCCCCTTGGCAAAGCCGTGACGGATACGCGAATCGCGTCCAGAACGGCTAGTACATCTGTAGAGCTATTGGGATTATTTGTAGCATTTCACTACCTAAACTAGAAAATGGACACCTCAGGATTCAAGAATGCTAATTGCCATAACCATTTCCTCTTTCAACATACCATAGAACGTAACTCCGTAAAAAAATTTAAAGTAAATATTTTAAAGGAAGTTTGAATAATTGCGCCGAACACAGTGCGGTCAGACACGCATATTAGCGTCTATAAGATCGCAAGAATACTTCGCGCGTTTCGCCAAACAGTGCGGTTGGCGAGAGGCGCATGTTAGCGCCTACAAGCCCGCAGGAAAACTTCTCGCATTGCGCAAAACGGCAGCCGAATATCACTCGCGTATGACAGCGGTTCCATGGGCGCAGCCCCTCGGCTATCCGTGACGGACGCGCAAAGCGCGACCAGAGCGGCTAGTGCACCAAAGAATGGAAGATAATTTTGTTTAAACATTTATTCACTTTTTACGAGCTTGTACTGTTTTAATCATTCCTCGTTCCTGTAAAAATAAACGATAGGACATAATCCATGGCACAGAGAAAAGCACCTCCTTACATTCGCTGTCTTCGAACTTTTACGAAAAAAAGGAAAAAAAGAAAAAAAATTATTTCCTTTGGAAGATTCAAGTATTTTGAAATTTTTCAGACATTGTGGATCAAATCACGAACGAAATCCGCTGGAAAATTGGATGAAAACTATTCACAAATTCTCCTGAAAATTCGTCATTTGTCAGAGGAAATTGCACTGCCTGATGGCTCATACGGTGTTCTTCCTGAGCACGGCAGTGCGAGACATCGCTTGGATATCCGATTCGGGACCTCCGAAATATATTGTCTCCGTGCAAGATCCATACTGCCTCGCTAAGGAAGAACGCCGTATGAACATTCGAGAGTTGCCGAATTTCCCTCGATAAAGCATGTATTTTTAACCACATCAATGCATATTTCTCCTTGAAATTTGCAGGTATTTTAGATCGAATTGCGCGCAAAATTGTTGGAAAATTTTTGAAAATAATATTCGCAATTTTTCCCGATCAATTCGGTTTGCATCGGAGGAAACTCGGCAACGTCTGAAGGCTCATACGGTGTTCTTCCTTCAGCACGGCAGGATACACCACGCGATTCGTGTCCGCCGCAATCCACCGCAGCGCGATCCGTGATCTGTGATCTATGATCCATGATCGTGACCGCACCTGCCTCCCCCGCCACCTCGCCCTCTTCCCCCGAGCAGTTGGAAAGTTCAGTCCCGTTGTTTGCGTGTTGAGATAACTTTACACTTACGTGGCGAGATCAACCTCATCGTCTGGGTCTGGCTTCTTCGAACAGGGGTCAGGGTCCGCTCTCGAGAGAGGATTCCAAGGAATTCCCCCCCCCCCCCCCCCGCCCAAGGCGCACTCTTACATTTTCATGTTACTGGTGGAGCTGTAAGTGGATGACGTCATGGTCCTGAGGAGGAGGAGGAGGAGGAGGAGGAGGAGGAGGAGAGTATCAAAGGGTGCCCCGCATAAAACCTGCAAGAGGGTAGAGTACCTATATTGAGAGAGTATGGCCACTGGTGTTACCACTGGAGCCCTTAGGACCCAAAAATGGCGGACGCCATAAATTAATGTAATGCAAAATGACTCAAAATGTAGTTTTCTTTGCTTATCGTAACGAGAAATTTACCCAAATGCACTATTGCAACTTATACAGGGTGATCCAAAAGTCCCTTCCACCCCCTCTAACTTTTTACCTAATTGAGGTAAAGATTTGAAACTTGGGGGATATTCCTAGGTCAAAGGGAGCTACTTTTTGGCCCCCCTAAAATTTTCAGGGGGGCCCCCCTTGGGGGGGCAACGGCCCCCAACTTTTAATTTTCAAATGGGAAGACCCCCTTTGTGATAGCTCGTTCGAAAGAGCATAAAAAAAGACAACTTTTCGCGCAAACCCGAAGTCAATATCTCAAACCGTTTCAAAATGGCGGCCGGTTAAAGTTCAAAATGGCCGAAAATTCACACCGGTTATTTGTCGATGGATTTGCGCGAAAATCGGTATGTAGGGGTATTTTGACACGAGAAAAACGAATTTGACGTTAGATTTTCAAAAAAACCGAAATTTCCAAAATGGCCGCCGGTTAAAGTTCAAAATGACAAAAAATTGATTTTTTTAGAAATCTAAGTTCAAATTTGTTTATCTTATGCCAAAATACTCTCAAATTCCAAGTTTTAGGCAAATCCATCAGCAAAAAACCGAGGTGACAATTTTCGGCCATTTTAAACTTTAACCGGCGGCCATTTTGGAAATTTCGGTTTTTTTGAAAATCTAACGTCAAATTCGTTTTTCTCGTGTCAAAATACCCCTACATACCGATTTTCGCGCAAATCCATCGTCAAATAACCGGTGTGAATTTTCGGCCATTTTGAACTTTAACCGGCCGCCATTTTGAAACGGTTTGAGATATTGACTTCGGGTTTGCGCGAAAAGTTTTCTTTTTTTATGCTCTTTCGAACGAGCTATCACAAAGGGGGTCTTCCCATTTGAAAATTAAAAGTTGGGGGCCGTTGCCCCCCCCAAGGGGGCCCCCCTGAAAATTTTAGGGGGGCCAAAAAGTAGCTCCCTTTGACCTAGGAATATCCCCCAAGTTTCAAATCTTTACCTCAATTAGGTAAAAAGTTAGAGGGGGTGGAAGGGACTTTTGGATCACCCTGTATACATATTTTTAAGGCTAATCGTGTGCAGTTTTTGAGAAAAATTATCTTAAATGTGGTAAGGTTGGCAGCAAGTGCGGTTGGTGATAACCGTCAAAAGTTGGTAATGACCCCCCTCCCATCTACAGAAACCAAAACAAGGCATCGCCATTTTTGGGTCCTAATTAAGCCTCTCCATGGGGCCGAGTGGCCATACTCTCTCAATATAGGTACTCTATTCTAGGGTAGTGGAAGGTCAAATTAAGGTTTATCTACAGCTCCGTGAAGTAAGAAATTTCTCCGCGCAGAGGGCGTCACCGCTGTGTTTTCATTTTTTGGTCCACGCCATTAGAGTCCGTACAGCTCCACGTGAGTCCTTGAGCTTTTATGAGAGTTAAAGGAATTTCTGTTTAAATCGAAGAGTCATAAGTTCTGCCATGTCCATCATTCCACCTTAGTCTATAGGGACCACCCATTTCAACCAATATGATCGCTCCATACTGCCTACGCCATCTTCGTCGGTAGCATTGTCTATCAATTTCTAGGTATATCGACGGTGTAAGTCGGAAATCACATAACTCGGTTTGCGACGTCGCAGACTTCCTGTCATACTTTACTTTTTAAACAGAAAACTACTCAACGGCAATTCTTCAAGACTGCCGTGATTTTTCTTCTCTAGGCGAAACAAATTCTGCAAAAACTTGAAGAAATGATGCCAATTTGTTCTCCTCTAAAAAAATATTTTAAAGGCGGATATTTTCAGACACCGCAAACGAGTTATGTGATTGCCGACTTACACCGTCGATATGCAATAGACTCGTTGAATGGGGACCCTATCGTGGCAACGTGGCGCAATGCAGAGCTTACTTCAAAGGCCCGGCTCAGTGAAAGTCGGATCGGATCGTGAAACTCGTGCATTTCGGTTCGTCCGGGATTCCGGGGATCCGGTGCGGGGCGGGGGGCCGGGGGTTGCGGGGCGGGGGGCCGGAGGTTCCGGGGCCCGGATTTCCCGCACCCGAGATCCGAGGAATCTCCAGAGGATGCCTCGGCGCTTCGCAAACCAAGGCCGCGGCTCATGCCACGATGCCGTGTGAGGAGGAAAAACCTCAGACTCGTATATTCATAGTCGTTCCTACTACATAGTCGTTCAAAGCTACTGGCAGGGCCGGATTAAGAGGATGGCCACATGGGCCGCGGTCCATGGCGCAAGTCTGTAGGGGCGGCAAATTTTGCAATTTTTTTAAATGTAGGTATAAACAAAATCAAATTTAGAAAAAAAATTACTAAGGAGAAAAGGCAACAAAATCTCTCATGTCCTGACAGTACAGTAATTTCTAATTTTGTCGTCTTTCAGTGATACAAAAGACAGCACCTTTAATTAGTCGAGTTAAGAGAGAAACCAAACACGCAATTTGGCCTGGAACGGCGCGACTTAGAGAGAAATGATGACGAGGACTTGAGATGAAAAGGAGAAGCCCTCGGCGCGGCGGTCGGCATGTAACACATATTAGCGCCTACAAGACTGCACGAATACTTCACGCATTGCATCAAACACAGTGCGGTCACTGCAGTCAGCGTGAAACGGATGACGCCTACAAGAATGAAGAATGCATGAATACTTCACGCATTGCGCTCAAGACAGTGCGGTCAGCGTGAAACGCTTAGCGCCTACAAGACTGTCGGAATACTTCACGCATTGCTCCAAACACAGTGCGGTCTGCGAGGCGAGGCGGCGGAAGTTAAAATCATTAATCCACATTTATGATTGTTCTTTCATAATTTTTGCGTTCATTTCTGTATGAATGGAAGGCCTTGTCCACACAGAGATAGGTTTACGGAACTTAACTTTCGCGCAAAGTTCCGTGAACTTTTGCTAGTAGTGTTGACAGGGCTTATCCCAAAAAATGTGTCCAACACAAGTAAACGCGTCTTCTGCATCCTTCCCCCGCTGCCACGCTCACTTGATGATTTTAATTGATGTTTCAAAACGAATGAGATGGGGGCGGCAAAATACAGGCGGCCCATGGGCGGCAAGTAGGTAAATCCTGCCCTGGCTACTTGTCCTACTGGTCCTGGTACTCCATTGTAGATTCACCCCAATGGATATTTCATGGCGATAAGGCAATGACGCACGTACTCATTGATACGCGATCCGTTTCCATCTCTCACACTCTCATTTTCGGTGTCCATTTCTACTTGGGCCCTATTGTTCTTCTCCTTCTTCGTCTCCTGTCAGGCTGGATGATATCTTGATTGAATCCTCCGACAGACAACTGCTACACGGCAGGATCATCCTGTTCGTCGGCTACTGTAGCAGAGCGTTTATCGCATTAAGAGCTTACGTCAACGCTGCCGTCCTAAGGAAGAACGCCGTATAAACATTCGAGAGTTGCCAAATTCTCTTCGATAAAACGTTTATTTCTGATGCAAGTCATGAATAGGTATTTTTCCTTGAAATTTTCAGGGACTACAGGTGAAATTGCGATCAAAATTATCTAAGAAATTGAGATGTTGCATGTGTGAGGAATTTGTGATTTTACCGTTGATTCTTAAGTAAAAGTTCGCGAGAATCACGCCACCGGTTTTCTCTGAAATCATCTCCCAAGCTCAAAAAAAGCTCTCAACTTGAGGCCAAAATGAAGGGGATATCCCACGCTATCCTGAGAGTCTACCTCTACATCCAAACAAACTCTCCATGCAAAGATAGGGAGCAAATACACTGACAGGTCTGCCACTTTATTTAGAGACTCTAAAACTGAAAACACGGCATCACCGCTAATGTATTTGCTCCCTATCTTTGCATGGATAGTTTGTTTTGATATAGAGGTGGACTCTCAGGATAGGGTGGGATATTCCATCCATTTTGGCCTTAACTTGAGAGCCTATTTTGAGCTTGGGAGTTGATTTCAGAGAAAACCAGTGGCACCATCGTGTTTTCTCGCAAACTTTTACATAAGAATCAACAGTCAAATCGCAAATTCCTCACACATTCAGCATCTTCGTTGAAAGGAAAATATTAATAAGTTTACTAGGAAATTCCTATTTTATCAAATCAAATTTGGCAACGCCTGAACGCTCATACGGCGTTTTTCCTTAGGATACGGCAAAACGGTCGCTCTTTATCCGATCGCTCCCGCTTCATCAGAGTAATGCTCCAGCACATATTATAATGCCGTGTTAAGGAAAAACGCCGCACGAGACTTTAGACGTTGCCGAAGAGCTTGACGCAAAAACGGCTTCCCCCCCCCCCCCCCGGAATTTCTTCAAACATTGTATTTTGATCACTCGTACTTGAACGTTTCTTTTCCCAAATTTTCAGATCCCCCCTCCATAATTTTTTGGTGGTTTGAAAATTTGGGAAAAGAAGCGCTCAAGTAGGTAGAGTAATTGATAGAGGAAGTTTGAAGAAATTACTGAGGGGGGCGAAAAACGTCGTTTTTGCATCAATATCTTTCCTTTGATAAAATATGAATTTTCAGGGAGATCCTTACATGTTTTTCTTCGAAATTTTTACAGAATGTTGTACCCTATTAGGTCTGAATTAAATGAAATTTGCATTTGACCATTTCTCTGGGCAGTCAGAGGGAGTGGTTCATTTTTTTGTACTTGCCGTCGACGTAAGGATTTATAAGATGCAAGAGGAACGTTAGATCTTTCCGGTTGCAGTTCAGACGCTCAAAATGGCATAATTTTCACTTCTTCTATGAAGTGATTATTAGTCCTTGATCTTGAAGTGCCTTCAAATTTACGGAACGCAAAATACGTTTCGGTTGTGCGCCCAGTGTTGTTGTAAAGAGGTGGGGTAGTGGAGTGTGTACCACATAGCGTAACCGTGTATCGATCGTGAAGGAGCTCTGAAATTATACGTAACTCGATCTGCGATGTTTCAGATTCACTACTTCAGAAGATGTCTGATCATTGTTTTCCCGAAAAAATCTCGTGTGATTTTTCTTTACTCCTCCAGGAATGAATTCAGAGCATTTCCTGCAAAACGTCTGGTGATATTTTTATTTTGTTTAAAAAAAGAGACCGGGACTTACAAATGGACGTATTAATGCCAAACGCAACTTTGTCCATAATGACATGAGCCTCGAGGCCCATAAGGATATATGCGTAACAGGGCTCACGTCATAATGCGCATGGTTCCGTTTGGCGGAAATACGTTCAAATAATGCAATCGGGGTAAACGTTTTTTGTCACTATGCCATCAATATTATATGTTACTGTTGTTGTTGTGTGTCGTATTGTATGTATTGTATTGTTGGAGAAGGCTCATTCGCTCATAATACATTCAAAAATTCGGGACCCTGGATTTGAAAGACTAGAATTCTTGGCTTTTCCTCAAAACGATGATTTGAACAGTAACCTTCGATGAGATGTGAATCGAACATCTTTAATCCCAACATAGATTCTCATTTATTTTTCAAATGTGTCCAGTTTATGTGCCCTTTTGCCGTTTCTACGAGGATTGTTCAATGTAGGCTGTCGAAAATTTAAAAAAAAATTGCCAAAAATTGATAAATCGTTTTGAAAAATTTTCTGAGTTTCGACTTTTTGACTCTTCGTTCAATTACCTTAAGGTGCAATACATATATTCCAGTGCTTACTTTTTTGACTTTTCAAACACGTGTTCAAGACCATCCTTCGCTAGATGTTTGATGCCCGCCTCCATTAGGCACTGCTGTTGCCACTGGAACAATAGGGGCATAATTTCCTTCCTCAAAGTGATTTTTGGTCCAAGCGTATAGAATTAAGTAATACGGGATCATACACTGTAAAAAAACACATTGGATCTAGAATTCTTGAGTCCAGACTCTTGAAAACATCGACAAGAAAAAATACTCTTGATTCAATCTGATTTTTGCTTAAATCAATTTAAGCGGATTTCTTTTTGATTTAAGCAAAAATCTGATTGAATTAAGTACTTTTTCTTGTCAATGTTTTCAAGAGTCTGGACTCTAGATCCAATGTGTTTTTTTCAGTGTATTTGGACTGTAAGACGAATGAAGCGCCATTCTAGAATTTTCTTTGGCTACGAAGCTTCATGACACTTACTGTGACTTACGGCTGATACTGAGGGAGAGAACAACAAGCACGAACATTAGCAAAATTAAGAAAATCGTCGTGCATCGTCCTCCTGACGAAAGAAGGAACCTAAATTTCAACACGGAGAAAAATAGAACGGTGCTCAGCACCAACTTTGCTTTAATATCCGCCGGATATGGTGGACTGCAGGAACAGTCACCTAGCAGAGGAAGTTTGTGCGAAAGTACAAGAGGAATGTGCTGGGGACAATAATTGTCGTCTGTGCCCAAGTGCGGAATGGAATGTTAAAGCAAAATCATCATCCGTCCCATATGATGAAGTCCATCTTCTGGTACTCAGCGCGGTTCTATTTTTCTCCGTGAATGTTACGGAATTTTTTCTCGCAAATTGCATTTTTACCAAGAGAATCCTTAGGGGTTTTCACTGAATATTTCGATGATTGTTCTTCCAGCCTCACAAAAAAATCATAAAAAATCAAAAAATAAATTACCACTCTATCACTGATCCAGTGGCGAGGTGTGAATGATGCATTATCGATGTTTCCCCACTTGAAGCTAGGGTAAAAGATCGATTATGAAGGTGTTCGTTGCCAACGCCCTGTTTATCGATCCTTTTCACTGGGTTTAAATGGTAGATCAATCGATGTATTCATAGCAAGCCATGCCACTGCTGATCATTTTTTTCATCTACCTCCTGCTTTGTATCAAGCACTGTGCGTAATTGTAAATAATTTCATTTTTAATTTAACTATTCGAGGTTAGGATAGACTAGGTAGTAGAGTACCTTTATTGAGAGAGTATGGCCACTGAGCCCCATGGAGAGGCTTAGGACCCAAAAATGGCGGTGCTTTGTTTTGGTTCTTGTGGATGGGAGGGGGGGTCGTTGCCAACTTTTGACGGTTATCACCAACTGCACTTGCTGCCAATCTTACTACATCTAGGATAATTTTTCTCAAAAATTGCACACGATTAGCCTTAAAAATATGTAAAGAAATCGCAATAGTGCATTTGGATAAATTTCTCGTTACGACAAGCAAAGAAAACTACATTTTGAGTCATTTCGCATTACATTGATTTATGGCGTCCGCCATTTTTGGGTCCTAAGGGCTCCATTCAGCCTAAGATGGCTGAGCCAATCAGAGTGGTAACACCAGTGGCCATACTCTCTCAATATAGGTTCTCCAGACTAGGTTAGGGTAGGTTTGGTTTGGTTAGGTTTGGTAAATCTAAAGTTTAAGTTAACCTAACCTAGGAGCAATTAAAATTCAGCGATTTTAGGTTAATGCAAAACGCTTTATCGACTGGTTCACGAATTTGCTGGTAGCCGTGAATATGACTGCGGGTCGATTATCGAAATTGATAGACAAAGCTATCGACAAAGAAGACAAAAGGGATTTGGAGGGATCCTATCGGTGGAAGCGGGTGGTTGCAATGGACAAGGACGTGGGTGATAGACAAACCAACGGCAACCCACGAGAGACCCGATAATTAGTCCATCATTTTCTCCCTTAGTCTATAAGAGCCACCCGTTTCCACCTATAGGATCGCTTCTTACCCTCTATGTCTTCTTTGTCTATCGCTTTGTCAATCAATGTCAATAATCAGTCCGCTGCTGGCCACTCGAAAAGCTTCCACTCAGGATGTAACAGTATATGTAAAAATAGACTAAAAGAAACATGCGTATAGTAAAAAGGTTTTCCTCATCATTTTATTTATATATTTAATTTTTTTTAATTTTATAATATGCACAAAATGAGCTTCTGACGGAACTGCAGTGCACACCATGGTATGATACATGATTACATGATTGCACGATTACACGGTTTGCCTGATTGCATGATTACACGGTACATGACTCATTAAATTATATCCGTTCGACTAAAATTAAACCAACCCCATTGTTTTTCATTTTTTTTTTTCTATTAGGCCCATAATATTCATCCAGATATTTTGAAGAGATCATTTTTGCGGTGGTGCTGACAGTTTCTCTGGGTGCTTAGACCTTATATGATCCCTGAGATTATTCATGGTTCCGTAACGGTGGCCAGTGGTACAAAATGGACAAATTGTCATGCCGGTGTGAACATGCATGTGCTTAGTTAGACTTTCTATGAGTACGTATTTGTTGTCACATTTGTTGCACTCAAAACTTTTAGGCATTTCGACGATCTCTGAAAATAGATGCACAGGAAAAATAATTGACAACATCACGTATGAATTACATCAGTGGCGTGACGTTCTTTGCGATATATCGATCGATCTGCCATTTAAACCTGTGGAAAAGGATCGATTATAAGGGTGTTCGCAGCGAACACCTTAATAATCGATTCTTTACCATAGTTTCAAACGGGGAAATATCGATATATATCGAATAACGCCACGCCACTGAATTACATACATATAACAATAAACGGACCGCGTTTAGCAGAAAAGAACCAAGCCACATCAGCCATTGCCAGCTTTGACTGGGTAATTTAATTTCGTACAAGAGGACGTTTCAGCGGATTTTTCAGTAATTTTTTAGAAATTTGCTTCGTGCTCTACAGAAAATTCTCCGAAATGTGTACAAAAAATCCACACAACCGTATTCATGTAAAAAATTGAATTGCCCAATCGCATTTGGCATAAGCTGATGTGGCTTGGTTCCTCTCTACCCATGCGGTCCAAATTACTATGAAGCTGGAGAGTCAGAGTATTCAATTCCTCGAAAAAATCGGATTGTGGTGAAAATACCGGTTTTTAGGTTCAGCAAAAAAGAACGAACGTTATCAGACCAGGGAAAATGAGTCAAATTTTATGGCCACAATGATCTCTACCATACTGCCATACTAAGGAAAAAGGCCGCATGAGCATTCAGATGTTGCCAAATTCTTTCTTGGAAAATGCTCATTTTCGAAGAAAGTAATGAATATTTTTCCTTGAAATTTTCAGACTTTTTCGATCAAATCACGAACAAAATCTTCTGAAAAATCCAAGAAGAAATAGTCGCAAATTTTCCGGAAAATTCGTAATTTGTCGAAGGAAATTTGGCAACGCCCGATGGCTTATACGGCGTTCTTCCTTAGCACGACAGCATGGACCATTGGAGGCATTCTACCTCGCCAGCGCGCTGCCGTGCAACGCAAAAACGCCGTAAACGCCATTTTAAATTTTCTGGAAACAATGTTTCATAGCAGAAAAACTTGTGTACCTCGAAAAGATTTTTGTTACAGAATTCTCCCGCAAAAACTATCAAGAACTTAACCTGAAAATTTAAGGTGCATGGGTAAAATATTTTTTATTTTATAAAGTGTTAGATTCTAAAAAACGCGCGGGAAAATCTTGATAGATTTACGGCGTTCTTGCTTAGCACTGTCTGTCTACAGAAATGTCTCTAGAAATGTCTACAAAGCAACCGGTCCATCCTCTTGCTCCTTCCAAAACCCGTGCTCCCCTGGGACTCAGCGAAAATGAAAGGAACGATCGAAATGTTTAAAAATATAAAATATCTACATCATGGGCACTCAGTTAAAATAATTAAAATACGATTTTAATTAAGATTTTATAACGTAGATATCATACCACATTGAAGGTAGGTCGAGACAATTCACTCGTAGATCGGATCAAATATGAATCCAACTTAGATTCGAACAGAGTGATATATAGTCAATTAAAGTAATTTCAGGGTCAACTGGATTGCATTTTGCAAAAAGGAACCAGGAGCATTGCAATGTTGCTAAGATTGTGCAACTTCACCCATTGCAATATAACGATTTACATCCTGAAATAATGTGAAATTTACGTGGTAATTTTTGTCCTAAATTTACAGTTTTTAGCGAGTTAAATAGAAACTGTTCAGAGATAATTAAGTATTCCTTCCAAGACAAAAAGAGCTGCACAATCTTAGCAATATTGTAATGCTCCTGGTTCCTTTTTGCAAATGCAATCCGATCAGAGTCAAGTGAATCAAGATATACCCAAATTATAAGCAAGAGTAAAGGTGAACACACTTTTTCATTCAAAATTAGAGTACCTATATAGCGAGAGTATGGACAGATCGCTTCATGGAGGGCTTAGGGCCCAAAAGTGCAGCCACCCTTCTAACCAACTTCTAACGCACAAACACGGAAAAAACAAGACTAGTGTTGAGCACTACTGGCCGTTTAGTGGGGAGTAGTTGAGGGCTGGCGTCTAAGCGCTGTACAGCTCAACATCGGAAGGCAGTACAGGTGGGCATTGAACATGAGTAGTGCTAATCAGATGCCGCGAGACGTAGTTGCGCTTAAGAGGTGTAAATTCACCCGTGAGACATCGGAGTCACCATAGCCTGGTGGTAACGCGCTGGTCTTCCATCGGCGCAATCCAAGTTCGATCCCAGGCGGAGGCGTTTCATATTTTACGCTCGCTCCAAAGTCACTTTAGGGCTTGACACTACTTCTTCCTTAGTGACCCAGCCTCGAGCTGTTTAGTGCCCAGCACTACTCTGACTTGGTGGCTCCATTTGACCTAACCCTCGTTAGTGTCCAGCACTAACATGTAGGTCCCAACCCTAAGCTCGTTTTTTCCGTGAAATTTCACTGCCAGTCTGCGGATTCCAATTCTAACCAAGATGGCTAAAAATGTATATAAATGAGCGTTCTTCCGCAAAAATGAGTAAATTTAGGCAAAAACTAAGTCAAATACGTGCTTTACAAACGATGGTTCGTAACAATTGTATTAGTAAATCGCTCTGGATAATTGAAATTCATAGGTTGGCTGCCCTTTTGGGCCCTAACTTTATTCGAGGAGGCATCGGTGAAGGCCTGATGGATTTTCGGAGTTTCACATCCGTCTATACTCTCGCTATACAGGTACTCTATTCAAAATGGGAGAGGACGTTATTGTTTTCAACAGTTATTACGCTGCCATGACGCAGCTATTATTCAATTTTTAAGTCGATCATTAGATGAAAAATAATTTGATTAAATTGTGTGCAAATATAGAGAGGTTCACCTGATTTATGTTTCTCATTCAAGTGAATGATGTACCTATTTGGATCGGTTCTTGAAAACAATCCTGCCGCATGGCTCGCGTGTGCAGATGGTCTCTCCTTTGTGGAAAAACGAGTGATCGTATAATCCGATTGGGGTTCTAAACGATTTCCCACATTGGTCACACTGAGTACGATCGACTGGGCCGGCATGCCTGGGCTCCACTTCCGATAGACTTTGTTTTCCAGTCTCTGAAAACATAAATGATTCCGCAATGTTTAGGTTGCGAAACTGTGAACCCATTTGTTGGAGTGCCCCGTCGCTTTAAAATCTTGCATATGTCTGAAAAACAACTTAAGGTGATTCGATGGACGCAATATTTTGTGTCAGAGCGGCATGCGATATAATCCCATCAATTGGTTCCATTTTTTCAGCTACTCGTCATTTTTCTCCAATTTTTGGATCGCAGTTCTGTTGTCAGGAGACTAAAGCACTCACTTACCAATTTTAACAACGCAATTTAACGTAATAAATGCGTGGTTTTTTCACAGAGAAAACATCGCATTCGATACGATATCGAAACTGCACTCGAATGCTATATTTTCTCTCTAAAAAAAACCCGCTTTTATTACGTTGAATTTCTTTGTTAAAATTGGTAAGTGAGTGCTTTAGTTTCCTGACAACAGAACTGCGATCTCAAAATTGGAGAGAAATTACGAGTATCTGAAAAAATGAAACCAATTGATTCGGTACATCGCATGCCGTTCTGACACGAAATATGGCGTCCATCAAATCACCGTAATCAGCCAAAATTCACATAATAAAATGACAACTTAATTTGGGGAAAACAACACCGAGTCTCAGTCTCGCAATGACAGCGAATCGACGGCTCTCTTTTTTTTTAAATATATATTTATTATTTTTTTTTTTTTTTGGTTGAAAATGGAAGAGTTAATACATAGGCTGTGCCAAAACAATTGCGGCACTGAGGCTGTCATTCGGGAACTACAATAGGTATCGACATGCGGTTTGCTGGAGGTGAAAGCTCATACTCTTAGCTCTTAAACGAGCCTAAGTTGAGGCCACTCTGCCTGTAATGCCTTAATTAGGAAATTTGGCAACACTCGAATGTTCATACGGCGTTCTTCCTAGGCACGTCAATATTGGGGATCCTTGACTGACATCCGAGTGTCCTCAAATATCAATCATCTCCGGGGTTGAACCCGGGACCTCAGTTTTGGAAGAGTCCCTTTTATACTGAGAGTAAAGACAATGTGAATCCATTTCTGATTGGCTCTCGTAATTTAGGTCTTCACAGTGTCACAAACGGGAAGTAAGATTACATTTTCACCAATAGCAAAGGTTATTTCAACTGGAATACCACGTTTTCCGTAGAATCTCCGCTCCCACTTTATTTTCTGGGGACAGAACGAATCAAAATAATTCCCTGAAGTTTTCACAAGATACTCCCACCAGGCTTTTATAGACGATTAAATTTCGGAACCAATGAACTACCAGACAAGGTGCGAAGTTGCGCATTCTGAAACATTTTTCTTAACCAAAATTTAAAAATTAAAATTGTGGAGACCGGGAGAAATTAAATAAAATTACTGAATAAAAAAGGTTACCTCGACCTAGACCCTGATTTTGACCTTGACCTTGACCTTGATCACTTACACCAGATGGACCTTCCATACCAAGTCTTTTAAGCGCTGCTACTTGCGGTGGAATGGCAGATGATTCCAGATCTTCTCTTGAAATACCTAGTCTTGCGGGTATCTGCCTAAAATCAACGCTTGAGGTAGTCCTTTGACTGGAAGTGGGATTTAACTGTGATGAGGAACCTACGGAAAACCCTCCGGTGTATGGAGGCACGCCTAGAGGTAAAAATAAATTAGTGGATAGATAGGTGTCTATAAAACATTTTTTAGTCAACAAAAAGTACACAAAAATGATTCTGCGAGTCACATTTTACAAAGAGAATTGATAACGTTTGTACACCAGTAATTAGCAGGGTGAGAAGATCCTGCGGCAAAGTATTCTGCCGTGCTAGGGAAGAACGCCGTATGAGCCTTTAGATGTTGCCATGTTTCCTCCGATAAAACCCGCATTTACTAGGGAAATTGCGAGTGTTATTTTTCAAAATTTTCTGACGATTTTGTACGCAATTTACCTAATCTAGAATATCTGAGATGCTCAGGAAAAATATGCATGTATGTTGTCAAAAATACAGGTTTTTCCAAGGGAAATTTGGCAACTCTCGAATGTTCATATGAAGTTCTTCCTTAGCTCGGCAGTATTAGTAACCGGTGAATAACATTTCGATTATATTTTGCAAAATGTGACGAGTATTTCTTAGCTCGTCCATTAAAGTATGCACGCTCATGAAGAATCCGATAACACATTATGTTGTTTCTAGAAGGGGCCGGAAATAGTCGTTATATCATTAACACATGAGGCACACACAGTTTGAGCTTTTAGAAAAATCAGAAACTTTTTGGCCCCAAAATTCGTGGAAATTTTAAATGCTGAATAGAAATTCTATAGGGCTTTACACCGTCTGTGAGATAAATCATCTTCCACCCCATCTGCTTTGCTACCACTGTGAGCTGATCTGCAGCGTTGTCAAATCCATCTTAAAAATTGCACAATACGGGGGAACCGGCGCAATTGAAATAAAATCAGTCGATTTTGAACCATGTAAACGATTTCTAGGAGTCTTCCGGACAATTAGTGATAATTTGAGAAAGAACCGAGGCTCCTTTCAATAACATTTTCCGGTAAGATACTTCTGCACCCATTTCCCCAAAACTTCATTCTTGCACTTACTGCTCTACCAATTTTAACAAAGAAATTTAACGTAATAAAGGCATGGTTTTTTCACAGAGAAAACATCGCATTCGATACGATATCGAAACTGCACTCGAATGCTATATTTTCTCTCTAAAAAAAACCCGCCTTTATTACGTTGAATTTCTTTGTTAAAATTGGTAAGTGAGTGCTTTAGTTTCCTGACAACAGAACTGCGATCTCAAAATTGGAGAAAAATTACGAGTATCTGAAAAAATGAAACCAATTGATTCGATACATCGCATGCCGTTCTGACACTAAATATGGCGTCCATCAAATCACCTTAATCAGCCAAAATTCACATAATAAAATAACAACTTAATTTGGGGAAAACAACACCGAGTCTCAGTCTCGCAATGACAGCGAATCGACGGCTCTCTTTTTTTTTTAAATATATATTTATTATTTTTTTTTTTTTTTTGGTTGAAAATGGAAGAGTTAATACATAGGCTGTGCCAAAACAATTGCGGCACTGAGGCTGTCATTCGGGAACTACAATAGGTATCGACATGCGGTTTGCGGGAGGTGAAAGCTCATACTCTTAGCTCTTAAACGAGCCTAAGTTGAGGCCACTCTGCCTGTAATGCCTTAATTAGGAAATTTGGCAACACTCGAATGTTCATACGGCGTTCTACGGCGAGAGTAAAAACAATGTGAATCCATTTCTGATTGGCTCTCGTAATTTAGGTCTTCACAGTGTCACAAACGGGAAGTAAGATTACATTTTCACCAATAGCAAAGGTTATTTCAACTGGAATACCACGTTTTCCGTAGAATCTCCGCTCCCACTTTATTTTCTGGGGACAGAACGAATCAAAATAATTCCCTGAAGTTTTCACAAGATACTCCCACCAGGCTTTTATAGACGATTAAATTTCGGAACCAATGAACTACCAGACAAGGTGCGAAGTTGCGCATTCTGAAACATTTTTCTTAACCAAAATTTAAAAATTAAAATTGTGGAGACCGGGAGAAATTAAATAAAATTACTGAATAAAAAAGGTTACCTCGACCTAGACCCTGATTTTGACCTTGACCTTGACCTTGATCACTTACACCAGATGGACCTTCCATACCAAGTCTTTTAAGCGCTGCTACTTGCGGTGGAATGGCAGATGATTCCAGATCTTCTCTTGAAATACCTAGTCTTGCGGGTATCTGCCTAAAATCAACGCTTGAGGTAGTCCTTTGACTGGAAGTGGGATTTAACTGTGATGAGGAACCTACGGAAAACCCTCCGGTGTATGGAGGCACGCCTAGAGGTAAAAATAAATTAGTGGATAGATAGGTGTCTATAAAACATTTTTTAGTCAACAAAAAGTACACAAAAATGATTCTGCGAGTCACATTTTACAAAGAGAATTGATAACGTTTGTACACCAGTAATTAGCAGGGTGAGAAGATCCTGCGGCAAAGTATTCTGCCGTGCTAGGGAAGAACGCCGTATGAGCCTTTAGATGTTGCCATGTTTCCTCCGATAAAACCCGCATTTACTAGGGAAATTGCGAGTGTTATTTTTCAAAATTTTCTGACGATTTTGTACGCAATTTACCTAATCTAGAATATCTGAGATGCTCAGGAAAAATATGCATGTATGTTGTCAAAAATACAGGTTTTTCCAAGGGAAATTTGGCAACTCTCGAATGTTCATATGAAGTTCTTCCTTAGCTCGGCAGTATTAGTAACCGGTGAATAACATTTCGATTATATTTTGCAAAATGTGACGAGTATTTCTTAGCTCGTCCATTAAAGTATGCACGCTCATGAAGAATCCGATAACACATTATGTTGTTTCTAGAAGGGGCCGGAAATAGTCGTTATATCATTAACACATGAGGCACACACAGTTTGAGCTTTTAGAAAAATCAGAAACTTTTTGGCCCCAAAATTCGTGGAAATTTTAAATGCTGAATAGAAATTCTATAGGGCTTTACACCGTCTGTGAGATAAATCATCTTCCACCCCATCTGCTTTGCTACCACTGTGAGCTGATCTGCAGCGTTGTCAAATCCATCTTAAAAATTGCACAATACGGGGGAACCGGCGCAATTGAAATAAAATCAGTCGATTTTGAACCATGTAAACGATTTCTAGGAGTCTTCCGGACAATTAGTGATAATTTGAGAAAGAACCGAGGCTCCTTTCAATAACATTTTCCGGTAAGATACTTCTGCACCCATTTCCCCAAAACTTCATTCTTGCACTTACTGCTCTACCAATTTTAACAAAGAAATTTAACGTAATAAAGGCATGGTTTTTTCACAGAGAAAACATCGCATTCGATACGATATCGAAACTGCACTCGAATGCTATATTTTCTCTCTAAAAAAAACCCGCCTTTATTACGTTGAATTTCTTTGTTAAAATTGGTAAGTGAGTGCTTTAGTTTCCTGACAACAGAACTGCGATCTCAAAATTGGAGAAAAATTACGAGTATCTGAAAAAATGAAACCAATTGATTCGATACATCGCATGCCGTTCTGACACTAAATATGGCGTCCATCAAATCACCTTAATCAGCCAAAATTCACATAATAAAATAACAACTTAATTTGGGGAAAACAACACCGAGTCTCAGTCTCGCAATGACAGCGAATCGACGGCTCTCTTTTTTTTTTAAATATATATTTATTATTTTTTTTTTTTTTTGGTTGAAAATGGAAGAGTTAATACATAGGCTGTGCCAAAACAATTGCGGCACTGAGGCTGTCATTCGGGAACTACAATAGGTATCGACATGCGGTTTGCGGGAGGTGAAAGCTCATACTCTTAGCTCTTAAACGAGCCTAAGTTGAGGCCACTCTGCCTGTAATGCCTTAATTAGGAAATTTGGCAACACTCGAATGTTCATACGGCGTTCTTCCTAGGCACGTCAGTATTGGGGCTCCATGACTGACATCCGAGTGTCCTCTAATATCAATCATCTCCGGGGTTGAACCCGGGACCTCAGTTTTGGAATAGTCCCTTTTATACTGAGAGTAAAGACAATCATGAGTTCACCTGCGGAGTTGAAGCAAGAGCAACGATACGCAATTCCATATTGCGTTCGTCGTGAATTATCTGCTTCTGAAAGTGTGAATGAAATAACAGTGGCTCAGAAGTGTAATGCACTTAACTAGAGAAAATCAGCCGATTTTGAACCATGTAAACGATTTCTAGGAGTCTTCCGGACAATTAGTGATAATTTTTGAGAAAGAACCGGGGCTCCTTTCAATAAAATTTTCCGGTAAGATACTTCTGCACCCATTTCCCCAAAACTTCATTTTTGCACTTACTGCTCTCTCCGCTATCACGGCAGAAATTAAATGAGTGTTGTTGATTTTACCTCCAAAATCGATCTAATCGAAAGTGTCGATTTTGTCCAAAAATTCGATTAATCTCAGATAAATCAAGGCCGAAAAAAATCGATTTTTAGGATGAGTAATGTGCTGTTCGTTTTTCTCAAATTCTCGCCTCACTACGCGTTGAGTGTATTTGTCCCTTAAATTACAGCAATTGCGATGGCCTCCTTTAGTTTTGACGGATAATGTTGGCTTGCTGCATCCTTAATTTTTATTCAGGTGTAAAATTCAATGGCAGTTTGACTAAGGACTTAGGCCTCTTTCAATAAAAGTTTCTAGTTAGATGCTTCTGAACCCGTTTTCTCAAAACATAATAATTTTTGCATTTACTGCTCTCCTCGCTATCGCTAGAGTACCTTTATAGACAGAGTATGGCCATTCGTATATATTTACTACAGGGAAACTGTTCCGCTTTTTGATTGGTCAACGAGTTTTTAGGCTTCATATGCTCTTACGGCCGTAAATAAAGAAACAAGATGGCGACTCACTGTAAAGTTGATAGGAAGCTAAAATTTGAAAAAAATTTCAATTATACGGCAGTAACAATTTAAACTAGTATATCTACGAATAACACATAAAAAACATATGAAAACACTGTTAAATCGCCTTTCGCCTTTATCACAGGAGGACGTGAGATGTGCATAACCTCAAACTTTTTTTTTTTTTTTTTTTTTTGCTGGTTTAGTGGCTTATATTCCGTTGGAACCTACAGCCATCGATAGACAGTATTTATTGTCCTTAGACATCATGGGATATAGGCACATCCATGCTCCAGGCTTTCAAATTTTCAGGGATTAAGGCCGAGTGGAATCTGTTTCTGCAGATCCACTCGTCAGTTCCATGAAAATTTGTCGCCACCACCGGGATTCGAACCCGGGACCTCTTAGCCTAGAGTCAGACGCGCTGACCACTAGGCCAACCTGGCCGGCAACCTCAAACTTGCTTGCTGATAGTGGAGTACCTGTATAGCGAGTATAGACAGATGTGAAACTCCCGAAAACCATCAGGCCTTCACCGATGCCTCCGCGAATAAAGTTAGGGCCCAGAAATGCAGCCAACCTATGAATTTCAATTATCCAGAACGATTTATTAATACCATTGTTACGAACCATCGTTTATAAAGCACGTATTTGACTTAGTTTTTGCATAAATTTACTCATTTTTGTGGAAGACCGCTCATTTATGTAATTTCTTAGCCATCTTCGTTAGAATTGGAATCTACAGACTGGCAGTGAAATTTAGTGCGTCAGAAGTTGGTTAGAAGGGTGGCTGCACTTTTGGGCCCTAAGCTCTCCATGAAGCGATCTGTCCATACTCTCGCTATACAGGTACTCTAGCTGATAGCAGCTAGAGTCCCTTTATACTGAGAGTCAAGACATCACCCCTCATGGAGTCACAAACGGGAATAAAGATTACAGAAATTGAACGTTTTTCGTAATCTTTGATCGGCCCATTCTCAAACTCCTTTCTCCGTTCCTTCTCTCATTCCGTTTGTTCCTTGCCGAACCCGTAATTCCCTGGTCCATTCCAGATTATAATCTCTGCAATCGGTGAAAATGTAATCTTAATTCCCGGTTGTGATACTTCGAAGGCCTGAAATACGGGAACCAATCAGAAATAGATTCACATTGTCTTGACTCTCAGTATAAAGGGACTTAATAGCAGCCATCTTGTTTGTTTATTTACGGCCGTAAGAACATCGTGTCAGCCTATTTTCACGCGACCAATGGAAAACCGGCACAGATATGGCCATACTCTGTCTATTAAGGTACTCTAGCTATCGCGGCAGAAATATTAGAAGATGTAGAGTCCCTTTATACTGAGAGTCAAGACAATGTGAATCCAAATCTGATTGGTTCCCGTATTTTAGGCCTTCGCAGTGTCACAAACGGGAATAAAGATTACATTTTCACCGACTGCAAAGATTATAATCTGGAATGGACCAGGGAATTACGGGTTCGGCAAGGAACAAATGGAATGAGAGAAGGAACGGAGAAAGGAGTTTGAGAATGGGCCGATCAAAGATTACGAAAAACGTTCAATTTCTGTGATCTTTATTCCCGTTTGTGACTCCATGAGGGGTGTTGTCTTGACTCTCAGTATAAAGGGACTCTAATTAGATGATAAAAGAAGAAACCTGGAGCAGATGAAGATCCCGAGGCTTGGCGACCCGGTTTGGATCTGATATTCCTAGAGGACCCCGCAGCGAGTGAGGGAGGACTACGACGTCTCTTCCTGACGTCATCGGTTCTCGTTCCCGGCGTTTGCCCCGCTCCGGTGAAACACGTCCACCACGGGTCTCTCGGCGGAGGAAGGCTCGGCCCGCAACCGCGAACTTCTGAGATTTTCCAAAGCGTGTAAAAAGTTTATTTATCCATCAATAATTATGATTTAAAGTTGTTTCTCATTCTGGGGCTCATTAGTTTATGTGCAGTGAATACCAACAGTCTACGTTGCTTGGTTTTTTTAAAAAAAGCCTAAGAGTAGGGCGCGCTGATTTAAAATATGCATATATAAGCAGAAGCAAGCGAACTGATTCGAGGATGGCTGATCAGGTCGGCACTCGTTGAATGAGAATTTCACTTCTTCGTTTTGTTTAAAACGTTGCTTTGACAGATCTCCACAACCCTGTTATGATTTTCAAAATTTGGTACTCCTTGCTCTGATAGCCGGGGCCAGCAGGATAGTGGTAAGTGCAATCTGTGATGAGCCTCGAGACTCATTAGACCATGTGCTAATCGTGGCCTATACAAAAATTCACTCCCCTATCAGGCCAAAACAGTGCACAGGCAGGCACAAAACCCAGGTAGTGTCCCGGTCCTGGCTCGGTTCGCCGCGTCGCTTCCCAGCTGAAGAACAAAAGGCGACCCTCGCGGTCCTCGTCAGTGTCAGACCTAATTACTTTCACTCGATTACCCATTTCACCGTCACGCTGGGATCCATCAAATTTTCGAAAAAATTGTTTCGCGAGTACCTAGGAATTTTTTCCTTACTCTCCGTTCAAAGACGAATTGAAAGAGGTCTCATTCATAAAAATCGGCCGAGTAGAAGAGAAATTACAGTATTCGAAATCCGAAGAAATCAACGAAACTTCTCCAAACAAAAAATAAAATGAAGAGGAAAAAAGAAATGTATAAATTACAATTAAATATAATTGACCTCAGAATTTGGCAAGCAATCTAAAACTATAAAGGAGAGGCCCCAATTTTGTACCCAATGTTTCAGCGACTTCCCGAAGGCGGATTTCCTTGAAACTTTGTACGCATGTGCGGTTCGTGCTGAAGGGGTGCAATTCGTCGTCCGATTTTCGAAATTTTGATTCTAAGGGTTGAAAACACGCTAAAATAGGGTGACCCGTGTGTTAGAGCGGTGTTGCGCGATCGTCGTCGTCTGGTCGTCGTGGTTTCCCTTCTTTTATTGCGTCTCGATCAGCTGTTTTTTCTGTCTAATTTTGGAGATTCCGAACCGGAGCAGTGTTGCCGAAATCACGAAATCTGTAATTTCACGAAATTGTTCGTTCTCGGTCACCTGATGACTCGGCTGCCCGGGGCGTTCGTCGTCATGGATATTCGTCGTTTATGAAGAATTCCGATTTTTTCGTACAGTGCGCGTCGTCTTTTGAATTTTGTTAATATTTGTCGTGTATGAAGAATCTCGAATTTTTAGTAAAGTGCGCGTATTCGTTTTAATATTGAGAATGGATCGGAGTCGAAAACGTGGGCGTCCGGCGAAGCGTGGCAATGTTTCTCGCAATTTATCCGCGCGACGCAAAGTGCGGCATGATGGCTATCTCAGTGAGATAGATAATGTACGACGTAGGGGTGAACAAGGAAATAACCTCAATTCATTTCGGCAGAGCACTGATAATATTATCGAAAATGATTACCCGGAAAATAATTTCGGACTTTTAAATGTGAAGTGCCAGTCATAGGCGGTTCTAGACCTCTATTCTTGGGGGTGCCCAGAGGTGGAAAAAGTCGGAGACCGGCTCCAAAGGGGACGGTCGCCTAGGGGAGGCCTAAGTTTCGGCCTTGAAGTTTTATCCCTTCCCTACCCTCCTTTCTCTTTTTCTCTCCTTCCTCTCCACTTAAATACCTGTAAATTCAATTTAGAAATTTTTAGCAAAACTTTCCATCAAAACTACAATCTTACCATAAAAAAACAGTGGCATCTTTGTAAACTACGGCTATCAATTTTAATTCTGTTCAAAACATTATTTTCAATTAATTGCTGGGATTTTTTCTCAGTTTGAGCGAATACAGAATCTTTAAAAGCAGTAATTTCACGGATTCGATAACCGTACTTAATTTTTGCTTGGGGGTGCCTGGCACCCACTGGCACCGCCGTAGAACCGCCTATGGTGCCAGTATTGTGATGGAAAAATTATTGAAATTTTAGTTTTCCATCGAGAAGCTGGTCATCATAAAACTTAAATTCTCAATGATTTTTCGTATTCGATAGCAGAAAATTTGGTTCAAAATTTAAAGTCGTAAATTTGGATTGTTTCTCATGGAAGAGATGATTTAAGAACGGAAATTTTTAAACACCGCAACGGAGATACGGAAAATTATATGAGCTTCGGAAGCATACAGAGATGCAAAAGCCATACAACTGTTGTACCTCAAAATGTTGGTCATGAAAATAGGTTTGGAGAAGAGGTCGCGAAGTTAGTCTTCGATTCCAGGCTCGGCAAGTCTGAGAAGACCATTATGACAGCATCTGTTAAAATGGCCGTTCACCTCCTCTTTTTTGAAATGCAAGGCATCACAGTACTGGTACTTCACATTAAAATTCCGAAATTATTTTCCGGAATAATTTAATTTTTCCAGATTATAAATTTAAATTGTTATTAAATGATGATAAATTCAAAATTCCAATTCCAATTTCCAAAATTTCAGAGCATGTTATATCTTCTTTCAAAATTTATTGTCAATTCAAGTTGCTATTCAATTAAAATAAATAACTTGACTACTTTTTTAGGTCTAGCGCAAGATCTCAAAATGTCTGTCACACTCATGATTTTATATTTTTTAAGTTTATTCTTTTGTATGATTTTTCATTTAATGTTTTTAGTGTAGAGCAACATCTCAAAATTTGCCTTTTTTATTTATTGAAATTAATAAATACATCTTCTTACAACAGTTATTTATTTTTTAATTTCAAGACTGCTGGGTCTATAAATTACTACCATTTTTACAAAATTGATACTCGCAAACATGTTTTTTGTTTTTGCTGATGGGTACAACAACAGCCCCCACATGTAAAAATATTTTGTAGCTTCTGAATAATTGTATTAAAAAATATAAATATGGGCATAATAGGTATAGTAAAATATATTAATACAAAAGTTATTGTTATAACATGGTGTAATTTCATTAATGACGGTTTATCACCGTGCGAAGCACGGGCTGGTTGCTAGTTCAACTATATAACGGAGAAAAAATTGGGAGAAATTACAAAAAATTCGCCTCTTGCAAGGGGCTTCCTTGTAAGAATTTTGATCTGAAGGCAAGGATTGAATACCAGCGCAATACACCATACAATACAGGGTGTGCCTGAACGAACATTTTTTTTTGTGTCAAAATCGAAAATTCTTTATATTTTTTAACTACAGTGTCTCTTGAGTCGTTTAAGCCAAAAAAAAATTCCGTCAAGATTCTGGAAAGTAAAGGCGCTTTAAAAGTATTCTGGGGCTATGTATCCTAACTGTGTCCACACATGGTTTCTGTTCAGCATATCCATGTGTAAGTATTTTTACACGTAGAATCTAATTTTCACGTCAGGGAGTCGACACATCTCGATTTTTTCGATTTTATACGGAAAATTGATGGTTTTTCGGGATTGAAATTATTATTGTTTCATGAAGAGTAAATGCACCCAAAATGACTATAGCATATTGATTTTTACATATTTGCACTCACGAAATTGGTTGGTAAATTCAACGAGTGGGTGCATCGACTTGGCATATCAAGTTTCTACAATTTTTTACTGCAAATCGGTAGATTTTCGGGATGTAGATTGCTTACTTTCAATTCATGAATGAATAATAAAGCATGGACATGGTTGAACTTCTTTGCATGGAAATACGTTTAAAATAACAAAATCAAGACATATCTAATGCAATTGCATTTATATCGAGTCAATTTCTTCTCAATAATATATCGGGATTTATAATAGGTACCGGTGATTTGGATATTTTAGCCCCAAAAATACCTTTAAATCGATTGTAGGTATCTTTCAGGAGTTCGACAGAATTTTTCCTTTCTTCGCTTAAATTATTCCGTAGCACTTTTCTTAAAGAATCTGATAAGATATTGCTGGGGGCAAATCAAAAAACTTAAACTCGTTCGAATGGCTTCCTACATTCACAATACACGGTCTCGTCAAAGTGCGTCGTCGAAGAGTTGGATCGTATGAATTCTCTTGTTGTGCTACTTGCCTATTTTGAAATCTCTGTAAATGACAACTAAAGGGGTTGATATGTGTGAGTTAATGACGCGCCTTATCAACACATTGTGTTGGAGTTCACTGCTTGTTTCTGCTTTCAATCAAGCAATCCACACGTCTAATCATCTGTGACTGAACGACTTGTCATTAATATTCTACTCATTTGCACTCTTTGCTTGCGGGGAAGTGGGGACAAATAATAATCAACAAATATCCATTTACTCAAGTGTATATATTATATTATTTAAATATCGATAACATATTTTTGTCATAATTAACCAAATCTTAGTATATAGCACCTATACTCTTTGTACATAGATAGGAATGGCCTCCCCATTCCACCCATTATCATTGTTCTTTTATAATTTAATCTAGCATAATTAGGCTTAACACGTTTGTATGTAGTTGTCTATTTCTCTAATAAACAAAAAAAAAAAAATTCTTCGGATTTCCAAAATGCATGTTTTTTGTTTGATCAAAGCAAGATTTAAAAAATTTACGAAAATATTTGGAGAATATTTCACCTTAATTTTGAGAAAGCATCAATTCGTTATTCTAATCATACAAATGCCATTTTTCAGTTGTTACGAAACTCTATTTGAAAATTTTAGAGCACGGCTTTGAGGAAACTTCAAAACCTGTTCTGTAATAATATCAAGTTTCGTTCCTTAAAAATTGCAAAATTCACCTTTGATAAAAACGCAAATCGTAGTTTTGCGAATTTTACAAAACTGTTTCTGAGTATTTCAATTACGTTTCGTTATTATATCAGTCTTAATCGCCTAAATTAACACAATTCTTTATAGGATTCAGCAATTCTTGTTCGTTTATAATATCAAGTCCGCTTGAGTATATATCTACCGCAAAAAGCTTTAAAAACAAACTAATGTCCAATATAATTATCATTTGTAGTGATAAATTAACAATTTTCTTCATATTTTAGCAAAATAACTAAAATGCTAATTCTAGGAAAAAGTGATTTGATAATTCAACAAATTTGCTTTCTTGAATTATAAACCGATTCACATGATTCAGCCGAATTCAAGAGGCCAATTTTTACATTTTGTGTTTAGTAGAAACCACATTTCCTTTTTTTTCGGTGTATTTACATGTGTGATTTAATCAAGTCTACCATTACTTCGACTGCAATCTTCTCGATACCCTTCCAAATCCATATACCTATTTTATAATATTTTGACGCCTTCAGCTTTTCCAAGACAGTGGAGTGATTTTTGAATGTAGGCAAATGCTGTTCCGGAGCGGTGTCATTAGTGATGGCGTCCACCTTCACAAGATCAATAATTATAATGGTGTCATTTGTTATAACTAGGGCTTCGTAAATTTCTTGGCGATTCTCTGTGAAAATGTCCGAGACCATTTTGTCCTTTGGTACTCCGGTCAACAACGTTTCCAAATCCTTTCCAAATCTTTCCATTGATTCATTCAAATCCAAGTGGAAGTAAGGGCTGGGAGAGTTGTAGTGAATATTGAGATACTCCTGAATACTTTTGCTTCCATTCTGATTACTTTCGTTTCCATTCTGTAGGCCCTTGAAAGTTTCTAAGAATTTGTCATATTCTTCCTGTTCTTTTCTCAACTCTGGTGCAAATGCTTTTTTAATATAGTCCTTAACTTCTTTGTTCGGGATTCTCAGTTCAAAAACGTCGTCTTTTTTTGTTTTTACGGCATTTAAATATCCCGCTTGGGCCAGAAGACTCCAATATGTTTCTTCTTTTTTAAACAAGTCTTCGATCACCAAATCCTTTTCGATTGTTTTTTCCAATGCGTGCCCAGACAGGAGTAAATGGATATGTAGTATTCCGATTCTACCGGAATAACAAATTAGACTCTTGAAGACTTTGATTGATCCCGTTTGCCCCCAGAAAGTTTCGAATTTGTTTCGCTTTATTGCCGATAACACAGAAAACGGATTAAATAAACTTGCATCACCGAACTTGTACCCGTCATACCATTCGTCGAAGTCCTTGTACTTCAATTGAGTTTTTGATTTGATAATTAAGTCATCAACTTCGATTTTGGTAAATCCAAACAAGGAATTGAACGTCTGGTCGTTAAATATGGTAAACTCTTCAAAATTTGATAAATCGGAGAATAGACTGGTTTTCGCCAGATAGCTAATCCCGACGAGAATTCCCTTATCAGGACTGGGTTTGATCCCATCCTTGAAAAAGAAAAGGTAAAACTCTCTCATCAGTTCGAGAGTTACTAAATATAATTCACTGTTGGTGAGATCTTTCCCTGCTTCTAATGTTCGTGTTCCCTGATCAATTATATTTAAAATCGGAGCATCATACTCGTCTACCAACACGGCGATTTTGTAACCTTTTGTTCTAAGTGATTCTATCAAGGTCTTATATCCCATCAGCAAAGGCGTCAATGAATCGATCTTTTGTTGAAAGCATAAGCGCTCTATCCATAATTTCTCTCGAGAATCTATTGTCGTATTATATTTGCCAACATATCCAAACAATACAGTCTGAATATAAAGCAAGAAAGCGGATTCAAATTTCGAACCTGTACGTTTTGAGGCAAAAGATAAAAAAGAAAAGTGAAACACTGCGTACTGGTTTTGATGATTCCTCCTTACATGTTCGAACGCAGGCTCCTTAGTAATGTTGTAATTTGCGAATAGGTTTTGGGACGTTACAAGAGAGTCCTTTCTTAAAAATGCTTCCAGCATAGAGAGATTCGTCGTTTTTCCAAAACGACGAGGTCTTGTTATAAGTTTAAAGCGATTTCCTGTCAATGCAAGCCCAATAAATGCAGTTTTGTCAACGATCGCTACATTTTCCTTCACCAGTTCTGTGAAATCAGACGCCGAAGTCTGTACGTGAACAGCATCCCCATTCGTAGAAGTCTGAAATAAAAAGGAAAATGTATTAGAGTAGACAAATAGGTCACACATCTGCAACGGGTAGTTAGGCACACAGTCAACGGTTGAATTCTCATGACACCATCACTTCTCCGAGAAGGTTCATGCAGTTTATTAGTCAGTGAGATTGGAGTTTCATTAGGCTGCCAAGAATTTGTTTATAGAGGAAGTAGCCCGCACCCACATGCCACATTGAACAAGAAACAATGATTTCCTTTCAAATCTTGTTAGTCCCGACCCCAATACCACATTGAACAAGAAAAAAATTATTTTCTTTCAAACCATGGTAGCCCCCAAACAGATGCGACACTGAATTAGAAAATATGGTTTTCGCTCGAATCATGTTGAAAAATGTCTCAATTTCATCTCAAATGTGACAACGTTGTTGAAACTATCCAATCAGAACACACTTTCAAACTAATTCAACAAACTTAGAGTACCTGTATACGAGAGAGTATTGCCATCTCAATCCTTTTACTACGGAGAGAGTTTGCCCCTCTCTGATTGGTCAGTCTAAAGGAAACCAGTGTTGCTAAGTAGAAATGACATTTTTCCTAAAAGGATATATTTTCATTGTCAAGCGTTGCTGCAGCGACCCAAGATCAATATGTACAGCTCTTACTCAACCACCGAAGCCTTCATCGTCGAGCGATTCAACAGGACGCTCAAAACGAAGATGTGTAAAGAGTTCAGCGCGCAAGGATCGGTCAAACGGTTAGAGCTTTTACCGAAACTCGTGCACGAGTACAACGAGAGCGTTCATCGCACCATCGGAATGAGACCTATCGATGTTACCGAGAAGGATGTACTAACGATCCTGGAAAAGCTTCGCGGACCGCCATTGACTAAAACCGAAAAGAGACGTTTGGTCAGACGGAGACTCAAGGTCGGTGATTACGTCCGCATATCGCGACTCAAAGCCATGTTCCAGAGAGGGTACATACCGAACTAGATCACGGAAATTTTCAAGATCGTCAACTTCAATCCGACCGTTCCGATCACGTTCAATCTGAAAGACTCGCTCGATCAGATCATCAAAGGGAAATTCTACCGCGAAGCACTGTAACCCACCAACTATAAGGATACGTTTCTCGTGGAAAAGGTTCTGCGTCGCAAAAAAAATCAGGCCTTCGTCAAATGTCTGGGTCTGGACGTGAGTCACAACAGTTGGATCGACAGCAAGGATTTCGTTTAACCGTGCATGTAAATAGTATCCATCATCGAGGAAAAATGAAACAAAATCACGATGCATGAAATATTTCTCATCACCGTCGTTGGAACTGTGGCAGCGATCGAAAACTCAACCGACGTAAACATCACGATGTTGGAAATCAAATGCGCACCTTCTACCTCGATGGAAGTTCCTCTATTCATCTTGAACTTATTGGCACTCATTTTTAATCATTCCGTACCTTTACTCAGTAGGGTGAAAATGGGAATTTGAGCACAAAAGTTTTTAGCCAAATTGTGCAGAAAAATATGAATTAAAATACAGCGTTGTATAGGGATTATTGTTCAATGTGGCAACGCTATAAAAAGAAAGTATTGCATGTTGCCCCTTCAATATGCGGGTTATGCAATGGTGTAATAATGCCCCTTCATTTTTCGGGTTATGCAATGGTGTATTTTTCAAGATGGCGCAGCAGCGTTGCCGAACGGGGCACGTAAATAAATGATTTATTTATTGGTGAAATTTTGCAACATTGCATTTTACAGTGTTGCCAGATGGGGCAAGAAATTAGTTGATTTTTCCGTACAGTGTTGCCAGATTGTGCAAAAAAATCGGATTTTCGGACTTGTAAAATTTTTCGGTTTCGAGAGACCGTATCTTTCCATATGGGTCGGTATCTGATACTGTAGATAAGGGTCTGATTCGGTACGCTAACGAACGCTGGACTACGAGGGTTTTCCCACTCTCGCTCTCCGTTCGTTTCTGTTTGTCCCTTCGAAAGGCTTCTGACCTCCATGCAGGAGCCTACCCTATGATTAGGGCCAGTTTTCACAATGTCGCGCAGTGTCGCTTGCACGTTATGCCTGGGAACGCTAACGAACGCTGGACTACGAGGGTGGATACTGGAGAATAGGGTCTGATTTGGGAATTTCAATTTTTCAGTAGCGTGCGCTTGGAGATGCGTATCGGGAACCTTGTGTTTTGGGAATGGATATTGCAATGTTCAGTTTGATGAATTAAAATTTTTTATTATTTTTTATTGGATATTTACAGTTACAGTTTAAAAACAGTTCGCGATTAGAAAACGCACTAAAAACGTGAGGGTTGTCAACCACAAACATCGGATCCTTCTCCTTCTCCGAACTTTAAATCTACACTTATGTCATCGAGTTTCCGATTGTTATTTTTCCGGGCCATCCTGATGAAACGGAACTTGCAGTCGGATGAAAGGTACTTGGAGTACAGGTACGGTGCGGAGCAAATGAGCGCCAGTAAACTCAAGATGAATAGAAGAACATCCGTCAAGGTAGAGGGTGCGCATTTGATTTCCGGACAGACAGGGCACATTGTGATGTTTGCTTCGGATGAGTTTTCCACCAGTGAGGATTTCACTCCAACAACAGCAATGATGATGGTGATGAGAATTATTTTATCAATCATGATTTCTTCCTTGCGATACTGAGAAGAGAATGCATACTATTTATACGAAATCCAACTGCTAGACCCGCTCTCCTCTCTCTCTCTTGTGTATAATACTACGCGAATTGCACTTAAAAGTCTACCTATCTTCCAGTCCTCTTCGTCTACTTTCTTGTACCCCTGCTTTAGGAAGTAAATTATTTCGTGCTCGTCTGCGACACGTTCTAGGAGAAGGCAAAATCTTTCCGTTATCTCAACTAAGCCGTAACACCCGACGGGATCGGAAGTGTCTATTGAGCTGAGTTTAAGATGGTGGAATAACTTGTCAGGAAAAAGGAGTCGGGCAAACTTGTTCAAAAGCTCTGCTCGTATTCCTGTAAATTTGAAAGTGAGAGCCTCATATACCATATCCAAGGTGTTCATCGCTCTGATCGATTGTGATTTGAGGGTTGGAGCGTCCATACTTGACGAGTTCTTGTTTTGAAATGATCGATCACACTTCCTCGACACTATTTATACGTTCCCCCGACTCGCATTGATAATTTTCCCACTTGTATGAAAGCGTAGTTTTATATTGCGACTACAAATTATGACTACACAGTTTGCCCGAGTGAAACCGAGTTTGGTGATTAACAAATACTACTATATTTACTTTGAGGTAAATCATGAGTCTACAGTTTCTTTCCGCTCGGTGAGGAAACTATATATATTTACCTCCGCGTAGAAAACTCGTCAGTCTCACTTTTGATGATATTGGAAACCCTCGAGCTTATAATAGTTTTCACATGTTCACTCTGAAATCTTTTCAGAGAACAGAATCTTACAAACGAGAAAATAGTGTTGATTTTCTGTTCTGACGAAATCAGAAAATCTCGAGCTTATAATAGTATAAAACTTTGAGCTTAAAATAGTATTCACTTGTTCGCTCTGAAATCTTTTCAGTGAACAGAATCTAGCAAACGTAAAGAAAGTGCAAGTTTTCTTTTCTGACCGACTCGGAAGACTTTGAGCTTAAAATAGTATCTTTATCATGGCTGCTCAAGAACAGAATGTTGAAACTTTCATCCAATGTGATATTTGTGATGAATTTTATAAACAAGGTGAAAAGCATGAACATGGTGCGGAACAAATTAAGAAGGAGGAGGGTATCAACGATGAAACGTATATTAAACAGGAGCTCATCCAATGTGATATTTGTGATGAATTTTATAGACAAGGTGAAAAGCACGAACATGGTGCCGAACAAATTAAGAAGGAGGAGGGTATCAACGATGAAACGCACATTAAACAGGAGCACAACGCGCTCATCCATTGTGATCTTTGTGATGAGTTTTATGCGGAGGGAGAGAATCATGAGCAATCTCCCGAACATATTGAAAAGATGTCCACCTCATCACCTACCGATGACAACAACGATCAAGAATATTGTGACACGTGTAAAATATCATACCATAAAAGAGAAAAACATGAAGAATCTGCAAGTCACATAAGAAATTTGTTCGAGATGAAAGTACCGATTGTTCAAGTTGAGACTGCTTGTCAAAGCAGGTTGAAAACATTTTTCATCACAAACTTCCAGCCAGAGAATCTCATCATAGATGAGTACCTCCTATCGGCTAAAGACCTCATAATTAAAAAAATAAAAGAAGAACTCACCGGCGAGGCATTGAAGGTTAATATACTAGTTTACGCCGAGTACGAGAAAGCTGACGATAAGGACAAGGAAGGAATGCAGTTGAAAAAGTTTAAGACTAAAAACGAAGCTATTTTCGCGTCAACGGATCTGGACGAGTATTATGAAAAGTTCAGGGCCAAGATCAATAAAGAGTCATTCGATTTTCACATGAACGGATCCGGGTGGGTGCTGAAGAAGATACAGGTATGGAGCTACGTATCAACCGCTATTACGCGTTACATCGAGGAGGAACGTATGTTAAGCTTCCGTTTCGAACGAACAATGTTGTCAATGTAAATAACGGTGAATCAAACGATTGTTTCCGGTACGCAATGTTGGGAAAGTTTCTCCCACTCGATGAGAGAAATAAACAACGTCCGGAAAAATATTTAAATCTGTTCGATCGTTACGATTTCTCGGACGTTCGATTACCCACGAGCATAGATGACATTATCAAATTCGAGAAAAGGAACAACGTATCGGTTTCGGTATTTGGACTCCGTGAGAGTTTGGTGTCCAACAAGAAAAAGTATACAGTTTACCCAATTAAAGTTGCCGACCCGGAAAGAGAGGACCACACCGACCTACTATGTCTCTCAACCCCCGTACCTTTAAGTTACCATTATTGCTGGATCAGTAACTTTGAACAACTTGTACGAAAACAGTTGACAAACCATCATCATCGTATCTACATCTGCAAGAAATGCTTTACGTACAAGATCTCGATGGAGGAATTGAATCAACATAAAGTTCTCTGCTCTTTGGTAAGCAAAGACGCATTTCTAGCTTCATTTCCCGACGAGCGATACCTCAAGTTCGAAAATCACCACAAGGAAATAAAACATAATTATGTAATTTATGCAGACTTTGAAGCCTACTTAGAACAAATTCATGGTGACTCGGAGCATCCAGCGTCTGCGTATAGGCGGCACATCTCAAATTCTTACGCTTACCTCCTCGTCACGGAGGATCCCGAATTTAAAATGACGGAACCGAAACTGTACCGTGGCGAAGAGGCACATATCAAATTTCTGGACGATATAATCACTCTCGTAGAAAGAATCAGTGAGAGTTACAATGACAAAGAGAGTAAAATAATAATGACACATGAAGACCGGGCCACATTTGAAGCGGAAAATAGGTGTGGACATTGTGAGGTGGATTTCTCACAACCAGGTATCGTAAAGGTAAGGGATCATGACCATCAAAAGAGAGCGGGAGGGAAAACAGGGTCCAATTATCGAAAAGCCTTATGTTCAAATTGCAATCTTATTTTCCGACATGAGAAATGTGTTAGAGTCGTCCTGCACAATGGTAGCAGGTATGATTTCCACGAGGTAGTGCTGGCTCTGAACAAATATCCTCATCGCGTCGAAATAATACCACACACGGAGGAAAATTACATCAGTATGACGGTCCATCTGGGAAACAGGTTTTCGATCAAGTTCATCGACTCGTTCCGATTCCTCCCCGCATCGTTGGATAAACTGGTTCAGACGATCCCGCGCGAATCTTTCGTTCGCACGAGGAAACTCACTCGCACAGACAATGAGTTCGATATGGTTTGTCGGAAAGCTCCGTTCCCGTACGATTACGTTGACAATCCGGCCAAGCTGAACGAGACGCGTCCACCACCGCGAGAGGCTTTCTTCAACACCCTGACTCAAACGGACATCTCTGAAGAAGAATACGAACGGTTTCTCCAAGTTTGGCAAACTTTCAATTTCCGTAATCTCGGCGAGTATTCAGATTTCTACTTGCGACTCGATGTGTGCCTCCTCAGCGATGTGTTTGAGGAGTTCCGACTTTTCGGAATAAAAAATTATAGTTTGGACTGTGCCAATTACCTGACGCTACCCGGTTTCGCTTTCGACGCCTTCCTAAAAATAACTAATGTGAAAATTCAACTCTTCAATGATATGGATATGGTTTTCATGATTATGAGCTCGATCCGAGGTGGGATAACACAGGTGGTGAAACGGCACGCTCTTGCAAACAATCCTTTGATACCGGATCAGTTTGATCCTAAAAAACCAGTGAACTATATACAATACTTGGATGTGACGGCACTTTACGCACACACCATGAGAAAGCATCTGCCCTACGATAACTACACTTGGGTCCCGGAAGGAGAAGAGTTGCTAACTCTGGCGAAAACTATAATCAACCATCCCGACGACGCTCCTTTCGGGTACATACTCGATGTAGATATTGAATATCCAGAACACCTCCACGACCTGCACAAGGACCTTCCGTTCTTGTGCAAGAACGAAATACCACCATCGGGAGCGGGGAAATGTACGAAACTATTGACGACTCTAGCTAATAAAAACAACTATGTTATCCACTATGTAATGTTGAAAGAAGCGCTTGGTCAAGGATTAAAACTCCTGCGCGTCAACCGGGCCATCAAATTCCGTCAGGCTCCTTTCTTGGCACCCTTCATCGAGCTAAACGCCCGGTTGAGACGGGACGCTACGAATCCGTTCCACCAAACGCTCCTGAAACTGTGCAGCAACGCTTGCTACGGAAAATTTATCGAGAACCCGTTGAAGCGGAAGAATATTAAATTGGGTACAAACAGCAGACAGATATTGAAAGCCATCTCACGGGTCGATTTCATAGATCGCACGATTTTCGCAGAAGAATTGGTAGCAATCCATTTACGGAGAACAGAGGTCGTCATAGACAGACCAATGATTGTTGGTTTTTCAATCTTAGATCTGAGTAAAGTACACATGTATCAATTCCACTATAATCACATGCTTAAGAAGTACAATCCCGACCAAGTTCAACTTCTCTATATGGATACGGACTCGTTCATTTACGAGTTGACTACACCGAACGTCTACGATGATATGATGTCAGATCTACACTTGTACGACACCTCCAACTTCCCAGAAGGTCATCAATGTCGCAGCGCGACAAACCGTAAAGTAATGGGTAGTTTTAAGGATGAAACGGGTGGAATACCCATTGCTGAGTTTGTCGCGCTGCGACCCAAGATGTATGCGTATCGTTTTAGCGACGGGGAAACAGAGAAAAGGGCAAAAGGGATATCAACACCAGTGGTAAGATCGCTAAACTTTGCCAATTTTCTCACAGTATTAAAAGATCCTGAATCGAGAATGACCGCCTCGATGCGCAGGATCGGGGCGCGGAAACACCAACTATACTCCTTCGAAACTACAAAAAGAACCCTCTCCGGCTTAGACGATAAACGTTGTATTTTAGAAGACGGTGTTAGCACTGTTCCTTGGGGTCATCGTGACAACAAAGATCCTTGCATGGTGGATGAAAGTTGCGGAGCCGAGACCGAGTTGAGAAAAATCCTCGCTGTTAAACAACTTCGTATAAATAGTATAGATAATTCTGGAGAACCGTCAGTTAAGAAACCTCGAATTTGAAAATAGGAACATCCTCGCTGTTAAACAACCTCGTATAAATAGTATAAATAATTCTGCTGGAGAACCGTCAGTTAAGAAACCTCGAATTTGAAAATAGTAAAAGTGCAACTAACGGAACGAACAAATGATGGCTTGTCTCGATGTACAAGGTTTTTGGAGCCAAGGAAATTTCATCGTCAAAGAGTTTGGTCTTGTGGACATGAAGTGTACTCAAACTGAACTCTATTTATTCAAACCTCCGTTCCCGAGCAGCATGTTGAGCGCTAAAGACGTTGTGACAAACAACTGGTTAACACGCAATTATCATCACTTGGAATGGGAAAGCGGGTTTCTCGAGTACGATGAATTCACTTCAAAAATGAATAGCATCGGGAACCGCTACGATGTACTTTATGTTAAAGGTGAACAAAAACGAAATTTCATCAGTAGTTTCGTGCCGGACAAATGTATCGTTGTAAATTTGGATACTAAAGATTGTCCGTCCTTGCGACTATTGGCTCGTTGGTCGACAGCATATACGTGTCCTTTAGTACATCCATTCTGCGCTATGTCGAACGCATTCCGATTGTGTATGTGGATGTCGGCATCTTATTATCGTGATTATTTCACAGATGAAATCATGCAATGGCAGGAGAAGATTATAGTGGCAGACGAACAAAGGAATCACCCCGATAATAATAAAGGAGTAGTAGATGAAAAGTCAGATTGAACGAACCGAAATATTGCGGACGAAAAGTGAAATCATCCGTGCTTAATATAGCAGACAAATTGTCGAATCAACCCGACTTAATATATATATAATAGCACACGAAAAGTGGAATCATTCGCAGACGAATTATCGAAGCGAAATATAGCAGTCGAAAAGTATCCGTGCTTAATATAGCAAACAACTTGTTTCACTCGAAATATTTAGCGCACGAAAATTGGAATCATTTGTACCTTGAAAGAACTGACGACATGGAAGTTTTCAACAATTCAATCTTGATCGTCAACGCTAAAGAGCTGACTGTAAGCGCCCGCTACAAGATGAACAAACTCATCAAAATACCAACCAAGTACGGGATCACCGTTGCCGCCGATATCATCTTCGAGAATCATCATCGTCTCCTCTTCCTACCTTCGCACATTACGAACCGTTTGACGGACGATGCAATTCAGGATATCAACGCTGGATCCTTCGATCTCATCTACGAAGGCCCGATCGGAAGAACATATAAATTCGCACTCGTTCCAAACATTGCAGCTTAATTTATATTGTATGTCATGTTTGTATTCTTTTGTAAATGATGTAATGTTTGAAAAAAAAAAAAATAAATAAATAAATAAAATAAAAAAAAATGAAAAAATAAACATGTTATTTTTTTTTTTTAAATTTTTGCTTAAGATCAATCCAATTGCCTCACGGTTCCGTGCAGTAGTTCGTACGAATACTTCACAGGAGTGATCAGAATCACTTGGGCTGTAGTGTTGGCCGGGAAATTCTCTTTTACCACAACGGTCAACGTGATATCCACCGGAGCTGTTTTTAGATCTTCACCTTGAACGCATTTGATGACAAAAATCGCGCGATCTTTGAAATTTTCAAACAACATAGCTGGCTCGCAGAGTTTCTCACCTTTCCAGTAGTCTCTCATAAAATCGGTGTAGTTCAGGTAGGCGTGATTATAATCCATAGTCGGGAAATCGTAGATCGTATCAACTTGAGGAAACCGACGCTCACCGATTTGAACGCTGACCGAGCGCACATTTACATGGTCGAAACGAGAGGAATCCTTCAGGTGATTGTCCCGTCGATCCGTTTGAAATACCAACACCACGAATTTGGGCTTGTGCCTGCTGGTTGTTCTTACGCTCCATTTGAACGTCTTGGTCGGAAAAATCCCAGGGATGTCGTGCGATTCCCAATTCATGTAACCGAAACTCATCTTGTCGTTCTTCTTCATCTTGAGCAAGATTTGTTTTTCCAGTTCCAACGTGAATTTGACGACGGGAATCTCCCAATAGATTTCGATTATTTTAAATTTAATGGTGTAACCGTCCGCGGTCGCCGCGTCGGTGATATAATATGCGTTCTTATCCGTACCACTGCGCACTAGGATCAACTCTTGCGAGCATCTGACTAGAACGTCTTTGAAATGTACTGCGAATCCGCTGAGTGAAGACAACGGAACGACGGCGCACTGAGTTTCATCCAACGTTGTCATATCCCATTCGGCCCATGAAGAAGAGATGTCACAAAACCCGGCAGTTGCGAGTCCCGCGGTTTCCGCTCTAGTGTATGTGAGATAATTTTTCACGGTCGATGTCACTCCGACACACTGCATGCTATCGATTTCCGTCCCGTTCACTTTGTACTGCATACGGTCGAACAAGTGCAGGGGATAATTGTTAGCCCACTTGACTTTAGGTTTCGCAGCATCTGCGGCGGCTCCAGGATTTTTCTCGAGTTTCACTTCTAAACGCATGAAGATCCTCGAATCTTGAGGCACGGTGATCAGACCGTGGGTATCGGGGGTGAACCGGATCGAATCGTTGTTACCACGCCGTTCGTCGACCGGACCGAAACGGATGTATTCGTATTCGATGATCTCTTGTCGCCAAGCTTCCATCTCGTTCTTATTTCGGATTTTTCACCACGAATCCGAGTTGTGTGAGAGCCCTCTTGGAATATTCGCTCAAAGTTTTCCTCTGTTGCTGCTGTTGCTGACAACTAGTCCGTGGATTATCAATACTATTATATGCGAGAGAATTTAGGAACGTATCGTCGTTCTGGATCCTTCGTTTACCCATAAGTTACCGGTCTCACGTGCAGTCGAACTGTCACTTCTTCACCACCGAAATTGATCGCTCTTCCTTGTTGGTCTACTATATTAACGAGCAAACGTTGGATCTTATCACCCAAGACGGGGTAGTAATGAATCGTCGACGGTTGCTCTACCATTTTGAATCCTGGTTCGATATCGGGAGCAAACGCATAAATGTGATGTCCGCGCACCCCGTTCACGTATCCACCGTCGGCGATGCTGCATTCGATGCATATCATGTTTACAGGTGAGATGTTGACGCGATAGTCAGCTTCGTGCCATTCGTCCGGTGCCAGGAGACGCTTTCCGAATCCGAGCACCTTACGTAAAGTGCCGGGTCTGCGGAAATCGATCCAGTACTTGGATTTGATGCTTACTTTAAGCGTAGCGTTGTTCGCTTTGAGTTTGATACCTTCCGCTCCGCCAAGATCTCCCTGCAAGTATTCTTGTATACCCTCGATCTCGTAGGCTCCGATCGGGAAGGAAATTGCCGAGTAATTCTCTTCAGGGCTCTCGGAATAGAAAAGCAGTCTGTTCGTTGTATCGATGTTCGGGATGGAATAATAAGTTACAAAACCCGTCAGACCGATCTCGCAAGGTCCGAACAACTCGAGAGGTCTAGGCAGTGCAAACTCGAGAACGTTGCTCCTCCCCGTCAACATGAACGTGTGACATCTTTTCTGAGTTTCCATATTCGGGTTTCGAGAATACTATATATTCCTGGTTTGTACGAGCCATTCTAAACATCGTTTCCCGCAGACGCTCGAGTTGAAATTTTGTTCGCTATCATAATTGTATCCTATTGTCGTCATCGTTGAGCTACCGCGTGAGCGTAAAATGTATCGCGTAATTTCAACGGGTGGTGGTAAATCACCGAAGCTGTCGTAGTACAATGCATTCCCGCTCTTTGAAATCCGGTATGCTGTCCAATGTGTACCGGCTCCATCGCTTCGGTCCAGATTGATGATACCGCACTCGGGACGTTTGGGTTTCTTGGTCGCCAATTCATCGATCATGAACACACCGCGGAAATGCGGGATTCGTAATTGTTCTGTCGCAGCGATCCTCAACTCAACATCCGTCATCGCTCGGCGCGGTAGCTCACGGATCAGTTTAAATTCTTACGGTAAGGTCTCAAGTAAAGTCCGTAACCTTTACGGTACGGTCGCAAGTACAATCCTTCACCGAGGTGTACGTTTTTCTTCAAAGATCCGTCGATGACAGTCTTGATCATTTTCGCTACCGGTGTGATTGTTCGCGCGGCCAGACCGATACTCGTCAGAAGATTCTTGACTCCGGCACCCGTCTTCGGGATAGCCAAGATTCGCTCCGCCGGTTTCTTCTTCGACGCTCTCTTCTTCTTCTTCGGTTTCGGTTTTTTCGCTGCCACCGTCTTGTTTAGACCCATTCCGAGTTTGGCTTTGAGTTTCATAGCGTTCGTTACGGCGTATGCTGCCGCTCTTTCACCCAACGATGAGTCGGACGCTTTCACACGTTCCCAAGCTCTGTCGGCAAGTATGAGATCGGCTTTGTTCCTCTCGGTGGTGTCTTTGGTCTTACTGTAAGCGATGTCGTGGGACTTGCAAGCTTCGTCGAGCGGATTTATACCCGGATCTCCGCGTTTCAATCGTTCTGCGAGGCGAGTGCCCGGTCCGCAGTACCTGTAGTCGCCCGGTAAGTGTAGTTCGAACGGTAGTGAATTTATCAACGAGTTTAACAGTCCACGTCCTCGATTGGTTTTGCTGCAAGTTGATGTTCTTCTCGGTGACATACTCTGACGAAAATCTCCATACTATTTATACGGAGAAGTAAAAAAAAAAAATAACTGTCCGATAAAATAGGGAACGAATACGATGCGACTCGTCAAGCAAAGAAAGTCACTGCGAGTCCGGAACCTCGACAAACGGAAGAAGCAAAATGAAAACCGACGACAACGACGACGACACAGTGAACTGTTACCGAACAGTATCCGTTGCATTGTCGTTGGACCGTCCAACTGCGGTAAAACAAACGTGATGGTTTGCTTGCTACAACATCCGAACGGATTGAAGTTCCGCAACGTGTACTTGTACTCCAAGACACCGTTCCAACCCAAGTACGAAGAACTGCGTCAGATATTCGACGGAATCGACGGTCTCGGATACAACGTCTATTCGGACACGGCCGAGATTGTTCCACCAAACGATGCCGCATCAGACTCGGTCTTTATTTTCGATGATGTCGCTTGTGACAAACAAAATGCGATGCGGGAATATTTCAGTATGGGAAGACACAGCTCGGTCGATAGTTTCTACTTGTGTCAAACGTATTCTCGCATACCGAAACAATTGATTCGCGATAACGCTAACCTGCTCGTAGTTTTCAAACAGGACAATACAAACTTGCGACACATCTACGACGATCACGTCAACACAGATTTCACGTTCGAAGATTTCAGACACATCTGCTCGGTGTGCTGGCAGGACAAGTACGGGTTTTTAGTCATCGATAAAGATAGTAATAAGAACGAGGGAAGGTACCGGAAAGGTTTCGATACTTTTATTGAACAAGATGGATAACTTATCGTTGTTGACGATCGCTCAGAAATACGGTAGTATCGATAAAATCCGTCAAGATATCAAACGGAAGTTAAATACCATTCGCACCGGAGAGGCGGACGCTCAGGTGACGTTGAAGAAAGTTTTCAAACCGTTGACAGATCCGCTCGCAGCGTTGCAGAAAACTGTGTCGTCGTCGTCAACTCCCGCACTTGTCGCTGCTCCTCAGGAAAAGAAAACCAAGATCGAAGCTTCAAAATCGGAAACGAAAGATGGAACAACGTTTGTTGATAGTTTATTTGCTTCGTTCGGATCACCGAAAAATATAAACAACGATGATGATGAAGATGACGATTCAAAGGAGGATGATGATGATGATGATGAATCGTTCCAAGATGCAACGGGTAAAGAACAAACAACGAGTCGCACTGAAGACGACGACGTCGATTCTCGAAACACAATCACTGCCCCGCACGTACAGTTCTACTTGGACGATCTGGAGAAACAACCGAAACAATCCGATACCACGTATGGTGTGCGGAAAGCGATCAACGGAAACTATCTTATCGGAAACCGAACCATAAGTTTCGATTCGGACGGACGACTAATCTTGGACGGTGGCGATGAGGTGTTCGAACCGACACCCGGGTTCTTGGAGCTCATATTCAAGAAACATCCGCGTAATTACACAGCAGATGATCGTGCTAATTTCCAACGAGTAGTTACGCTCACCAATGCGCATTGGAGGAATCACCATCCACACGGTAGACCCAACTCGAACCGCAGTCAAAAATACCGCGATCTCATCAAACCTTTGTTCGCTACATCGACTCCGAGATCAACGAGGAAGTCATCGCGTAAAAAACTGAAGAAAGGCTCCGGTATGAAAATTCACCGTGCGAAACGGGAACTCGTCTATTGGGACGATCCGAACGAATTGGTCCAACGTCTCGTTTTACTTGTAGCTTCGAAACAAGCTGGTCACACCGATCACGATCGTGAAATTCTGAGTATCGTCGAAGAGCTTCGCGAAGCAGATTACATCCACTAAATATAGGTTCCGCACAAAAATGAGTCACACCGACCGGTTTGGAAGATCGAAAGGGACTTACGTTCGCAACACGAAGCAAGGTCTCAAAGGTGACGGTTTCTTACTGGATCCCGACGGAAATTATCTCGTATCCAACAAACGGATCCGACAACTGCAAGATCCCGAAGAGGATACCGACGCCGTGAACAAACAATGGACAGACTCGAGGTGGACGGAAGCTATGAATTTAGCACAGCTTTGTTTGGAGAGAATGGAAGAATACAAAAGTATCGCGCAACGACTCGAGACGAAATTATCACGACTGGAAAATAGAATCAGTCAACTAGAGGTTTTGAATCGAATGAAAGGAAAATAGTGTTGCGATGAGTCACACGGACGGTTTTGGCCGATCGAAATTCCGCCGCGGTCCAAAAGGTGACGGATTCTCACTGGATTCCGACGGAAATTATATCGTATCGAACAAACGGATTCGTCAAGTGCAAGATCCCGAAAGTGATGAGGATGCGGTGAACAAACAATGGTCCGAACGGAAGTGGAAGGAAGCCATGAAATTAGCTCAACACTGTCTGGAGCGTATCCACCAACTTCAGCAATCTCACAATCGTCTGGTTAAAATAGTAGCAACGAAACAGCATTTGAATCGAGAGAGCGGACGACGTCGACGGTAAATATCATGTCGGCAGAAAAACGTGGGATCGTCGAGGAGCTACATAAACCTGCACGACGAAACTATCCGCGTCGTAAAGTACGGATTCTCGGATTGTTCGATTTATGGCAAGCCGATCTCGTCGAGATGCAACCGTACGCCTCGGTCAACAAAGGATACAGATATCTCCTCACCGTCATCGACGCGTGCTCGAAAAAGGCGTGGGTCGAACCGCTCAAATCAAAAACGGCCACGGATATCACTTTTGCTCTGCAACGCGTTCTCAAAGCGGCCGGAAAGTCACCGAAACATTTACAAGTCGATATGGGCTCGGAATTCTACAACTCCAAATGTCAAGCATTGATGAAGCGTCACCAGATCAATATGTACAGCTCGTTCTCGACAACCAAAGCCTCTATTGTGGAGCGATTCAACCGAACGCTCAAAACGAAGATGTGGAAAGAGTTCAGCGCGCAAGGATCGTACAAGTGGGTAGATCTATTACCGAAACTCATCCGTGAATATAACGGGAGCGTTCATCGCACAATCGGGATGAAACCAATCGATGTCATCGAAAAGGATGTACCGATGATCCTGCAAAAGCTTCGTGGGCCGCCGCTGAGTAAAATTGAAAAGAGACGTCTGGCCAGACGAAAACTGAATGTCGGTGATCACGTCCGGATCTCGAGACTCAAAGCCATGTTCGAGAAAGGATACACACCGAATTGGAGCACGGAAATTTTCAAGATTGTCAGTGTCAATCCCACCGTTCCGATCACGTACGATCTAAAAGACGCACACGATACGATCATCAAAGGAAAATTCTACCGCGAAGAACTCCAACCCACTAACTATAAAGATACGTTCCTGGTGGAAAAAATTCTGCGTCGCAAGAAAAACCAGGTCTTTGTTAAATGGTTGGGTCTGGACGCGAGTCACAATAGTTGGATCGATAGTAAGGATTTCGTATAAATAATATGCAACGTGTTTGCGTTTTCGAAACGTGTTTGCGTTTTTTAAACGTGTTTGCGTTTTCGAAACGTGTTTGCGTTTTCGAAACGCGAACTGTTTAAAACTGTAACTGTAACTGTAAATATCCAATAAAAATTTTTGATTCGTCAAACTGTTCGTCAAACTGTCATCCCAAAACAGAAGGTTCCCGATACGCATCTCCAAGCGCACACTAGTACAAAATTTTCAATTTTACCGAATCAGACCCTTATCTACAGTATCAGATACCGACCCATATGGAAAGATACGGTCTCTCGAAACCGAAAAATTTTACAAGTCCGAAAATCCTAATTTTTTTGCACAATCTGGCAACACTGTACGGAAAAATCAACTAATTTCTTGCCCCATCTGGCAACACTGTAAAATGCAATGTTGCAAAATTTCACCAATAAATAAATCATTTATTTACGTGCCCCGTTCGGCAACGCTGCTGCGCCATCTTGAAAAATACACCATTGCATAACCCAAAAAATGAAGGGGCATTATTACACCATTGCATAACCCGCATATTGAAGGGGCAACATGCAATACTTTCTTTTTACAGCGTTGCCACATTGAACAATAATCCCTATACAACGCTGTATTTTAATTCATATTTTTCTGCACAATTTGGCTAAAAACTTTTGTGCTCAAATTCCCATTTTCACCCTACTTTACTCCAAATACCAATCGTCCAACTGCAAATTCCGATTCATCAGAGCGTCCCGCGTCAGAGGAACCCGGAAAGTCGATGACCTGAATGTCAATATCAAGTTCGAAGAAGGAGAAGGGATCGATGCTTGCGGTCGAACAGTGATGTTATAAATCTTGACGTTATTAAACGCTGATGTTTTTATACGTTGACGTTATAAAACGTTGACGTTATTAAACGCTGATGTTATTACACGATGATGTTATAAAACGTTGACGTTATTTGATGCTGATGTTATTATGCATTGATGTTATTAAATGATGACGTCATTAAACACTGACGTTATTAAACGATAACAACAGCAACAGTGTAAAAAATTGATAATCAAATGGATTTGATTTGATCGCACTATCTCGCATTTTGAAAATCTCCCGCCACATGCAAGTATCGCCAAACATGGGTTAGGGTAAAAAATCGATGTAATCCCATTTAAAACTATGGTAAATTATCGATTGTCATGTAGTTCTAACCTGACTATCCCTACCTCAAATGATGGATCGAAATCATGTATTGTCTGTAATAATATCATGTTTGTTCCATTGGCATGTTTTTGAAACTGTATTCATATTCGTACCAATACTATTACTTGTAAAAAAGAAAAATACATATTTTTCTATCTGATGGAACTACTCCAAATTTTTCATATCTCCTGCCACATCCAAGAATGGTTGATATAAACCGCCAAGTAGGGTGAAAATGGCGACTTTACCACAAAAGTTTTTAGCCAAATTGTGCAGAAAAATCCGAATTAAATTACAGTGTTCTACAGGGATTATTGTACAATACGGCAACGCTGTAAAAAGAGAGTATTGCATGTTGCCCCTTCAATATACGGGTTATACAATGGTGTAATGTTGCCCCTTCATTTTGCGGGTTATGCAATGGTGTATTTTTCAAGATGGCGCAGCAGCATTACCGAACGTGGCACGTAAATAATGATTTATTTATTGGTGGAATTTTGCAACATCGCATTTTACAGTGTTGCCAGATGGGGCAAGAAATTAGTTGATTTTTCCGTACACTGTTGCCAGATTGTGCAAAAAATTCGGATTTTCGGACGTGTAAAAATTTTCGGTTTCGGAAGACCGTATTTTACAATATGGGTCGGTATCGGATACTGTAGATTAGGGTCTGATTCGGGAAAATTGAAAATTTTTCGGAAAATTACCATCCTCCGATCCGCCGCGGATCGATGCGATTCTTTGATCGGCGAAGATCGGAAAACTGTACTGACCGAATTTCGATACGACTTTTCGTTTTTCGAGATTTCGGACTTGTAAAATTTTCGGCTTCGAAAAATCGTATCTTACAGTATGGGCCTGGTATCAGATACTGGAGAGTAAAGTCTGATTCCGGAAATTGGATTTTCGGACTTGTAAAAATTTTCGGCTTCGAAAGACCGTATCTTACAGTATGGGCCTGGTATCTGATACTGGAGAGTAAGGTCTGATTCCGGAAATTGGATTTTCGGACTTGGAAAAATTTTCGGCTTCGAAAGACCGTATCTTACAGTATGGGCCTGGTATCAGATACTGGAGAGTAAGGTCTGATTCCGGAAATTGGATTTTCGGACTTGTAAAAATTTTCGATTTCGAAAGACCATATCCTACAATATGGGCCTGGTATCAGATACTGGAGAGTAAGGTCTGATTCTGGAAATTGGATTTTCGGACTTGTAAAAATTTTCGGCTTCGAAAGACCGTATCTTACAGTATGGGCCTGGTATCAGATACTGGAGAGTAAGGTCTGATTCCAGAAATTGGATTTTCGGACTTGTAAAAATTTTCGGCTTCGAAAGACCGTATCTTACAGTATGGGCCTGGTATCTGATACTGGAGAGTAAGGTCTGATTCCGGAAATTGGATTTTCGGACTTGTAAAAATTTTCGGCTTCGAAAGACCGTATCTTACAGTATGGGCCTGGTATCAGATACTGGAGAGTAAGGTCTGATTCCAGAAATTGGATTTTCGGACTTGTAAAAATTTTCGATTTCGAAAGACCACATCCTACAGTATGGACCTGGTATCGGATACTGGAGAGTAGGGTCTGATTCGGGAAATTAAAAAAATTTTCGAAAAATTACCCTCCTCCGATCCATAGCGGACCGATGTGATTCTTTTACACTATCGAAGATCGGAAAACTGTACTGACCGAATATTGATACGACTTTTAGTTTTCGAGATTTCGGACTTGTAAACTTTTGACGGCATCCACGATAGATCATATCCTACAGTATGGACCTGGTATCGGATACTGGAAAGTAGGGTCTGATTCCGGAAATTAGATTTTCGGACTTTTAAAAATTTTCGGTCTCGAAAGACCATATCCTACAGTATGGGTCAGGTATTGGATACTGGAGAGTAGGGTCTGATTCGGGAAATTACAAATTTTTCGGAAAATGACCCTCCTTCGATCCATCCCAACCCGACACGATTCTTTTACACTATCGAAGATCGGAAAACCGTACGACCCGAATTTTGAGACGACTTTTAGTTTTTGAGAAAATCCAACTTTCACCTAAGTCGCATGCGTATCTTATAATGTATTTACGAGTTTTTACGCTTGCTCGAATAAATGGGTTGGTAGTTCACTCTTGACAGGTTGTATGTCCGATTGTAAAAACACATCTATGATATATACCTATTGTATGTGTATGCGCGGTTCTGTTCCTTACATTGTTTTCAGATTGTGCAAAATATTCGGATTTTCGGACTTGTAAAGTTTTCGGGATTAATAGACCATATCCTCCAGCATGGGTCTGGTATCGGAGACTGGAGAGTAGGGTCTGATTCGGGAAATTAAAAAATTTTCGGAAAATTACCCTCCTCCGATCCGTAGCGGACCGATGCGATTCTTTTACACTATCGAAGATCGGAAAACTGAACAGACCGAATTTTGATACGACTTTTAGTTTTCGAAAAAATCCAACTTTCACCTAAGTCGCATGCGTATCCTATATGTATATACAAGTTTTTCATGCTTGTTTGAATAAATGGATTCTTGACTTTTAGTATTGATCGGTTATATGTCTGATGGTAAAAACACATCTATGATATTTATATATATACCTATCTTATGTGTGTACGCGGTTTTTTTCGTGGCCTTCGTAGATTGCGGTCCTCGCTCCGTCTCGAGTTCAAAATTCATCGTGAAATAGCTTTCTGTTCGTGGATCGTACAACGATGTGACGACTGGCTCTTAGTTTCTACGGATCAAGGGTATCAGAAAAACTTAAAATTTTATTGCGGGCTCTCAACCATTGATTGCACGGACTCAAGGAAAGTCTGAAGCTTCGCAACTACCCTGCGCTATACTAAGTGGATCTATCGCGAGATGACAAATGTTCGACGTGGAATATCTGTTGGTTCGTGGGTCGCTGAATACTTTTAGGATCCTTAGTAGGGAGAAAATGGCGACTTTAGCACAGTAAATTATCCAACAGCGTTGCATGATTGTGCAGAAAAATATGAATTAAATTACAGCGTTGTATAGGGATTAGAGTTCAATATGGCAACGCTGTAAAAAGAAAGTATTGCATGTTGCCCCTTCAATATTCGAGTTATGCAATCGTGTATTAATGCCCCTTCATTTTTCGGGTTATGCAATGGTGTATTTTTCAAGATGGCGCAGCAGCGTTGCCGAACGGGGCACGTAAATAAATGATTTATTTATTGGTGAAATTTTGCAACATTGCATTTTTACAGTGTTGCCAGATGGGGCAAGAAATTAGTTAATTTTTCCGTACAGTGTTGCCAGATTGTGCAAAAAATTCGGATTTTCGGACTTGTAAAAATTTTCGGTTTCGAGAGACCGTATCTTGCAGTATGGGTCGGTATCAGATACTGTAGATTAGGGTCTGAATCGGTAAAATTGAAAATTTTTCGGAAAATCACCCTCGTCCGATCCGGCGCGGACCGATGCGATTCTTTTACGCTATTGAAGATCGGAAAACTGTACGGACCGAATTTTGATACGAGTTTTGGTTTTCGAGATTTCGGACTTGTCCTGGGAACGCTAACGAACGCTGGACTACGAGGGTTTTCCCACTCTCGCTCTCCGTTCGTTTTTGTTTGTCCCTTCGAAAGGCTTCTGACCTCCATGCAGGAGCCTACCCTATGATTAGGGCCAGTTTTCACAATGTCGCGCAGTGTCGCTTGCACGTTATGCCTGGGAACGCTAACGAACGCTGGACTACGAGGGTTTTCCCACTCTCGCTCTCCGTTCGTTTTTGTTTGTCCCTTCGAAAGGCTTCTGACCTCCATGCAGGAGCCTACCCTATGATTAGGGCCAGTTTCACAATGTCGCGCAGTGTCGCTTGCACGTTATGCCTGGGAACGCTAACGAACGCTGGACTACGAGGGTTTTCCGATGCGTATCGGGAACCTTGTGTTTTGGGAATGGATATTGCAATGTTCAGTTTGATGAATTAAAAAATTTTTATTATTTTTTATTGGATATTTACAGTTACAGTTTAAAAACAGTTCGCGTTTAGAAAACGCACTAAAAACGTGAGGGTTGTCAACCACAAACATCGGATCCTTCTCCTTCTCCGAACTTTAAATCTACACTTATGTCATCGTTTTTCCGATTGTTATTTTTCCGGGCCATCCTGATGAAACGGAACTTGCAGTCGGATGAAAGGTATTTGGAGTACAGGTACGGAGCGGAGCAAATGAGCGCCAGTAAACTCAAGATGAATAGAAGAACGTCCGTCAAGGTAGAGGGTGCGCATTTGCTTTCCGGACAGACAGGGCACATTGTGATGTTTGCTTCGGATGAGTTTTCCACCAGTGAGGATTTCACTCCAACAACAGCAATGATGATGGTGATGAGAATTATTTTATCAATCATGATTTCTTCCTTGCGATACTGAGAAGAGAATGCATACTATTTATACGAAATCCAACTGCTAGACCCGCTCTCCTCTCTCTCTTGTGTATAATACTACGCGAATTGCACTCAAAAGTCTACCTATCTTCCAGTCCTCTTCGTCTACTTTCTTGTACCCCTGCTTTAGGAAGTAAATTATTTCGTGCTCGTCTGCGACACGTTCTAGGAGAAGGCAAAATCTTTCCGTTATCTCAACTAAGCCGTAACACCCGACGGGATCGGAAGTGTCTATTGAGCTGAGTTTAAGATGGTGGAATAACTTGTCAGGAAAAAGGAGTCGGGCAAACTTGTTCAAAAGCTCTGCTCGTATTCCTGTAAATTTGAAAGTGAGAGCCTCATATACCATATCCAAGGTGTTCATCGCTCTGATCGATTGTGATTTGAGGGTTGGAGCGTCCATACTTGACGAGTTCTTGTTTTGAAATGATCAATCACACTTCCTCGACACTATTTATACGTTTCCCGACTCGCATAGGGTGAAAATGGGAATTTGAGCACAGTAAATTATCCAACAGCGTTGCATGATTGTGCAGAAAAATATGAATTAAATTACAGCGTTGTATAGGGATTATTGTTCAATATGGCAACGCTGTAAAAAGAAAGTATTGCATGTTGCCCCTTCAATATGCGGGTTATGCAATGGTGTAATAATGCCCCTTCATTTTTCGGGTTATGCAATGGTGTATTTTTCAAGATGGCGCAGCAGCGTTGCCGAACGGGGCACGTAAATAAATGATTTATTTATTGGTGAAATTTTGCAACATTGCATTTTTACAGTGTTGCCAGATGGGGCAAGAAATTAGTTAATTTTTCCGTACAGTGTTGCCAGATTGTGCAAAAAATTCGGATTTTCGGACTTGTAAAAATTTTCGGTTTCGAGAGACCGTATCTTGCAGTATGGGTCGGTATCAGATACTGTAGATTAGGGTCTGAATCGGTAAAATTGAAAATTTTTCGGAAAATCACCCTCGTCCGATCCGGCGCGGACCGATGCGATTCTTTTACGCTATTGAAGATCGGAAAACTGTACGGACCGAATTTTGATACGAGTTTTGGTTTTCGAGATTTCGGACTTGTCCTGGGAACGCTAACGAACGCTGGACTACGAGGGTTTTCCCACTCTCGCTCTCCGTTCGTTTTTGTTTGTCCCTTCGAAAGGCTTCTGACCTCCATGCAGGAGCCTACCCTATGATTAGGGCCAGTTTTCACAATGTCGCGCAGTGTCGCTTGCACGTTATGCCTGGGAACGCTAACGAACGCTGGACTACGAGGGTTTTCCCACTCTCGCTCTCCGTTCGTTTTTGTTTGTCCCTTCGAAAGGCTTCTGACCTCCATGCAGGAGCCTACCCTATGATTAGGGCCAGTTTTCACAATGTCGCGCAGTGTCGCTTGCACGTTATGCCTGGGAACGCTAACGAACGCTGGACTACGAGGGTTTTCCCACTCTCGCTCTCCGTTCGTTTTTGTTTGTCCCTTCGAAAGGCTTCTGACCTCCATGCAGGAGCCTACCCTATGATTAGGGCCAGTTTCACAATGTCACACAGATTGTGCAAAAAAATTCGGATTTTCGGACTTGTAAAAATTTTCGGTTTCGAGAGACCGTATCTTGCAGTATGGGTCGGTATCTGATACTGTAGATTAGGGTCTGATTCGGTAATTTCAAATTTTGTACTAGTGTGCGCTTGGAATGGATATTGCAATGTTCAACAGTTTGACGAATCAAAAATTTTTTTTTATTGGATATTTACAGTTTCAAACAGTTCGCGTTTCGAAAACGCAAACACGTTTTGAAAACGCAAACACGTTTCGAAAACGCAAACACGTTTAAAAAACGCAAACACGTTTCGAAAACGCAAACACGTTTAAAAAACGCAAACACGTTTCGAAAACGCAAACACGTTTAAAAAACGCAAACACGTTTCGAAAACGCAAACACGTTGCATATTATTATTTATACGAAATCCTTACTATCGATCCAACTATTGTGACTCGCGTCCAGACCCAACCATTTGACAAAGACCTGGTTTTTCTTGCGACGCAGAATTTTCTCCACCAGGAACGTATCTTTATAGTTGGTGGGTTGGAGTTCTTCGCGGTAAAATTTTCCTTTGATGATCGTATCGTGTGCGTCTTTCAGATCGTACGTGATCGGAACGGTGGGATTGACGCTGACAATCTTGAAAATTTCCGTGCTCCAATTCGGTGTGTATCCTTTCTCGAACATGGCTTTGAGTCTCGAGATCCGGACGTGATCACCGACATTCAGTTTTCGTCTGGCCAGACGTCTCTTTTCAATTTTACTCAGCGGCGGTCCACGAAGCTTTTGCAGGATCATCGGTACATCCTTTTCGGTGACATCGATTGGTTTCATCCCGATTGTGCGATGAACGCTCCCGTTATATTCACGGATGAGTTTCGGTAATAGATCTACCCACTTGTAAGATCCTTGCGCGCTGAACTCTTTCCACATCTTCGTTTTGAGCGTTCGATTGAATCGCTCCACAATGGAGGCTTTGGTTGTCGAGAACGAGCTGTACATATTGATCTGGTGACGCTTCATCAATGCCTGACATTTGGAGTTGTAGAATTCCGAGCCCATGTCGACTTGTAAATGTTTCGGTGACTTTCCGGCTGCTTTGAGAACGCGTTGCAGAGCAAAAGTGACATCGGTGGCCGTTTTCGATTTGAGCGGTTCGGCCCACGCCTTTTTCGAGCACGCGTCGATGACGGTGAGGAGATATCTGTATCCTTTGTTGACCGAGGCGTACGGTTGCATCTCGACGAGATCGGCTTGCCATAAATCGAACAATCCGAGAATCCGTACTTTACGACGCGGATAGTTTCGTCGTGCAGGTTTATGTAGCTCCTCGACGATCCCACGTTTTTCTGCCGACATGATAATTACCGTCGACGTCGTCCGCTCTCTCGATTCAAATGCTGTTTCGTTGCTACTATTTTAACCAGACGATTGTAAGATTGCTGAAGTTGGTGGATACGCTCCAGACAGTGTTGAGCTAATTTCATGGCTTCCTTCCACTTCCGTTCGGACCATTGTTTGTTCACCGCATCCTCATCGCTTTCGGGATCTTGCACTTGACGAATCCGTTTGTTCGATACGATATAATTTCCGTCGGAATCCAGTGAGAATCCGTCACCTTTTGGACCGCGGCGGAATTTCGATCGGCCAAAACCGTCCGTGTGACTCATCGCAACACTATTTTCCTTTCATTCGATTCACAACCTCTAATTGACTGATTCTATTTTCCAGTCGTGATAATTTCGTCTCGAGTCGTTGCGCGATACTTTTGTATTCTTCCATTTTCTCCAAACAAAGCTGTGCTAAATTCATAGCTTCCGTCCACCTCGAGTCTGTCCATTGTTTGTTCACGGCGTCGGTATCCTCTTCGGGATCTTGCAGTTGTCGGATCCGTTTGTTGGATACGAGATAATTTCCGTCGGGATCCAGTAAGAAACCGTCACCTTTGAGACCTTGCTTCGTGTTGCGAACGTAAGTCCCTTTCGATCTTCCAAACCGGTCGGTGTGACTCATTTTTGTGCGGAACCTATATTTAGTGGATGTAATCTGCTTCGCGAAGCTCTTCGACGATACTCAGAATTTCACGATCGTGATCGGTGTGACCAGCTTGTTTCGAAGCTACAAGTAAAACGAGACGTTGGACCAATTCGTTCGGATCGTCCCAATAGACGAGTTCCCGTTTCGCACGGTGAATTTTCATACCGGAGCCTTTCTTCAATTTTTTACGCGATGACTTCCTCGTTGATCTCGGAGTAGATGTAGCGAACAAAGGTTTGATGAGATCGCGGTATTTTTGACTGCGGTTCGAGTTGGGTCTACCGTGTGGATGGTGATTCCTCCAATGCGCATTGGTGAGCGTAACTACTCGTTGGAAATTAGCACGATCATCTGCTGTGTAATTACGCGGATGTTTCTTGAAAATGAGCTCCAAGAACCCGGGTGTCGGTTCGAACACCTCATCGCCACCGTCCAAGATTAGTCGTCCGTCCGAATCGAAACTTATGGTTCGGTTTCCGATAAGATAGTTTCCGTTGATCGCTTTCCGCACACCATACGTGGTATCGGATTGTTTCGGTTGTTTCTCCAGATCGTCCAAGTAGAACTGTACGTGCGGGGCAGTGATTGTGTTTCGAGAATCGACGTCGTCGTCTTCAGTGCGACTCGTTGTTTGTTCTTTACCCGTTGCATCTTGGAACGATTCATCATCGTCATCATCATCATCCTCCTTTGAATCGTCATCTTCATCATCATCGTTGTTTATATTTTTCGGTGATCCGAACGAAGCAAATAAACTATCAACAAACGTTGTTCCATCTTTCGTTTCCGATTTTGAAGCTTCGATCTTGGTTTTCTTTTCCTGAGGAGCAGCGACAAGTGCGGGAGTTGACGACGACGACACAGTTTTCTGCAACGCTGCGAGCGGATCTGTCAACGGTTTGAAAACTTTCTTCAACGTCACCTGAGCGTCCGCCTCTCCGGTGCGAATGGTATTTAACTTCCGTTTGATATCTTGACGGATTTTATCGATACTACCGTATTTCTGAGCGATCGTCGACAACGATAAGTTATCCATCTTGTTCAATAAAAGTATCGAAGCCTTTCCGGTACCTTCCCTCGTTCTTATTACTATCTTTATCGATGACTAAAAACCCGTACTTGTCCTGCCAGCACACCGAGCAGATGTGTCTGAAATCTTCGAACGTGAAATCTGTGTTGACGTGATCGTCGTAGATGTGTCGCAAGTTTGTATTGTCCTGTTTGAAAACTACGAGCAGGTTAGCGTTATCGCGAATCAATTGTTTCGGTATGCGAGAATACGTTTGACACAAGTAGAAACTGTCGACCGAGCTGTGTCTTCCCATACTGAAATATTCCCGCATCGCATTTTGTTTGTCACAAGCGACATCATCGAAAATGAAGACCGAGTCTGATGCGGCATCGTTTGGTGGAACAATCTCGGCCGTGTCCGAATAGACGTTGTATCCGAGACCGTCGATTCCGTCGAATATCTGACGCAGTTCTTCGTACTTGGGTTGGAACGGTGTCTTGGAGTACAAGTACACGTTGCGGAACTTCAATCCGTTCGGATGTTGTAGCAAGCAAACCATCACGTTTGTTTTACCGCAGTTGGACGGTCCAACGACAATGCAACGGATACTGTTCGGTAACAGTTCACTGTGTCGTCGTCGTTGTCGTCGGTTTTCATTTTGCTTCTTCCGTTTGTCGAGGTTCCGGACTCGCAGTGACTTTCTTTGCTTGACGAGTCGCATCGTATTCGTTCCCTATTTTATCGGACAGTTATTTTCTTTACTTCTCCGTATAAATAGTATGGACATTTTCGTCAGAGTATGTCACCGAGAAGAACATCAACTTGCAGCAAAACCAATCGAGGACGTGGACTGTTAAACTCGTTGATAAATTCACTACCGTTCGAACTACACTTACCGGGCGACTACAGGTACTGCGGACCGGGCACTCGCCTCGCAGAACGATTGAAACGCGGAGATCCGGGTATAAATCCGCTCGACGAAGCTTGCAAGTCCCACGATATCGCTTACAGTAAGACCAAAGACACCACCGAGAGGAACAAAGCCGATCTCATACTTGCCGACAGAGCTTGGGAACGTGTGAAAGCGTCCGACTCATCGTTGGGTGAAAGAGCGGCAGCATACGCCGTAACGAACGCTATGAAACTCAAAGCCAAACTCGGAATGGGACTAAACAAGACGGTGGCAGCGAAAAAACCGAAACCCAAGAAGAAGAAGAAGAGAGCGTCGAAGAAGAAGACGAAACCGGTGGAGCGGTCGATCGAACGAATCTTGGCTCTCCCAAAGATGGGTGCCGGAGCGTCGAAGAAGAAACCGGCGGAGCGAATCTTGGCTATCCCGAAGACGGGTGCCGGAGTCAAGAATCTCCTGACGAGTATCGGACTGGCCGCGCGAACAATCACACCGGTAGCGAAAATGATCAAGACTGTCATCGACGGATCTTTGAAGAAAAACGTACACCTCGGTGAAGGATTGTACTTGCGACCGTACCGTAAAGGTTACGGACTTTACTTGAGACCTTACCGAAAGAATTTAAACTGATCCGTGAGCTACCGCGCCGAGCGATGACGGATGTTGAGTTGAGAATCGCTGCGACAGAACAATTACGAATCCCGCATTTCCGCGGTGTGTTCATGATCGATGAATTGGCGACCAAGAAACCCAAACGTCCCGAGTGCGGTATCATCAATCTGGACCGAAGCGATGGAGCCGGTACACATTGGACAGCATACCGGATTTCAAAGAGCGGTAATGCATTGTACTACGACAGCTTCGGTGATTTACCACCACCCGTTGAAATTACGCGATACATTTTACGCTCACGCGGTAGCTCAACGACGACAATAGGATACAATTATGATAGCGAACAAAATTTCAACTCGAGCGTCTGCGGGAAACGATGTTTAGAATGGCTCGTACAAACCAGGAATATATAGTATTTTCGAAACCCGAATATGGAAACTCAGAAAAGATGTCACACGTTCATGTTGACGGGGAGGAGCAACGTTCTCGAGTTTGCACTGCCTAGACCTCTCGAGTTGTTCGGACCTTGCGAGATCGGTCTGACGGGTTTTGTAACTTATTATTCCATCCCGAACATCGATATAACGAACAGACTGCTTTTCTACTCCGAGAGCCCTGAAGAGAATTACTCGGCAATTTCGTTCCCGATCGGAGCCTACGAGATCGAGGGTATACAAGAATACTTGCAGGGAGATCTTGGCGGAGCGGAAGCTATCAAACTCAAAGCGAACAACGCTACGCTTAAAGTAAGCATCAAATCCAAGTACTGGATCGATTTCCGCAGACCCGGCACTTTACGTAAGGTGCTCGGATTCGGAAAGCGTCTCTTGGCACCGGACGAATGGCACGAAGCTGACTATCGCGTCAACATCTCGCCCGTAAACATGATATGCATCGAATGCAGCATCGCTGACGGTGGATACGTGAACGGGGTGCGCGGACATCACATTTATGCGTTTGCTCCCGATATCGAACCAGGATTCAAAATGGTAGAGCAACCGTCGACGATTCATTACTACCCCGTCTTGGGTGATAAGATCCAACGTTTGCTCGTTAATATAGTAGACCAACAAGGAAGAGCGATCAATTTCGGTGGTGAAGAAGTGACAGTTCGACTGCACGTGAGACCAGTAACTTATGGGTAAACGAAGGATCCAGAACGACGATACGTTCCTAAATTCTCTCGCATATAATAGTATTGATAATCCACGGACTAGTTGTCAGCAACAGCAGCAAGCAGAGGAAAACTTTGAGCGAATATTCCAAGAGGGCTCTCACACAACTCGGATTCGTGGTGAAAAATCCGAAATAAGAACAAAATGGAAGCTTGGCGACAAGAGATCATCGAATACGAATACATCCGTTTCGGTCCGGTCGACGAACGGCGTGGAAACAACGATTCGATCCGGTTCACCCCCGATACCCACGGTCTGATCACCGTGCCTCAAGATTCGAGGATCTTCATGCGTTTAGAAGTGAAACTCGAGAAAAATCCTGGAGCCGCCGCAGATGCTGCGAAACCTAAAGTCAAGTGGGCTAACAATTATCCCCTGCACTTGTTCGACCGTATGCAGTACAAAGTGAACGGGACGGAAATCGATAGCATGCAGTGTGTCGGAGTGACATCGACCGTGAAAAATTATCTCACATACACTAGAGCGGAAACCGCGGGACTCGCAACTGCCGGGTTTTGTGACATCTCTTCTTCATGGGCCGAATGGGATATGACAACGTTGGATGAAACTCAGTGCGCCGTCGTTCCGTTGTCTTCACTCAGCGGATTCGCAGTACATTTCAAAGACGTTCTAGTCAGATGCTCGCAAGAGTTGATCCTAGTGCGCAGTGGTACGGATAAGAATGCATATTATATCACCGACGCGGCGACCGCGGACGGTTACACCATTAAATTTAAAATAATCGAAATCTATTGGGAGATTCCCGTCGTCAAATTCACGTTGGAACTGGAAAAACAAATCTTGCTCAAGATGAAGAAGAACGACAAGATGAGTTTCGGTTACATGAATTGGGAATCGCACGACATCCCTGGGATTTTTCCGACCAAGACGTTCAAATGGAGCGTAAGAACAACCAGCAGGCACAAGCCCAAATTCGTGGTGTTGGTATTTCAAACGGATCGACGGGACAATCACCTGAAGGATTCCTCTCGTTTCGACCATGTAAATGTGCGCTCGGTCAGCGTTCAAATCGGTGAGCGTCGGTTTCCTCAAGTTGATACGATCTACGATTTCCCGACTATGGATTATAATCACGCCTACCTGAACTACACCGATTTTATGAGAGACTACTGGAAAGGTGAGAAACTCTGCGAGCCAGCTATGTTGTTTGAAAATTTCAAAGATCGCGCGATTTTTGTCATCAAATGCGTTCAAGGTGAAGATCTAAAAACAGCTCCGGTGGATATCACGTTGACCGTTGTGGTAAAAGAGAATTTCCCGGCCAACACTACAGCCCAAGTGATTCTGATCACTCCTGTGAAGTATTCGTACGAACTACTGCACGGAACCGTGAGGCAATTGGATTGATCTTAAGCAAAAATTTAAAAAAAAAAATAACATGTTTATTTTTTCATTTTTTTTTTATTTTATTTTATTTTATTTTTTTTT